>NC_056552.1:11341395-11963181 GCF_910596095.1 Thunnus maccoyii
AGAGCTCTTTAGTTCAGTTATTAAAAGTATGAGGAAATGCCACTTGGTTTTGGTAAAATGTTTGTTGGGAGTCATTATTAACCATTTGAAAAAATTGTACTTCAACATTGTTAACATTACATGTCTATGCCATCAATTGGAATCGACACACATATTCATGGTCTTCTTATGGTAATTCTCCGGGCGACAATATTTGCACTTTTCCCCCGCTGTTTTCCAGTTCAGGATTCCAATTAACCTGTGCAAAGCGTGACGCCAATCACAGGACGCTGTATCGACAACAGGCATGAAAAGAATAATGCTGTTAGGATGATGTAGCTTACTGTGGGGGACTCCTCCCTCACTGGTGACAGAGAAGTTTGCTCCAGTCATTTATCAAGTCCTTTCTGGCCACCGAGGGGCTGGCGAGTCCCAGGGCCGCCTGCTGCTTGGGGGGCCAGCATGCAATATGTGCATTTTAGGCCTCTGGTGGGCTGGCAAAAACTGCTGATGTGCTCACTGCTGCTAAGTTTGATGGATTTGTTGTTGTCATTTGCTTTGGTTCTGTTCCCCGCAACAAAACAAAGGGAATCATTAACTCTTTTGTGCTGCATGGGACTTTTATGGGTTAGGGATAATGCAAAACGAGATGGGGTACAGATGGGGTCAGCTGGAGCGTTCTGTTGCTGGAGCCTTCCAGAATGGGGCGTTGAACATGCATGGATGATCCTGCATAGAGAGCTGATTACAGAATGATTTAGTGACCACTGATATCCCCTTTCTTTCTCAAGCTCCCATCATCAGGCTCATTTCAGCCGCAAGAGTGCAACTGGCAGTGTTCACCACTTATATTTACAGCCAGTCGCTGTTTAGCACCTCATGCGATGTTCTGGCCAGGCTCAAGACTGAGCCATTACAGTGCATCACCGTTAGAGGCTTGCAGTGTTTACTGATCCAAGCTTGGCAGGGAACTGCTCGACCATTTAGCTCTACTGCTATGATTTTGGTACACTGTAAACCAAACTAAGTGCAGTCCACTTGTAAAGTGAACACCAATTCGACTAAACTAAAAAACAAAACAAAACAGAGATTCAGTTTATTTTAACATATTTAAATTAGAGGTGAATTAATTAGTGGATGGACAGAAAATACTTTGGCAAATATTTTGTAAATCAAATAAGCGTTTCGGTCATTTTTCATGCAAAAATGTCAAACATTCCCTTGTTTCAGCTTCCTTAAAGGTGAGGATTGGCTCAACTAAACAAGTTAAGTGAAGATGTCATCTCGGCCTCTAGGAAATTGTAATGACCATTTCACCGTTTTTCGACATTTCATAGAAGGATGGAAGATTAATCAAGAAAATGAATTGATAACAAACATTATTGTTAGTTGCAGCCCTAATTTGAATGTTTTACGCCTATTTTGTGTTGTACAGCTTTGCTATACAAGTAGGAATTTTCGATTATGTGAATACTATTTTTAAGCTCCAGACAAAAAACAATGTCCTTCACTAAACCCTAAACAGGTGAACAGATGCCAGACTGCGTGAGGACATGCATCAACCATCACAGATACTATTAATGAGTATACAATCGGATGTACTGCAATGTGTACTGCATGGAGGGCAAAATACTTAGGAAAGTTATAATCCTAATAACAAGTCCAGATGAAACAGCATTTCGAGAGTATCTAACTTCCATATCGTGACGTATTTCCAAGTGAAACAGGATAGACAGGCGGGACATAACATTGGGAGGATTTTGATTTGAACATTTAAAAGTGGGTGTGTCATAATGAATCTTAGCTCTGTGCCACAAAAAGTTGAAGACTGACTGATGGGTGGACGTCATGATATTATTGGTTGACATTGGTTGGTTCAAGCATATGTAAACACACATCATATTTTGTTTTACAGGAAGAAAACTTTATTGGATTTTGATATAAGAATACAAAGAAACTGATTTTTTTTTGGCATATGTTGTTAAATAGGTCAACAATATGACTGGGGATGTGATCTAAAAGGGTTAAAAAAGCATTTTTCATTTCGTCTCGACTTTAAAATTAGTATGAACACTTTCAGTTTACCCTGTTAAATACAGCAAATACTGTTGTACGAATGTTTCACCCTTTAAAAAACAAAGCAGAATGCATGAGACGTAGATGATAGTGAATAATTATAGTCATCTGATATCAATGAATTATGTCTGTAAAATAAAACAAACTGGGGGACGTGTGTCACTGCGAGTGGCCTGCCATGCAGTTGCTAAACTTCAAGGTGAAGACTTACTTCCTCAAGGGAGAGTTGAAGATCAAGACAAATCCTCTTATTTTTCTCTGTCAAGTCATCACAGTCTGAGACGAAATACAAATTGAGATTGTAGCAACGGGCTGCGACAGTCTGCTGTTGACTGCAAGGGTTACAGGGGTGATTGAGTGCGTGTTTGACTGCCCGAGGCCGAGGGCTAACAGTACTGTTACACAGACAAGGTCGTCTCAGAGAGAGAGTAGGCTCAGCACATAATCCCAGTGTTCCTGACTACTATGAACACAGGCCCGCCACAAAATTGATTAAGGTGGAAGAACATTACTTGGGGAATAAGATCATCAAGACGGATTGAAGTGTATGGTTTTGGCCAAGAAATGATCTACAGTATTTCAGTCCCCTTATCCGTTCAAATGGGCATTGGTTTTCACTTTAGATAATCTTTCCTCCCAAAAAGAGACAACTGTCATTGAAACTCAGCTTAATACTTTGACCAGTGTTGACTCATGTTGCCTATTGAAGGTTCTAAAGTAGAGTAAAGATAATAATTTGATTTAGCTTAATGTCACATGTGCATCCAAGAAAAATGGCTACACCATACAGTAGAAATATTTTATCAATACTGACCAGAGGCTCAAGCCAACCTTGATATGTTCCCCTTAGTCTCATCAATAACGCAAAAGAGGCAAGTTATTTCCCATATAAAACTAATCTTTCCTTTTTATTGTATTTTAATGAAACAGACTTGGTTCTAAGGCAGTAATTCATTCCATTTGTTATGTTTGGACAACTCATTAACATTATCATCTATTATCATTAGACTGAAATTTTAAGCTTCTTCTCCCTTGAGATGCAGTGCGTTTCTTCTCTTCAGTTTGCATTAAAACAAATGTGGACCTGCTGATGCATTAGATTAATGTGCTCACTCACTGCCTGCTACAAAGCTCCATTCCAGCTTGAAAACAAGACTATGTTTCCATCTTTTAAGCCTCATCCACAAAGGAAATGTATTTTTGCTAGGAAAAGGCTTAAATAATATTTATTGTGGCTACATGAACAGTGGTTGGTAAAATTGTGAAATAGAAAGTAACCAATGACTGTGAGTAAAATTTAATCGTTAATCATTAAATATAATGTCAACAAAACACACAACTCTCTCTAGCAGCATACGGTGAGTCTACTAGTGTATCAGAAATGACAGAATGTAAACATTTCTCTCATTTATTCACACCATATTATAGAATTATTTCCCAGAGATTAATTTGTCTGTTAATTTACTAATTTACTCATCCACATGTCAAGCAATCAGCACTGTTTTTGCCTGAGTTCATGTAACATTTACTGAATCATAATGCTAATGAGTTCTTTAGACTTCCTGATCAAATTCAAAGTTCCTAATTCTTGCTGAGTCTGCTGCAATAGATAAAGCCATTTGCTAATTACAAAGTTTGCTTTTTTCCACTGAATAAATAATGTTGATTAATTAGCAAGTCAAAATAAGTGAAGATGATCTATGTAGTATATATCACTGTCACGAAAACTTACTGAAACGTTTCATTTACATTGCCTGACTTTTTAATTACATGCATCCAAACTTTACAAATTTGATGGAAAATTAATAACGTGTAAGGTGAAAGGTTTCATGGAAAATCTGCAGACGAAAAATAATCAACATGTTGGATTAATGAATGGATACAATACATTTATTGCTTCTTAGCCATTCAGACATTATTTATAAGGAATGTTTGGTTCATCTCTCGGGTGGAGCCGCAACTTCCTATATTTACACATCTATATTTTGAGGATGAATAAATAATGTCTCAAGTTAATGTTGAGACATGTTTATATTGACGTTTGTGAAATTGTTTCGGCTCATGCAGTGAAAATATTGACAAACCAGGTAACATGAACCTGAGTGTAGGGTTAATAGACTGATGGTCTTCAAAATGACTACAAAGTTGAATCAGCAACTCTGTCTCCACAAAAATTGAGTATTTTTAGCTTCACAAAGGTAGGATTTATAGCAGGGCTGCTGTACCAGATTACATTACACTGTACAGGGTTTCTATTGTTCTTCAGATTGAGAAAGTGATTATTATCTTTGCATCATATCAACATCAAAAATGTTGTCATATGAGAAAAATTTCATGTTTCTAATGTGTTGCTGCCTTTTGTGTACTGTAATAAAAATGAAAGAGTGAATGCACAAACACTATAAATCATCTACACACGTGAAGCTTGGAAAATGTTGTTAGGACAGGGAAAGATCCTCCATGATCATTTTGCAGAGCGGCTTAAACCTCCCTGTACTTACACTTCTTTTGTGGGGTTGCACCGACCAGACAGAGGTCATTCATTTCTACCAGTCCCTGCGGTGAGCATGGATTTGTCTTTGCAGGTGTCAAAAGGGACGCTTGCCATAACCTAAACGGATAGACATTTTAGATTACTCAACCTAGTTTTGAATTGCAAAGTTTGACATCATTATATATTAACGGAAATGTCCTCACATCTTGCCTAATCCTGTTAGCATCACATTCATCCACCTGCTGACACTGCAAAACCAGATTAAGTTAATGCTAGAGCTAACGTTTTGCAGTTATGTTGGCTTAGCATTATAGCTAACGCTAACGTTTTGGGGGTAACGTAAGCTTAGTTAACATTAGCTAAAAAAAAATAATACTCACTCCATATTTTTGTGGTGGTTATAAAGTTGGTGCTTTTTGTGCCTTTTCTGTGTAAACAGTTCTGTTTTCGTCCAACTTAAGCTAACATTTTGAAGCTACTGTTTTGTGACGACCATCAAAAGACAGACAGACCGTTAGCCAATCAGGTGCTTCGTAGGCGGGACATCTGGCATCCCACACCTGTCTGTCATAGCCAATCACATCCTCACAATCATTATTGATGGCGATAATTTAGGAGAATAGGAGGGGAATATTTTTACACAAAATCCAACATGTGTCATATATGTATCTTTTTGCTGTTGTACCATGTGTTAAGTCACATGTCCTGTTTATGCCTCAATGACACAGACACTTTCTGACACATTTTGTTTGTTTCTATTTGCTTTTAATATTATGTATTTATGTATTTGTTATTCTAGTCCAGTCATTTAGTTCAGTTCTGGTAATAGCTTTGTGGGTTCTCCTTCTCTGGATGCTTGTTAGAGTAATCTACAGTGATAAGCTTACATGGACTATTTCAGACATTATTTATAAGGAGTGTTTAGTTCATCTCTCAGATAGATCTACAGCTTCCAGTATTTACACATCTGCATTTTGTGAATAAGTAATGTCTCAATTTAATGTGACATGTTTATATTAATGTTTGAATAAAAAATACCTAAAGTTTGGAAAATGCTGTTAGGACAGGGAAAGAACAAGGACCTCCATGATCATTTTGCAGCTGAAACCTGCCTTTGGCCAGTCATACTCCAACTTTTATTAACTTTTAGTTTCAGATAAAATTAACAGACAAATAAATAAATAAATAAATACATGCTTGGCCCAAATCTGTTTGCAATGCAGCTCAAAATAAAAGCTAACACACTGAGATGTTTCCAAGATTTACAAATGATGGCCACCTAAGTATGGGATCCTACACTTCCAGGTTGTTAGCATGACTGTTCAGTATATAATTATTCACATAGTAAATGTATGTGCAACATTACATAAGTGAACCATATTTTTAATGCCATTAAAAAATGGTAGGCTCTATTAAATACTGAAACATATGAAGTGCTACACTGTCATGTCATTGTCAGAACCATGGCATTTGGCATCATGTTTTGTGTTCCCATGTTTCTGTAACCACTGTAATTTTGAGTTTTCAGTGTGTTAGTTCTTCAAATGGAGAGGTGGTGGAGCTAGGCTTCTGTCCACAACAGACCTGCATATATTCATCTAACTAACACAATCTTCATCATATGTATATCACAATATATAGTACACACATCACAAAGACATGATCACCAGTGAGTGTAGTAACATTTTAGACTTATTCTTTGTGATAATGCATCATTTGGGGACAAACTCAAATTCTATAAAATCACAAGAAACCTCTGTTCAATGAAAAATTCTTATCAGTTTTTTTTGTTCTTTTCCACTACTCCTTTAAATGTTCAAATATGACAAAGCTGTGAATGACACAGAGAAATATCAAGTACCTGTAAAAAAGAAAAAAGAAAAAGCTAATTATCATAAAACGTCAGAGTCTCCTGGCTCGCAGTCACTACATCATGGTCAGTGACACCTCCTCCAAGACACCTTCTTCCTATTCAGTGTGATTACACTGCAATTGATATTTAGGTAATTGATAATCCCTCTGTGAGTAATGTTGTCAATTTGGCACCTAAATCCTATTTTGGTGGCCATCTGGGCTCATGAAATTGCTCCCTTGAGAGCAGAGGTTATAGATACTAATTATTCAGAAGTCATTTACCTTTAGAGGTGTTTAGTGCTTATCTGCTTTGCAGTAAAATTGCTGACATGATGCCCACAGACTGTATTGTTTTCCCCCAAAATGTAATTTGTCTTGACATATAATATACCGACTGTACACAAGACACACAGCACTGTTAGCATACTTTGATTTATCTGATAATTTTCAGGGGGATGTGCCATTTTTACACTGTTGACCATTTTACAACAAAAAGTCAAGGGAGATTTAGGATTCATGAACAAAAGTCCTCATGTTGGGCTTTAGGGAAGCCAGTAATCGCTCTTTTTTTGCCAGCATGAATAAGAATTTTAGACCTGTTTAGGTTTGTTTCTCGGGAGAAGGGGGTTCTTTCTTCATGCAGATTACATGTGTGATCTGTGTGACAAATGTTAGACTTACACAGGCTTATCCGACATGCACTGTCTGTGCATTTCACTCACTTATTGCTGAGACACTCTGTCAAATTGATTATCCAGTCAACTAATTCCCAGTCTATGTTTAGCTAAAGTATGATAGAATCATTGTGTCCCATGGGTGCAATTCTCATTTGTGTGTCTGTCTGTGTGAGTGAGTATTTATGTGAAAGAGGCTAACTAATCAACAAACTGGGCCAGAAGCTGAATATTGAGTAATCTGGGACAGTTGTGGGTATGCTTTAGGGCTCATCACAGCCAAATCCACAAATGTAGTGTTTGATAGACAATTGCTGTAAAGCACAATACTCATAGAGAGGTTGCTAGACTACTTCATCGAGCTGATCATCATGAACACCGCTGAATAAAGACTATCCAGAGAGGTCCATGATGATGTTGGGGGATGTTGAGGGGGGAAATTGCATGCTTTTTATGTACGTTTATGTATGTTAACGTTAACAATCATAATTTCCTCTTGTAATATCAGGTTCATTGTTACCTTCTTTTGTTACCTTATCTTCACTTCTGTTTATTTTGTTGTCTGTCAGTTGGCAAGATATTGCAAAAGCTGCTTTGACATTTGGTGGAAAGTTAGGCCACAGACAAAGCCCAGTTACTTCTTCACAGATTGTTTTGCAAAGCATTCTTTTCAATATTGCTTCCACACATTTCATCCAATTGTTAAGTATTTACATAACAAACTGTATTTAGATGACCCTTTTTTAATCTTCTATGCTATTTTTATGCAATTGGTTGCCAAATTCTTTTTTATATACTTTATTGCAAGAATGCATTGCATTCATGCATGCATGTATGAATGAATGTATAATTTATTTCGGTCATACATTATAAGGAACAAAACTTAACAATTTGTGTGGGTATGACACCAATCTATTTCACACAATAAAAATTCACACAATCAATGACTGAAAAAGGAATAAACTGAACCCCAACGCTTATTTTTGCCTATCCTATACAATCCATAAAATAATCCAGAAAAAAAGAAAATTTAATCTAAATTGTAATCCAAATTATTTTACATTTTAATCATTTTACACCGTAATCCTTAATTATTTTGCATTTTAAGGCTTATTTGAAACTCAACAGAGAGTTACACAGTTTCAACTCAGACCATTCCATAGTTTGACTCCTAAAACTCCCAAAAAATGTATTTTACATTGTTTCTCACTTTACATTATTTAAAGATACACAACCCTCATACATACAAACAAACATACATACATTCAAGTATACATACACATATACGTATATACATACATAGTCAAGAAAAAAAGGAAAAAAAAAACTTGATTAATTATTTAAATCCATATGTTTAATATTGATTGGTTGCCAAAATTCTTGTTAGTGTGGCCTTTTTAGAATAAACTGCCATAAACTCTTGCAGACACTGAGCAATTGAAACAAATATAATCTGGAATGATTCTGCCAAACTTTAACTATAGGCGCTGCTGCTGCAACTTTATGAATTTAAATGGTCATATATTTGCACAATTCTTTGTATAGAGCTCTAATATTTGCAGACAGAATTTAAGTATATAAAAAAATCATAGTTATTAAAATAAAACGTGTGCAGACTTTGTAGAGATATACCCTCTCTGAGTTTTATTTTACTATGGACACAACATACTGTACCTTACTATCTTGTTGTACTGCAGCCTTTTACAGACTTATGCTCAGCAGGTTAGCTCAGGTCAATAGAAGAGCACAGTTCACAACCAGTTGGTCACACAAGGACACTTTCTTTATTTCCTATTGGAGCAGAAATATCTTTATTACATTATCTGGTGTGTCTGGCCAAGCAGAGTCCATGGAGAGGAGAGCAGAGGGTGAAAGAGGTCATGTAGAACCAGACAGAGACACTGGCATGACACTGTGACATGTTAAGATCCCCTCCACTGAGCTGTGCCTTGCACAACAACATGAAACAAGGAAATGAGCCACAAACATTTTCCTGACCCCCCTAGCTACTCATATGTGTACACACATACACAGAGACACAAACATCACATCTGTGTAAAGACAGGGATGAGTAACTGTAAATATGATATTAGCACAGTAAAAATCCCATCTAGATTTTGATATAAGTCGTGTTTACAGGATAATTTGAATATTTTGTCAAGATCTCAGGTTGCAATATGATGCCATGTCTTCTGCAGGGGAGTGTTCAACTAGACAGCCACACTATGGCCATGTGTTCATCTTGTTTAGTGCACTCAGCTGACAAGACTCCACTGAAAGGGAATTATATGTCCTCCGCTGGGTCTTCTCTCTAAATGAGAGCCATTGCCCCTATTAGATAAAGGTTAATAGTCATTTGGTGAAGAAAACAGCTGATTTTATGTCTTTGCCAGAGCACAAACACAACCAAGCAATGGTTACATTTGTTGTCCACCTCACGAGACCCTCTCTGTTCTTGAAAACCCCTAAATATTTTAATTTTGTCCATGTAAAAAGATTTTATGTTCATTTTGTCTGTGCCCTGCAGGCAGGAATCAATGACATTTGAAATAATTGTTGTTACAGGGGTAGTCTCTGGAGGGAGAATGGGGCAAAACTGTAGAGAAGATTTGAGTAAATTACTGTGTCAGCTTCTATTTATTTGCGACCGGATTGCCAGAGGCAGCACTTCAAGATAGCCATTAGGAGTCGGGGCAATAAAGACAGAGCGTGTAGCCATTGTCGAAAAGTTAGCGTGTAATGCAGCAAGTTATCATCAAAGTGCTCCCTGCGGAGAGAGCAGGGAGCACACTGGGGAGAATACATGTGAGGAGAACCAATTATAGCTCCTCAAATCTCTCTCTCTCAGAGGGAGAGGTCATAAATAGGTTGCTATAGTTGTGTAGACTCACTGTATATCACTCCATATGGAGATGCTGTCTGTCTGTATCATTAAATGTAACAGCCATCCTTAAACTGATTCCACATGCTATACTTTTAGACAGTACAGTAAAAAGCTAAGAGCATGAAAACCCCCTAACAGAGTTCTAAACAACAAAGAAAAGAGGCTCATGACTTTCTAATGTATTTGTGATGAGTATGACTTTCTGGCTACCACTGTCACATTGAGGATATGAATACGTTCTCAGATCAAGTATAAAATGAAGATAATTTGGATGTAAAAGCACAAACAAGTGTTGTTCCACACTGCCATGATGGTAAGTAAAATCACAGATTATTGGTTCTCTAAATTTCACACAATCCAAAGATTGTTTTTGTGTCTTTTATCAGGACTGTAGCTATCATTAAGGGCACTCCTCTGTGTTATTTCTGGGAATTTGGTGGTTTTAATGACCTGAGGAGAAGTTAAATTCTATAGGTACTCACGAATAACACATGATGAAATTTAGAAGTCTAATTCTGATATCTTTTCAGTCATCCATCAATATTCTTTGGGCATTTACATAGATATACCACTGCAAGTGAGGGGGAGAGATACAACAAAGGTCTGTCCAACTGGGGATGCTGCAATTCATGGAAAGTGTCCTAACCCTAAACCATGGAGATTATTCAAATGTTTGACTGTTTTCAGGCCGTAAAACACCCCAAAAATTAAAATAAAGGTATTTAGTATAGAGAAAAAAAAAAATTTATCAGTTAAATGAATATATAAAATTAAGAAAGGTTTTCAGACTGTTTTGGTAGTTAGTCAAAACTTTCATTGGGGCTATGAGTTGTATTGGAAGAAGATGGACTCATGACCTCAGTATTTTCAAATCTTTGCAACAGCTCTGCTCTTTGGTGAACAGTTTTCTTTTATCATGGCTGTTATAAGTATTTTGACACACTCTGATCACTCTGAATAAATCATTATGTAACAAATATCTGCTCTGTTTCAGGCGTGGTCTCAGAATATAACCATGTCTCTTGGGATATCCTAATTAAAATGCTAATTTCATGAACAATGTGAAAGTACACAATTAGCTGCAAATTAAATCACATGAAGCTGCTTCAAATAACAGGCAAGCATGAACTGGTTAATCCTTTTACACTGTTTAAAATGAATCCTGACCTCTTTAACTGCATTTCTGGGGATATTAACAGAAGTAATGGTAAAACAATGAATATGTAAGAAAGTCATAATCCACAGAAAAGACACCTTTTTAATCCCCAGCCACTCAAATATGGTATGATAACCAGTGGGGGCCGTGACTTTTAAATCTGGGACTTAAGAGAGGAGGGGGAAAGGATCAAACAATGAACAGGAAGTGGAGATGAAAAGGGAGGCTGCATTAATTAGATGACAGCGATGGGCTACA
Organism: Thunnus maccoyii; assembly: GCF_910596095.1. NCBI lineage: Eukaryota > Metazoa > Chordata > Actinopteri > Scombriformes > Scombridae > Thunnus > Thunnus maccoyii. The sequence goes on from NC_056552.1 coordinate 11,352,771, forward strand.
GCAGTGAAGACAAGGCAGGGAGGAAAGGGATTGAAACTGTTTGTAGGGTCTGCCAAACAAATGGTGCAGGTCCCTGCGGGAAAGAGATTATTATAGGCTCTGTGTCTGTCAAACATGTGAACACAATACAAAAAAGGAGGCTGATGGGGAGGTGGGGAGGTGGGGAGGTGGTGGGGGGGGGGGCCCGAGGCGGTGCTGCAGCCTCTGAGGGCCACGAGGACCCGGGCTCTCCGCAGCAACACTGGCCCTGCCAAAGAATGTCTGTAATCCGCAGGCTGACTGAGGTGATCCCGTGGCTCTCCCCGGCAATGCAGCAGGCTTCCCTATTGTCAGCAACGCTCAAAGAGGAGAGGGAGGAAGCCAGAGAGAGGAGAGGGTGGGGGGGTTGACGGGGCACTGGGGAGGTGGTGTCCTTTTCTCAGCCCGGCCTTATGAGAGCTCCCCACCATTGTCCGAAAATTACAATTGCACTTTTCTGATCTTTTGTGCACTCCTGTTGACAGTGGTTATTGACTAAGCGGTTGGACATGGAAAGGATATGACCCCCACCCTTACCCTCCCTCCTTCTACCCATTTTTTTTTTTTTCGTCTTTGGGGGGCCTCCATGAACAAGAGAGGAAGCAGGTCCGAGGTTTACATGTAGCATTAGACTTAAAAAGGGTTTGAGGAGGCTTATGCGAAAAAGGAAGACAGGGAGGGGGCGGAGGTTTTGGCTCTGACAAAGACGGCGGAAGACACAATAAGCAAGAGAGAAAGTTAGAAGAGGAAGAAGAAGAAGAGGGGAAAAAAAAGAGAAGAAAGAGCAGACTTTTTCTTCTATGTGAAGATTTTTCCCCTCTGTTTCTCTCCTCAAACAGATGCTAAGGCAGATGGTGGTGAATTAGCAGAAAATGGGCAAAGAAGAAATGAGACAGTATATTAGAGGTCCAGGGAGGACGGACATGACGAAATAAAGATTAAAGGGCCATTGCAGAGAGGAGGAAATCTCACCCAGGGGTTGTGGGAGGTCTGAGGTGTCATCTCAGAAACATAATGTACAACGGCTTTGGTGATGAGCGATATGCTCTGGGCCCTGTGTAGCAAAGGACCCATCATGCAGCAGCAGGGCACAGTGTTTCTCAATACAGAACTCACAGAGTGAAAAACAGCTTATTAATATAATAATGGGGTTCAATTAGATTGGGTTAAAAATGGAGACACTCTCAGCAAATGGATGTTAATACAGATCATATTCATAAATGACAAAAGAGCCTTGCATACTGTACATAATTTTATGAATACCCTGTAGCCTCTTTATGGGTTAGCTCATCACAAGAAATGTTTCCTATTGTTGAAAAAATAACTGAAATTGATTGGTCTACATTTTGACTTTAATGTTCATGCTTACTGTAAGCACCCTTACTGTAAGTGCACTTCAATTTGATACAAACCACGAGATAAAATATAAGTGTATTTATAGCCATAGTGTAAGTTCTTTGCACTGTAAAAAACGTATTCATTTTATTCCTATAACCTCTTTTTGGCCTTGTGCTACATTCTATAAATCTATAAATAGAAAGCAGTCCCCAGCTATTTCTGCAGAGTATCCATTAGTTTGAGAGATTGACAGAAATAAAAATTGTGAAAGAACAGACTAGGTTAAGACTACACAACATTACAACCAGTAATTCTCGCTGCCTATTAGATTTATCTGTTGCAGGCTGAGGAAAAGCATGCACTTTGTCTTCAGACATGAAAACAGCATCTCAAGTGTTACAATTCCAGAGGGGGTAAAGTGGAATTGCTGTTTTTACATTTCTGTATCATTTTTTGCCCATAAGGAATATGGATAACAAATGAAATATTCAGCCCCATTGTCTGATTTATTTCTTTTATTATCTGCAAATATCACCCCGGCAATTTAAAGGATAGCTCGCTTCATTCTGGGCCTTTTTCGCTGGGGGCCTGACAGCCTATCAACTTTATACCGCATAAACAGGTCAGGATTGTGTGAGCGTTCCTATATGTTATTCTTTAAGGTTTTGAGCTCACAGAATTTCTAAATAGAAATTGAAAAAAGAAAAAAAAAGGATCCTTGAGGGGATGCTACAGAGCCCCTTGCCCAAGAAATGATAAATTTGCACTGTGTCCGTTTTTGAAACGGGGAACAAAATGTTATTAATTTCAAACCAACTGGAGACCTCCGTATCACAATTTCTCAGACTGTAAGTAATATGACTCTCCTGGAGAGGCTGATTGACTGACAGGCGCTCCAGCTTGGCTTTTTTTGAGTGTTTTGGAGCATCCCTGTGCTCCAGTTTGTCTTGAAGCAGTCAAATGATAAAATAGGCCCCGTTCTTGTCCTTTTCTGGCGCTTTGACTTCACAAAAACTATTAGTGTTTCATAACTGACCCTAGATACACAACTAGGAGCCTGCATCCAGGCTGGAGAGGTAAATAAAGGATTTCATTTGGAAACCTGCATGGGCAAACCAAGGCCATTTATACTGGAATTGCATTTGATTGTGTCAGTATAAAACCTCTAGTCTCATTCATATGATCAGAAGTTGTAGCATGCTGCTTAGCCATCATATATTCAGTACAATTGGTCTTGAATGAGCTGATTGTATAATCAGGATTACTACTGAAAAAGACTAGTGTTTCTGCACAATTGACCCTTACATCTGTTGCATCTGTTGAAGTGGTTTGTCAATAATATATGGATATATATTTATATATAAAACATGTACTTTAAAGATGTTATTTTGGAAGTCTTAAACCTTTCTTTCCTATTCGATATAAAAGACAGTAATGCTTTCCGTAACATTATTTAACCGTAACTATTATTTAAGCCTGGAGACCCCAGGCCCTGTTTGAGAGCTCAGAAAATACATTTTATTGATGATATGGTTCTGTTTGGGGTCTCAGGGACCAAAGCTGTAAAACATGATTAAATATAATGGATTTTTATATGCGGTATATCTGTGACTGGTGTTGATGGTATTTTGTACACAGCAGTACTCAAAATACCAAAAACATCTCTTTGGGTTTCTGACTTATGAACAGTTTGTTCATAAGTGATAGTTCTTTGGGGTCTAATTGACCCCAAATGTAAGTCAATATGTGGGCTAATGTACTGTAAATCCCTTTATATGTTTGTTTATTCATATCCAATATAACATATACCTTAATACATTTCCTTATTTGGTGCAATTACAATGCTTTATGGCTATTGCTGTATTTTGTGACCTTCATCAAGTGTGCAAACGCACATTATGGCAAAGGGAAGAGTCACCACTTCAGTATGTCTTTTCATATTGGATATTAATTAGGTGAGAAGAATAAAACATGCAGTATATATTAGAAGGAAAAAATGGTTAATTTTGCAATTGTTAGTTGTATTTTCACACATTCAACTGTAGGGTCTATCCTGAACAATGAGCAAGTAAAGTCAATGTCAAATGCCAAAGCCAAAACATAAAGTGTGTTTTCAGTTGTAGAAAATGTGGCATAAAACAGGCCCCCCCAAAAAAGACATAAAACTTTGCCTCTGAAAGCCAAATAAAAACAGTTTCATTGCTGTTGACCAATAACTGAGACACATTTATAAGACTGTGGCCTGCCTCATAACAACCAGAAAGCATTCAGTAAAAAATGTATCATAAACTTGGCTGAGAGGAAAAGATTTGCCCTATGACCTTGAGAGAAACACTTTGCTGCAGTCTCTCCTCCTTCCAGGTACTCTGTCCCTCTTTTTTTTTTTTTTTTTTTTTTGCCTCTGCATTTCCAAACACGCTGCATGGCTAAAGATAGTTATTCCACCTTGAACCGATCTACATCACCTCCCCCGAGAGCACGGGTCCCTCTTGTGAAACCTCATACAGTATAGCATTTCTCACTTCCTAAAAGGGGAATCGAATGGCAGGGGGGGAGAATATTCAGCAAGCCTCACTTTAAATCAAGATAAAAGACTGAAATGGAAAATAATAGGGGGAACAAACCCCTGGACGGCCCAGGGCCCCTAATGGAAACACATGGCTGAAGGCTGAGGTGTTGTCAGCAGCCAACACTGTGACATTCCTTTTTGATAATCTGGCCTGCCATAAAATTAGAATAGCAAATACCTCCTGACAAAGATGCATGTTCCTCCTCTATTGTGCCATCATAAAAAAAAAGAGGAGAGAAAAAAAAAAAAAACCTCCACTGGTGACTCCGAACGCCACAAACTTCAATTTAAATTTACAGCGCTGCGAAAAGAGAAGTGATATGCACTCAAAAATTTTAATAACCTATTAAGTTACGACTTCAATTTCATTTTATGAATATTTTCCTAGGGGAGCACAGCCATCACCAGAGAAAGATAGAAATTTAAAAAAGATAAATAGTGCCATTAATCTACAACATTTCTCTTCCATTATCCCTGAAAATGAGGAGTTATTTTTGCTCAGATCCTCACGTAATTAGCTCCTTACACTTGATTCACAAGCCAGAAAATGACCATGTTCAGAAAATTAAAAATTTGTCATTAAGTGGAATTTAACATAATATCATTTATCTTTATATATTCCTCAGCTGACAAGCGGCAGCCTTGGATGTTGATCAGGCTTTTGTGTTGGAGGCGGCGTGTGAGGACTTAGCATTATGAGAGGAGCAGGACTCTTAATGTCTGCCGGGTTACCAGGTGAATATTGGGTGGTTTTAGCTCTTTCACTCTGAATATTTATCCTACTAATGGTGCTGTCATTTGATATAAGGACTTTCCATTTGTGTTGCAATGAGAATAGGACTGAAACACCATGTTATACTGTTGCACTCTATTATGAAGACAGATGTTCACTATGGTCTGAAAAGGCACATTGTGTAGTAAGGATGCTTAATAGAGTACACTTGCATTATTTGAACTTTCCAATTGCTTAATGTGAATGATTTTTTGGGGGGGTAAATTTCAACTGTATATTTTACTTCAAGAAAGAAAACAACAATACAGAAAGCATACAAACAATTTTAGGGACAATTCCAAAATGGATGCACAGTTTAAAGCTAGAAAATTAAAGAAAAAGCCATTTATTTCATTGCACACTGAACACTGAAAGCCAGAAATGATTTACTGGTATAGAAACTTTCATTAAGGCTGTAGAAGTTCATTTTAAACACCATCAGTAGGAATAAATGATTCCAAAATACCAAAGCAAATCCAATAACGGCACATTTAAAATCATGTAATCAATGACCGAAACATATAGAGACGGATTTAAACGGGACGCTCAGTTCTGTGCTGCTGACTGCTGCTGTGTGTGGTTCTGCTGTCATTTACTTAGTTCAACACAATAACATGTTGGTCATCATCTCGCATCACAGCAGGCTATCCATTAAGATCTAATTGATCATCAGAAAGAATGGAAGGAAGAAATGGAGTTGATAATGGTGAGAGAAACCATTTTGTCTCACTCCCATTACAGAATAACAACATTCTTGTTTAGTTATTATTCTCCTGTGACTATGAAAACAAGAAGAAGTGAGGAGCCACATGCTGCACTTTTCTATTGGAAAACTTTCCCTTATCATAATAGGCATGTGAAAACCTTGTAGAATGTGTGTAAAAAAAAAACAACACATGACACATCATGACAGGAAACAGTGCAATATTCATAATTATTCGCTATTCCAGCTCATACAATCATGTAGCACAGCTGAATTGTTGTGCAATGTGCATGATGTCACGGTACTGAACCAAATTAGGGGCTACATGTAGTACAATGGAGCCTTCATGTCAAGTGGTTAATGCTGGCTCTCGTCACCCATGTCCGCTCCCCTAAAACAAAAGCACATTACTGCTATAGTTTTAAAACTAATAAACTCATTTCATAATAATATGTGCAGCTGGGCTGGTAATAAATCATTATGGGACTCCTTGTTCCCCTGATACAGTATTGAGGCACTGACCCCAATCAAGCGCTCGCAACAAATATTTGGAATTACAGGGTGGAGTTGATTAATTTCTCCATTTTCTGAGAGTCTTTGTGGAGATAAATTATAAATGCCTCTGCTTTTAGAAGAGAAAGTGGACAAAAGATGATATTCCACCGCAGAGCACAGTTTTGCTTACATACTATACTTGAGTGCATTATTCAGGTATTGGTGCCCAACTTGAGAATGTCGTTCCATTTTGGTTGACTCTCTACCTTTCATCTTCTACATTTCTGATTGAAATATTGAATTTGTAAAATGTTGGCTTCTTAGAAAGTCTGACACATAACAGCAATGTTTCATTTTGATGACACAATTGATTTTTAGACATTATCTAAAGACTTTTACAGAATTTACTCAACCTGTACAGAAGCATTATAATTCTTATCTGTTGTGTTAAATGGTTTGGGTGACTTTCATTCCATTTTGTATCTTTGTATGAATCTTTGTATCATTAATTGTGTGACTACTAGAACTGATAGGAATTTTGAATGCATTCATCTTAACTGTTTGTTTCTCCAGTGAGGCATGCTCAGTGTTTGTGTACAGATTGCTTTATCTGCATACAGTTCCTTAAACACAACCCTTCTCCCATATTTTCATGATTTGTATTCCTACAATCATCATTCCCAGAATTATTCCACTCATAACACTTGTAAACTCAGGTCTCGTGTCTGTCAAACATCCTAATTACAATTTGGTTTAATTTACAGAGGTTCAACCATCTCATATTTTAAACTTACCACCTGCACAAATTAAAAATGCCATAAAAGCTTTGTTTCTCTCTCTCCACAACCTTTGTCAACTGCCAACTAGTAACTAGTAATTTTAATTTTACTTTAATTACCTTGTGTTCTTGTATATATGGGTGTCTGCTATTGTGTGCAATCTTATCTTTAGTTTTCTCTCACTCTTTCCCATCCTTATAATGTTTTTTACTTCTTTTTTAATTGAGTAAAGTATGCACTGAATGCATGGGAGAGTGCCCTGATCAAGCCCCTTTGAGATTTTTTTGCACCTTTCCATCACATTCTGTTGTTGTTTCTGTGTCTATCAGCTTGTATCTTTGCATATGTGTAAATGAAAATATGCATGCTGGCAAACAACTGTCTGTTACAGCACAACTGTCACATCAAATGTGATGTTTTGGTGTCAGAAACGTGAAATTGTTTGTGTCCTAACCCTCTGAAGTCACAGCTTTATGCACAATACATCACTCATAACATGTAGAAATAAGTGGACAACACCTGCCACAAGTGCATGTTTTTTTGTATGTGACCTTTCAAAGTTTAGAAGCAGAGCTATTGTTTCATCATTTTACATAAAAAAAATTGGGTTTGTGTGTCAAATCTTGTGCCACATGAGATTGATTTTTTATGTATTTTGATTGTGTTTGACAAGAAATTAATTGGAACAAAACAACCAATTTGTGCACCAAAAAAAAGAAAAAAAACATGCATTAGTGATAAAGACAAAATGCCAAACCCAAACACTAACAGATAAACATCCCTTAAATAAGTTTGCCTTAATCATCCCATTTATATGCATACACCTAAATATTAACCCAAAGCCCATTAAATTTCTAAATTAATAACTCAAATTCCCCCTAATTTGCACAATTAGGGTCAGGGTGCGTAAATTAACCTCTAATAATTTTATTAAAACCCCTAATCTTTAATACAAAGGAAGATTTAGAAGTTTAAGCAACATTTAAGGCTTCACTTTGATCTTTTAAGAATCAAATTCAGGAGTTTTACCCCATAAAGTTACCTATTCCGCTATAATCTTCATATGAAAACTTTAAGCATCTTATTAGGTGTAAAACTCAAGAGTTTTGTTCCCTAGTGAACATAAAACAGCAACCATGACCTCAGAGTCCATGTAGAGTTAAAAAGCAGGATATTAAAGATGACATCTTAAGTATGGGAGCAGGGAGGCTGGTTGACATACATTGGGGAAGCGTGAACATGGTAGTCAATCACTTGTAATAGCAAAGGAACAAAAGTGCATCCTGAGGACGCGCCAAACTCCGCCACGCACATTTTTCACCGGCCCCCTCCCTCTAAACAAAACCAAGCAACCTTATATGCAACTCACATCCATTCAGCTCCCTGGGGTTCAAACCAATCTCTCTTGTCTCCAGCCAGTCTCTCTGCTTCAACCTGCACCAGCCATCAAAGCCATTAATCCATCCGCCGAAGATGACTATGACTGATCTGGCCGCCAAACAATCAATTTGTATCTCTCTCACTCTCTCTTCTGGTGTGGATGTACAAAATATCATGAAAAAGTGTCAGTGGTAATAGTTCCACCAGAGTGAAATAATAGAGTAATAAGGCAATCAGCGTTTGACCTTGGAGGACAGCTAATTCATCTGCCCATCTGTCTTAATTATTTCCTCTGAAATGGATACAAAAGACAAACTGAACATTTCATTCGTTCTCAGATGACAATTTCATTTTTTATCTGCTGGTAATGCCTCCATTTTTTACATGATGCAGCATTTCTTTGCCATGAATTGTGGAGTTTGGACGACAAACACTACACAGGAACAGTAGAGTGATGAGTCTGGTTCACCCTCTGGTCATGTCTTTGAATACCTTTATAAGAATAAAGTGGAAAATGAGTTATGTTTAAATTTGTCTACATGTACGATGATCAGAAGGAACAAAGTATTGTTAAAAGGAAAAACCCAGTTACACAGTACTGGTAAAGTATGGAGACCCATGACTCTTTGTCTGTTCTCCAGTCTGCTTGAATTGTCTTACCTGACCTCTTGTCAGATATTTAGCAGTCCCTCTAAGAGTTGATTACACAAATAAACACAAATTCAACAAATCTCTGTGTGATCTTGCAATTGTGCAATAAAATATTTTTAATTTTTTTAAAAAAGTGTCAATCTAGAGGAATTCACATCAATTTTATCAATCTCTACAGTCAGTCTGCAGTCAATCGTAATCAAATAATGATAATAAAAATAATAAAGTTTATTTATAAAACACCAGAGATTACCACGTGCTTTACAACATGATAATACTTTTAGGAACCAGTGTCAAGTACAAATTCAGCCTCAATTTCCACATCAAATTTTCTTGCATAACTAAAGTGAAGTTTATTCATTTTTTGCCCCTAAAACTTGTGTGTTCAGGCAGCATTAAGTTGCATCCAGAATTGTTCTCAACAAGCTTCCCCAGTTGAATGTTTTCTTACTTTGGGTCTCACATGATCACATTTTCTGTCAAATTCAGAAGAGTTTTGGTTATTTCACATGAAAGATTTTTGTATTTTGGCAGTTTGAGCTCTTCTTACTGGTTTGAAGTGGGAGGAACTGCAACTTGCAAAAATGGGAATGATTGGTGGGGTTGTTTGCTTATCTTGCCAGCACTGTCAGTCTGTTAAGTTTTTGTGATTGTTGTTTATTTAGTCATCAATATTTAATGTGACAGAGAAAAGGTTCAGATTTTGAACAAAGTTTTCAGGGGCTTTAAAGTTACCAAAACTTAACCATCTCTCATTGAATACCTAAGATAGCTGGCAGGGCTACAGACTCGCTAAGCGCACAGGCTAGCCGCTAACGTCAGAGTGATGCCTGTATGGCGTTTACTCTTACAGGAACATATCATGTTTAACAGTAATTTCGTTAAACAATCACAATTTTTTTTTTACACGTAACTTGGTATTTATAAATATTACTGAAATTAATCACAAATTAACATGAAGATTGTGGCAAAATCTTTTGGAAATTGCAAATTCAGTCTAGCCAACAATAATCATGAGTGAATGAGGGATATTTCATTTTATCTGAAATTATTTCATCAGTTTATTTATGACTATCCACAAAAGCCCCTTGTTCAGTATTTCAGACATTAAAATAATACATGGAACAAAAATGATAATGTGTATGAATGTTGAGCTGCCACAGATTATTTCAAACATATTCACTGGGAGGAAACGCCTTCTTCTTTGAGTTTCCATCAACTTTTTTTTCTTGTGGATGTGAGACTTCAGTGACTGAGGTGTCCTGCTTTTAACTTTATTGGGGTAATAACAACTGTGACTCTGCCCGTTCAACACCGAATCACTCAAGTCTCAAAGTGTCTGCTGTCAGCTACAAAGTGCTGGTGAGCAGCAGTTGGAAGCACTTGTAGCTTGTCAGTCTCAGTTGGTCTCCATCAGCTGGAGTTTTGGAGAGTCTGACAGATGATTCAACGTGTAGGTTCGGTGCTGGCTGTCGGTCATCTGAGGGCAGAGCCAGCCAGTCAGCGATTGACAGCTCTAATTGATGCTGTGGACGGAGAAAGAACAAAGCATTTCTTTTTTTTCTTTAAAGTACTGCATACTGTGCTACTTTATGTGAAATATGTTGACTTATTTTCTGTTGTTTATGACTTGTTTGTTCTTTGTTTCCTGGTTTCAGTGCTGTGATTTTTAAATTGCTCTTTATTTTTCAATGTGAAACCCAAAAAGACTAACAAACACTTAGAGGAAGTCAATGGTAACCCAAATCAAATATTAAAAATAAAAAAGAAGACTAACAAATAAATCCTATTTTGGAAAATCCAAATTGAAGATAGTAAACCCACCAAAATCTAAAAGTTTTCCCACTTTTTTACTGGTAGTATAGAGCCGCCCATCTTTTTAATGCTGACATATAATTTTTGTCATGTAAAATCATACCATACATCAGAAGTTTTAGCAGATTTCAATACATTTTCTCAACCTGCAACTGACTGTTTAGTTGTGTGATTACTGACTGAAGGTAACATCACTGCAAATGTAAAGACAGTCATGTATCTTCCATTTATACCATTTATAGAAAGTATAACAGTGGTTTAACTGAGAAAACACTACACAGGTTTTGCATAATAATCCCAGTTGAAAGCGAACGAGGGGAAATGCATTCAGCAGTTTGGATTCAGACCATAACTGTGAGTGTGATATAACCCCGTCTGATGCTGTGCTCCCAGCAGCCACGGAGATAAAGCAGATCATAGTGAGCCATGCGAGAATGCAAAGCAGGCCATCTGATAGCAGAGAGCAGAAGGTAGGAAGGAGGCATGTGTCTGGGAGAGGCAGCCGAGGAGCATTTGTCAAGAGACAGTGACAAAAGGGGGTTGAAGGGGCCTTGCTCGACGCTATTCAGAGACAATTTGTAAGCCCGGCTGTTGAAGCCAGGCCAAAGACTCGCGAACAGCTGGAGCCCTGCCGTGATTGATAAATGCGGGCCTCCAAGAACTTCATTTTGATATGAATGAAGACAAAAGCGCGACAACATTCTGTGAGTGTTTAATATTACCGTCATTAAGTGGCAACAGTGGACAAGCGCCCTGTCCTCAGCTGGGGATACACAGCGCCAAAAGGGAGGTCAGTACCCCCTGGTAATTAACATTTTTATGACAAAATACCCTTTTTGTAGCAGATTTGTAATGAATTCGGGTTTCAAGCGGAGTGATTAAAAGAGCATTTTATCTGGATTTAAGGGTTTGGATTACACCAAGGAATAATTGACAAAAACCTCAATTTTAGCTCTTTGATGATAGAACATGTGTGTGTTAGCTTTCTTTTATATATATGAACAGTTAACAAGTCACTAAATCTGTCATATTTTATAACCTACAAAAAATGTTTTGTAGATAATACATCTTCAGACTACAGAAAGTAGTTTTTGGATGGTTACAACCTCACAAGCTTAGAGAAAGGCCTCTCCTTTATCACATTGATATGTATGAACACTAATCTAATTACACCGCAGGCAGTTTGTCATGCTAATCGTGCAATAACCAAATTTCAACACGTATTGACAGCGCTCCGTAAAAAGAGTTTCGCTGCTTCTCTGTCACAGGCTTTTGCAGATGTTGTGACCCATGCTCACATGGGTCATTGAGAGCGAGGTTGACCAGCAGCTATGATCCATTTACTTACTGGGTTCACTGACTTTTAAAGCTACCAGAAACATCTTTATCAACAGCTGATTTTTTTTTTATTTCATCAATGCTGAGGAGGCATTTTGCTCAGAGGGAAGTTTTTAAATAAAAGCAACACAATATGGCGGTCTGGCAGGTGAAATTCAATGAGGCAATCCTTTTTTCTTATTGATTATGCTTTTTCAAATAAGCTGTTTTATCAACATAACACAGGATTTCCCATCTCTTTTATAGAATTGAGAGTAAACTATGCACATTCATCCCTGACCTATTTAATGGCTGGATAGTGCCAAAGGCCTACACAGGAAAATTGAAAAGTTTTCCATCATTAAGTGATATATATGGCTGTGACCGGAGTCCATAAAAATTGGGAATTGTTCTATTCTAATTTAAAATTCCATTTCAGACACTCCTCACAGTGACAAAGGAGAACATCCATCCAGTAATACAGTCGAGAATTTGCTGCCAGGATTCACGATGAATGAGTGAATATTGATGAAGTTGAAAACTCCGTCGGGTCCTTTTTCTACATCACTCCAGTGGAGGATGGGATAGGGGGGAAGGGCGGGCTTATACTGTGTTTCCATGGAGAGAGGCACCTTTCTCAATATTCAGAATCCCAGTGTTCTGTGCCGAGTCTCAAAAGGAGATCAATCTCACTTTGAAGCACTGGGGGCTTCATTTGTTTGTGAAGGATGTGAGGTGCTGCCTAAATGACTATGCCAATTCTTCAAAACCCACTTGCAGTTGACACTCAGTGCCTCTGCATTCATTGTTTTTGGGGCTCAAGTTCGCAGACACATGATTGAATCCGGCCCACTTTAGAGAGGCTCGCTCACGATAAAGAGCTGGCCATTTGACAGCCATATTTGTTACTCAGCAGAACCCCAAAGATCAGAAGACTGATCTATAAAAGGCACTGACCACTGAAAGAACATTTTCTTATGGAAAAAAGCAACAAATGTGTGTTTTTTTTTTTTTTAATTGAACATACATTATAAATGCAATGGATATAATTATACATAATTATAACGTAACAAGTATATTAAGTTGAATGGGAAGCAGGAGTATTGTAGATGTGTAATGTTTCTGCAACTACTCTTCTTCAGAGCTGATTTCTTGCTTGTGGGACATCTAGGTGTACAAAATTGTCCAAAAGGTACAAATAAGCATGTAGAATATAAATTATAAATATACCAAAAAAACATGCATTAATACATAATATGCAATAAGCCCCAAACTTAAATGCTTTTGACCCTCTAATAGTGGAAATACAGCACAGGATGTGATCACTGAATTCAGAGATCAAGTCACAGAATACATTGAATACGTTGAAAATCTGAGCAAAACTAACTTGCTGTCTTTATTTTAGTGATGACATTTAATTTGTCAGTTCTTTCTGCCATTTGTTTCTCTCTCTGTGTTGTTATCCAGTCAACATGGCTCCAATGCCTTTATTGTGTTATTAGTCTTTTTTGGTCAAAATCTGCATGCAGATTTAACCTGAGTTAAAGTTGTTGAAAAGGTTAACTGAAAATTAAACTGAAAAACAAAATTAACTGTAAGACAGTGTGCAAAAAGGCCCATAAACCCTTTTCCATACTGGAAAAATCATGATGATATTGATAGTTTATATTGTGCTTTATTGAACTTCTGAATTTTCCTCCTTGTGGTTTGGAGAGCTGTCTTTTAAAACAACAATACGCTAATAAGCATATTGGAAAGTGGGCTGAAAAGCCTACGTATATAGCAGGTGAGTCTCAACTCCAGCCATTGATTCTTTATTCTTCACAGTTATGCTAGCTTTATGCAGCAGGACCGAGCCCATCTATTGCATACTGTATAATGAAATCCAGCTTCTTCATTAGGACAGGGCCCCAAGGTGCACAAAACAAGGGGTACAGGAACACTTTTGTACCAGAAGCTACTGCAATGTAAAATAAAGGTGCAATATAAAACAAAAATATACTTGAAAATGTTTGTGGGGATGAGACAAAATATTTCCCAGGATTTTTTGTCTTTTTGTAGTCTTTTGTATTGTTGTCTGTCAGTCTGTCTGTATAACGGCTGTTGGATATGAATATAATAAAAACTTGACCTTGATATGACATTCATTAATGCAATCAACAAATCCTTTATATTCATATGATACATTTTATTCTATCTTTTTCAATGTAACCATCACATTTTCTGTCTCCAGTTTTTGGGAAGTGTAACAACAATGTGAGTCTGCCACTGGATCCCAACATATATATAAGTCCTCTCTCTCTCGCCAGTGTTTAAGTAGCAGCGCGTCAAGCCATTCTTCTCACAGTTTTAGCAGTGCAATGGTCCATGCGGTTCCCTCACAGTGTGTTTAGAAGAGGACCCTCCATGTCTGCTCAGTTGTGCCTGGTTTACCAACACTATTGATTGCAGGTGATGTTCTGGACAGAGTCCATCTGACCTCTGGAGGGGCTTAAATACATCATTGTCCAGAGAGAGACCTCCTGAGACTCCCGGTTATACTGTGTGTGCAGCGCTGCGCCTCACTCCCAGACACACTGATAAAGTGGCAACAAAAAAAGTCAACAGGACACATGGATAAGCACTTCTTACTCCTTCTGAGTGCTCTGCAAAATCTAAAAATACAGCTCGAGGACAGATAACTGTGTAAGTTGATGGTCTGCTGGAGCAGTTAACACAACTTAAGTTTGTCTTTTTCCAACCTTTGGACATTAAATTTACAAAAAGCTACAGCCGAGCTGGTTTATGTATGTTGTGATTCCTCAGTGGGTACAGTTCAGACAATCTTGCTTGCTCTTGTCATAATCACACTGATCTGCTCTTCTTGTTGCCTTGCTGTGAATTCTAATTGGCGTTATTAATCAGCAATCATGTTAACACTCTCCCTAATCTGTGTGGCAAGCTTTTGTTCCATACACACCTCAGAGCCATTGATGGAAATCCAATGAGACATAGGTTTACCTGCCATGAAAGTACCTCAGCAGCAGTCATCAACACATTGTGGGGAGTGAGGGGGGAAGTACACTTTAAATTAATTAACATCAGGCCTCTTGTAAGCACTTAATTTCTGTAAACAAACATTCTAATATGCCGTAATTAATTAAATATGCCAAGCTTCCTTTCTGTTCCTCTTGTTGATCTTTCTTCCTGTAGTTCACTTTTTTGGGGCATTTTTTACATTTTTTTTTATATTTAAGACTTGTGCTCGATTGACATTTTCATTTCAAGCTCAACTAATATAGTCATAATATACCTGAGAAAATCCAAGGGGCTCCTCCACAGATGTCAATGTTGGTAAAAAATGTGAAAATATTGAAAAAAAAAATACTTGGTAGGTAATTTTGGAATTAACATTTTAATCAAATATTAAATTATAAGGCTGAAATTTGAAGATATTAAAGGTGCAATGCTTAATTTTATTTGACCATGTAAATGTTCAGTTCACATAATTTAATCATTTTAAAGCATTTTATGTGTTTTCCAGTTGATCATAATTTAAATTACTTGCCTTCCTTCCTGCTGTATTTTTAACACATTGCTGATATAAGCAAGCCTTTGAAAGAATGCATCAATAACTTATAGCTTGTTATAATAATTCATTTGTCATGTAGTGTAAGGCCCTGTATTAGATATATATATTCATTCATTTAAGAGCAATAGTGAATTCCAGTCCTGTGTTTTGAACCTTTTGTTTACATTTGGACCCCAGATTGTGCCTTCAACAAAGGAGCATCATGTAATTTCTATGTGATAAAACTTATTTGCGAGTCTTATTCTCAGTTGCGCTTATTCCAAAAAATAGGGCCCTGCTCTCTGTTTTCCCTGATTTCCATTTCATATCTGCAACACTCACGCGCCCAGCTCCGCGTGAGACCCGCTCATGGGTGATGATTTTCGAATCGATTTGCCATTCTCACAAACGAAGGGCACAAAAGGCTGAGCAATCAGTCCAAGGCTGGCTGCTTTTGGCCCAGAGAGAGGAGAGATACTCTGTGAGTGGAGGGCAAGCATGGCTGATCTGAATCATGAAGAATAATGTTTAGCCTGGCAGATGATTAGGGATGTTAATTTTTTTTGGAGGGGGGTGGGGGCAAAGGGGGCTGGCACTTGGTGATGTCACTTTGGCTATCTGAACAATCTGGCAGGGGCCGATCCTAGCGAAATGCTGCTCAATTTGCTGGGGCTCCTGCTCCATTTGCCTGTTAATGAGCACTGTTGTTGGAGGTACCCATGTGTACCATGTCATGAGGCTAGCAGGCAGCACCTTCACCCGACGCTCTGACCACAGAGGAAAATGGCAGCCGCTGTGACAGATGTTTTCACAGTCCTGGGGAGAGAGCCATGGGAGAGCGATACAGTCAGAGGGCCCAGATATATCGCTGGCAACAACTGCTACAACATGTGTCTGCCTCAACATACATGCATGCACTGAAAACAAGGAGTCAGCTCTTTTCTTTAAAACAACATAAAAAATGAAAAGAGTTCATCTCACGGGGCGACTAAATAAAGAAAGAAACAGAAAACTACAATGGAAAACATTGATTGCGGTTACAAAAATTCATTTTTTTCTGGTTGTAACAGGAGTGAATAGGCAGTGTTGGTGCAAATATTATAATATTTATAGTACATGTATCTGTTTGAACATATAAAGTGCTGTTTGCTGGTGTGTGATTGGGAGTGGGAGGAGCTCTGAGTGTCACAGGATGGATGGCCGGGGTAAACTCATTACGTCACAGCATGACAACAGCACTTAATTACTAATGAAAGGGTGAACTCTCCACAGTCCATTTCTGATGGTGGATGAATCCAGGATTAAAGGACCACACCTGCTTGCTTTCACCCATTTGCTGCAAATTACAGA
Organism: Thunnus maccoyii; assembly: GCF_910596095.1. Taxonomy (NCBI): domain Eukaryota; kingdom Metazoa; phylum Chordata; class Actinopteri; order Scombriformes; family Scombridae; genus Thunnus; species Thunnus maccoyii. The sequence continues at coordinate 11,369,508 of NC_056552.1, forward strand.
TAGCTAACATTACAACTAAGTATTTTTCAAACTCTGCCGTAAAATTGCAGATTTTCCTCTTTTGTTTTGAGTAATTTTAGTAAGTATTATTGACAGTATACACACAAGAAAAGTCCATGGTTGGAAATAAACAAGGGGTTTGTGTTGCGATTACATGGTATGTGACTTACACAACCAGACTGTATACCAGGACGCGTTCTTTCAGATTTTTTAATGTATTCTCTCAGCCAGCAGTTTCCAACCTTTTTGGCTTGTGTACTCACTTGCGGTCCCCCTACACAGTTTGAGTACATGGCTTGTGGCCAATTCAAGGGTGATTATATCTTCTTCATTTGCTTCATTACTATTACTACTTTATAATTATACTTTTTGGGGGCCTGAAGAGTTTAAATTAACCAACGATTCACAAGATAAACAGCAAAAATTAGAAAAAAAAATGTATTTCTGCTATTCTGTCCTGTTAGCTTAGCATCTTTTGACTGCTCAGACTTGCGTTGGGTTCAGACCCTCAGGTAGAGCACCACTGCTCTAAGGCAGCCATTGCTTTCCATGAATTCTGGTACGGCATGAAAATCAATTGGCAGGCTCTCGAAACTTGCGTTTTGCAATTCATCACTGTGAACTCTGTCGGGCCGTGTCAAATAAATGCAGTGAAGGATTACACAAATCAAGCCAGTTTCAAAAGCCTTCTGATTGATTTTCATACCATTTGGAAATGAATGGAAATCAATGGCTGCCTGTAAAGTAAGAAAAAGTCTGCAGCTGTGGTTTGGGAAATTGTCTGCAGAACTATGAAGCAGACATGATTTGTCAGTGTGGAGCTAGAACTTGTAAACACAAGGGTGTCCACATGTTAAATGCAACAAATTCAACATTGTCACATTTTTCCAAGAGCAGAGAACAGTGAGGATTGTGGGAGAGGAGTTGAGATGAAAGTTGAGGGTTGCTGCGGTTATTTATCGATGCCACTGAGTGAAATGTGCCAATATCTCAGCTATACATTGCAACACTATTACACAGTGCATCATTAAACAGATCCATAAAACAGACAGGCAACCAGACCAAATTTTAATGACAGAAGCGCTGATCTGAGATAAGTATAAATACGGTGTAATTCAGCAAGGTTTCATGCCTGGTTAAGCATGTACATCTTTTGGCGGCCCACTAACTGATATTACTTCAGTGCAATATTTCAGGGCACATCAACATCTCAGTGAAATTAACTCTGATGTGTGAGCAGGCCCGGGTCCGGAACTCCAAACTGTCTTGTGATTATATCGAGATAGATAGACCAAGTTGTGCACAAAACTCCCCACAATCTACAAGCTGTCCCAGCAAATTTAAATACGCCTCGGAAAAAAAATCATTCTCTAATGTTTGTGCTGCTGGAAAACACGTAATAGATGCAATGCCCCAAGAGTGTTTTTGGAGGCAGTTGGTTTTTCCTCTGTCTGATTACTAAATCCAGGGTTGATATACAGATGTAAATATGCTGCTTAGAAGCCTCCTCCTCCTCCTCGATCCCTCCCTCCCTCTCCTCTTCCATCTGGCAGACAATAGTTTAAAGTTCTTAATCCATGAGCAACCATTGAACATTAGTGAATTGCAAATTACAGATGTTTTACTGTCTCTCCCTCTTCTTTTTTTCTCTGTTTTGATCTGTGCATCCCACTGTCACTCAGTGTCGGGTACGCATCCCTCGCTCCTCTGCATTCATTAGACACCCTGTGCCATCATGGCACCATATGACACTGTCATCATTTGGTAATTAAACCTTTGCTCGTTTAAATATGAAAAGCTGGCAAGGGTGTGATCATAAACAATGTTGCGCAAACCAGATTTTCCAGACTAAATGAGAATTCAAGCAACATCATGCCAGAGATGGATTTTTTTTTCTCTGACTTTACTTGGAGCAAAACAAAAATGAAAAACAAACATTGGGAAAAGTTGCTCTTGTGCCAAACATATCAGACTGTCACACATTAAAATTCATGTAAACAGATACTTTACTTAAAGCAAAAAAACATTACAGAGTCTGCAATTGACAAAACATAAACACCAGCTTTGTGTCTAATGTGACTGAAGCCATAAAAGTGTGTATTTTTATGGTCATAGCCACAGATTACAGCTCTCCTCTTTCAGCTCAGAAGTAAACAATGATAATAAACCAGTAGATGACAACTTCCAACACCAATACAGGCGCAATAACATCAGGATGGCAGAGGGATTTTTAAATTTTAACCTTAAATGATCAGCGCAGGACATAACATCAATGTTGCACTTCTCTATCCCCTTAACACTGTTATGGTTTTGATCATGTTGGCCGACCAGACAATAAAATCTCCGGAGCCTGAGGACAAGAGTCAACATCTCCTAGATTCTCATCTACATTCACACAGGCCTCCATCACAGCAGATTTAGCCAAATGGCTCTGGAGAGCAGGAATGCCCGCACCATTACAAGCCAAACTACTGGCTTTTTATTACCACTAAACAATCTTCCTCGGAGCCGTCCTTTAGCGTACCTCTGTGCTCGGAGCCGGTGAGAAAGTGTGTGGGAGGAGGCCATTCAGTCACATTATGGCTTCCCATAGATCAAGGTCACAATTTTCATGATCATTACACCACTGAAGGTGACAGGAAGCATTTACAGAAGTGATCAGGAGCTTATGTGGGAACTGCTCATCCGTAGATTTCTGGGGAGAGGAATATATGTGCATACACAGCCTCGCACACACCCACAGACACACAAACTAATCAGCAAATCACATTGAGCAGCTGACATTCCTCATATTATCACATCATCATTACAATGAAGATGACTAGCAAAGACAAAGAAGAAGGATGAAGAGAAAACAGCGAGACAAAGAGGGGAAAATTAAAGAAATCAACTTGTCTGTGGTGTAAAAATCAACATTTGTGAGTTCAAAGCCTGCCACCAGGAGGTGACTGGCTGCTACATTATGCATTCACATGCCATAGGCTAACACATGTCAGCAGCCCACTGGACAGAAGCTCTGTTTCCCATATTGCTGACATGTGATTGGAAGCTGTTGGCTGTCTGGTCGGGACAGACGCAGCTGGCGGGACACCTCCGAGCCGCCTCGGGCTGATCTCTGCTTCACACACACACACACACACACACACATAGACACACACACACAGATTCACTGAAAGATCCAGACGTGGGATCAGCTTCTCCCATGGCGATGAACCCAAGGCCTTATGGGAGGACTGGCTGGTGTGTGTTGCCTTTATCCACTGGAAGAGAGGCATCTTTGCTGCTGTGGTGGTTGTTGTGGGTGGTTAAAGTGAAAAGGATGATTTTTTTTTTTTTTTTTTTTTAGTTTTGTGTGTAAAATAATAAAAGAGAAAATAAGGAAATAGTGATTTGATGTAAATCTGTGTCAGTGAGGATGAACTTTTGATATTGAGAGAAAATTTTGAAGAAAAAAAAAGACACACAAATTATCTACATGCAAGAAGATATTACTGAGTTAAGTTTCTAGTTCCCTTAGTGTTTTACTGTAAAGCCTCCAACCAGAGGGGCACACATTTAACTATTCATGTGGAAAGTTTGATGGGGAGGAGAAGGGATTTAGCCCTGGTTCCCAGTACAATAAATGCAACTCGGAGAATACTTTTGAAAATGACAAGATACAGTCCTATTTTTAATCCAGCACTGCAGGGCATATTTAACAATTACTTGAAAATCTGCATAATGAATGAGGAGCGAGCAGTGTATTTTAAGTCTTTTGCGCTTTATTCCCCAACTTAGTGTGGTAATTCATGGGAGATGGAAAGACAGCATGTCTGAAATTTTTCAAATATTCATGGTAATTTTGATTATTTTTTGTATATGAAACTAGCTTTGATACTGTAGATTTAAAAACGATTGTAATAATAATAATATTAATAACACAAATTATTTGTGGTGGTGTTTTTGTAACTAGGTCCTTCCTTTATGTGTAAATGCAAATGAGATGTTAATTCTTCTTAATGATTTGTTGTACCTGAGGCGTGGAAAAGCTCAGAAACTCAACTGTCTGACTGCTTTTGTGCTCAGGGTATGAAAAGTAATTTAACAAAGTGTTTTCTAATCAAAGCAATGTAACCTGATCTCACTTGCATTTGGATCTTTAATACAATATTTAAGTACAAGTGTAACCACTCAGTGTGTGAGGACCCATGATGGGATGATGATGCACAAATAAGTTGTGTTCAACTGGAATTAACAGCAAACTGGATGTGAAAAAGTGGATTTTACAGTGACACTTCAAAGTCTCACAGCAGAAGGAAGTCCTTCCTGTGTGTGTTTTATCATCTGAAATACGACCCTGACAGCTGTAAACTCTGGCATTGACTTTTACGCCTATTCTTAATTTTTCATGATTCCCCATTAAAGACAGTAAACGGTTAAATTGGCTGCACTGAGCTGACATGTTTAGGTTTGAGCACACTTTCAAAATGGAAGAATAACATCAAACGGCACCACAAGGAACAAAAAATGCGAGTTTGTTTGAGTGTATGAATTTTTAGAGTGTATTTCAGCCTTAAAAAAGGGGCAAACTTTATTCTGCAAAACAAAAAAAACAAAAAAAAGGAACAAAAAACGGTGTCATTTGGCGTATTTTTTTTCCTCAACAACAAATCCCCGAACTGAAGTTAAAGATATATAGAAATAATTTACTGTTAATGAATCAGCTACAGCTTAAATTCTCTCCATCCTGTTTGTCACCTGAACCATTTGAAAATTGAAAGTCAACAAAAGCACAGTTCTGTCATATGCATGTTATTCTATCTACAATGTTTATTTTAAAGAACTTTCAGGAGATTCAACCTGACAGTCGATTACTTACTGCATCAAATTAATTAGATTAAAATCTTGCCTTTCCTGTAATAAAATCCAGAAAAAAAATACAGGACCATCACAAAAATAGAGGTATTACAGATATATCATCATATACAAACCCAAGGTCACTAATTACTACTCTTACATATCTCCATATGGGAAAATTATCGGCATGTTGTGATTTTTTTTCGTTGAGAGATGCTTCAGAGGACCAGTGTGTGTGTGTGTGTGTGTGTGTGTGTATGTATGTGTGTGTGTGTGTGTGTGTGTGTGTGTGTGTGTGTATATGTGTGTGTGTGTTCAAATCAATAGGCCACACTCTCAGGTTATAGGCTAATGAGTTTATAACTCTGCAAAATTTAATATACAGTCTGGTTTTACTGCAATGTACAGGAAACAGACCTGGCAATAAACGATGCACAACTCTAAAAAAAAAAAAATTTCAAAGAAAATAAAAGAGAATTTTTGCTGCTCTTCCACAAAACAAAAAAAGATAAATAAATACACATAAAAGTATAACAAATAGTAACATATGTCACATTCTAATTCACTTTTAGTTTTACAGTTTCCAACGCGGGGATCGATGAAAAAACAGTTGTAATGATCCAATTAATTATGGGCAAAATTAAAAGCAAGTGCAAAATCAATCTTTCACGGTGTCGAGGATGGGATCAAATTGATGCTCCATCTGTTCACGCCAGCGAGATTTGTAGCCCGGAGTACAGCCTCGCTGCTGGAGTACACATACAGGACACAGTGTGGAAATCCAATACACAGGAGTGTCAATAAGTATCTTTTTGTTATAGTATTACAGTATTATATGTACAGTGCAGTACATGTGCAGCAAGAGAACTGTAGGGAGGCAGAACTTGGCAGCTTCCAAAATCTCATGTTTTTTCGTTCAATATATAAAATACCTACAATTTCTTCTAAAAATAAACATTTTTAGAGTAATTTTCAGACCTTTAATGTACATTTTTGGTTAATTCTGTTCAATTAAATTAAATAAACGAGTATTATTATTTATTGAGACACACAAAAAAATCTTATTCTACAGCTTATCAGTTTTTTAACGCCATTCTCAGACTTGCAGGGTTGGATATGAATCTGCCAATATTTATATAGCCACAAATTCAACTACATCACCATAAATCTCCTAACAAACCCCTCCCTTAAATCCAAAAGGATTAATATTCAACTTACAACCAGTGGTGTCAGCTCCCCTCTGCAGGGAAACGCAGATCGATTGGTGAAGTAACGCGAGACAAGCAGCAGAGTCTACAGAGGAGGGAGGAAGAAGAAGAAGAAAAACATACACACACACACACACACACACACACACAGAAATGACACCTCTCCCACCTAGAAATAAAAGTTCTTTACCACCCAGACGCCCCCGATCATCCTCCCCACAGTTACCTGAAAGTGTGAGCTGATGTTCGGTGGACCCTCGGTGCTCCTTCTTCCCTCTCATCCTCCTCCTCCTCCTCCTCCTCCTCCTCCTTCTCCATGCCACCTCTCCTCTCTCCTCTGCACAGGCCATTAGGAAGCGGGGCAAAAGATAAATTGCTCTCTGTCAATACATTACACCTCTCCTAATGGGTGCACCCGGGCTCCGAAAACATTTTCCAAACTCTTGACATGCGGCAGAATTGTCTTAAACACCGCAGTTTGTTTGTCAGTGAGGAAATTAATAAGAAATGTATTCAAATTTTGCTAAATTGTTTTTCATGAAATTCATACATTTTGACAGTTTCTTTCCTCAGATGATTAGAGGTATCAGGGTTTAATTATTAAAGGTGAAACTGAAAAAAAATAAATAAATAAAAGTGGAGCAATAATTCATTGACTCATCCTATTGTTTAATTTTCCTGAATGGTCTTTTTTTGAAGCTGTCTGACCCCGCGATGTAGCAGCTGAATAGAGCGGCCTCCTTCCTAAAAAGAGAGGGGTTATAAGGCCCATCTGACCAGAGTCAAACACAACACACACGTGCTGTGCAAACACAAGGCAAACAGAGTAAACACCGGTTTATTCATTTGGATATGTGCCCCCCCCCCCCCCCCCCAAGAAAAAAAAAATTTCTCCCTCCTTCTCTCCCTCCTTACCCAAAAGCCTAAATGCTTAATTTTTGCATGGAGGGGGGGGGGATCAAATTGTGGGGAGCAGGAGGGCATGTAGAGAGAGAGAGAAAGAGAGAGAGAGAGAGGGAGAGAGACAGAGAGAGAGAGAGAGAGTGGGGGAGGTGGGGGGCTGAGCGAGGGGGTGATGGTGGTGATGGTGGTGGTCTTATAGGGAAAAAAAAAAGAATGTAGCTTTAAGGGAAATGTGCAGCCGGCTGTGAAATTACAGCCTATAGTGCTACATATTGTACCAGAAGCTCACTCCAAAAACAGTAACAAAAAGAGAAATCATCCCCTAACCTGACCAGGAGGCAAGAGCGCGAGATGTGGCCGTCTGCCCCCAAGAAATGCCCCCCAACACCCAAAAACCTCACCTACCTCCTCTCCAAAATGCCCAAATATCTGGCGAGAGCGCGTGCATTTCAAAAAAGGAACGTTTTTTATTATTGTTGTTGTTATTATTATTATTATTAGTTGAGTTGTTGTCACTTCATGCTCACAGAAATACAAAATTACTAATTAACTGTAATTTCAGTAACCTTGAGATTATTTTTTAATTTTTTTTTGTATTTTTCTGCATTATTTGTTAATTAATTAATTTGTTTTTATTTGCTTTTTGTTTCATTGTTTGCTTTTCTATTTTCCCTTCCAGAATTTTGTAGCTTTAAGAAAGGTGCAACACATATAAAGTTAATTATTTTTAGATATATTTATTCTATAATTAACAATTACGTGGTGAACTGAAATACAATTTTGGATTATTTGAGATGTTATCATGTTCTATGGACTTTTTTTAATGAGATATTTATTAGGATCCAAAACCTAGATGCACCTTGAGTTTCATGTTACTCCACCATGCATTGTTTACTTTAATGAGTTTCCCATTCAGATGCCTGACTGCAGATGTAGAAGTCTTATCAGCTGTTTAATTCATTACAACACTTAACACTGATCTGTAGTTTATGGATGATTGTTCCAGAGGAATATTTTCACTCCTCAGTTTCATCACAGCCACTCAACTGCACCCCAAGTTTTACTTTTTTGGGACTTCACCTGTGTTTGAGAGCGCCTTTAAATTTGAGAAACTATACAGCGCCATCTACAGAGGCAGAGCGGCACTGCTCCGTGCAGAGCAGTTTCACCTCCAACCTCCACCACCTCCACCACCACCACCACCACTGTTCCCAGTTTGGACCACTGCAATCATCACACCATCAGCTGAATGTAAAAAGCTCATTACATCTGCATATGCATACATCAGAGATTTCACGTTTTCTATTTCAGATTACAGGAAAAATTAAGGTTATAAACAAATTAGTTTAGGCCTACTTGGGTTCCAGAGCTGACTTAAAGACTGTTGATTTTTAAAAAAATTAAGTAAAAACACAAAAATAAAAGAAGAATCGAGCTAAATCCCGGTTGTGAAAAGACTTGTGCACATATATATCCTGTAAATTCCCAGACAGGCTGTTAATCCGTGTAACAGATTGGGGGGGGGAAAGATCAGAAAGAGACACATATTTAAAAAATAATCTCTATTTCATTGATTCAAAACTTCCAGTAAGCGACCGAATAATTCACAGCTGTGATAATGTCTAATATACTCTGATATTTCTAACTCCGAATCCATTCCTTCTCCCTCCCCTTCCTGTCGGTGTGTCAGACCCAGAGACCTCCTCATTTGGACCCACGGTTCTTTTGCGTTGGCGAATCACAAAGTGTTGGCATCTATTGCCTTTGTCTGACAAGTCATCCATATAAGCAAAAGGGGGGTCTGCAGAGGGGAGGAGAGGGGGTGGTGGGTGGTGGGTGGGGGGGGGGGAGAGGAGGGGAGGTTTGCAGCTTTTAGAACCACAGACACAGAGAGAGGCTTCATTCCCAGCCCAAAGATCCAGCCTAACGCATCCAGCGCGAAAAGAGAAACCCCGATGTGTGTGCGCATGTTTCTCCGCCGTTTTGACGCGTGAATCAAGGCCACCAGGATTGAGGAGATACCGGGCCCTGCACGCTGGACCTGAACGTTTCATTTCTTTTAAAAGAAACGCGGTCTGCTCGCTGGCATGCTATGAGAATTACCTCTGGTCACCACAGGCTTTGAAAAAAAAAATACCGATAAACACAGGTCGTATCACTGAAACAACCCTTCGGTCATGCTGCGCACCTGCCAGACCTCCGCTCCCGGACCGGACTGTTAAAGCAAAGAAAGGCAACTTTTTGGGGGAAAGAAGTTGCCATCAGATCGGTTGTTGAAGCGGGGGTGGAGGGGGGCAAAATAAGTCCCTCCATCGAGTAGAATCACCTTTTTTTCTTCACATTTTCATCCTTGATAGGAAGGCGAAACGGCGACTTCAGTTGATTATCTCTCTTTCCTTTGCTATCCAATGGATATTCACTGCAAAGCAGACCCCTTCACAGCGATGCACCGTAAGTAGCACAACCTGAGTTCCTCTGCCACTGCAGCTTTTACGTGTATGCGGTGGAAAGAAAAAAAAAACAATAATAATAAATATATTATTTCTGCATAAAGGCCTGCAGCAGGGAGCACAGCGATTGTTTTTTTTTTATGTGCAAACAGCATCTTGGCGCAGAAAAACAGACAAAGTTACAAGCTAATAAACTGACATAGAGGCAAATATGTAAAGGCTGATGGTGGAGTCAATATTCTCCTCATATTTTACACCTTGTCTTATGTGTGCAAATTTCAGACCAAAAAAAAAAAAATTCTTAGGAAATCTCATGAATGAGCACAATGCTGCTGTATAGGAAGTGCAGATATTAAACTTCATCATAGTAAACAAAGAACATGCGTTGGCAGGTGCTCTGTAATTTACACGTGTATCACCCTGCAGCTTCCCGCGCAGGATGACAGTGTGACAGTGTGTTCAGGCCCTAATAAGTCAGGACACATTAGTCACATCTATTATTCAAATCATTCAAATAACAGCAAACCCCCTCTATGTCCAACTTAAGCCCACATAGTGTGGTTTATAATATGGTGAATGTGTTTCAATAATTGATGATCTCTTCATTTACCAAATAATATGTAATATGAGTGATCAAAGCTTGTTCAATTATTTAAAATTACCGTGCAGGGAAAATGAAGGAGCTTGCAACTTAATAGCCAACATGAGCCGCGGAGCTGCTGAGAAAATCTAAGCTCTGTGCTTTGACTGGAGAGAAACTTTCAACAATTGGAGCCTCAATTAAATTCATATTTTTTAATTATTTTCAGAAATTAAAACAGTAATTATGTCACAGGCCCACTGACTCATGTAGGCTGAATTAAATTAGCAGATTGTAGCTGCATAACAAGTGTGATAGACGAAAAAAAATGAAAAACGTGCTTCGTAATTCAGCGTTCAAGAAGAAAATGTTGCTTTGTGTTTTTATTTTTATTTTAAAGAATTACAATTAATCTGATATAGAAAGTCAAAGCTGTTGATAAATTATGTCCCAGCAACACAAGTGGAGAAAATTAATTAAACAAACCAGCAAAACTGGACAAAAATCTGCAAATATACTCATATAAACAGACATGATTGTTAAAAGGCAATTTTTGTTTTATTAAAATAATGATATTTTAAAAAAGCAAGACTATGTGGTGGTTTGCATTGCTGTGATCATCTCTACTTTGCCTTCCCTCAAATTGCCAAAAAATATATTCATTCCATATTTGGATCAGTGACTGATGACTGACAAAATATTATAATTTGGTCATTGTGATGTATTTATTAAACGTTTAAAACACAGACATGTAAAGCACTTCCATGATAGCAACCTTCTGATTACATAAAAATAAAAGAATAATATTATTATTAATAATAATAATAATAATAATAAAAGAAACAGGTAATTTTTAAATAGCATATTTATGCGCAGCCTTTCATGCATTTATATAAGTTTCTAAAAAAAATAGATGTAAATCCACCTGCTCCATAGAAAACAGTGTAACAACCTGCGCTTCTCTTATGCTATATTATATTCTGTCAGTGATTTTTGACTCTGCTATATATATATTTTGAAATGCTCACCTGCGTCTCTTCTACGACTTTACGTAATGTTACGGTTGTGTGTGTGCTGCTGTTGTATCCCACGTAGGGCACGGAGGTGTGAACCAGCTCGGCGGGGTGTTTGTGAACGGCAGACCCCTCCCGGACGTGGTAAGGCAGCGGATAGTGGAGCTGGCCCACCAGGGCGTCCGGCCCTGCGACATCTCCAGACAGCTGCGGGTCAGCCACGGCTGCGTCAGCAAGATCCTGGGCAGGTAGGCGAACCCTGCAGCCAGGTAGACATGCTGGGAAGAGGCCAGATAAATAGCATGTAGAGGACAGAGCTGAACCTCCAAGATTCAGATCATTTTTTAAAATTTAATTAGTTTCAATTAGGTTTCCTAAAATATAAAGATTAAACTGCAGATGAGTAGAGTTCAGACGGGTTTATAATCCATATTCCGTGTGGATACATGTGTGTACTCAAGAGATTCAAGAGAATTGACAGAATTGCTGTGAAGTATTGTTTGTAAAATCTTGTTTTGCTGAAGAAAAGTCAGATTTTTTGGACACTTTCTTGGAAAAAAAAAAATAGTAGCTCCAAAGCTTGCAACATGCGCGTGTTTCACTGATTTATTTTAAACTAATACTAAGCATCTATCTTAAAGGTATCAGAAGCTTCACAGACTGAAATATGTCAAACTATCACTGCCTCATTGGAGAATATTATTTTTTGCAGATACTACGAGACTGGTAGCATCAAACCAGGGGTGATTGGTGGGTCTAAACCTAAAGTGGCCACGCCAAAGGTCGTGGAAAAAATAGCAGACTACAAGAGGCAAAACCCAACCATGTTCGCCTGGGAGATCAGAGACAGACTGCTGGCAGAGGGCATCTGCGACAACGACACTGTTCCCAGCGTCTCATCCATTAACAGGTAGGAAACATTTCACTGCAGCGCTCTAGATTATGATAGAAAAATGTGCTTACAAATTCCAGATTTTTTTATTTTTTTCTTGTTACCTTTTGTAAATTTTCTTGTGGTTTAACAACGTGCTGCAGGATGTAAACAGTGTAATAAAGAGGGCCGGCAGAGCGCAAATTGGAAACCATTTATCTCAGTATCTGTGCTAAGCGCACCACCCACAAGCAGAAGATTGTTTGACCAACTTTGTGCTGCCCAGCGCGGCGAGGCTGCCTGTGGTCTCAGAGGTGCAATTCAATCTTTCAGACCAAACTCCCTCAACAATCAGCAGTACATCCAGGACTCAGTGAATCTGTCGAGATGAAAACCGATCAATATGCGGTGACCAGATCCCGTGGCGCTATAAAGCAGGCCAATTTTCTTTAGCACATCTAATGTGTGGAGCTGAGCAGCCTGCACTGAGAGAGAGAGAGAGACAGAGAGAGAGAGCAAGGCTGGCTTTATCTGCAAGATTTTATGCCTAAGAAAGGGGGAAATACAGTAGATTTGCTGCAAAATATTGCATCACGTGAAAATAAGGTCATAATTAAAAATAACAGAAAAAATATTTGGACCCAAAACGTTTTATGTGAGGCGATGATGGCGCCTTTAATGCAGCATAGGAGAATAAAATATGTTTATTAATAATTCTTTTAAAATCTGAGGTGATGTCTTGTTGTTGTAGATGTAAAATCATGATGATGCAAACGAGTGCAATATCAATTTTGCCAAAGTTGTGGCGTTAAAACAGCTATATAAATGCTTATATGACAAATTATCAGGTAAAATATCTAAATTGAACATTTCAGGTGTCACTGTTCAGGCTATAAATGTTCAGTTGTCCTTAAGAGATTCGTAAACAGCGCCATAGTTGAAGAATGGCAGCTACAGGAGGAACCAGGACACCCCCCCCCACACCCAACACACACACACACACACACACACAAACTCCTCCTCGCCCCCCCACACACACACCACCACCACCCCCCCTCCACCACCAGAGATCCCTGGTGATGAACTTTGGTTAAGAGGCACTGTTCCATAGAGCCAGCATCAGCATTACATTTTAATGAGCTGATGGGAGAGCATGGACAGCTCCACACAAGACATCTTTTAAATAGAGAAAGGCTGAAGAAAATTCATTTCATGCTTCGTGGTTGCTTAAAAAGCCCCATTTAAGGAGGCTCAGACACATGTATGTGATAAATTCAAAATGTACATTAATATCATTAAAAGACCCCATATAAAGTTTTTTCAATTCCAATTAAAGCTTTCTATTTTGGAAATGAAGGGGGAGCCTTATGTGTCTTTGTTTATGTGGGAAATTAAATTGTGAATACAAAGAACTGTAATTCTATCAGCCAAATATGAGAGCTACTTTGAATTTCTATTACGGCTTAATGCTGAATATTTTCTCTTTTTAGCAGAAGAAATGTAAGATTTCAATGCATTTTCGCTCCAGTGCCACACACACACACACACACACACACACAATAGAGCACACACACACACACACAAGTGAGAGGACACACACATTTGTTTTGATTTAGCTCCTGCTAAATATTTCAATATATGGTTGAGTTTGTAAAAGGAGCAGTCTGCAGAAATCAATGAAAACATCTTTAGTGCTTCATTCACAATCAAGCCTGGTTCCAGATCATCTGATAGTGCCTCAAGTTGTTTAAAATAAATGACAAGAGAAGTTTTCACTCCATGTGCTTAAATGGGGCTTTCCCAGTTAAGACAATGGGAGGGAAGAAAAAAAAAAGAAAAAAAAAGACTGGAGCCGAAGTCTTTTCCAGTCGGATGGTTCTGACTGTGGCCAGTCGTGGGTTTCTGTGGCAGACAGTCTGACCTCAGGACTGTTGACAAAAGAGGATGCTCTATTTAAACACCTTTCCCCTGCATGCATTATTAAACGCTACAGAGATAGTGTTGTACTACGAGTCTGGGCCACCACAACCAACAAGTAACGCTACGCTGCTGGTAGACATAAAAAAAAAAAAAAAAAAAAGGGTCCTCAATGGCGTTCGATATTATTGATTCAGAAGTAAAGCAATTTTAATATTTCTTCGGGGGATTTTCAGCAACAGCCAGGTCATTAATTCATTCTCCCAAATTGCTTATTCAATATCAAGAACATGGATACCAAATAAAGTCTTTGAATTTATGTAGCACACACAAGTCAAGGGGTCGAATAACTGTTATGGGGAGAAGTGAAAAAAATTAAAACATCAATATGCGCTCTCTGGAAAGTCTTGTTGTTAGGTAGCTTTGCCTCCAAGGGGAGTTTTTCTTTTTTTTTTTTTTTGACAGTGTTGGATTTATTCCTCTAAATTCTTCTGGCACCCACAGTAACATCAATATCCAAATCATTTGATCTGTTTCTAGATAATGTGGAGGACGAAAACAAAAGGAGAGCTGTATTTTTTTGGTTTGAAATCATAATCTGTGGTTCTATATTGTGCGGTTTTATCTAAGCGAGTGAATATTTTCATTCTACGGAAAGATAACAAGCAAATAAATAAGAATAAAGGAACAAACTGGGCTCGGAAATCAACCTGAAAAGGCTCTGTGGTCCTCACTCGACCTCTTTCGCTTGTGCTCTAAAATAGCTCTCATGGCATACATGATGAATAGTTTTAAAGTTTACAAATTATTGTGACAGCTCCCTTTCTCCCCAAGTGCCATTCAGATTAAAGGAATCTAATGCTGGCGTAAGCTTGTGCAAGGCAATAAGGAACTATTGCTTTCCTGTCACATGTAATTTATAGCTTTCTATTTGCATCTGTTTGCCCGTGTGACTAATCCCCAACTTTTTCTCCCCAAGCCCCGATCAATACAACCTCATCCGCATTGGCACATGGGGGGTTGCTGGTTCTACAGAGATGTTTGATCTGGGAAGCAAAGGGCTACTACTGCGATTCGGCCCCCGTGAAACCACCTCCACAGTGGGGGGAGAGAGAGAGAGAGAGAGAGAGGGAGAGAGAGGGAGCTGATTAGTGTGGGCCAGGTAGAGTCAGTGAAGCTGATCATTGAGGTGAATTGATGTGATTTCATGCTTTGTTTGCAAGATCACTCAGACCAAAAGTGCAATGAAGACTTTTCTCCAGACCTCACCTTTAAGGCAGAACCACCGATCAGATCCCTTCTTGCGTATGAGTTACATTTGATATCTTAATCACGCAGTATCTCCATAGCAGCTGCGATCACGCTCAAACAGGGGTCGTTTGGAAATCTCCAGCAAAGAGAAGACATTCCTAGAAAAGTGCCGATGACACCTGCCTCTCCTTTGTTTCTCAGGATCATCCGAACAAAAGTCCAGCAGCCTTTCCATCCATCTCCTGATGGGACATCCCTGTCGACAACAGGCCATACCATAGGTAAAAACTGCAGCTCACAGCATCAGTATCAGCTGAATGTTATATGGAATCACAGCACATAGAGAACATACATGAATATAAGCTGGCTGTTAATGTTTTTGCTTCTTTTTTTCCTAGTACCAAGCACAGCCTCGCCGCCTGTAACCAGCGCCTCCAACGACCCTGCAGGGTCCTACTCCATCAATGGGATTCTGGGTATCCCACGATCCAACGGTGAAAAGAGGAAAAGAGATGAAGGTAAGAGAATTTTTCTTTTATGAGGAAAACAAAAAAAAAAAACAACAACCTCAGCGCAGGATTAGGCATGGTAGCATGCAAGAAAATACCTAAAATCACGGGGAAAAAAACCTAAAAAGCGAGTAGCATTCCTTGCGGCTTTATGCTATAAAACCCACTTTGCTGAACTTGCAATTACAGCATTAAAACCTGCTTCTGTTCCAGTAGATGACCCTTATAAAACACCTAAGTCTGAACTCTGTTACACTGCTGTGTCAATCTGCCAAGGAGTCTTTTGATTTGAAGACACGACCTCCGCTGTTGTCTCCTGCAATTAATCTTTATGGAAGTGATTAAAGGGCTTTAGATAATTACATGTCAAGATGATGTAGCCAACCACCCAGGTCAGTCAAGAAAGCCTCTATAGCTCTGTGGAGGGCTTCTTTTTTTTTTTTTTCTTTAACAAAAGTGCCTCCACTTCTGCTGCTGAAGTAGTAGGTTAGTGGATATAACGGGGCCTGAGGCGATATAGATTATTGGTTCTGTAAGCAATAGGCTTCCTTAATGTCACTACATAAGCAGCTGATGAGAATAGCTAAACAGATGCACTCATGTTACGAGGCGTGTTCGGGTACGGAGGGATGATGTGGCTGCTGAAAAGGGGCAGTTATCTCAAACAGGGTGGGGAATGAGTGCCTTATTTCTGCAGTGCTCTGGAATGAGAGCTAATCAGAGCACGGCAGCAGTTTACATAGCGTCTTCTTTGTTCTGGCGTTTGTTGAGAAGCGCGGGGGTTTGCGGGATATTGAGTGGAATTGATGTTTTATGTGCGTGCAGGGAGGGAGGGATGACTAATGACCTGTCAGAGGTAGATTTCCTGGCAAAGATATAAAAACCAGCATGACGTGGACATGGCAAATGACATAATCAAGTCTTTCCCTGTAAGAGATGCAATCGCAAGGGCATAATGCAAACGTCTGGTATTTTCAAGGGTTCATTTTCAGTCGTTCGAGGACCTCTCATATTAGCCAGGGTGTAATGTCTAGTCACTGAATGATAGAATGCACACATTTCTATGCAGATTGCTGCTGAAGGGCAAAGAGGTATTAAAGGGCATGGAGAGGAATAAGGTATGTGTGTGCGTGTGTAAGAAGGAGAGCTGGCCTGTTTTGTGGAGGTCTTCCAGGTGACAGCGCCATGTTTCTACGGCTATTCAGTCTCAAATGATTCCCCTGATGTGCTGCCATTTCTGTGATTTAGGTGCTCGGCTAGCATTACGATAAAAGAGAAGAAAGCTGTGTGTGTGTGTGTGTGGATGTGTGCGCTCATGTGTGTGTTTGCGACAGGGTAGGACTTGTACTGAGGGTGACAGGAGGGGGTGGGGGGGGGGAGCTGTGGTTCTTATATACTCTCTGAACCTCCTGGTGCCTACCTGGAACCACAGGGTCAGGGATACTTTATCTTTCCAAAACATAAACCCCAGGCCTTGGCTGCACACACACACACACGGCCGACAAAGCAATGTCTCGCCTCGAGCCACAGTTTGTAAGAATAGTATATTACATACGATGTTACCCTGTGGACACTATTGTCCTGTTGCTGTCGTCTCTGAAAGTGTACCGAAAAACAAACCCGAATTAAAAAAAAAAAAATAGTAAGCAACTGAAGTGGCTGATGTGTCCCTGAAAACTGAGGAGACCTAGCTTATGTCCTCTGTATTTTGTGTTTTGTAACCTTTGCAACCATAAGTTTGGTAGAAATGGAGTGTCATCAAGAAAATAGTGAGTGGTTTTATATGAAATTGAGGCCACAGCTCCAGTATGTCATAACCTGTGGTAAATATGGCCCTATATAACCATGTATTATTATTTTTGGGGGGTGTATTGTTGAAAGAAAATCATCCCGGATTCTATATTTGGCCAAAAAAATTATAAGTGTGTATTGAACTTCACCATCAACTGTTTTAAGTGGCATTCTTTCTTTGCTTTACATAAAAAATACTAACAAAAATAAGGCGTGTTGTCGCTTTTTGTCTGGAAATGATCAAATAGTACTGAATAACTGTTGTTTTTCTAGCAAAACCAGTCATCCACCAACATCATATGTAGGATTGATGATTTTAAATCCTGGTTACGGTCTTGCTTTGAAATCAAACAGTTTTTCAGTAAGAAACATGCTTGTGCTAACCGTCGTGGTCCTGTTTGTCTCAAACTGCTTATTTCTTCACCTAAAGTCTGTGTTTCAGTGTTGCCTCGTTTGCTATTCAGACATATTTTGCTTTGCTCAGTAGGCAGTAGTCTATAGTCACTTAATGCCTGGATTAAATTTCCTCACAGCACAGTGGCTTGCCTGAGCCCTATTTAACTTGGTAAGCCTCATGATGATTATGGCACAAGCAGTCATTATCAAGGGTTGAAAACATGAACAAAAATGAGCGAAGGGAAGGGAAGGAAAGGAGGGGAAGGGTTAGGGAGGGGAGGCGGTGTGCAACACAAGCTGCGGTGAAATGGATTGGCTGTGTAGCCCAGAGTATTTGTTTTAGGCAGTAGCTGTGGCTCTCTGCCAAGCGAGCAGACAGCTCCTAAGTTTCCAAGTCAGCAGTGCCCTTAAAAAAAGGTCCCCATTACAGGAGGGATGTAGAGATAATGTAGTGTGACACACGTTATGTACACTGGGTCTCGGCAAGAGGAGCTTCAGGGACACAGGTGTCATAAGACCCATTAATCTGCTATTGTCACGTGTTATTGCAAATTAAAAGTAGCATGTTACACTTGGCAGCCATTGTTGCGGACGGACAGAGTGGGGGGAGAGAGCGGGAGAGAGAGACCCCTGGAGATGGTGTCTTTGGTGACCACGGCTGTCCACACGTTTTACAAAGTGACATATATTAGAATTTGCAATTCTGCAGAGAAAAGCTATTACCTCACAGATTAACATCCAAGTACCCCACCACCACCCGCCTCACTCCCTGCATCCCAACTCCACCACCCCCACTGCCTCTGACACTGTAGGCTTCAGAAAAGACAAAGGAGAAGCTTGAGCTGCTTCTCTTTGGGGTGAAATGAAAAAAAAAAAATTCATACAGAATCTGATGTTTAAGTACAAATTTGCTTTCATGGATGTTTTTGTTCACGTTGCATTGACCTGAGCAGACAGTTTGAAGGTCTGTTGAGAACATGCAGTGTCCAATGGACAGAATGATAAACCCATGAAGTGTGTCCGGTCTTTCAAAGTCATATCACACGTCCTTTCAGACTGGCCAACAAATTGCACAATCAGACCTGCAGTTGATTCTTAATTTCAGCCATTCTGAGCGCTTTCTGCTTTGTGTCAGTCTTTCTTCTTGATTTATGAGAGAAATACCAAGAGAGAAATTTCATGATAAGATGATCATCATATATTTCAAAAGCCAACAACAATAGCCAGTGGCAGTCAGAATGGATGTGATTCTGTGCTTCAGTAGCTGTTGAATTAATTATTTCTCATCTCTGAGCGTCATGAGGACTGAACCGTGTGTGGAGATGAGTGATGGAGCGGGCCTGCGTCACACCCTGCTCTGTGTCTCAGCATCTGTTTTGGAGGAGAGGAAGAATCAACACAGGAACTCAGAGCGAAGCGAAATGTCAGCACCTAAGTGCAACCTCCAAATTAGATTGATAAAGCCTTTAAAAGCTCGAGAACATCACAGCAAACAGCACCAACAGTAAGCAATGTGGCTTAACGCCTTTCCACACTTTTCTCTTCTGAATATAAGAATTAATCAGATTATTTTCTGGTTATTTGTCTATTTTTCAGGTTTTACTCAGGATCTGCCGGTGTAAAGTTGTAGAGCTGGCCTACGTAGAGCGACGTTAGTAAAGTTATTGCAGCATTGCAGCATTAAACAAGGCCAGAGAGGTCAAGTGGGTCAATTTACCATGAATAATGCTCATTTTATTATGAACAAAAACATGTACACCCCCCCCTCCCCAACCCTAACCCTAACCCCCCCATGGCAACGAATCTCACTCCTAGCTGAAGTCAAAAATTGGCAGCCCTGTTTTCATTACATTTGAAACTGCAAATTATTAAATATTTAAATGTTTGGTTTAGGAAATGTCAGAAAAAAGTGAAAAATGCCAGTTCCCTAGATCACAATGGTGGACCAACAGTCCAAAACTCAAATATATTCCATTTACAATGGTATAAAACGGAGAAAAGCAGCAAATTCTTACATTTGAGAAGCTGCCAACAGAGAATTAGAAAGAAAATTAAAAATAATCGATTATCAAAATTGCTAATTTTCCGTCGATCAGCTCATCTATTTGATTCAACAGTAATCACAGATCTTTGGTGATGCAGAACAAACATATTATATCCCAAAGACAGTATTTCATTCATGCTGACATAATCAAAACATTCAATTAGAAAAAACAAAATGCAGCTGAGTTCATCCAATTTGATGCAAATGAGTTTTAATTTGATCTCATTTAGCCAAGAATTGAACCAGGCGGGAAATTATAGAGGTGTATTATCGCGAACTACGTAACAATGTGTTAGGGGATCGAGAGCGTATATATGCTGACATGTTATTTAAACAAGGAGTAGACAGTGGGGATAAGCTCACTCATCTGAGGGGGGCTTTCATGACCTCAAGGTGCCAGCTAACCTCCCTGTGCCTCTAACAAGAACTCGGAAACTCAAATTTAATTGTGTGAAAGAGTTTAAACTTTCATTCTGAAATCATTCTTTTCCTCTGTTAGAGTCAGTCTTTCGGAAAAACGACTTTTCATAGCCAATCTGCACTTCATTATGATAATTGTTCTGTTTTTGTTTGGCGGGCAGTCACTCGGACTCACTCCCAGCCTCAGAGTTGCGTTGGCTAAAGCCTCCTGCTAGGGGTCGCAACCTCTGGGTGCCAAACCCGCAGAGAGGAGTCTGCTCTCTAGAGCTGGTTATCTGATCTGATAGAGGCTGCTCCCTCGTTACCGGAGTGTTAATACAGACTGATGTCAAGATGAATACACTCAACTCCAGAGATGATCAATAAACGACCACAGAGCGGGACAAGCATGCGACGCACTGACAAAGCCACTGTGGTCAAAGATTAGTATCACTGCTGCATCACGAGCAGATTAGGAAATGTCCAAATAATGGATCTCGCGTCTTGTAGTGACAATAAGACACTTGCACCTGAAAACTTTTTCTAAATCTAAATCTAATCTAAAGTATTTCTCTGTAACATTTAATTTTTCTTAAAAAAAATAATAACAGTTTAACACTCAAAAACACAGCTAATCTACTTCTTCAAGACTGTGTGAGTGAGGTTTGGGTCTGCAGCTAATAATTATTTTCATTATTGATTAATCTGCCAGTTATTTTCTCGATTAACTGTTTAGTCTCTAAAATGTTAGAGTTTCTCAAAGCCCACGGTGATGTCTTAACAGCCCAAAAACCTAGAAAGTTTTAATTTTTAGCTGGACCACAACAACAGGGCCAGCCCTATAACTGCGTCTGTCCGTCACCGAGTCACTCACTGACTGACTGACTGACTGAGTGATGAAGTTACACGATTTGTCAGCCGAAGTTACACAGAATGCATTTTGCACCAACCGACAGCAATGGTTGAGATTAAGCTGTTTGTAATTTTCACTGTTGGACTGTTAATATGTCACATTATAAAGTTATCTTACATAAAAACAAAACATCTTAAAAATGCAGGCAATGTCCATGTCTGATGGCAACCAGATGACGTACACTCATGCACCAGCCGTGTACTGTACTAGGTTTTGACTTAGTCTTCTTAAGCTGACACAGTCAGCTTTTTTTGACAGTGGAGTTTCCTGACCAAAATACTGAGCAAACAACCCAACAACCTGTCAAATCTGGATGCTGTTTTCTGCCTAGAAAAACCTGACGTTACCCCTCAATTTGAGTGCAGACAAAACACAAATACAGAAATCTCTCATGTGAAATATTCTAAATACTCTCATTTTGTTCTTCTAATTTTGGCAGATGATAGTGTTTTCATGTAGGACTCATTCACCTGTTGTAAGAAAATGACTGAGGATGCATAAAATTGATTTAGGCACCTCGAGGAAGCATAATTACATGACTACATTACCATTGAAAGTGTCACCAGAATCATCTTCATCACCAAAATATGGTTGATTTGACAGGTGGGAATCGGTAGCAGGGAGGGCAGATGGGACTGTCCTTAGTCTGAGTGGGAGGAAGAGCGTTGACCCAGGATGGTTTGTCTTGTGTGTGGGAAGTGTATTCCACAGTGGTGAATGACAGATATGTGTGTGCGTGTGTGTTTGTGTGTGTGTGTGTGTGTGTGTGTTTGGTGGGGGGTATTGATCAGGTGTTGTGGCTCCGACCGGCTGATGGAAAGTAATTAATGACTCTATTTGCTTTGGTACCAAAGAGAACAACTGAATTTGATAAAGTGACAAGCAGCAGCTATAGTAGGTGAGGGCCTTCACTGTGGCTGTGCACAAAACATGCTGAGTACTCACAGATTAGTTGTGTTAACCTCTTAAAGGAATTGTTTGACATTTTGGGAAATATTTGCTGTCTTCCCGAGAGTAAGATGAGTCGTAAGCTTCAACCAGGAGACTGTTAGCTTCTTAGCATAGAGACTGGAAGCGGGGGGAAACAGATGACTGTAAAACCCCAACTTGATGTTTTGTACAAATTAAACAAACAAAATATGCTGTGATAGGTGGATTTTGTGACCTTTCGAGTGAGCCACGTTAGCTGTTTCCTCCTGCTTCTAGTCTTTATGCTAAGCTAACTGTTTGCTGACTATAGCTTCATTATTATATAACATTTATTATTAAAAGGACAGGAATGAGAGTGGTATCGATCTTCTTATCTATCATCGCAAATTACCCCCGATTGGGGCCAATTGATGCAAACAGGCTACGTGTCCACACAAGTTGAAAATGTTTCATCTTGAGCGTATCCCTGGCCTTTATGAATGTGCTTCATAACGTACAGACGCAAGAGGCAAAAGGACAGAGACTGGAGTAATCTGATCTCACAGAAATACATGAAATGACCACGACCTCTTAACGCCGCATTTCATGGTGGCGGCACGTAATGTGTTAAGAGGCTGTGGTCATTCCACATATTTCTGTGAGATCAGGCTGGACTGGAGGGAAATAACAGAAGGAACTGGAGTCTCTGCTGAGTTCTGAGTTCAGTCAGAGGCTGAGCTGAACACAAACACACAGAAACACACCGACAGACACAGTCGGTGTGTCTGTTGCTAGCTAGCTTACAGCTAACTTGCAGTTGGTCTTTTGGCTGTTTGGGGCGAATAAACACAAATGGTCCAGCAGTCAAATAAGCGCAAATGACATGAGGTGAAAACTCACTTTGTGTTCTGTCTGAAAGCACCATAAGAGAATAAGCTTATTCCCCAAAATCCTTTTCTGTTAAATTCTGCTGCAAGCACCACTGTGTCCATCTTTGAAAAACGTATGTTTTGAGGTCAAAAATAAGCTTTAATTCAGGAGATCCAAAAGTTTCTCAAGTTACCAAATATGTTGGCCAAATTTTGGGAAAATATGTTTAAAATGATGCACAAAACTAGAATATTTTCAATTTGATGTTATGGTGCAGCTAAAAATATGACATTTTGGGTTTGATTAGATGACTACATATCTCCACTGTCTTTGTGGCGTAATGACAACGAATGTTTGAGATAATCCAATGGATTTTGAAAGGGTGTATTTTCTCAGCATATGGTTTTCACATCACAGTGTGATGTGAAAACCATACGCTTTGCAGTGTGGAAAGTGCTCTCCCTCTAAATTTAAAGAAACTCGAGGAAAATTTTACAGGTAAAATCAAATGTTTAAGAGGTAAAATCACACAACAGATAATACTCTGTTGGGTAAATATTTCTGGATGCACATGTTTCTTTAATCAAAATAGGATAAATAGTACAACTTATTTGATACATGACTTTCTTTTGCTATCAATACAATTTGAGGTTACACACTCACACATGCTCGGACACACACACCCACTCACACTCTCTTTTATAGCTCCTTCGGCTCCCTGTGCAGGAGTCAGGTTCATCCTCTGGCCTCAGCCTGTGAAAAAAGGTCAAGCAGCAGAATAGAATGGCAATAACCCTCTCAAATGGTACTATCACACAGACATGATTGATCAATTGAATTCCATGGCAGAGAAAAATGTGGGATTAAGTAGAGTATTATACGCACAATGAGTTGAGGCATGATGTTCATTTCAAGTTCATTTCAGCTCCCTCTTGCCACCAGATCAGGCAATCAATAGGGGCCTTGCATATCATATATCACCACTCTCCCACTGAGGGGAGAACATAATCTGCCGCAAATTTAGAATGACAGATTTGTAAGGGAGCTGAAGCTTTCTGGGATCCGGGGAGGAGACCTACAGATGCAGCCACTGCAGCCAGGAGAGGTGGGGGTGTTGGAGAAGGGCCGGGGGTAGAAAGGGGTAGAAAGGGAGGTATGGTAGAATGGTCTGTAAAGGCTTTAAAGCGTCGCACACAAGTGACAACGGTGAAAGCTAAGGCATCCTTCTCCCAACAGTTGGGTAATCAGGTCAGGAGTCAGGAGAAAATTTCTGTGTTTGGAGAGCAGGATGATTGAACTAGACTGTACGATTTTATTCAGCCTCTTGTCCTGCGCTGCTGTTTCCAAATGGAACCGCACACTCGCAGAGAATGAAAGCAGTATTGAATTGTGAAAGGGAAATTGTGCTTTTAAAAAAAAAGCTGCTCATCACCAGTAAGGTTTTGGGGAGGAAAGGGGGGGGGGGGGGGGTGAAAAGGCATTATAATGGGCTAGCTGCTGCTTTCATTACTACACATGCTTGCCACAACATGTATATATTTGCAAGTGACGGTAATCCATCAATTACCAGAGGGCTTTCAGATCATGATGGTGTTAATACTGTGTGGGGAAATGTCAGTGTGATGTAGCCAGTGGCTCACCACAGCCATTAAGTTGTGCAGTAAAAACCTGCACTCCATCCCTTTCTGTCCTCCTCAAGATCCCCCACAGAGGTGGTACAGAAAAAACATGAGGAGAATATAAAGTGCATAGCTTGAAGTAAAGGCCAGCTTGCGGGGTCAGTGTCTCGATTGTTGCTCTTTCTTCTTATAGATGGTTCAGATGGTTCTGGCCCAAACAGTGATTCTCAGGGTAGTGTGGAGAGTTTACGGAAACACCTGAGGGCAGATGCCTTTACCCAGCAGCAGCTGGAAGCATTGGACCGGGTCTTTGAACGCCCCTCGTACCCTGACGTCTTCCCTACATCGGAGCATATCAAACCCGAACAGGTTAGTAGCGCCGCAACTCATCACCTCTGCTTTTTTTTTTCACATACATCCAAATTGTGCATGCAATACTGAATCTAACACACATAAAAAAAACACCTTTGTCACAAATATTCCTAAACCATATCCAGAGAAGAAAGCTAATTAAACAAACGTCTGAGATGGCCGATCACTGGATTACAAGCCAGCATGTATAATGCTGGAGGGATCACCAGGAAAACTCCCACACATTATTGATTTTGTCATGAAAAACACATTCCTTGTATCCCCTATAATTGAGAATAACAGTATGGCAACATTAAATTAATCAATACCTAGATTTTTCTTCATTTTTTGCTGTGTTATTCAACTGCTGCTTCTTGCCTTTGTTGTTTATTTTCCACTTCTGTATCATATGCTGATGTTAAATGACTGAAGCAGTCTTGAAAGCTGCCTTTATTGTAACATATATATTCATGAGATGGATGTATGAAACATTGCAAACAACCCCCATATATTCCTGCTCCGAGTCCTTATGATATTAAAACCACGCTTGCCATCCATCCTCATTTCAAAAATTAAGAGGCATTTGGGGAACAGCCACCCCCACGCCAAAACGACAGCCAGAAACCACTGCTTATTAAAAGCTCTGGGTTTATTACAATGGATAACCTTTATTTACTTTCATTATACTATTAAACAACAAGAGACTATTAATTTCTACCACAAAACTACAAGCGGACCCATAAAGCAAAAGCAGTCGCTTAATTGAGTTCATTTTAATTTCTCTCCAATCGGGGCGAATTACGCAGGTGATAAATCAGTGGGACAGGCCTCACCTCTAGAAGAGGGCCTAATTTGCAGCTAATTACAAAACTGATTTCTACTGGAAGATCAATACCAAAACGAATTGGAAATGACTTGCAATCACAAAGAGCGTCAGGGAGAGTATTAAAAGGCAGAGGGAAAAGGGTTAGGCTAAAAAAGGGGGAGAGTGGGGAAGAAAAAAAAAGAGGCCAGGAACAGTCCAGAAAAATCAGCTTTAATTTAATGCAATATTAATCAGAGCACTTTCCCTTTCATGGGTGCCTCACGTTTTTTTTTTTTTCGTTTTTTTTTTCCTCTGGAAAATGTGGCCCTATTAGCCAGTGTCTGGGTTCTGTAGCGAGGCATTAAAAACCCATTCTGGAGATGCAAAACTCAATGGATTCACCCCTCCCACACTTCTGCTAGCCATTTGGTCATCCTTTTCAGACCTATCTTTTCAGTTTTCCCCCTCCTGCCCTTTATCTGCATGATAAAACGTCTGTTTGGCGTCTGAAGCCTCTGAGAATAGAGGAAAACATCCGACATTGTGCCAGTGAACAGTTGTAGCAGACAATTAGAGTTTATCGGTGATAGTGGCAGACAAGAGTGGGGTCACAGGCGTCCCCCTGTGGGAGCGCGGCCCACTGAGCCACTCAGGCTCACACTGGGCTTTGGACAAACATTGTCAACACTCAGACTCCGGAAGTCTCATCTCATTAAAAAAACCTGCTAACATCTGCCATGAGTGTCTTTAGCGGATTTACAAAAGGAAACATGATGATGAAAGACACGCTGGGAAGAGATTATTTTTAAATTGAATAAAATTTGTTTTCTTTTGTTTTCTTTTGTTTTATTAAGGGGTCAGTTCACCCAAATTACACATAGAGTCATATTTGGTTTTATCTGCTGATGTTTCTACATGTCTGCTTCTAAGATTTCAGCTGCCACCCCAATATAATTTGTGGAGCTAAAATCTGAAAATGTTTGTTTTAAAGAATTAAACAGGAACACGTCTTTTCAGAAACAGTGTCCCAGTTAATCTTGATAATCCAGACTTCTCTGTGAACCAGGATATTATCTGTATATATATGTATAAGAGATTTTTTGATAAATAAGGCTTTTTTCCACACTTCAATACTTTTCTTGAAACATGTCCGTAACAAGGAGTATGTTAAACTCTCAACTATCAAATTAGAAGTCATTTTTATTTATTTTTTCAGTAGATTTTTACTGATTTCACTCTATTTTGCCAGTTGTATACTGTATTTCATTCAGGGTTAGAAAACATGAAAGAAGTTTTGATGATTTGATCAGTACTCTGGTAACTCAGGTATCATATTTTTTCAATGTTTCTGGAAAAATTAAAGCAGCACATTTGCACAAATTCCATTCACTTGAGTTTAGATGTAAATTTCAGAGGTGGATATCTCAAAACCTGGGCGTATAAAACCAAAATTATCTGCATGACTTCATACCACAAGAGATAAGTGAGAAAATACGTTTTTTTTCTGTGATTTGGGTGAACTAGGCCTTTAACACAAAACCTGAACGCACACAAGGAGCTAAACCTCTGACAGTTAAACTGTAACAAAAAGTGCAAGATGTACAAGTGATTCTATTCAGAGATAAGAGGCAATGAAATTTAAAGGTGGTGTAAACTCTAAATTATAAGCAAAAAAGCTAAAAAAAAAAAATATTTTTTTTTGAAAAGGTGAATGGTGTCTCTCAAACAGGGCCACATGGTGTGCCTGTAACAAAGCAGAACTGCTTTCTCCCTTGG
Source organism: Thunnus maccoyii (assembly GCF_910596095.1). Lineage (NCBI taxonomy): Eukaryota > Metazoa > Chordata > Actinopteri > Scombriformes > Scombridae > Thunnus > Thunnus maccoyii. Next base: position 11,396,919 of record NC_056552.1, read on the forward strand.
CTGGTCAGGGGTAGGACTGCAGTCAAGCACAAAGGGCCAGCTGACGCCTTGGCTTTTCACTCATCTCAAAATCCCACTTCCTCTCAGACAATACCAAAATACATTCATGATATGCTTGAACTGCCACCCTGCAGCTCACACACACACACACACACACACACACACACACACACACACACACACACACACACACACAATGCTCTCATACAAATTTATACTCACACAGGCCTGTGTGGAGCGCTTAATGGAGGAGGAGAAGGGAGGATTTCCATCTAGGTATTGTTTGGTTGTGTAATGATTCAACTGTCCTTTTCCCAGGCTAATGAGTACTCGCTCCCTGCCCTGAATTCCAGCCTGGACGAAGTCAAGCCCAGTTTATCATCTAGCGCCAACCCAGACCTGGGCCCCAGCGTGTCGCAAAGCTACCCTGTAGGTAAGATCAAGTGCCATACAGTACGCCTTTATGCTGCCAGGCCACAGCTTCAGCTGAGGGGTTTTGTACAATGTAAAAGAAAAATAATGCAAAGCATGCTTGTGCAATTGACAAACAATGAAATGTCTGAAAAAATAAAAGCAAACCAAAAAGTTAAGTGTGAAGACTTTTTTAATACCATTTCACTCTGAGCTGAAAAGGTGGTACGATGATACGATAAAAGCTTAGCAGCTGTCCTCCGTCTGGTTTTTCGCTGAGCAAGCAGGGCGATAATCGGGAGGGGGTGACTGTTCAGTCACTGCTGGACAAGGACCTTTGGGTGTCAGTAGATCAGAACTATGACTGTGTATCAGAGCAAGGTCTCGCAAAAGAAAAAAAAAAAAAAAAAAAAAAAAAGGCCACCATGCAGGACTGACTGCTTGTTGGCTGCCTGCTGCTGCTGTGTTGGTCCTGTGATTTGTACGCCGGGAGACAGTTTGTGTGTCTCAAAGCACGAGTAATGTGCCTCGGTAAATACGCTCTGGCATTTCTGCCGCCTAACTTTAACACCATGATCATTTATTTCACCCTCCTATCTCTCTCTTTCTCCCCCCACCCCTCGTTGTCTCCTCTCCTTGTCACAGTTAATGACTGCCTGGCTAATTGAAATATTGTTTCGTTGTTGCCGTGTTATTACCAAGAAGAAGGTTAAGTTTACTGAAAGTTTACGATGACTGTCGGGGGCCTGAGATTAATATACAGATCTTTTATTAAAATTCATATAATTATGCAGCAGCCATCAAAGGCAACGAGTTCTGCGTGGGGGAGGACAGGGTGATTGAAAATTGCACCGGCCCCCCTTCTCAAATGATAGCCAAGCAGTCTTATGAGAAAAGAAAGGGCCCTTTTCTCATTAATATGTGGGAGGTAGATTTCCCCTGTAAGGCAGGCCTCCTGAGAAGAAAGGTGTGTGTTCGTCCTTTGTGCACTGATGGCCCCGTGAAAGCAGGCCTGCTTCTGCAGGCAGCTTTGTTTGCACCTGGGATATTTTCTCTGCAGTGAGGGTCTCCTTACAGGTGTAAAGACACATATAGAAGAAGAAAGATGGGATTGTATGTGTATCAGTGTGTGTGCATCTGTGTGTGTGCATATGAAAAAAAAGCACATTTTTATCAGTAAATAAGTTTATTTCATGTCCTTTCTTTTGGTAGAGCTCACTGGAGGCAGAGAAATAAAGCATACAGAGGTCAAACTAATGAACAAACATCACTCTGACTTCCACTTGGTAATTAGTATTTGGTTAGTGGCTCCTCTGCTTGGTTTTCCCTCAGTGCCTGTGTGGATAATAGGTGATATTCAGGTGTGTGGTCTCTCTAATGGCTGAGTATTACAGTTTACTTGCCAGCGATAAGCCTACCAGAGGAATTTTAAGCCATGCAAAAAGTAGTAAATTATCTGTAGTATTTAGGCTGAGATCCAATTTTAAATTAATTGTGCCTTTACGGAGGAAAGAACTGGAGATTATGTTCATCCTTAAAATGTTTTCGAACACCAATTAAAACGCCTGCAGTTATTGATCTTGTTGATTTTATGCCCTGGAATTTGCATAATCTATTAAAAATGAATGATTCATGAAGTGCTCATTGCCAGAGATTGGGATTCTCAGTGAACTGAAAGACTTGAGAGATAGAAATCTTTTGTGTCCTCTGCTTATCCTATTAAGGCTCAAAAGTACCTGCAAAGCAGGCTCAAATAAGAAAGGGATTTAAGGGCATTGTGCACATCATCGAAATTCAGAGGCAAGAAGCCACTTCCATTAAAACAGCTTTTTTTCTCTCTCCCTCTCCTCCACATTAATGCTGTATTACCTGCTAAATAGTCCCTCTTACCCCATAAAAACACCAAAGGGTTCCATGAATATGTGGATAGGACAATTGCATATTGTGAGGTAATTTCTATTGTTGATATGGGAAGTAATTTCTTTGATGAATTCCCTTCGAGAGATGGATTTCATCTCAAGTGCTTCTTATTCTTGTTCATTCGAACTGCTTAAAATTCAAATAGTGTGAGCCTTGGGTGAATTTATGAATAGCAGAAGGAGGAGCTCAGAACTTTTTGTGTATTTTGAGTAATAAATGGAGAGATGGCCTTGATACGGCCAATTGTCCACTATTTCTATAAGGAGTTTCTGTATTTCCTGAAATTAGTCAGAGCCCACCTGTTTCCTTGATGATGCTTCAGACTTAAGAGCCATCCAGAGCGCTGAGCTGATTCCCTTGAGCATTCAGTGGGAGTTTTACACATCTCCACTCATTGCATACTGAAGACTCTTTAAACATATTCCCTGCTGGGCCTGTTAATGGAGGCCTCCAAAGGCTTAAAGCCCCTGTGTTGATGACACTTCTCCTCTTCAAGCAGCTGCTTCCGTACGCTCCTTTATCCCTACCTGTTATTCTTCTGAACAAAAGGTTGAGCAGCAAATACAACTATCCGCACTTAACATTCAATTAAGGTGATGGAGTGAGTGCTCTCAGGGTGAACTACACAGAAAGTATCAAGACCTGCCGTTGTGCAGTGAGCAGCGAGCAACGATCAGACAGCGAACCTGCCGTCAGTGATGTGTGGCCTCATGACGAACTGCTCGCCTGTCTTCCCACAGGGGGAAACTCAGGCTCCGAAATTAATGCTTATTTCGTCTTCACAAAAGCAAACTAACCTTTGAGCACACATTTGATAATGAATGACTTTCAGCCAGTGTTTGGGGAATTAAAGCAATTTGGCTCTCCAAACATTCTTTACTTAGTTGTAATTAATTAGGGTGCTGAGATTTTTTGGCTTGTGATAAATTGCCCCGTTCTGCATATAGCCTAGAAAATGGAGGTCAAAGATTTTTGGTTGTTGTTGTAGCAAACATGAAGGTGTCCCTGTCATGCTAAATTTAATACTCTTGCAAGCAAAAGAGTCAGCCACAAATGACTTTGTTCCTGTGCCAAATAAAGAGAAGGTCACCCCTGGTTTTCTGTTTGTTTTAAGAAACTGACTTGATGTTAATGCAAAAGCTGTGCGTTATATTTCTTCTCACGTTGTTGCGGAATGAGATAAAAACTCATGAATCTTTGTCTTCTCACAGTGTAATTAAGAGTTGACTGAAGTTATTTTCAATGGGGAAAAAAAAGTTTGAATTGTATGATGTTTCAGTCACTCTACATGGTTCAGATCAAGAAAATTAGCAGTAGTGTGTCACTTGAATACTTTGCTGTCATTCATAAGTTTGTACTTTTTGTCAAATCCCTGCAAAAGCACAAGTCTGAAACAATCTTGTCTGTAAAAATACGATATTTAAGGTGCAGGAAATACTGTATTCCCAGCTCAGCAGCGACTGTTACAAGCCACTTCTCAAATTAAGACAGAAATCAACAGGCTTTTGTAACAGCAAACCAAAAAATCTTTGAATTGATTTTCACAGGGAAAGAAAAAGAGGGCAGAGGAAAATAAATAGCTTGATTTGCTGGCGTTCAATCTAAGGGGACTGTCAGAGGAAGCAGACAATATAAAGAAGCCCATCTTTTAATGAGAATCTGGACACACATCTCTGTTGTAAAAACAACAAAGGCTAGGAAGCAGCTAATGAGGCTATCATTGCTGTACAGAGAGTTCTCCCAACCAGCGCCTCTCTGAAAGAGGGCTTTAAAGGGGACATAAAGCAACAGTCACAGAGCTGCTGGCAGTCACTGCCAACTGCATCCTGGAATAAACGAAAACAGGATCCAACACAGGCTGTGATTATTATTATCAGAGTCAACATATTATGAAAAAAAAAGACTGAAGTTGATGGCGAATACTCAGACTGATGCTTGAATTTATTTATCAGCTGATTTCTTAGTGGGTAACAATAACCTCTGACATAACATATCCAGTCCTTTGCTTTTGTATATTTGCATATTGACATGCTTTTTATCAAAATACATACAGATTTTCACTCTTTTAATTACGCTAAAAATCACCGAAATGGGTGTTTCAATGTTGCTATTCAAGGTTAGAATGAGGATTGAAGTCTCTAGTGAGGGTTAAGTTGAGAGTACTGTATTGATGCCCTGATCCAATACACTGGACTGTATAAGGAATATTGATCAAATATCGTCTAGTAGTGACCGATCCACGTTAAATACTCTTCCTTAGTCCTTCACTGTTGTTAAAAAAAATTGCAAACATGCAATTGTTTGAAATTTTGAAAACATCATTAAAGTTTGCACATTTCTTCATGGGATTTGGTGTATGAGAGTCTCTGAATATGTATTGAAGGTGTAAAAATAGAGGAAAAAGTGTGATTCATTCATCTCCAGTCACAGTTAAAGTAATTTTCTGGGTGAAAATAACATTCCTGGCATTGCAGTTTTGTCATATTTTAAAGAATGCGAAACCAGATGTTCAGTAAAAGCAGGAATCTTTTGTGTTCATGATTTATTTCATCTCTCTGAACCGAGTTAATGAAGAGATAAGAGTATTTACTTTTATTAAACATGTGAAACTGCTGTAGCTGCTGCCATAATAATGAAGAAAAGATTGGGTCAGTGTTTGCTGAGACAGTTAGACAATAGTTACCAATGTCTTCACACACACACACAGACACACAATGGCCTCACCCCTGCTGGACCCCCCACCTACAGTACTCCCACGGCTCCCTTTGACTTATGTGCACTGGCTTGTGGCTAACTAATTCTTATTATAAATGAAAGGTCCGACATGACCTCACTCTTCTCTGTAAAGCTCTTTAACTCTGCAGCTCCTCGAGTCGCAGCACTTTAACCAAAAGACACATCTCACCAGGTCTCATACAATACAGCCACCAGCGCTGAGGCTTGCAAATAATAGAAAACAGTTGTTCAGTACAACATAAGACTGGATCATTTCTTTTCCATACAGCTCATGATCACAAATGTAATTTCTGTAATATTTTACAGCTTTACAGTTTAATTTGTGACGTTGAACAAAACTCTTCTTCTGATGGTGAAGTGGAAATAGCACATTAAAATAAAACGTTTTGGACGGTATATCCAGTGGTGAAAGAGGTTTTCAGATCAGTAAGTTAAATTAATAATACTACAATGTAAAAACACTCATTACTATTATTTCTTGTACATAAAAGTGCAGAAGTATCATCAAAAAAAGCACTTTATTGTCAAAAGTCACTCTTTATGCACAATTACACCTTTCAGCGTATTATTAGTTGATTATTATGACTGATGCTTTAACCTGTAAACTGCACTTTAATGGTTTAGCAAGTCAAGGTGGAGCTAATTTAATTAGTTTAATCTATAAATGTGCACCACATTTTATCAGAAAATCAAATGTTTTGTATGTGAAATCTTAATCTGCAAAGCAAATTGTATGTGTAGAATTCATTTACTGGAGTAAAAAGTACAATATTTCTGAAATGTGTTGGTATAGAAGTAAAAGTATGTCAAAAAAAATTCCTTATTTCAGTATTTTTGCATGTGTTTGTAGATGATTTTACTGTCAAAGATCAGTGTAATAGAACAATATGAATTCTCTTATTGGCTGAATTTTCCCTTTATGTCTGTGATTGGATATAATGTATGTATAAGGCGTATATAGCGAGTCACATGAGCTCCCGTGTCTCTCGTTTTGCCTCTTTATGTATCTCTCCTCCATCCATCATCACCCTACATTAAGAAAGAGCCATACGAGACTCCCATAACTCCTTTAACCCCCACTTCCTCCTCCTCCTCCTCCTCCTCCTGGCCTGGGTCTTGTGTACCTCCAGGCCTGCCGCCCTGCCTTTCCACCAGAGGCACCTGCTGTTTCACTCCCCAGTCTTTAGGAGCATGTACTTCAATAGCCAGAGGGCTCATTCATTCACCCTCAATTAAACATATAAGTTTCTCATGATATTGTACGTGTATAAATTGGATTTTTACATCAATATCTAAATTTGCTCGTGGTTTATGCTCTCATTAGCAATGCTAATTGGCAGCACAGTTCAGTTTTTGATATGTGGTAAGATAAATGTGTTTTGGACTTGGGAGGTACAGTAAATTGTAGCAACAGTGTTGTATTCCTAGACTAGCCTGAAATTTACAGTTAGAGGTGTCACAAACACTTTAAACTGAGAACTTTGTGTGGTGCAGTCTGCCAAAACCAAAAAAATGGAGGGAAAAAAGCTTTCCTAACAGTATAAAATGAGTGTTTTTGCTACAAGGTGCATTTCATGATATACGAGATGAAAAAAGAAAACTTGCACACAGTTCTACACTGAAAAAAGTACAACAACTATTAAAATATGACTCCACCAGGCAGTGGATTCACTTAGTAACACACTTTTGCATAAAGAGCAGGAGAAATGCTAAATTATTTTGGATCATCATAATAAAAATGTTTCTTGAGGTGGTTGGGAGTTGCTCTGTATTCCTGCATTTTCTTTACAATGGCAACAACATGGACAACTGGTGTTTTGTGGTGTTATGCTGCATTTTGTCAACTAGTTCCTCATTAAAGCTCCAGCGGGGGATGATTTTCCCTTTGAGTCCAAATGGCCCTCACAACTACAATATAGTAGGGGCCTCTTCTACCCTGGCCCCTGCACAGATTGGGGTTACGTGCCGTAGTCCAAACGTCCCCGTGGCCAGCGAGGACAACCCAACCGTCACTCTTAATTACAGAGCTGAATATCTGCAGCCGGACTGGTGACACTGTGCAGAGGGGCCAGCGTGCTCGGTCTTAACAGCCACAGCAGAAAAGAAAGGAGGCGTATAGGATTCAGCAAAGGGTGCCGTACAGTATTTAGAAAAGTTTCAACAGTGTAATGACGAGACATTTATGTGAGCAGCAGCGGTTATCTTGTTTTCAGTTCACCTATGAGAGGCAGACTGATACTCTCTGGTGTTAAGTAACTGGTTTAAATGACACCACATTCTGTGAAATGCTTGGCCCAGGCAGGTCGAGTAACAAACTGAGTTGTCGTGCTGACTGACTCGCTGTGGTGGTGATGAGTCATGATGTCTACAGTGAACAGTAGCGTGATGGTGTTGTGTATGTGGTGTGTTGTACATTTACAGGAGCTCACTCGCATTTTGAGATGAAACACTTGAAGCAGAAATAAAAAGTAAATAGGTACATTTAGCCAAGTATTGTATTTACATGCAGTTTTGAGGCACTTATACTTTGAGTATTTTTCTTTTTGTACTACTTTATACTTTCACTGCGCTACATTGTGGGAGGAAATGTTTCACTTTTTACTTTACTTTATTTATTTGGCAGTTGTTGTTAGTCGTGACTTTCAAGATTAAGATATAAGCATATAATGTATGTAACATTTGTTCCATCTCAACCAGCTGCAACATTAAAATAATTCATATGCAACAATATATTAGCTACAATAAACCAAGAATATACTGTAATGTATATTGTAATGTAAACACTCTGAAAGGAGTCTCCAGTTTTAAATCACTATGAAAATTTCAGTAGTTGTAATTCACCAGGATTTAACTTTCAGTGACATCATCCATAAAATTGAAAGTAAAAATTTAAAGTTTAAAACTAGCAGCACTGATGATGTATGTTTTTGTTTGCTTTGTTTTGTCTCTCCAGGTCGGGACATGGCCAACACAACCTTACCCGGGTACCCTCCTCACGTTCCCCCTACAGGCCAGGGCAGCTACCCGACCTCCACGCTCGCTGGAATGGTTCCTGGTGAGTGAGAGACGACTTTGCTGCTTCACATTGTCATTAGGGTCTATTTAACACATGGCGTTGCCCTCAAAACGAACACATGTAGCAGCTATAGAAGCAGAGTGGGCAGACTTTAGCGCCAAATTACACAGAGAAGCAGTAGATATTGACCTGCAGAGTAAGAGGCGCACACATCTGTATATTACCTCTGTGTGTATGATTGGATTAGACAGGCTGAATAAGTGATCAGAGGCAGGGGAGAGGACAGTCGCTCTCCCTTCCTTCCTACTTTCCTCTGTGCCTTATTGACTCATTATCTCCCTGCGTTGCCGTTCTCACCGTCCGTCGATAAACAGCACTACCAGCCCTCCCCAGCCTCTGCACTCCAGAGCATATCCCTTTCCCCTCCTCTACTTAACCTGCAGTTCAGGTTCACAGCAAACAGTTAAGGGTCAAAAGGCAGAGGCATGGGAGCCCAGTAAATATTCAAATCGCTGTCTCTCTGAGGAGGTCAGGCTTGTGTTTCACTGCCAGGAACAGAGCAGGTGATGCAGTTTTGGTGCTGTTCAGCTCCAGCATCACCACACAGTTTTTCACCAAAACACAGCTGGCAGTTTGCCTTGATGTGATTAAACCACACGGATGGGGGAAACCAGTGGAGTGTGTGCTGTGTTAGCATATCATTTAGCAATCACAAAACCCATCACAGGCTCTGGCTGTTCCTCTTTTCCCCATTATAAAGAGCTGCGATGACGTGTTTCATTATCACCTCGGCCAGGAAGGTTATATTTGCTGTGCCATTTGTTTTGTCTGTTAGTTGGCAGATAAACCTGCAGATTTCAGAACAGAATTCATTGAAACTTGGTGGAAAATAAGGTCATAGAACAAGGAATGATTGCTTTTGTGAAGGATTTTTAAAAAATTCTTAAAGGGTGAGTTCACCCAAATTACAAAGATTATTTCGGCTTACCTCAGTGGTATATAGCTGTGCAGATAGTTTTATTTGTCCAGATTTTGGAGATCTCACATACAACTGAGGTGAATTGAATTTTATTTATGATGTTTAAAGAACTCAATAAGTTACATGATTTCAGTGAACTGACCCTTTAAAATTATGAGACGCAGCGTTTTCAGTCATTTCTGCTACATTCTGATCAACTGTGGCATTAATTTTAAAAATGTGGCACATGTATCACATGATGCTTTATCACTATGTGTATTTTAATACAGATGTGGCTCCAGAAAACATTTCTAAACATTTATTAATTTAGCGTAGCCTTTACATCTAAATAGAGCAGAACAGTGAATGTGTGCTGTGTGAGTGCTTTCTAGTTCTGCTTCTGTTATTAAAAACAATTTTTAATTTACAGAGACTTTACATTTGTTTGATTTAACAGCTACCAGTAAAAACAAAAGAAGATGTGGTAGCACCCTCGTGGCGGTGCAGTCCAGATTTGCTTTTGGATTTTGACTAATAAAACTGTTAAATCATGTGGGTGGAAAAGCGCCAAGTCAAACATACTTTTACTTTCCATTTGTTCTTATGTGGCACAAAGCAAAAGATGAGGGCCTTAATCCCATGGCTTGTGGTTTTGTGTCACAACCCATTCATCCTATACACAACCACTAAGATTTAGTGGCAGGCGCAAAACACTGTTAAAGCAAAGCCATTTCTCACCAGCTTCATATAAAATAGCCTTTATTGTCTCGTAAAGGAAAGAAACGTGTTGAACCAACAGCAGTGCTCACTGACATGCTCCAAGTTACTTCCCTTGCAATGAAAATTCTGTTGCACCAAACAACAGAGCTCAGACTGGAGGGGATCAGATTGGAGACGTTAAAATTCGTCCAAGAAAGGCTGCAGGATTTATTGCAGCATATCAAAAATGTATGCATGAAACTGTTTATTACCAAATGGTATTTATTAGACCGGTTTGGAATATACTGGAGGAAGAAGAATGAGTAGATATCCATAAATGGGACAGGGAAAGCCGCCTTCAGTGTCACATCCTGTATTGTTCAGTGTTGCATAACTTAAGTGAAATGAAAAAGAAATAAATTACTTGCTTGACTGGTCACACATCGATGACTATCATTTTCCCCCTCAAATTGCATCCTGTTTTGAATGACGAGAAATGACTGCATGTGAAGGGGTAATGGTTTGACGCATTGAAATGCTAATTGATTTGTTGTTTTGGTTTGCAGGGAGTGAGTTTTCGGGGAACCCCTACAGTCATCCACAGTACACAACCTACAATGAAGCCTGGCGATTCAGCAACCCAGCATTACTAAGTGAGTAATGAGTGAGAAACTGGATGAGAACAATTCATTGACCGTTCGCTAAGCCCCTCCCCCTGAGCAGAGATGGACCAATCGTAGCCATAGTAACTGTAACCATGAACAGCAATAATAGTGTGGAGGGTTGGGTCTATTTTTCGTGGTTTTCCAAAACTAAGGCATGCTCATGCTTGTTACTTCAAAAATCTGGAAGCACATCATTAATTGTCTCCATTATTTTGTGGGCTTACACGTTACGTAAACAAAAGAAAAATCTGCCCTGAATGCTATCAGAGTTTAGGCTAACGTTAGCAGCTCCTTCCTGTTCTTCATTGTGTTTTGGGAGGTTTACGTTCCAACAACCCCAACTAATAATGCTACTTAAGATTGCATTACGATTCCCACACACATCGGTTAGTCCTCATCCTAAAAGTTGCTTTTCTTGTCATGTTAAAAGTGAAAACATAACCTACTTTTTGAAAATACAAACAGAAGTATGTAAGCTAACCAGATAGTGTTAAGTTAGAATTAAATTGAATTAAAACTCTGATCTTTATGTTTTTTAATCATACTTATAAGGACTGACTTGTTCTGTGTTACAATACAAGAACAATGGTCTTTATTTACATGTCTTGTACCTGGGTCATCAACTGATGAGGATGCTAACTGCCTATAAACATCTTCAGTCTGTCTTTTAGAACAATATCATGAATGTAACCAGGTGCATATTTAAGATTATTGTTTTAAAACGAGCCAGGGAGCTGTAAACTAAAAAATTAAAAAGTCATACAGAGATAGTATTTTCAGCTAACTCATGGAGCTAATGTTTGTTTTTGTCTACCTCTATGCGAAATCAGGGACCCATTGTTTAAAATATATAACATATTCGAGTGGTATGTCTGTATCCGTCATCATTGTGAATGTGAAGGCTTGACAGGTGTACAGCAAACAGTCAATTAATCAGGAACATTTTGAGTAAAAGAAGTTTTCTATGGAAGCTCAATGCATTCGCAAAACAAAAAAAAAAAAAAAAAAAAAAAAGAGAGACCTTATCTTATATTTATGACTTAGGAATCTCATAATTATGAGAAAAGTATATTGTAATTATAAGATAGTTTTCTTGTAATTATAAGATAAAGATCTTATATAGATAATTTGAAATTTTGCGTTTAATTCCTGCTTGGTTTGAGACACTGGTAGCCTGAGTAATGTGGATGGTGTCATGATCTTGTAATTATGAGATCTTTTCTTGTAATTATGAGATAGTATGTCATAATTAAGTCTCTACAATGTGCTTCTGTACTTTTCAATATGAAATAATGTGTAAAACAACAACCTACCAATCAAATTACACTAATAACAAGTGATACATTTGGTAAAAGTTGGTAAACTTTATTTGTTGTTTCAAATGGTTCGTTCTTCTGTTAACTTTCAGGTTCCCCTTATTATTATAGTGCCGCATCGAGAGGCTCCGCCCCTCCCACTGCTGCCACTGCCTATGACCGTCACTAGTTACCATGGAAACCAAATCAACCTGCAGGACCATGGCCTCAGCCTCCATATTGCCCCGGTGTGAGCGGCATGGTCCACTGGACACTGAGCATCTGCGCATAAAATGTTCCCGGCTCAGACAATGAGAAACTTAACGGTTTTTGGGATTCCAGACGACTTCTCTCTTCTCTCCTCGCAGCTTTTTTTGGACATTCAAAGCCAAAAAAAAAAAAAAAATCTCCAAGGCATCATCAACAGAGACACTGAAAGATGCAACACACATGATGAAAACTGTGGGGAACTTCAGTGGTTTCAAAAAAAAAGGAAAAAAAAATAGAGAAAAAGACTGAAAACAAAAATATCCAGAATTTATTTTCCCCGTGTAGCAGTGTCACAGTTTCATCCCATCATGGATCAATACTGTACATTCCTCTTCTTGACGGCTCTCAGCAGGGACGCTGTCCGGAGCTTAAAATGTAGCAGCAGCCTTTTTTTTTTTTTCCTTCCTTTTTCCATTTGTTTCCCACTCAATTCAAATGGCAGCGCAGTGAGATCAGAGGAGATTAGCAGCAGCACATGCCGTCTGTGGGAGGCTAGAATTGTTTTTATCCATCTCAACAGTCACCGACCAAACATCCAGCATGAGTAAATCGATCGCTTTGATGCCATGAGAAGATTAAGACATGTTCTCTGTGATACACAATCAAGATGTAAAAATGAAAATGAAATAAATAAAGAAACATCAGTTTGAAAATAGAGGGAGCCATGACAGTATATCACCATGGCCCACTATTTGCAAGATTTCAAGAAACTAGTAAATATATTCTTAAAATGATTTTTTTATTTCATTTTTATAATTCGTAATGACTAAACTGCAGACTGCTTGGCTAGTGTTTTACTATTTCTTATTTGTCAGGATACAAGAGGTCATCAGGCAAAACCTTGTTGTGTTTTTTGTTAATTTTGCACTATTTTTGGAGGTTTGCAACACTGGAGCGTTATTATGCAGAAAATGATGATGCATATTTGCTTTACAGCATTTCATGAAACTGACTGTAAGTCTAATAAGTTTCAGTCTGGAAAGGCACTTACAGTTTCACATACTGTTCAGTTTTTTTATTTAATTGTAATTCAAGGCCCATCATGTCACATTTGCCTTGACATGCACTACTACTGTATGTTCTCACAGCTTACATTGTTTTTAATTTAAGTTGATTAAGTCTTTGGCATTCAACCACAGAAAAAGGATATAACAGCCATCCCAAGTTAAACAAGTATCATCATTTGCCTAGTTTGATGCCAGAAGCGTCCAAATTCACCCTGATAGATGATTCTGACGACTCCAATAGCGTCAAAAAGCAGGGCGACGATTTCAGCTAAATGCCTTAAACATGTTTCCCTCCCGGCTTCAGCTCCCTCACATGTTTCAGGCCAAGTCATTTCCTTGAATCAAGCTGGAATTATGGTTTCTTCATCTGTCAAGTGAATGTATTTGCATTTGCCAAAGACTTAGTTCTCGTCAATGTTTATTTACAGGCCGCCTATATGCATCATGAGAGCAGTATTATTATTATTAGGAAAAACCCACAATGTTTCATGAGGAAAAGTATATGTATAAATTCTATGCAGTGCAGAGATGGTCATCATATGCATATTCAGCTGTAAACCTAAAGGTAGGTGGAGTTTATTTAATGTTATGTTATTTACAAATTGTTCATTTGTAGAAGGGTTTTTTGTGTGTGATGTGAAGACACTTCTCTGTAAATACAGTAAGAAAAAATGTCTTTCATGTTCATGGGTATTATCACTTTCATTATGCTGGTCACACTTGTACAATAATAAAAGTGTCTGAAATCTTTTACGCAAAAAAAAAAGAGGCTGCATGGTGTTTCTGACTGTCTGGACTAGAGCTGAAATCATTAGAGAGGAGATGAATTGACAATACTCAAGTCAATTTTTGTTTAAAATGCCAAAAAATGACCGGTTTTAGCTTCTCACGTGTGAGGATTTGCTTCTTTCCTCTGTTTTATATCATTGTAAATTTGATATCTTAAGGTTTTGACAGTTGGTCAGACAAAACAAGCAACTTGAAGATGTAAATGTCGACTCCAGGAAATAGTTTTAGTTCTTTTCTGACATTTTATATTCTACTCAATTGATTGTTTTATTGAAAAAAACAATCAAAAGATGAAAATAATCCTTAGTTGTGGCCCTAAATAGTCGAATTTTAACAACAGAACATTATATCAGATGGGCCTCAGAAGTCCTGTTAATATTTGGTTCCCATTATCTGATGTAAAATCAATCATAAGCTTGATTTTAATTGATCTGTCAATACATTTATATAAAGTTAGCTTAAGAGTAACACTTTATTTTAACCCTCCAGTATATAAACACTTAATGTAAGCAAATATAAGGACATTTTTTAAGTGTTTATTAATGTATTTGACAACAACTGTAACTAACTGGTGTATAAATAGTTAATGAAAGCTTGATAACACAGTAAAACACAGCTGCAATTACACTTAATGATATATGATGACACACATGTCACACATATTTTTTAACACATGTCTATATACAGTTGAAGGTTCATTTAGTTTGGCAGAAAATACTTAACTCAAGGGTCCACGCACTAGATTCCTCCCGGGACTTTCAGCGGCATCTCATGGCATTGTTGTCATGGAGAGTGAAGAAGTGATTACAAATGAATGTATACTCCATTAAAAATACATTAAATTAATATAATTGCAGTACTGTAATAATATAATTATTACAGATATTAATAAAAAGTGATTCGAGCTGTGTTGCTGTTTGTACACTAGTTACAGATGCCTGATGTAAGTTGTAATTGTAGACAAACACTTAAAATGTCTTTATATCTGCTTACAATTACATTATAGTGTCTTATTGTGTATTATAAACACTTATGAAGTGTTTATACACTGCTTATTACTGCCAAATTTTAGGTTTAAAATAAAGTGTTATATTTGATATCTACAAATTGTGCTTGAGATGGCACATAACTTATTTTCTGAGCAGTAATGGGTATGAAAAAGAAAGAGTCAAATATAAAACACCATGCCATAATGAATTCAGGCACTTAATGAGACTGTTTTGAGATAAATGTATTTACTTTTCAGGTATAAAAGATCACATGGTAGACGGGGGCTGCAGTGAGAATGCCTCTGAATGTTTTCTCCATGATTTGGATCACTGAGCAGCACATAAAGTGTTTAACCTCTCCTCGCTTTGTAAAGCTGAATTAATTTTTCTAGCAGTGTGCCTGAATTCAATTTGTGCTAAGTTGCAGTGAGAGATTTATGCATGAAATCCCTCTTAGAGCTTATTTTCACTCTTTCTTCGCTCCGTAATCCCTCCGCCACTGCCGCCTTGTATGACTTAGTTATATCATTATTGATTTACAACAAGTGGACACTGTCCTGATTAGCGCTCTGCGATTTGCAAAGGATTTGGGGCAGCGCACCCCGATAAAGCGGCATGTACATTTGAATTGATGTGAGACAGAATGGGAATGTATAATACAATAGCTGAGCTCTTCACTTGTTCATTCAGACATTCATATCTGGTCCAAACACTACTTTCAGTCTTGTTTTAATGGCAAAAAATGTGAGTTTTACCCTCTGGCCCAGCATGGATATGATATTTAATGAAAATACTATGAAGTTTTTCTATTTCTATCCTTCTATCACACATTTTCCTGCAAATTTCAACATTGTAAAAGGAGAAAATAAGCTCCTCTAAAAAGTATACTGAGCTGAGCTGTTTTTTGGTGCACTCTGATGCCTCTGGGCCAACGAGAAGAGACCCCTTTTTGCTTTGTAATTCAATTTCTCTGCCTGTTGTTTATTTCATAGCTCCCCTGTGAAGCATCAAAAGCTGATGTTCTGTCAGCCCTTAACTGTCGTATATATATGTTTGTCATTCACAGCCCTTGTTAAAGGAGGAGTGGAAAAAAAAGAGCTTGACTCTTTTGTCTCCCCAGCTGAGAATTCCCAGAAGCAGAATTATTCTATTTAGATGGAAACTTTTTTTTTTTTTTTTGTCACTTTCCTGTCTAAATTGGCATATCTGGCTCTCTCCTCCAAAACCAATAAACTGTGAACCTGGATGTATCTGTCAATCAAGCTCAAATTGACTGCAGCATGCCAGATGACAACAGCATCCTCTGGAATATAAATATATATATATATTGTTTACCATATACACTGTATAAGAGCGGTGGGATGATCTGATTGGCTCTAATCAGCGCCTGTCACTGCCTTTGTTCATCAAATTTTCAGTTAATATCAGTGAACGAAGAAGAATGACACTAGTTGTCTATGACTAAATCTAAAGTTCATATAAAATTGAGTTTTTGATCCTAAAAAAGAAACAAAAAAGTTCAACTTGGATTGAATAAAGACATTTTTATTCAAATGAAAAACTAGTTTAGTAATCAAGTTAATGCACAAGTGCTGAAATGTTGATTTACTGTGCATTTTATAATGAAACGGGACGCTCTCTAGCTATAATTTTTAATTCATTTGTGAGAAAAAAAAGCCTTTTTATATTATACTTTTTCCTCTCAGTCTAATTGTGACATTAATGTGATTAGTCCTCTTTGGACAGGCAGTAATTATCCTAATGTGCTGTACATTTCTCCTGGGGAAGTTGAATTACTATTCCTCAAAAGTTAAGGACAAAAATACTGTATGTACCTATGAAAATGGATTGATCTTGAAAATGTATGATCCATTAAAAAAAATGTTCATCATTAACTTTTAAGAAGAAGGAGAAAATAAACAGTTTGGGACTCCACACATGGCAGGATGCGTGTTGGAATATAGTTTTGACAGTAATAAGAAACACTTATTTCAAGTATTACAACAGTGAACCTCGTCATGCATAACTTCAGACCCACAGTGTCAGATCTAACTGTTGACCTTTTCAAGCTGCTCCACGCTAATACATGCTGACTGAACACTCTCTCTCTCTCTCTCTCTCTCACTGTGCGATTTGTACAGTGGTTCTATGAATATGCCGCAGCAACTGAATTATAATTTGGTTACTGGTGTGTCAAATGTACAATAAATCCTCAGGATGTTATCATTTGCAGTGACACGCCAAGACAAGGGGGTGCTGCTGAGGAAATATGAAAATGCATTTCACGTCTTTATACCCGAGTACTGGTTTAGACGCTATGAAAAGAGGGAATGGATCTGCTGCTTTATGTGCTGTATCTAATTGGATATGGCAATATATAATACGATTCTCCAGTATCCATCAATTCCTGTGTTAGACCTGTTTGTATGGCCGTGTCAGTGGGGCAGCCTAGCTTGTTATGATGCCTGAGCAGCAATTATGAGGTAATTTTTGACTCTTGCTGTGTGAGGCCATCCAGAGGATACTTGAGGGGAGGTTCCTAATGAGTAAGCATTGATTGATTGGACATAATAAGAGCCCTGCTTGACTGAAAACGACTGTGAGAAAAAAAAAAGGGGGGGGGGGGGGCAACATATTTCCAAATGAAGCAAATGTCTGTCGATTAGATCTGTTAGCGTATAGGTGAGCACCACTCCTCTGCCAAAGTGGAGGCCGCTGCCTGGCTGGCTCAGCCCAGAGCCAAACCTCATTTACCCTTCACCAGTAAATAATTACCCTAATGGCTATTGTGTGATACATGATGCAATTAAAGCCTAATGCAATGCGCCTCACTTAGTGAACGTGTCAGGTCCCACGTAACAGGCGCTGGTGGTCCTGGGCGAGCAGGGCTTGCTACCTGACTGGCCAGTAATGGGGATATCCTCCAAAGCAGACAGAAGAGCTCCCTAATCAGCTGGATCTGTCAGCCAGGCGTGTTTGTTTGCAACCGGGGGAGCTGGGAAATATTCAGCGAGAAGTAGGGAGGGAGGGAGGGGGGGGGGCAGCAGAATTTGATGCAGGCTATTCCTGTTAGCAGAAGAGGGAATAATAGAAGCGGGAAGAAGAGAGAGGGCAGAATCATCAACCCCCATCCTTTCCCCCCTATAACCCCAGCTTCTCCTGCAGCTCCCCTCACCCTCGCCTCCTCTCCACCACCACCACCACCACCACCACCACCACACTCCCAACACCCCAGTCACTGTCAGGCCAAACACATGATGAATTGCCCTGTCAACAGAATTCATTCAGGGACCAATTAATTCAGCAGAAATGAACTAGAGCCATCAGTCGCTGAAAAACTCAGAGCAAAGAGAGCAAAGTAGCTCTCTTTGGAAGAAAGGGAGACAGTGTGTGTGTGTGAGGGAGAGAGAGAGAGAGAGAGAGAGGGAGAATGAGAGAGAGGGTGCCATGGGAGTGCAGTGGAAGTTAGCCTGACAGGAATTGGTCATTTAATGCTTTAGCGCACTGGAGACAGCCCCTGTCATAGAGGAAGCCATGACAGGACTCCCCTGGTACTTTATTTATTAATTATCCAGAGCAGCAAGGGGCATTTAACTGTCTCACTCCAGGCCTGTCAACTCGACTTCTTGTCATTTCCTCTCCATAAACAGGTCCTTTGGAAACAAACCCGAATCAAAGCAGGAGAAAATGTAATTATTAACAAAGCAAATACTTTTCTTGCATAAAAAAAAAAAAAAAAATCAGTTTCCATGTGAAGAGTTGTTGTTATTGTTCTAACGTGTGGCTCCTCTTTCAACATCTTAACACCTACTTGTCATTAAGGAAACAATATCTGGGCTTGTGTTGTGTCAGATGATCGGCTGTCAGCAGTGAAAGGGCTCCAATGAGTCAGGTCTCTCTCACGACCTCTTGACGTAAAAATAACACAAACACCCCTTATAGAACACACACAACACATGTTAGGAAATATGTATCTAATACACACTTTATCTGATGAAGAAAAACTATCAAAAAAGACTCATTTGATTGTCAAATAATGTTTTAATTCATCCATAATTCTTGTGAGTTATATTGTTGTTTGACGAGTGTTAGAAGTTCTGAAGTCACCATTAATTAAGTCACCGTAAAAACTCCATAAATATCTTTTACTGACTTTCTCATCCGTGATAAACTTGACTTTACAGTTCAGCACCTATTAAACACCGCCACAGTAGCCAGCACTTAAATAAAGGAACATTACACCCAAAATCATAATGACACAACAACGCAGTGGAGGCTAACTAATGACTAAAGTGTAAAGCAGACTGAGAAAATGTGGCCAGGGTATTATTTTAACATAATGATGAACTTCATATGAAATCTGCTAATCTATTGGAATATATGTTTTTCAAGGTAATACTATGTGTTGTTTATTTGTTAGAGAGATGTAAAATAGTTTGTATTGGTGGGATAAATGGATTAAAGATGGTAAAATAATCAAAAACTGGACATCACAATGTTGCCCTACATATATGCTTCTTGCATTTTCGACTTTATACTATATTTTAACCTCAATTTAGGAAAATTCCCCAACACCTCACTATTCAACTCAGCATCTCCCTTTTCTAATGTGTTCATTTCTTTTACATCATCTCCTTTACAGTCACACAAACCATTAACCTCTTTACAAGCTGATTGCAATGATGTAAATTATAGCTTATTGTACTTTTGTATGAATTGTAAGTCACTCAGAATAAATCAGTGAAATGAGATGACCAAGCTATTTCAGAACAGCTCTTATGTTCTTAATGCGGAGCCCTCTGAAACCAAGCTGTATAACGCATGACGTCAACTTTGAAGTACATATAGAAGAAAGCTAGCGAGATCCTTTTTCCAGCAATGTAATAAGAAACTTTTCTTTTAGAATAAGAATAAAAACAATACCACAAGGATTTTTACAGAATGCAATAGTGCAACTATTGTCTTCCTACTGTGCTGTTTTCTCTGCTGGAAACTCAATGACCTGTTCAGTCAAAGGTTTGATCTTTCCCCATTGTGCTGTGTTGATCAGGTGGTAAATATTTGATGGAACCTTTTCTTTAGCACATGATGCATCCCTGTGTAACAGGAGGATGAAGTAGCAGCTGGGAAGCTGCTTATGCCATCAGGTATTCCTTACCAAGATCACACAACAACCCACGGCAAAAAAGCAGCAGCTTCGCCTTCCCTAACAGCATTATTAAGCACTTTTACGAAGCAGGAAATACATAAAAACTTCATGAGGGAATATGAAATGATGTCTCATCTGATCCTCCCATCATCATGAGAGTCACAATCCTGGAAACAAACACCTTGTAGTAAGTAGATCATCTAAAAACAGTCTTAAATCCACACACTAGCATGGTTGTCACAACCATAAATTGAGCGCCAACATTTAACTAATCTTCTTTGCAACTTTGAAACAAAGGCGATGAAATCCAGAGGAAACCAGAAATAAGAAGATGTGCTGCAGTATATAATTAATTAAATGAGACTAATTAGGAACATGAGAGCAGGTGCCAGGCTATGGGCTGACAGAACAGACAGCCAGACAACAGGAAGGGAGAAAAAAAAAACCTATGGGTAAGGGGTGTAACGTGACAAGAGGAGGGACAAAGCAACTTTCTGTGTTTTGTCACATGAAACCTCCAAGGAATATGTGTGACAGAAACTGTAGACCCAGACACCATGGGGGTCTTTCCCTTTGTTTAAGACAGATTTTCATTTCGCCAATTTGAGGTTGATGCAAGCAAGAGATTTTCCTGCTCATTATTTCTGCATGTGGATTTTTTTTTTAGATAAAAGAACAGTACAACTGAGGCGCTAGCATATGAACATGTGCAGTAGCTCATCGGAAACAGCATAGAGATGTCACACATTTAGAAATACTGTGCATATGAGTGCTAATGCAAGGCTTATATCACAGACTGCACCACCTCCCACAGAACTCAATGTTATTTTTTGCCATTTTTGGGTGATAAAACTAATTCCAACTGACTGGTTTCTGCACCAGAGCCATAACATTAAAGCTATGGATGTGAACTATTCTGATACATAAATGGTGTATAAATACAGGAAGTGTTAGATACAAGAAAACCTGTATTTTTGCCACAAAAAGCAACTCTCATCCTCTTTTTCTTTCACACTGATGTGGTTCTCAACGTTATGGAAAGTCCAGCTTGTGCAGCCAGAGACGCTCAGAAGGGGCATCAGCCTATTTTATCACAATTTGCTCACTAACCAGTTACAAATGTGGCATGTGATGACAATAATGAGGCTTGATGTCACTTAGCCTTTGGGCCGTGTGTGTGGAATAGCAAAGCAGGATGTCAGGGTGCTGCAGGTCCTCCACTCTGGCACTGAGAGGCCTCCTGCACGCGAGGTGACAGACACCTCGGTTAGAGAGAGAGCCGCCTCTCTAACAGCATTATAAATTACTGTAGATCCTATTTGTGTCAGTGGAGGCAAGTGAGGGGAAAATTCAACATCAGCCTATTTATTCATTTACTTATTCCCTGGCTCGGTCAGGCACAGTGCTGCCGGAGAGCAGCTCTGCTCCGCTCTGCAGTGCCACTCTGCCTCAGAACAAATGCTGTGTGTTTACAGGGACACATGGGCTTTTTATTTTAGATGCACCGGTGATATCAGAGTCAATCAGGCCAGAAAAGGGAAAGGTTTACAGTGGAGCCTGAGTTTTTAAACAACCGTAAAGTGTAGATAAAGCTACGAGTGTAGAAAGCTGCTGAAGTGTTCAAATTAATTCACTCATCCACAGTTTTAAAAAATTTTTTACAACAAGTCATCACAACTATGACAAAATAGGAAGTCTGTCCTCCAACTATGACCTCTGTGACCGTTACATGAATCTGGGCAGTTTCTGATGCCACCTCTTTGGTTAAGGTCTTGTGTAGTTAAGTCTAGTTAAGTTTAGGAAACTAAAACATGGTTAGGATTAGTGAAAAATCATGATAGTAGCTAAAAGAAATAAAGTCAGACACTTTCTTGACCCAAATATCCACACCGACTGATTTTCTGGTGATATAACATCACACTACATTCTTTGCTCCAGAGGTCACTTGTTAGAAAAACGAGAAGTTATTTTAAGTATTTCAACAAATAGCTGATGCTGGTGATGTCTCTTTATTTCACATTATTTAACAAGGAAATCCCTATTGAGATTAAAAATCCTGGTCAAGGTAGGCAGCAATACTATGAGTTACAGAGAAACAACATAAAACAGACTTCATAAAGTCAGAATTAAACTAAAATGTGATTATGAAATCATCAAAAATGCCAATAATGCCAATAAGATCACATCCTAGAAACAACCCATAGTGGTACATTAAGAGTGCTCAACTATTAAAACAAATAAGACCAACCTAAATCTGCAGAACAATAAACTAATGAGATTCTAATATTGCCAAAAACATTGACAGACAAAAAGTGGTAAATGAAAGTCTTTTTTTTTTTTGAGTAGATGCTGTGCGCTCAGTAAACACTCTCACCTGACTGAACGTTCAAAACAAGAATGTTAACAGTTCTTACTTTGCGTAATCAATAACAAGTGACAGGGAATGGATTCTGAAAAAAAGTAATTTCCCGGCTAACAATGCCACAAGTGATTTAAATGAACAAAGTGACCACAGCTCGATATGTTTTTGTGTGCACCTGTTAATTCACCAAAAAAAAAAAAAAAAAAAAAAAAAAAGCTAATACAGAAAAAGAGATGGAGCTTTCGTTTAATTATCAAGGGATGGCTTGGACTGTGCATCATCATTAGTTTGACTAAATAGCGTCGGTCAGTGACTCAAGTAGTGGTAAATGGCACAATTAGCAGGCTGAGCAGGGAGAGGTATATTCAATTTGAAAGCCTTCTTTCTTAATCCATCTCCTGTGATCATGAGAAATGCTGAGCTATGGGCTTTTACGCTCAATGACATTAATCAGGTTAATTCTAAGTAAAATGTCAACATTGTAATCAAGAAGTAGCGCACTCCAGCAAAACGTAAATGTCTATGGACGCTAAATTTAAACAGCTTTTATCTTTCTTTTATATCCAACTTAATGCTGTCGTCTTCTTTTGTACATAATGCTCAGATTCCTGTGGTAGCAACTTGGCACCTTTCCTCCTCAGCTGAGCATATTTGATTAACAGCTAAAAAAAAAAAAAAAAAAAAAAAACAGAGCACAGATTACTTTGAAACCTACGTAGCAACCAACAACAATGAATAGCTTAAGTACAGACACCAGGGAGGTGTTGACATGCTTCCTTAACATGAATCTGTTGTTCCTTGTTCTACTTCTCCCAGTGCCCCAGTGCTTAATCCCTCAGTGCACTTGCTCTGTAACCCCAGCAGGTGCAGTGGGAATCTATAAACACAGCTGGTGCGTCTCAGCGTCAAAACTCTCAGATCTACCCTCACCTCGCACCTCACCCCACCAAAACCCCCCCCAGTTTACCCAGAATACCGCACATAACCCAGATTCACAATGCTGGGTGATTCTTTTATCAGGGCTGCAGGCAAAAGGAGGGTTCATGTCAACCAATTACAAGTACTCAGTGTTTCCGTCAGGATTTTTAGAAATTTGTCAGGGTTAAAAAGCCACTAAAACAGCTTAAAGACCATCATGGGACACTAAAACTCTCAGAACTTACAAAATTCCTTTGTGATTAGCACCTTATTAAAGCAAGGTGACCCACGACACAGAATAATAAATAATAATGTAGTAATATAAGGTGATATTCATACATAAACTGAGACACATACAGTTTATAAGCAACAAAATCAAAAACACAAAATCATAAACGAGCAGTTAAAGTAATAATTCCAATATGCAGCAGAAATAAAGACAAAACTTTATTTATTTCTAAACTTTTACTTTTATTTTATAGGCACTGACTGACACTGACATGGATGATGTCTATATTTCATAAGAGGAAAAATAATATATTTATTTTTAGTACAAAGGAATGTTGATGAAATCCAAGACTACTAAAGTCAAGTCCAAGACAAAGTCACAAGAGGTTTGAACTCTTGGAGGACTGATTGAAGACCTAAAATGTACTGGTACATGTCTTTGCCAAATGTAAAAAAAAAAAAAAAAAACTATAGGGAGGTTATTAAAGATAAAGAGAAATATGGATCTAGTTACATGAGGTCTTGCTCTAACCTTTAAAATCCAAATAAGTCCTCATACAAAAACAGCAATATGTTGTTTGTCATTACCCTCCAAATGATCTATATGGGTGTTAAAAAAGTGATTCATATGAGTGTTTCTGGTCTGACACTGCGATTGTAAAGGTTGGGTAAGTTTAATTAAAGACTACAGTTCTGGTTGATTTTGAGACACCTGTGGTTAATAATGTCTTACTAATACAAGTCCTGGAGTTCTTTCCAAAATTACACATTTATCGATCGCTGGGGGCAGAAAACGTGCTTAGAGGAGCTACTCTGTTCGGCCATGATGGACATTTTATCTGTTCTTCATGAATATGTGTAGCTTTACTTACACCAATACAAATATGTTTATCTGGCTGCTCCGCATTATTATTATTAGTATGTGACATATGCATATACCCACAAATCATGTGCAATGTCAGCTAATGTCTTCTGAATTTCATCCAGTGCATGCATTCTTCATTTCCTATGAATCCCTTTTGTATGTGGTCATCATTTAAATCCAGCAAAGGAATGGTGCCACTAACAATGCAAATTATTCTGTACAGTAGAGAGTGTAAATATATTTGAGTGTAGAATGAGCATAAATATACAGTATTTAATGTCTTTAGCAGAATTAATGTCCACTGTCAATAGTATCAAAAACGTACGATACGATACGATATGTATCCCCGGATTAGAATACGTACATAACCAACGTACATAACCAACGTTGTCGCAGTGGTAATGACTTGTCAATCACAAGGTTGCCATGCCCTAAAGCCTTCTGTTTTGCAACCAGTGGAGTCGCCCCCTGTTGGCCATTAGAAAGAATGCAGGTTTAAGGCACTTTTGCATTGGCTTCACTTTTCAGACCTGGAGCTTGCTGCTTGTTTAGGACCCAACGTATCAGCTAATCTGTTTCATCAGGACTGGGTAGTTATGGTTTGATCAGAAATGATCAACAGTTTTCTGACAGCATAAGCCACTGATTGGCATACTGATTGGTGCATGGAAATAGGTGACATCAACTTATTTTAAAGTAGCCCCACCTTCTTCAAACCAATAAGAGGAGCACAGACAAAAACAAAAACACAGGAATCACTAATGTGAAATAACCAAAATTGCTCCAACTTTTAAAGAATATTGTGCGTTCACAGGTCATAACAAGAAGCTGATTGAGAAAATACATTTTCAGAGTCTTTAAGGATTGTAACTTTGAACTTGGTCAATCATAAGGAAAGACCACGGTCATCCTGTAAATCCAGCCATTGACTCCAACATTTCCTTAAGAGGTTCGTGGCACTATCGCAACATCAGGCTTTCACCTCTGCTTCTGAGAGAGGACAGTCAGTATTCACGTGACCATTGGAAATCATTTGTCAGGAACACGGGAACACGGGTCATTTTAATCTAAAGCTGTAATTTTCCTGTTAAGGACATCTGTGAGTTTGTCAAATCTAAAGAGAAAAGTAGTTCTATTCAAGCAAGCGACAAATAGACGTTTGAGGACTATTACAGTACACAGTGTACACAGTGAGGAGGAAATAAGCAAAGGTAGACCAAATACAGACAGTCTAAAGTAAAAGATTTTGGAGAAGTGGTCTGAAGACAGAGACTGAAATGCAAAGCCTTATAATGTAATAAATGTACAATTTAATACTGTACACTGTATCTGCTCCCTTCTGTTGTATGTATGTACAGACATGTCACCCACTTGTCTTTTCTAGAGGCTTGATGATTCCTGGAGTCGGTTGTCTCACTCGCTCTGATTTAATGTTCTACTTGGCTTTGCATTTTAACTCATTAAAGTGTCGTAGTCTATACCTGCCCAGGAACGTTAGTCCTGATTGCTTAGGAAATTCACCGCTCCCTGCCTGTAATGAGAGTGGACAGAGGTTAGAACAGCTCAATAAAAGAGATAACCAGTCTTTGATCCAAACAGCCATGCAGAACATACAGGCAATACCATCAGAAAATGTACTGTCAGGAATTTTGGATTTTAAATTACACCTGATTAACTTGAAGGGAGGTGGAAGAAGAGTTTGGTGGACTTGGACAGGCTGAAAAGAAACATGTCAGTTTGTCTACATGTCAACTTTCCTGAAGACTATAAGACATTGAAACTCCGCATAAAGAAAAACAGTTAATGCTAAACACACAGATTAGGTGCCGCATGTAAAAATTAAACGCAGGCTCTCAGTGTTGAGGGATTTTATTTCATGCATGTCATTCACTTCCATCTCGAGTGCTGCAGAAGTGTGAGAACAGCCCTTGCTGATCAAGATCAGTGAGCAGTCTCACGTCTGCAGATGTTGGCTGTGTTATTATCAGAATACATCTACACATCAGACTGCTGCCATGAAACAAGCATCACAGAGAGAAGTTTGATTCTGTAGAATTTGAATACTCCTCAATTTTAGTGTAAAGACATATAGATTATAATTATACTGCAGCTATTATGCATGTTTTTTTCCATTTTTTCAAAAAAGCATAAACAATTTTTGGACATATTTGTGAATACCTCTGGTTGGATGTTTCCCTTGACAACGATTGACTGACATTTGAGGTCCAGTGTTGCTAAGAGACAAGCTGTCAGCTGTCAACTAACTTGAGAACTCATTCTGTATCCTATGAACTAGCCCACGTAGAGTTAGCTATCAACCATTAGTGATTTAAACTGCCTGTCTCTTTACAAATTCAACATTAGGGAGGACCCATGGTGCTGTTAAAGGATATGGCTGGCGACTTTCTATATTTTTATTAAACTATATTAATCTGTGTGCTGCATTGTAATGTTACGTTGTAAATTTCTCAAAGAACTTCAGTACAAAATCAAGAGGTTTTCATATGTAGCGCAACAAGCTAACAAAATTCCGTAAACGGAACCATGTTCCCACATGTGCGCAGTGGTGTTTGCCTTATAAGGAACTACTGTCAGCCATTTCTAAACAAAGTAACGTGACCGTAATCTTTGTGGCGATGGAACATATCCAGTGCAATGGTGTGACTCACTGATGTGTTTTTAATAGTATTTGGACAACAACGGAGGTCTATGGCACAGAAGAATACACTATAATCAGGATTTGGATACACACGCAATACTTGTAAGTAGATCAACTCATTGCTGGTTTGGCTCTGCACATGAGATTTGTTGACAATGACAAAAATATAAAAAAAATGCTCACCTTATGCTTTAAGTTTGTATTGGAAAAGATATCCTTATTAGCTTAGCTTGCTAATGTTAGCAGTGATTCCTACAAGATGTTACTTTTCATTTGTCAACAGCTGCTGAGTCACCGGAGGCCTAGCTAGCATTTCATGAGTCCACTTCTGACGATGGTTAAAGACCAGACTGTCCAAACTCACACAAGTAGTCCTGTAACCGCAGCACTCCGTACGTAACCCCGTGATTCAAATAACAAAAAAAGCAAAGAAAGGAGTCACAGAATAACGTAGGGATCACTTATAAATCACATTTAAGACAAAGCAGCCGCTACCAACAACGACCCACAGCTTGTTATCTTCGGCCGTTTTATCGTATTACAAACATTTTTTGTGCCCGTCCACACAGATTTGCACCAATCAAATTACCAGTATTGTCAGATGGAACTATATAGATGTAGGGGGGCACTAAAGAAAAACAACTCCCAACAAACTCCATGGATATTGATTTCTTAGCAATAATTCATTCAAAATTCACTTTAATTCACTTTAACTTTAAATTAAATGACCTACAATGAAGCTGTGTGAAACTCTGAAGCTTAGCTAATAAGGATAATGGTTAAAAAGAGAAAAGTGCTTCTCTATAAGATAAAAATGTCCCAGTGTACTGGCATGAAACATGTCTATTGGCACGATATATTACCTCCTGTAATTGATATTTTCTTACATCAGGATTATGTTTCAACAAGTCTCCTTTTCTGACTTTTATTAAAAAGTTAAACTGATTCTAAACATTGTCCCAAATCCCTCGGCTATTGAATATTCACAAGGCTCAACTAAAAAAAGATTTTGATCACCCAGAGGTGCCACTGCAGCCATAGTCTGAATGTGCTTTCCAAAACACTTGAGGGGGAAAAGGATTTCTTCATCTCCAAGCTAATGGTGTCCATTTCTGTTAATCTATGGCCCAGTGTTTTCCAATTTGGAGGGTGTATCCTCACTCTCCACTGTCTATTATGCTCCAGGGCTGAGGAGAGGCCACTTTCTCCCCATCTTTTGGCACTTGAATTAAATGGAAGCAACTTGATTGCTGGGAAGCACAAGACTAAGCAATCAAGCAATTAAACCAGCAGCACCAGCTCAGGAGAGAATTAATTTGTATATAATGATATCCTCTAGTCTTTTTACTCACATTGTAGTTTCATGGCTCTTTTGGGCTCTTTTGTTTGGAGAGTACACTCCTCTCTTGGCTTGTCAGAGAGATGAAAACAAATCTATGGTTAATAGGTCCACCATGGACAGAAGAGGTCTATTAGACAGTCCCTCCAGTTTTTCACAGAGTTTTTGTGATTGTTGCGATTTTTTTTTCTTTTGCTGTAAAATTGCACCTAATGAAGAAAGAGCCATATATAATCACTTTCTATGATAACAAACACATCACAGAAATAACTGGAAATATTTAGTTCTCCTCTTTTTTTATTTTCTGAACTTAAAGAACCATGGGTTCAAAGTTTCAAAAAAATTCCTGAGTCATAAAAGTGACGTATCTAATATAGAAAAAATAGGCTACATCTTCTGTAAAAAAAAAAAAAAAAAAAGTGCTTTAAATGCTTTTCAATTGTATTAATTCAACATATACTGTATGCACAAAAACAGTGCAATCTCTTACAACTGTAAGGGTGTATAAATGTATGAAACTGCAAGTCAGAGTCCTCTGTATGATACTCCATCTCCTCTCCCTCATCCTCATCTCCCATCAAAATGCTCCACTGCAGAGTCATTGGGTGCATAAAACTCATGTATGCACAAGATCATGTGATCAAATAGAGGTGTCAGATTAGAAAACGCTCCTGTAGGTCGTTCTGGAGTGCGTGGTCGAACGATCTATTTGGTCATATAATTTGGAGGACTTGTTGAAATTTTTGCTAAAAAGACTGTCACTGTGGAAGATATCCACTGTCTTTGACTTTGAACTCTGACTAACTTTTAGATAAACCTAAAAATTGTAAAGCGTATTTGGAAGAGATCCTCTAATGATCAGTATGAACTGGAGGAATGATCACAGCGAGAAAAACTTGTTTCAATGTTCATTTATGTACCTGACTGTTGTTTTAAAACTGGCTTGAAAAATTGTGAACCTATCCTTTAATCTTAACTGAGTGTTTTAGTAGCCAAAACAACATATGCCAGATGCAACCCTTGGTCTCAGATGTCAAAGTCCATCCATCCAGACTACCTCCTTATATGGTATAACATGACACTGCAATTAGATTTCCTCCAAAATGTATTTGGCTAGTAGTATACAGTGTTATATATCATATGTTGAAGTTTGTTGTATTGTATTGTATTGTATTGTAGTGTATGGTATTGGTGTGAAGGCAATCTAAGACATACTGTAGGTATCTCAAAACTTCATCAAATACTGTAAAAGCAGTATACTATTTACATGGATATATACCATGAGAGGGAAGTGAGAAAATATGTTTTGGGTTTTGTTTTGTCTTTTTGGAATTTTGGTGAACTGTGCCTTTAACTTAATTCAGTTGGTTATGCACAAGGGTGTAACTAGACTATTGTTCCAGCAAAGAAACAACATAAAGGAGTTCAAATAGTGATAATCATTTTCTAATCACGAGTGTGATGGCTTATAGACACAAAATGTTTGAGAGCAAACAATTTTCTCTCCAGCTGGCCTCTTTATAGATCATGAAAATATACTACTTAAATCAATGGGAGACATCCCACACACAATGGCAGCCCTGCTGTTCAATGATGGCTTTTGTATTGGAGATAATCTACTAAGGTCATCAATCATGTCATGCATCCACCACTAGGGGAAAAAAAAAGAAACTGGCTGATGTAATGGGTTGAAACATACCTATTATAAAAGAACTCTCTTCTTCTATTCTTCACTAAAAGAAGATGCAAGTGTTTGTGAAATATCTGTAAAGAAATATATATGTTTAGTGCCATACTAGGGGAACACTTTACACTAAACACCAAGGGAGTCAATAAGGCAAATTGTTCCAAATTCACTGTCAGGCATGTGGTGAGACAGGCATTTTCACAGCTAAAGACTCCCTGGTTGAGCAGGAAATGTACAATTGACCCTGTCTGCCTTTTCAAAATGGTGCAACATTATAACCTGGGGGAATGTGTTGTCATCCAAATGAGATAAGTTTATTTTCTGCGATCTAGCATTTGTTCCATCAGGCAGGGAGGCTATAAAGCTAGAAGGATCAGTGGGGAGTCGAGCTCGGCACATGTGGCGCGAACAAGGAGCCCGTCGAAAAGGCTTGGCCACCGCCCAAATCTCTGCCTCTGCCTTCTGTGCGGGCCCAGCTTTGGAAAGCAGGAGGCCACAATATTGTGGAACAAATTTCCTCTAATCTAAGCGTGCTGGTCTGGGGCTCCGGTGGGAAGGCTGCTCTCCTGTGCCCTCCTCGCCTGTCCCACAGATCAGCCCAGTTTACCCTTCACAGTGCCAACACACTGCAAGACGGATGAGATGTCGGTGGGGGGGGTTAGAGCTGTCGGGATCTCGGCCCTTCCGTGGACTGCTCATGTGTGCTCTCAGCAGGCCAGCGCTTTGCCCCGGAGAAAGGAGCTGAGTGGAGAAGAGCTGGCACGGGATTGGTCGGCTCCCACCTGCATCCCCACAGCCAACACTGACACAACTTTCACAACTTTAAAGCCTGTCACTATTAGTCTGAGACTAATTGTTGTTCAAATTTTTTGGTTTCTTCTTCTCTGTATATGCTCAAATTGAACCAATTTAACCATGACAAAAAATAAATAAAACAGATGGTGTCTGTTTTTAAAAAAAAAACACTTCACATCATATGCATAACACTTTACATTTCCACAAAGATCCCACACAGACGAGCGAGGACCCTCCTGTTGTCAAGGACTACATTTAGATTAAATGTGGTGCCATAGGCGGCGATGAAAACAGGTCACGTGCTCTGCTGGGGACTGTATCCATCAGCTTCCAGTCATTTTACAGCAGCATGCAAGGCTCCTCGGCTCAGGATTGATCGAGACAGGAAAGGAGTGGGAGTGATGAAATGTATAGCAGATAATTATTTATGGCAGAGACGCTATGAAGCTCCTCCAGCACATTTTTGTAGGCAGCTTCTCGGGGAATAAACATTGTTTATACCACAAGTTTGAGTGTTAAAACTTTCAAGTGATGGCTTTAAGACGAATTCCTAAAAACACCTCTTTGAGACTGGTGGTTCAAGGCTTTCTCTCCAATTTGGGCAGAATAAATGAAAGGATCATCACGAAACAGCAAAAATTAGAAGAATGTTTGAATTGGTTTAGATTTAAGACTATCATATCAAGTCTTTCAAACGGCCAAATTGGAGAGTCTTTTGTATTTCATCCCTTTTATCCTGCTGGCAGAACCTGCATTTACAAAAAAAATCCTTCTTCTCAAGAACCTTTTCATATAACTAATTCAGTTTTTTATTAGGCTTCCTGCTACCTTTACTACTTCTGAGCGAAAAGTTCCTGACATTATGCAGGTAGAAAATATCAAAATCATATATATCCCTCCTGCAGTTGCCAATGGGAGTCCCAACAGTCAGCAGTTCATATTTACAGAAGAAGAGACATGATGTGAAGGCAACAACAGAGCGCTAGTCAATTACCTCATGATAGTTCGAATAAAATATCTAATACCCTTGAGGTGAATTCAATGTCACTGTCACATGTTTTTGGTGCCTCTTTTCATTTTTCTTGGCCCAAGTGTGCACAACCCTTCAAAAAAGGTTATCAAGTGCTACTGTGACATAACTAAATACATTTCAATTAAAACTGATTGAATGACAGCAAAACTAAGACCCTAGTCAATGTAATAATGACAAATAATCCTTAAATATCCCCTGCAGAAATGTTTAGAAAAACCCTTTTCTGTGATATGATTTCAATTGCCCTCTTAAAAATTCTTAGTTAAGTCTACATCTACTCCTTTTTTCATTTCAAGTTCACTAAAAAGTCCGGTCTAGGTGTATGTGCGCTTGAGGTTTCAAGTTTCCATCACATTTGTGTAAGTTGCATATTCGTTTAAAGACCACAATTAGCTTAAAAACTAGTTGTGACGTCACAAAACTGGTTGAATGTACATGTAAACTCAGTGCTCTGACACTCAGGTTTCAGCAGACGGATGTGAAAATAGCTTTCTAGTGTGCAACTGTACATACTGTACATCACTCTGCACAGTGGAGCTCAAACATCCACGTTGAAATAACAATTAACATTGTTATTGAGTGAAAAGAGGCTATAATAATTTAAATAATACAGGTCTGAGACTTCTGTTCGAAATGATATCGACCACTGGGGGCAGCAAACACATCTCGGACAGCTATTCTGTCAGAAATGTAACAGCGGAACTTGTGTATTTGTTTACAACACAGCCAAACAAGCCATGGACAAAAGAAGACAGTCAACGATACTGTCAGACAAAATAATACTGCATTTATGATCCAATGCTGTCTGCAACATTATGTCCAGTACGTGCTTGCTTTGTTTCTGGGTATTTGAATCCTGCATAGGAAACGGGGACTCTGCCAGTAACAACTACAAATACACTGAATGCTGATTACTGAACATAAAAATTGTATCAAAAATGTGGTTTAATATGAGAAGAATATTAAGAATTGTTACTTAAATTAAAAATTAATTATAATATAAAGTATTGAGAAATATTCAGCACATTAATGATTTATAGGATTTATCTTGTTTACCACCATACAGTATGTGCTTGTATTAGATTTTTATTTAAATTGAGGTGGATTGTGAGGCAAACCATTTTTCAGTCATTATCTCTAGCCAGCTTACAAGAGCCCATTCTAGGAAATTTTCCAGCTGCAAAGCCGAGCTGAGCACTGTTAAGCACCCGAGTGCACCCCGAGCCATTTTCCAGTTGCAATAAACCCTGTTTGAAACAGGGCAGAACAACAGAAAAGTTGACTTGTTAACACAGAGAGAAGGAGGAGGACTTGTATGGTCTCAAATGAGCAGTCTGGGGCATTTTCATGCACTCGGGGCGGGAGGTGGTGGAGGGGCAGGGAGGAGGGGGGGGGGGGGATGTGATTTCCATAGCAACAGTCAAGTCCCCAGCTGTCATGTTTGGGCTGAGATAGGTGCTGTGAGCATAGGGACCACTTAACCCCAGCCACACTTCAACTTAGGAAGTTAAGATGCTGCTGAGTGTCTGTGCTGTGCCTCACTTAAAATGCAAACTCTATACCCCTGGGAAGATAAGGGAATGCTTTTGAATTAACCCGGGGATACAGGAGCTATGCAAAAAAGCCTACTCAGAAATAATTAACCATCAATGTTTTTGGATGTCACTGAATGATGTGTAAAGAGAAAAAAAAAAAAAAAACAAAACACAGTGAGAGCGTTGAGCCAGACACACAAACACAATGAATCCCCAGTTTATCGTCATGTGTCACTTGAAACATATTCGCTGGAAGACAATTATAGTAGTAGAGGTTTATTGTTCAGTAACCCAAGATACACTCTCTGAGACATCAAAAGTACTTTTTTTTTTTATCTCCCAAAATACATAAAGTTGATGAAATCCACTTTACAACACAAATATTAATTATGGCAGCTGTCATATGAATATTGTGTAATATATGTTATATGATGCAGCTGTGAGACAGTTCATTGAGCTGGCGATGCAAAACAAAAGTCTTCTCGACTAATTACTTTTTTTTGTGAGTTACTATACAGTGTGAACCATTCTCTATAAAAAGTGATACTCACCTTACTTCTTATTCTCTGCCATTATCCAGGTCACATGTTTTTTTCTTTCCAATTACAAGCAGCTGATGCTCAAATGAGCCAAAATGGAATCATATTATATCTGAAGCACGGATGGTCCGCAGCTACAAGCCTTAGCTTAGACAGAGAACATGGTATTATTTCAGTGCTTAAAGTGAAGCTCTTTAGCTACTGAAACACACTTGTAAGCCTAACAAAGCCTTAACCACAGCCAGGAAAGTGTTATGTCTGAAACAACGATGTCGCCCTGCTGATGGTGGCATCAGATCAGAAAATGGTTATGCAGTATGTGTCGACCTGGAAGGCATGGACCAACAGCATATGTTGTTTAATTTAGAGGACTTGTTGGCCAAGTTAAGCAAGAATTGAGCTTGAATGTATGCAATATTAGGAATGAAATTTCCCTTAATTGTCCAAAAATGTCTCCTTTGCTTTGAAAGAAAACATTCAAAAGGTTTTTAATCCCTTAACAAATGGTTCATTATTGATCAATAGACACTTGTGATGGATTTGGACATTAATTTTTCAAGGATGGATTGAATTGTTGGACCACCAGGCTGATTTGAGGGTATGGAAACAATGCATGTTTTTAAGGTTTAAGTTGTATACTCTTTTGAAAATGACCACAACGACCAAAACAGTGAGAGTTTAACAAAATAAAACGTGTTGATGTAACTTTTCATAGTATAAGTATCCGTTTAATTTATGCTGCACATTGTGCAAGCGTCCTGCAGAAAGAAAAGCGCGCGGTAAAAGGTTAAAACTATTGTTATTTAAATAAGAGTGGGTAGACCAGCTTATTAAGTTTTTATTTGTGCATTAGAATTACCCTAAACCTTTCAGAGCAGATACACTTAAGAGGAGTAGATAGTTAGGTGACTGGTTGGAGCTTGTAAGCTATTCAGTGCAAAGAAAGATACGAGTGCACCATCAGGATGCTTGTTTTCATGTCATCTGCTGCATATTTCTCACAGATCCATATTGCATAACTATATCAACCTGCTGATATCCATTAATATTTAAGATAAGATTAAACATTATCAAATCATTTAGGGGATTAGGTAAAACTGTCCTCTTCCAAACCCACAAGAAAACATGGATTCTTGTTTAAACAGAAGCGACTGCAGTGAGAACAACTCGTCTCCTCACGCTGGCTCTCTTCTCCAGAGACTGAGTGTTTCAAACAGCCTTCCACGACATAACAGATATTGCTCGCGACAGCCCAGACAAAATGTCCCTGTTGTTTTGCAAGGGAAAATGTGGCATTGTCCCTCCACGGCGGTCCCCTTCTGGGTGTGAATGGCCATCTAATCAAGCTCTCCCTTTCACTGCAGCTGGTTTACAGCGAGCAGCGGGGCTGACCTCTGAGGGGCCCGCCTCCCCCCACCTCCCCGTCCTCTGGGACCCTTCAACAAGCTTTAGAGGCCAAATGAGGTGTAAGTCTATTAAAAGGGAGTTTGTGTGTAGATCACAGTCCCTCTGGGGGTGGGAGCCTTTGCCTTGTCATTCAGGTGCGGCTAATTTCCTTCTGCTCCACACGCAGACATGAGGCCTGCCCGTGGTCCTCATCACACTCAGACGAGACCCGCTGCTAGAATTTCAAATGACAGCTTCTTGCAGAGGCAGCAGGTGATTTATTAAAACAGAACAGTGAAACAAAGAGACATCGCTTTAATGTTGTGGATTATATTCACAATGAATTCAACGTGGCTGCGCAGTGCTCACAAACCATGATCCGATTCATTTATGAGGCTCTTAACTACAGTGCAAATATCGCTGTATGCAAATTAGATGGAAAAACAAACTGTGACTGTTTTTGCTCACGTTTTTTCTAAAAATTCTCTGTCTTGGCAACCAGATTTGGGTGGAATTTTGTTGGGATGTGAACACAAATATTTGATCCTGTTTACTGCTGCTGAGAGAGAGAGAGAGAGAGAAGAGAAAAGCTGGAGAAGCCGACAAGGGAAAAACGGAAATGGAGGCCACAGGCGATGCTTGAGTGAATGCGAGTATGAATTTGTAGCATAAATTGATTGGAAGTGAGGGTTGTCAGAATAACATGATGTTCTACCAATCAGGGTCCTACAAAGAGATCTGTTTATCACAGCTCCTCGTGAGGCACCTTCAACCTTGCGGCTCCAAACACAGCAACGTGTAGTAACTTAGTACCTGACATTACAGTACAGTCAGGACAGTAATATGATTTTTACTGTGTTGTACTCCAGCACACTGGATCTGAAAAGAAAATACTATAGGCTCCAAGTGATTACTTTCATCTTCAGGTGTTTACATCCACACAGATTATCAGCTCGGAGCTTGTTTCCCCCAATTTTAGGACAGCGTAGCAGGGAGTGAAAGTGAAGATAGCTGCAGTGGAAGTGTTTGCTGATTTTTTGTCGGTTGTTTGACATTGATTGTTGAATAAGATGATTTAATTTAAGTTTATCTTAATTACTTTCTGTCCTCTAAAATTAGGAGACGATGTATGAAAATGGTTTCAGATCCTCTGATGAAGATCTGAGCACCCCCGGGTTAACTGCTCTCAGTGCTTACACTTCAACTGACAGTCTTTACATTAACTTCATGATCATTGTTTCATTTAAAATCCAGTGTGCTTGAGTACAGAGACAACACAATGAAGGATTTGCCACGATCCCATGACTGCACTGTATGTGTAAAGAGTTTACTTCTACAAAGCTAAATGATGCTGAAGAATGGTGCTGAAGAAGGTCAGATATCTTTGCATACTTGATTTTTATAATTAATCCTTTATAAATCCATGAGATAAGACAGTTTTTTTGGAGTGAAGCATCATCATGAACACAATGTTTGCTCCAAAATAACAGGAGGTATAAGTTCTCAAGATCAGGAGTGTACTTTGTGTATGCAAAGAAAATTACTGGATGATCTCTGAACCACGAATGCAAATGTACTTGATGTTTAAAGGGGTCATGCACATTTCCAGGTCTATATTTATATTCTGGGGCTCTCCTTTGTGTATCTTTGCATGATTTACAATTCAAATCTCCTTATTTATATTAGACTGGCCCTTCATGTAGCCCCTCAGTTCAGCTTCTGTCTGAAACAGGCCATTTTAGCTCCTGTACCTTTAAGGCTCCCCTCCCGATGAGCCCACTCTACCTTGATTGGTTAGCTAAGCTGCATCTCACCAGCTCCGGGGGCTACGTAAACAAACAGTAGTTGGCCTTCGCTTTCTTTTTCTCGTTGTTTATTGGAAATATAAACTTCTCAAATACATTCATACATTTTCAAACTTGAATCCCATCTGAAATATGCAAGTGGACAACTCAAACAGCCCGTGCAACAACCTTAGCAACAAATGCTACGTAACGGACGCCGGTTAATAGGCTTGCGCAAATAATCTGACGTCATCACAAGGTGGAAGTAGAGCTGACATTGCAGAAGAAGCATTCAGAGCAGGCTGAAGAGTTAAAGATGACATTTCACATACGTTCACCTCAAGTTTTGAAATTTTTACTTTGTTTAACATCTGACATTATAACAGCATAACAGAAACAGACAGAAAATCACAAAAAGCATATGACGTCCCCTATAAGATATACTGACACATTAGTGGATCCCTAAACACCCCTCAAGCCACCTTCAGAATGAACCGACTCGATATTTGGCTGAGGAAGAGCTTTTCCAAATCAAACATTGACAGTGTCAGAAGGGACCAGGGTCAGCCGAGCAGCATTAACCTCTGGGAGGCCTTCTCTGTGCAGTGCATTAGTCACATAGGGGAGGAGGAGGGATGTCCTGTAATAGATTATTGACTAGCGGGCAGCGGCCTGCACCGCACCATGTGGTCCTAGCCAGCCAGTGACCTCTTCATCACAGATGGAGGAGCCCACCTGCAGTCCACAGCAATGCTAGAGGACACACACACACACACACATACATAACATTCCCACAGCAGCATAACCCCAACGACTAATGACAAACACACAAGTAATATTCTCTATTTGGTTGCAAGACAGTTAACAGGACAAGGAACCTGAGGGGTATGAAACCATATTCATTCATAGCTATAAAATGGGAGTCCTTGGCTCATCAAATTGAAAGTGCTGTGGAAACAACAATTGCTTCCATGAACTTAGACTACCTAATTAAAGGCAGGCAATTTCTCTCCAAGAGTCACACTCAGGATCTTTAATTGAAATCAAAATGAATATCGCTGGAACACAGGGAGAGCAGGGTGGAGCGTGAGTGGGGGGTGGGGATGGACACATCCTTTCCCATTTTACCGGCCTCAGTGTCAGCTAACATGGCTTCACATTTGATATGCTGATTGCCGAGAAATAGATTTTTGAAATAAACCTTTCATTTTTCGACTGTTCGGGCTTTAAACAATACATGATATGCTGCATTACAGCAAAAACGAAAAAGAATAAAACAAATCAGAAAACAGACTGACTTAACCCAGAAAGACAAGAGCATCTCCAAAACCATTGCCAATATCATCTGTGCTCTGTTTCCCTTTGGCTCAGCCTCGTTTTTTTTTTAATTGTTTGATAATTCATCTCCGAGCTCTAATTTACCCCCCATCGTCAGCCCTGTATGTTCGACCATTGTGTTGAGACATTCCACTGAATTTCAAATGAGCTTGTAGCATATAAAGTCTTTCTTCCAGGGAAAGCACCTATTTATGGACATGTTTGTTTGTTTTTCATCAACATTAACCCTTTGGGCAAGGAACGTCCGTATGCCGTCTTTTCAAGAGCGGTCCCAGGAACGTCCTTGGGCAGGGAGTCACACTGTTTCAGTCAGGCTGTTTTCTCAGTGACTCCTAGGGTGAAAATATAAGATAATTAATTTTGTTTTCAGCATCAGAACATATGACCTATGCGATGGTCTCTCTAAGTATGTTACATGTAGCTTTGTGTGAAAATTAACCTCAAAAAATTCCCACCAAATAGCATTTTGAGAGCACTTCTTTAATTCACGTTATTTTCTATTGCAACAAGAAGGACACAAGGAGAGATTATTCAAAGGTGACAAAATCAAATATCGTGTTACTGGAGTTTTGGCCTTTAAGACTATTTCCCTTCTCTATGCAACTTCAAAGTATACAAGACTTAATTTTCTCATACCATACTGAATCTGTGATGATAAGTGTCATTGGTTAAAGTGTTTATTTAGCCCTACTAGTGAGAGAAACATTACTGGTGTGTTCAAGTACTCCTGTTCAAAACTTAAAGGTGGAAATTTCCCTGACAATATAACATTTATGAGTTGTACACTCAGGCAGGTTCAATAATATACAAGTTTTGATGTAAGAGTTGTGACATAGGTCTATTTAACTGATTATTTTTCTGTGTCATAAATGATTAAAACAGCCTGCATGTAGAGATAAAATATCCAGTCCACTGAAATGTGAAGTTAATGCCTTGATTTATTGTATTGGTGTTTTGATCGATCTAGTTCATGTGATACACCAATGACTATGATCACCTGAAAGTAAAAACCTGTAGATTTTCCCTTAAAGTCAGCCTATGGATGATACGGTTTAAAATCCCTGAGCCACGCTTCCAAAATAGTTGGGGGTACAGCAGAAATCTGGTTACTCTGGATTTACAATAATCTGGTTACTTAGATGCATGTAAATGTGACTATCATCTGCAGTCCCTTGGCAGGTCACAGTTCATTATTCATAAAACATTCACACAATGATGTAAACAAACAGGACAAACACATAACACAAAATTACATATAATAATACATCAAATTGTCCATATGAACAAGAAGTGTATAATACTTGGCAGCGAGTGTAAACCAATGATTGTTGAAAAAATGTGTGATTTCTTGATAGGTTGGACTTTTTTGTGACACATCAGGTCACCATCAGAGAAGTACTGTTTTCCAAGTTCCAGGTTCAAGTGCCCGTTACATATATGTGTGATATCTGCAGGATCTTTAAGGATTAGGGTTGAGTGACCTGCAGATGGAGGGTCACGAGGGCAGACAAGATAGCATGTTAACTGGCAGCTCACCACCACTGGCTGTGGGTATTATCTTTACAATATTATCCTCTATAGATCAGGATTGGTCTTGTATCTGACAGTCATTTCTAGAGTTTTTTGGGGAAAAATTGTTATAGTTCACTGTACAATGATTATTAAAATGACATTTGTAGTCTTTTTATTAAAATAACATTATGTTGAAGCTGTACTTTTGTCATTATCAGATATGTTCTGCTAAATGGCTAGTTTTTTGCTGGGAACTAGTACAGCCGCAATACTAAAATTATTAAGTAGCCTATGTAGGCTATTCAAGGGACCTTTAACTGTGGTTTCCAAAACAGTACAAAATTTACATTAGCCCTGCAAGGAACATCACTGTCTGCATAAACTGTATCACCAAAGGTAAAAGGATTTTACCTTTACTTAAAAAAAATACTTAACTTGCCACATGAGCACTTATTTCTTTTTACACCATGATCCCAACCCTTGCAGTCCACAAGTTAAAAATCTAAAACAAGATGAAACCTTTTGTTGTGTCTAATCTTTCTAAGTTGTAGTTAGAGGCCAAATGCGAAAAACCTTTGAAATATCTCGAGTGTTACAAAAACACGTGTTCCTAAAAACACCACCAACCTTTCAGTGTCCAACAAACACACACATGCACACGAACAAACACCCACACGCTCAAAAAGGATTGAGAATATGAGGCTATCAGAGCCTCACACATTACATTGACTGGTGGAGGTCTTCACTGTTTAAGTGGAGCTGCCTGCTGAGGTTTTCCTCCCCGGCAGCAGGCCGGTAAGTGGCAGTGATGAGACACTGTCCCCTGTGCCTCCTTCAGCTGCCATTCCCTTTAAATTGAAACAGAGTCCTGCAAATAAATGCCACATTCTGAGCAGGGGGAACGCCTGAAAGTTGCATTTCATATAAGCACCCATTGGGGAATTGGCCTCGGCGCAGTCTGCTTTATTCGCTCTGCTTTTTGTTATTTATATGATGAAGGAACAGGGCTACGTCAGGGTCATTCAGTGTTCATTTATCTTTTTATGTTGTGTTCTGAGGCAAGCTGCTAGAGTCAGGCTGCCTATAGCGGCGAAATCTGCGACATGAGTCCCCTTCTATGGCTCTGAATATTACAGACAATCTTACTCTCGGTATCAATATGCATTAGTTTTACCCCCCGTTCATTAGCTTTAAATGGTATCTCTCTTTAAGATTAATTGAAGCTGGGATAAAAGAAGATAGCTCCCAAGAGTGGCCCACTGTTTGTTATTCATGTTGGCCTGAAAACGGCAACAGTAAATCCTCTAAGTTGTTGTTAAGCTGGCTGTATTACCATATGTGTGCCATTTCCATGGAGTGACAGACCCCCCTGGATCAAATGGGGACTATTGATCCTGCAGCACTCCATTTCAAGTTAATTGTGCTTGAAATGAGGTGCACACACTCAAGCATACCTGCATTGGGAAGGCTTTATTTATTTATATTTGTCAGGGAACCCGTGTCAGATAAACAGAAAATATTCAATTCACGTCTTATTCAATTTTGCTCAAAAGCCAGTTGTGCTGAAGTATGCTCTGAAAGTGGTTGAACCTGATTGAATCAGACTTTGATCCTTAGTAAGGCCTGTGCTACATGAGACTACAGCCTACAAGAAAACATTTAGCCATGTTTAGGCAATACAATGCAGGAGATTGACCAAAATTATACAAGGATTTAACCTCATCAGCAGAAAAACCCTCATCAGATTCTGACAATATTCTCACTAGCTCCCTCTTTTTTTTTTCTCCCTCCAAGGCTCCCCCTCCTTTTCCATTTCAGCTTTTTCCCCCGGCTGGAGACGTATAAGTAAACGTGGCTGTAATATTTCAGCAGGGGTCAGGTGAAATCTGGCCTCTCCCTGACCCCTATTCCCTCCGACACTAACAAAGCAGCCTCTAAGGTAACCAGGCATGAAGAGCCTGGCAGAACCAAAGAGGCTGGAAGCTCCTCAGCAGACGTCCCGCTCAGCCTTCAGCGTGATCATGTGCCAGATTATGACTTCAAATGCACTCCTCAGCCTACAAATCATTTATCTCCCCGCAGCACGGTGGGCTGAAAGTGGTGAATCTGAAGTGGGGAAATGGGCACAGAAGATTAAATGTTTCAAACATAATCAAATCAGAAACAGATCAAATCTCGCCCTTGACATAGTCTCATGATACTGATGTGTTATAAAACCTCACTAAAAAAAGCTTGTCGTACAGTGTAAAACACAGGAAATTCTTTTATAAAAGAACCCGCTGGTAGAAAAAAACTTACTGTAAGATGAAATAAAATAAAGTGATGACTAAAGGTGGAATGCTACTCCCCCATAATTTAAACACAGGCAGTGTCAGAGACTGGCAGTGAACGACAGCAAATATCACTGCTCCCTCCACTGGCCCCCGGGCCGCTGCGCAGGACCATTTATAGAACAAAACCCCTCCCTCGGTTTGTTTATAAGCCTATTCTTTTATAATAGTATATATAAATAAGTGAAACTGTGTAATGGATCGCATTAAACAGGCAGGCATATTGAGGCAGGATTTAATTTGCATGCCAGATTAGCTTGCTATTGGTCGGGGCAGTGCCGTAGGGCAGCCTATTCATTAATAGGATCTAGTCTCTTCAAATCCATTAAGTCAATTGAACCCATACATAATCTGATTTCAGAGGCACCATGTAAATGTTGTACTGGTACGCCTGTTCTAGGACAGGCCTTTGCACTCCCTTAAGTGCAGTGGTGTGGTGGTATTTGTAGTGGTGAGGGAGTAGATCTAAGCACCAAATTAATAAATATGTAAATAAAGTTAAGTATGTGTCACCTACCATCACCCATTCATCAACAGTCTTTACAATTTACGCTTTTTATTCATATATATCATAACAAAAACAGGTACCTCTGCCAGTAGCAGCAGCAACGGCTGTAGGTAATGAACACTGTTGAAAAAAAAGATTTTATTCTGTTACCTTTGTCATTGCTAACTGCTTGAATTAGGAACAGCGATGCTGTTGTTGTAGCCTCTTTCCCTCATCACTTACAGTATGTTGACATTAAGCTACTGTACAGAGGCTCAGTGTTGTTGTTTTTTTTGCAGTTCACTGCCGCAACAAAGGCATTACAGCACACAGCCTGGTCCAAGAAATGCTGGTGTCCATCCACTGAGAGTTTGTTCTGACTCTGCAGGTAGGATTTCTAGACGCATCATAAACAACAAAGTCACATTTCAGGGTTTGGTTAAGGCCAGGAGGGGCACAACAAAACAAAGCTGTTTGAGTTAGTCCGTTCATTTTTCGGACATAATTCAAGTATTTCAAGTTACGAGTAAAAGTCTAATTATTTGATGATAGTGTCTTTCATATTAATATGTCTGCAAAAGTTTTGTTGGTAGAAAAATGAGAAAACTCCAGTGAAAACAACTGGGTATGTATTGTTTTTGGTGGGGTCCAGAGCTAGTGAGCATTGTTGTCTGCCACAGTGTCATTCTTATTAGCAGGGAAAAAATCTTAGTTTGGCAATAATTATTAAACTATGCTTCATGCTTCAACTATGTTCAAATCCTACACATAGTGGCTTTAAAGACAGATTTTGTCTCGACATCTGACAACAGCGGTACTTTTTGGAATTTAGGGACAACAGAAAACTTTTTGGGAATTAAAGCATGTAACAAATTCTTTTTTCATCATACCAAAAATTTAGATTCTGGGGTAGCTACAACAAAATCAGTTGGAGTCATAGTGTTATATGTTTGCACATTTTGAGGGTGGGTATAAATGCTTGGGTCGGTCTTGCTCCAGGAAACATTTCACAAGACTAAAAGAGGGATTGCAATCTGCAGAGTACTTA
This sequence comes from Thunnus maccoyii, assembly GCF_910596095.1. Taxonomy (NCBI): domain Eukaryota; kingdom Metazoa; phylum Chordata; class Actinopteri; order Scombriformes; family Scombridae; genus Thunnus; species Thunnus maccoyii. Next base: position 11,440,668 of record NC_056552.1, read on the forward strand.
CTCATGAGATACCAGTAAAATCATTTTGTTTTACAGGCTCTGTTATAGAATTTAAAATGAAACCAAAAATCTCTTTTGTGCAAACAGATCTTGTAAACATCCTAAACTCCGCTCACAGATCATCAGAGGTAGTGACTCCTAGCCACGTTAAAGAACTCACGGGTGATGCAGGGGGGTCAAGATGACCTAAATCCTTGTTTGTGAGGCTGGCTGGTCAGAGCTGAGGAGGGGGGAACACTGCTGGAGGCGCTCAGAAGACAAGGCCCGACATAGTCCAGGTCATGCCTGAGCGACCCGACTAGCCCCAGATTTACACACTGTACACACCGCAGCATCTGGGCCAACAGGGAGCCGCGCATGCACACACACACACACAAGTAGCTCACAGACACACACATGAACGGAGTAGATCTGAAGAGAGGACAGGGACTCACCATGGGGAAATCTATACAGCTTATAATTGGGGGAGGCTACAGAAGGAAGAAGAGAACCATAACAAATCTACACAAGGGTGCATGAGGCTAAATAGAACTGAATGTCTAAAAGGAGACTCAAGAAGTGGGACGATTTCAGGAGAAGAGGTACGATATGTGCATTTTGAGCAGTGCTATCTGTGCAAACAGATCTTAATAGATTACTAGCCAACATATTATAGTAAAGATGCAAATATGATAATTTTCCAGTCGATGCAATTCCATTTTAGAAAGGATTTTGAGAAGGAATTAATTGCTCCCTTCACCTTAAACATCCACATTCCTGATGCTGTTGCACATAAAAACAAAAAAAAATGTACTGTTTGGTGAATATTGAATAATGACTTCATAGTGGGAGGCTAACTACCCCTCACCTCAAGACTCGAAGACTTTACTTACAGTCCTTAAACTGTACCACCGTGATTTCTATGTCAGAGGATTTGTCACCTCTGCTGTGAGGTCTTCCTGCTTTTCAAAACACACAATGGGGGAAAAATGAAATCCTTGGAGGAGGATTTAGACACTTATATAACTCCCCAATTATAAAGTTTTTTTTTTTTTCCTCAAGAAGTCTCAGTGCCCTCCCTTCTGTTTATATGACTCACAAATATCTAATACTGAACTGTGTATAATGCCAGTATGCCCACATGACTGCAGAAAAGGCTCTTTTGCTTTCTGCCCGACTGAGTCAGGCATAATGGGAGGCTTGAAAAGCTGCGAGCTTAAACCAGCGCGGTCTTGACAAAGCCTTGGTGGCTTGCTGGGAGACTGTGCATCCTAGGAAGTTGCCAAAAAACTAATTTTCAAGAGCACTCAGCATGGTCTTAAAGCTATCTAATGGAACTAGACCCAGGCTGGACGTTAAATACCTCACTGCTGCATGGGCAATTTGCTGACAATGATGAAAGAAATGACTGCGTAGGCTACTATAACCATCATTAACAGTCAAAAGCAAAAAAAAGTAACAATCCAAATACTGTAACTGTGTATATTTCAACGTATTAGATGAGAGGAGATTTATAATATCTGCCATCAAGATTCAATACTTTACAACAGCACTATCTTGTCAGCTGCTAGGATTTTGTTTTTGTGTAATCATAAAAAAATGAATCCTTGCAACATATAAAACATACATCAGAGATATGAAATATTCAATAGCAACCAATAATAAAAATGCACATCTGACTCTTTGTGGCCAAAAATATATGGACATTGTTGAAAATCTCACCTCTCTGGGAGGCTCCTCACAAGATTTTGGGACCTGGCTGCAGGGATTTTCTTCCATTCAGCCAAAATTGGGCTCTGATGTTGAGTGATAAGACCTGGCTCTCAGTCGTACACCAGTTCATCCCGCTGGTATTGGATGGGGTTAAGGTCAAGGCTCTGTGCAAGTCAGTCAAGTTCTTCCACACCAAACTGGGAAAATTATTTCTTTATAGACCTGGCTTTGTACACAGGGGCATTTGAAATAGAAAAAGGGCTACACCAAACCGTTGAAAGCACACTATTATAACATCATCATTCCTTTAATTGAAAGCAAAGCCATGAAAAACATCCCCAAACTATAAGTAGACAAAAGTATGGACAAAGGAGTGACCTGGTCTAGCAATTTAAAGGGGTCAGTAAGCTTCATCAGAAGTGCTTGTTGGATAGTCAAACAGTGTCTGAAGCAACCCCACATATTTCTGACATCAGAAATGTGAGAGGCTGCATCTAACAATTTTTGTAACTTTCTGAAACTGACAATCTGTTAGAAGAGTAGGAGACAGGTGCAACTAGACAGGATCATAAATGCCTTAGAGGACAGATTATCCAAATGTGTGCACTTTTATCCCCATTATATATTTTTTTTCTTTTCTTTTTCCACCTACTTGCCTGTACATAATAGCTATATGTTTATGTCTCATTATCTCTCTCTGTAGTCTCTGAGTTGAATTCCTTGTGTATTAAACATATTTAGCCAATAAAGCTGATTCTGATTTGAATTATTATCATGTCCAGTGCCACTCTATACCAGTAGGCTCTTCATCCCATCTTCGACTGTGGTCTTAGGAACTGGAATAAATGCTTTTGCCTTCAGACTTGTTTGTTTCAGGCATTATCTTGAACGCTGGTTCGAGTCCAACCGGGAACCTTTGTTGCATGACGTTCCACATCTCTCTCCCCTCATTTAAAGTCATTTCTCTGCTGTCGAATTTCAAATAAGGACAGTAAAAAAGAATATTTTTAAAACTGAAAGTGTGTGTCCACATACTACATTATCCTATATATATATCCTAATGGATACACACTCAACACACAGGACTGTAAATATCTCACTCGTGCATGGCTATTTTGCTGAAATTCCAACAGGCCACTGTAAATAATTAAAAAAAATAAAACATGATGCAATTAACTGTGTCTATTTTAATGAATGAAAAACCAAAATAATTTACAGTCAACATCACCAGGAACAATAAATCATAAAACTGCACATACCTGACACACACACTCGTTCTATACAAGTTAGAAGTAAATCTGACTCATGTAAGAGTAGCTTGTACAAAGAATGCCTGGTATTTGCCTTTAGCCTTGTTCTTTTTACTAGACATATTTTATGATAAACCACAACGACGCCAAGTCATTGAGAGGTCCCAGTCCTTTGTGACCCCCCTACCTGCTGGCCTTGAACCTCCCTTTCGCCTCTACTTATATTTCAGCCTACCTTGATATACCTATTTACTTGTCTGTGGGTGGTCCGGCTAGTACTAAAACAAATTCCCTTCCCCCCACACTGGCAGATCCAGCCATAGAGTACCTGTTTATCCGATTTCAGGAAACGGCTAAAGCTGCCTGCTTGTTTTGCAGTTTACGTCTTTGGTATGAAAGAGGTAGAAAAGGATCAAGGGTGGGCACATGGGAGGAGGGGATCATTCAGCAAAAAGTCCCCTGGCCAGGCCTCAGGACCACCTAACCTGTGGCTTCTATTCCTGACCCCGTAATGTGTGTGTGGGAGGGGGGATATTACCTTTTCGCCGACAGTGCTTCCCCATATTCCCTGACCCCACAGAGACATTACAGTGGGCAAATATAAAGCAGGGCTTCATGAAGCCTGAGCTTATCTGGGCTCTGAAAGTATGTGAGACATGCCTGGGAACAAAAGGCCGTCTCTCAGCCTGGGAGCAGGCCAAGGAGATCTCTTTCAGCAGCCACAGATTGCCCTGTGTTTTCTTAATTGACAGACCCCGGCCACATTTGATAGAAATGACATGCAGCTGGCAGGCAGCCCCGGCCTTCCAGGTAGACCACCTTTCAGCAGGAAAATTGTCCTCAATCTAGTTCATAAAGAAGTTCGATGGAGGTCTCCCAGCCTGCGTCATAAACATATTGGGCTGTGGTGGATTACACCTGCATGGGAAAAGTTGATTATTCAAGACTGTGGGGGCAGCTTATGTCCCCATATCTGCACTGATGGACTTGGTGGTATTTTAAAATAACTATTTGAGATAAATCATAAGCAACGTCTATTAGTTTACATATTTAGTTGGTAGTAGGTTGTTAAATATCGAATGAGTGAATAAAACACCCACATTTAACAACAGATGCTCAATGCTGGGATACAGTGAGTAGGTGAGGCTACATAAAGCTATATGTTCCCCTCTCCCAGTCTGAGGAAAGCATGTCCTCAGCTGGCCAGATACAGTAGTGCACCCTTTGCTTTTTTTTTTAACAGCCCTGTCAATCAAGCCTGAAAGATGGAGCCGTTCTTTTACAAATTTAAACAGAATTAAAAATGTGTTTGCTTGTATAATCTGTATGTATAGTATTCTGTGAATGTGTGTATGATTTTGTTTTTGGTTGTTAAACTTATGGGATTTAATGTTGGGAAGGGGCCTTGTGAAGTTTTCAACGAGGACGCTTCTTATCACAGGTAGGCACTTGGTACACCTGTTGGAAATAAGTTGATTGACATTCATTGTTGGTGAAAAGTTAAGAGGCGCAAACCATGAAAATTGTACACTGAAGAAGGCATGGCCGAAACACCTATGCATGTTTTCCCCTGTGCTTGTGTTGGACGAGTTAAACAAAATAAAAACAAACCCCTTTTTGTGCTTTGGACTTTAACAACTTTAAGCCCAAATTTTAATTTCCAAAAAAATTCAAAGCTATCATATTCAGAAAATTTGGGGTAATTAGTTATTGCACCGTGTCCTGTAACTATGGTACAAGCTCCAATAATTAGTTTACTTAACCTCATGTTCACACATACATAAGGGTTTAAAACTATATTGTATCTGCATTGTATCTATTTATGTATATAAATGTGTGTGTGTGTGTGTGTGGGTTTGAATATTTTAGTGAATATAAACATCTTATAGCTTCAATTAAGAGTTGGAACAAGCTGATACAGAAAATATATGATAATAGACCAAAGATAAAGATGTATTTTCAAATATTTCAGATACTTAAGGGGAAACAAATATGCAAAAATGTATGTTAAAGGGTTAAATAAAGATATTTTGTGCAAAAATATCCAATGATCAACTAAAAGATGTGTTGATTGCAAATCTAAATAAATACTGTTTCATGCTCATGTGTCTACAGATACAGTCAGGGAAAAAAAACACATCTTTGATTTTAAAAAATGCAAATGAATACCAGTGATGTGCCAGCAACGACAAACAACAACATAAACTGCCAAAATGCCTTTGTCACGGCACATATTGTGAAAATCTCTTGTGTGCATTTAGATGCTGGGCATCCCAAAGGCCTGAACTCCACAGAGAATAAAAAGGGGCCATATGGCATCCATGTCTCCAGCCCCCGTGATCCACTCAGGCTGCTTTCCCATCCGGTGTAGGAGAAAGGATTTCAGGGTGCCAAACGGTGTTGGTCCCCTGTGGATATTAGTGGGCCATGGAAGATAAGAAACTAGCCATCCTAGACAGCCAGTTCCATCAGCAGATAAGAGCAGAAAAGGCCTCTGTGCCTCCACCTGAACCTCCACTGATCCACTTCAGGGGCTAATGTGGTGTGACTATAATCTCACAACATTCATCCAATAACATATTTTTGCGTTTCTTTTTTTTAAATTAATTTATGATGTAATTACCACATATGTATTATTTCATAATCAGTCTAACAGTAAACGGATTGTTTAGTTGCAGATATGAAACAAATCCTTCTCTCTTTGCCACAGAAATCCTCTTCATAAAACACAACAAGTTTTTAATAATCATCCAGGCAAAGCAAATGATCATAAATGCAGGACATTTGCATATATAATAATCATCATTTAATAAACAATAAAAAATACGTTTTCCACCTCTAAGGAACATAAGTGTCTGTACACAATTATTTTTTAAAAAGTTTGTAATTTGGGTTCGTTTGAATGATACATCTGCATTATTCTTTAAACATGAGGAATAATTTGCTCAATAATATGAATACCATATTGTAATGTATTTTGAAATATTGTTGATTTAATAAAATAAGAATCTACCTATATTTAGGGAATGTCCTTATAAGATATTATTTATATATATATTACTGTAGCTTTCCACTGAGCCTCTGTTCAAAATAGTCTACATGCTTATTCCAAGGCATCTGATATTTACTGTATATTTGGAGGTTCCTGTACATTATCCCCATTAACAACCAAACTAAGATGAGCTTTACATCCAACCTTTGTTGTCAGAGCTTGAATTCAAGGGTTAAATTACTGTGTACTGTTACCTTATGACTCTTTGAAAGTAAAAATCAAAACACTGCTTACTCTAACAGTAAAGAAGTGCCAAATCTGACACTGTGAAGGATACCAGGGAGATTGTGAGATTGCGACTTATTGAATTGTCTTTAAGGCATAGTTTTCAGTGTCAGCTACAGGCATCAGTATGTGCTTTAAGCACTTCCCTAACTGAATGTTCATAAACAGCTGGAAAATGTGTCTTGTGTCAACCATACCAGTGTTAGTGTGCAAACATACAGCTGCAACCAAGAAAATTAAATGTCAGCAGAAACCGTTTGAATACTTCACATGATTATAAAACGCTTTTTGGAAGCAGCTACACACTATTCCTTAATCTTGTGTGATCTGAAACTTTATACTCCAAGCACTTTGACTCTTAACTAATCTGAACAGGACAGAGATATGAATATTTAAGGTCATCTGATAACTACTGAATAAGTCATGAAACAAAGGACTACTCAGAAAAAATATCAGCACTGAGATTATGCAACTAATCATCAAGTTGGGATCAAAAAACTATGTTGGAAAGAGAGTTTTATTCTCACATTTCAGGCCTGAGCTCCCCCTGCTAGCACACTGACATGCTCCAGATTATTTTTCGATAGGGGATTCACACCCAGTTAAAACTCTTCTTGTGCACAGCACTGGCTGATGGAGCTTCTCTCTCTCTGGTATTGTGCCAGGCAGATCCTTTTCCCAGCTGCCTTTCTACACAGGGAACTTTTTTTTTTTTTCCAGAGGCCCAGTAAAGGCAGAGTGGGGAATTTTTAGGCAAAAAGATGGGTCACAACTTCCCTCCCCTGCCCTACAGATGCAGATACAGAGGTCGGTTAATGAAGTAACAACAAATTGGGCCGCGGGCTAATTTGGAGTGGCGTTTCCTGGCCCCTCTTGGCCCATAGAGATGTGTTTCATTTTCTCTTATCAGTGATTCAGTCATGTGGATTTACGCATGGACGCCTCTGTCTCCCCCGATCGCTGTGCTAATGGAAACTTCGTTAATGTCATTAATCTACAGGCTGAGACATGTACTAAACACATATTTTGCTGTTTGTGCGCCATTTGTGAAATAATGCTGAGAGCTGCATTTACGTCAGACTTTCTAGACAGTGAGGCAACAAAGCAGAAAAGAGACACAGTAGACGAACAGTAGAACAGTAGAATAGTTCAGGTGATATTAATCATTTTGTGGCTTCAAACATGTAAACTATAACCCACTACAAATGATTATATTCACCACACTCCATAGACTGTCCGCTGTTTTCTCTCTTTGTCCTGAATCAGATCTGAGCCTCCCTACAAAGTAAATGATGAGACAGCCTCTAGCATCTTTCAGTGTCCACTAACCATAACAAGATGTGATCTGTGATTACGGCAGAATGCTGAACTCTGATCTCTGCTGGCTGGAGGACACAAGTTCAACACAGTTACTCACAATTTAGCAGCCCAGATTAGTCAGAGGACAAAATGCTTCAATGCAAAATCCTGCCAGTATGAATCCTCATCATGCTTATTGTAAATACATGTTCTCTATTAGGATGTTTATATTGCAGGCAAATTGAGCATATCTATAAAACTTGGCCTTTGGGTGCTCAAAATTGGGCAGGAACTCAAGGCTGGTTGGCAGGAGGCTCGAGGACAGAGTGGGGAACCAAAGGCTGAGAAAGTGGAGCAACGCACCTGCTTTTAAAGGACAAACAGACCCATTATTTGTCAAGCTCATGAAGTGAAACATCTCATTTGCAAAGGGGGGTAAATCCACTGTCTTCTTAATGCATTTTAGAAGTCAGCTGAAAATAACATGGTGCTTTAGCAGTCTGAGTCAACTACCACAGCTTAAGGCTGAAGTAAATGCAGAAAGTGCAATGCCACCGATGGCCACTAGATGCTGCCTCCAAAAAATCATTGGCTCCAACTGACTCCCATTCAAAAAGCATCAATGAGTCATTATGGTCACAATCGCTAAATTCGAGGCCTCTAATAAGTGTCCTGGTGGTCATTTTGGAAATCATTGCTCTATTAATAAGATGTGAAGACTTACAGTATTAGATGTTTGCTGTGTGGGTGTTGATTGACAGGTGTGATGGACAGTTCCCTCGCCTGCTGCTCTCACTGGCCCGGGGACTTCAACTGAGCCAGAAAAACAGTGATTTTTTCTGACATGTAGCTCTGCGGTGTTTGTGGTTAAGGAGTTACACTAACAAGACCCTCACAGGATGCTGTCACACAATATTTCGGTAGGTTTAATGTTACTTGATTACAATATCTGCCCTGTTAGCACAATTTCACTAAAGTAGCTAATGTTAGCCCAAATGTGCACCACTCAGTGTTAAAATCTCTTTATTCTACATATTACAGGAAGTAATAACTTTTTCAACGTGCATATGAACATGTCGAAAAATGTGAATCTATCCTTGAAGTGCTTATGTTACCTTTAAAGATGCTACACCACTGATGCATGGCTTTGAAGAAGGTCTTTAACACCCGAAGCTCCAGCTGTGCCTCCACTATAGAAAATACTTCTGCTGAAAACCCAAACTACAACATCTATATTCATGGGCTGTACGCACAGATATTGGTCGACTGTACGAATTCCCATTTGCATGACAAAGTGTGCAACAAATACTTTGTTATATCAAATGCTACCTGGTGAATAAGTGTCACACTGCCTAAGCAGCTCGTCATATTAAGATTAACAGTAGGGGTGATTCAGCTTCAGTTCATCACTCAGTTTTGACTTGTACACCAATATTTACAATTGTGGTATTAAGGCTGCAACTAATGATCATTCTCATTAACAGGTAATCTATCTTTTTTGTTGATGTTTAATCATAACAAGACCAAAGGTAACTTCAAATGGTTTGTTATGTCCCCCTTACAGTCCAAAATCCAAAGATGTTCTGTTTACAATTATGTAAAACAAATAAACCCTTAAAATTTGAGAAGCTACAATCAGTAAATGTTTTTCAGCATTTTGCTGCAGTGATTAAGCAATTATCAAAGTTGTTGTCAAGTCATTTTCTGATCAAAAGGTTCCTTAATCTGTTAATCATGTAGGCAAGAATGTCAGCAGGATAATACTGCTACAAAAAGGACAGAAAAGTATTTCAATAAAGAATATTTTTAATATATTTCAGTGGGAAATCTTTATATTCTTTCTTATAATATTTGCCACAACCCATGATTCCTTATTTAAAATAGTAAAAAGTGATGGTGTTGCTGATGGAAAAGATAATATGTGGGCTCTTTCTAACAAGAACTGGGCCAACACATTCTCCACCTAAGCCGGGAATAGTTGTGAGTCAGACTGGTCATGATGCTCTATTCACTCAAAGCGAATGAGAAAAATGTCTTAATGAGTAGATAAACTATGCGAGTACTAACCACAGCTAGCTGACCATGTGTTTCCTGTCCAGTCTGGGGTTAGGAACGGAGCAATTAGAGAGATACTAATGGATCTGACAGTTATGAGTCCAAGGAAAGCTTTAAATGTCGCTTCAATTAGATGGCACCCTGAAGATGTGTTGTGTGGCATCGTCACTTACTCACTCCGCATAGAAGCTGATAAAACCACTATACTGACATCCATGACACACACACTGTACGAACACTGAAGACTTTGTCTTCCACAAGTACATCAACACCTTCAAAATCTCTCTAAATTGAGCCCCTTGCGGTTGAGTTCGACGGATTCTAAACATACATGTTTATTCATGCTGATTTTAAAATCCAACATTATTTCTTGCTTGGTTGATCGACATTTTGATGGCCATGCTCACAAAGCCACTTTAATGTTGTCATTAGTTATGCTTCTCTGGTGGCCAAAAGATGGATCCTTAAGTCCCAGGATCCAATAAGGTCGTATATGAATGGTTGGAGGAGATAAACTACATCAAATAAATGAAAGAAAGACTCATTCACTGATGGAAGACGGGAGAAAAAGTCTGTTAATTAAAAATATGAAAATGAACAAAATCTCTGACACAGTTTTTGGCCCATCTCTGAACCTCTCTGAACAGCTACAGTAATTCTCTCTCCACCTCATATGAACATCGTTTACTTAACAGGAAGCTGAAAAGTAACCAGTTTCTGATTGTTTTCCTGAGCAGGATCTGGTTTTTACACATGCTGAAGATGAAAATAATATTTTGCATTCATATAAATGACTAAAAACTGTTTTGATAATGACTCAGTTTATTATCCAGTTGTTTAATGTTAGATGAAAATTCATCCATAGTATATTTATCGTATTTCTCTTGCTTTTCTAAACTAAAATATGGTCTTTTTTGACATTCATCTCTCTTGTTTTGACTGGATGCTTCAGGACACAAGACAAAGTTCAACAGCTACTTAAATGTAGGAAAACTGTTAAGAAACATTATATTTTCAGAAAGTTAATGAAAAAACAGTACAATAAACATGATTTACCGAAATCCCTCATTATTCATTTACACCATACAGCGCATTTGGATATGGTTACTGAGATCCAAATGGCAGTGACTGTTTTTATTCTAAAGTATTAACAGTAGATTATATATAATATTCCCAAGTTTCTTGTATAACAAACTAGTTAAAATATTAAAATATTAATAAAATTATAAAATATTACTGTAATTATTTTGTTTACTGAAAGAACATAAAATGAGCGACACTGAAACAAAACTATTGTTAACTTAGTAAGGAGAGGACATTTTCATTTGTTTATTTTCCATGTTTACTTCTTTTATTTATTTGTATTTGTTTACTTATATACTTATTTACATCCCATGGTGTATTGATGTATTTCACTGAGATATTTTCCTTTTTCCTACCTCGTTATAGGAATTTGTATTATGTGTACACCCTGCTACAAATGGAAGGATGGATGTGTGTGTCTTTTTGTTTTGTTGAAGATTGTTGTATGTCCATACTAAAAAAAAGACTTTGTACCGTATATGTGTTATCTGATTGTTTGTGTTTGTTACCTTCAATGGGATAAAAAAAAAAGATTGAGAAATAAAGAAACTACAAATGGCAAACAGTAAATGTGTGCCTGCGGATAAGTTTGGGGGAAACTTACGACGCCGTCTTTGTCATTTTAATCCACCTCAAAAACAAGAGGATTAATCAGAATTTTCCCCTGTACTTGTGTGTTTATATTAACAAGTATTAACAATGCATGTCATTCTTGCCATTTCGGTCAAAGAACAAATATACCTTATCAGAGCTAATCCAAATGCCAAAGCAAAGAGACTCCGATGAGAATACGACAGCCATAATTGGCCTTTTTCACTGCAGACATTTTACATGTCACAGTAGAAACAGCACAGGTGTAAATAGTCAAATTAATTAAGGCTGAATTCCATTTAGCTGCTGCCTTCTTTGGACAGTAGCATAAAACTGAGTCACTGTCCTTAATGGTATTAGTAACATCTGTTTTTCTCCTATTATGACATGTCTGCAGTGAAAAAGGTCTGTATTACCTGGTTGTTAATTGTTTTTTTTCTTTTTAAGGATCATGGTTTGTCCTGTTAGTAAACCAGCTGTCACAACACACATGAATGAAACCGATGAGCCTCTAAACAACATAAACAGACTTTGAAAGCAGCCAGAGATTAAAATGAGATTTATTCTTAGTTTTAATAAGTACAGTATATTACACGCTGCCAGGGGCTAAAACTGCATACTGAATAACCAACTTCATTGTTGCGCCTTGGTATGAAATGATCAGTTGCTATTGATCAATAATTTAGAAAAGTGCCAGATTATTGACAGGAAGACAAAATATGTGAGGCTATGTTTGAGGAATCCCCCCCATACACTCAATCACTTGAACAGAAATTGCTGCGTGGTATATAATAACACGGCGATGTTTCTTTCCCCCCCTGCAGATCAATGCTAATTGAGGTCCTACATGATGAATGTAGTCTGAAGCGTTTTTAACCCGCTGACTGCTGAGCAGCAACACAATAAGGACAGGCCACTGTTGGGTTACTGTTTAACACTGAACATGTTTTTTCACTGATTGTTATAGCTGCAGAAGTTATTTTTTGTTCCAGTAAATGTCTTGCAGTTAATCTAAATTCCTTTTCCATGCAGTATGACACAAGAGTGTTATCTATTTTGCATCATTTGTTATTTTGAGGGGAAAACTGTATGATGTCACCCAGACTCTTGCTTATCTTTGCTTGCAGAGTTGGAAAAAAATTAAGCTCAGTTTGGTTAAATAAGGGTGTCTACTGCATATATATGGCACATCAGTTTCTACATGAATTGAAATTTCAAGATTTTCTTTATAACTAATGACACTGTGATGTCTCCTTGGAGGCACGGCGGTACAATATGATGATCAGCACAGCTAACAGAAGGATGCTGTTCGATCCCTGAAGCCCTGCAAACACAACTCTCTGCTGGTGCAAAATTCGGCTTGTGGACAGCACGCAGCAGATGGGGTAAACCATGCCATCAAGTGGAAAATAGACCTGTTGTGTTGTCACAGAGACAAGTTACAATATAGTCTGCCAATCGTACCACCAGAGGAAACTATAAGAGGGATTTTTAGCACGTAGCTGTGGCAACAAGGGGAAGCATTAATTCTTATTGTGCATTCACTGCATCAAGTGTTAACAAGATCATAAGTTTTTTTTCCCACTACATGCCTAACCAGTCAAACACTTAGATTTGTTCTCTAAAGCATAGAGAAAGGGAGTCTTGACCTTCTTATATACTCCTGACCCTGGTTCCTGACATATTTCTCATTAAATATCACTATATGGTTCCAACATGTGCTGTAGTTTAGAAGTCATGCAGCTTCTTGAACAGAATAACAAATATCCTGACTCATTGCTGCCACCTTGTGTCAGATTAAGTCACCTCATCTCAGAACACACTAGTGCAACACTTTGACAAAGGCCTCTTATGCTTAACAGTCAAGGGAATTACAGCAACCTCCTTTTTATTGACAGAGAAGCAATCTGTTGGCTGGGATGTTTTTTAAAAAGGGGTTAAGGGTCATTATTTTGAACATTTGTTTGTGTTAAATCTGTCAAGAACAGTCCCTTAATTTACCTAAAACCATGTTACTTATACCTGAAGAGTACTTCTTTTGTCTTTGACTTCTATACTCAGCAATGGACACTTGAACAAAGTGACATCAAACTACATTACAAGTATCCCAAATATCCTAACAGATGCATTTGTGCGCTTCTTTATGGCAGCAGAGAAGTGACAACAATCATTTTTGATGGTACTTGACAATTGAATATTTTTAATATAATGCATTTACTGTATTACTAGGCAACATCATCTACACACAGATACTTTTAAAAGGCATAACGGGAAAGAGTCATAATGAAATCATATACTTATTTCAAAGACTAGGATGCATTTATTAACAATATGGATTGCAAGGGTTGCTTCACTAACGTCACAAAAATTCAATTTTCCAATTAACCCTCATGGGATTCAGCAATGAACATAGTTTTGGTGTAATAGTAGAGTAATAATAGAGTAAGAAATTAACATTTTTAATGACAGTGAGGTCTGTGGATGATCCTGAGGAGCGAGGAGCTTCTGGAAGACAGACGATCAACAGCACAAAAGCAATTGCATCCACCTTTATTGTACTGCGGTGGCAGCAGAAGTCTCAGCAGTAGTGGAGACAATAAAACCTGTACAAATAAAACCAATGGCCAGACACAACCTGTGTTAAGTGACAGAATATTGATGTTGGCACATACATGCAGAATAAAATGTTTAATTAAACTCAAACATTTTTTAAATGTTTCTAAATGAAACATAAGATAACTGCTTCTTACAATGTCATATACACAAAGAACCTTGTTTAAAAACCAACAAAACAAAATGCTGTACTTCGAACTGCGCCTCAAAAAAGTCACTTTATCACAACACTGAAAGATTAAGAAAAAGTTCAGTGACATCTTTTGAACATGACGCAGCAATTCTTAAAAGTACATGGCTTTCATCAGTCATATGCAAGAGAATTGTTTTCAGTTTCTTCTTAAATAAGCATCTTTGATCATATTCAAGTGAGGTTTTTTTTTTTTTTTGTCCACATTATTTTGGCACACCAACATAAGTGCAACTCATACATGTCTTCTTGGATTGTCTTCACATTTCTCAGAAGAATCCACATGCCCATGTGATGCAGCTGATGGTGATCGACTCTGATGTGAAGACACCTGTAATACAAGAAGGTGAATGTTACAAATGATTGGTTGTCACTCAAAATAGACAAGTACTAAATTCATTGTGGTTGACATTTGGCCCTGTTTGGATCTTTGACAGTCAGTTTTGAATATAAATATGTCAGAAGCTCAATTAGTAGATATACTGCTGATATTACCTACCTGTGTGCACTTGTTGGACAGACAGATGGCCCTTTAGCTATATCTGGAGATTGATAAAAGGAGCAAAACCCAGCACATCCTGAAGAAGTACCAGTGCCCTCTGTAAAGGTGGCTCAACATCAATCACTACGTTGCGTTTTCGTAGAGGATCGAGGCTTGATTCTGTCACATTGTGGCAATGATTCACCTTCAGGGACTGCAGCTTCGGGCAGTACTCTGCAAGCGTCCTGTGAGCACAGCATGCAAAAGATCTTATAGATGGGTGCACAAGTGCGGTAAAGCAAGTGTGGGCAGAGTGGCACAAAGTTAGTTGGATTACACTAAGAAAAAATATATGGTATACCTGATGGACTGGTTCCTGACCCGCAGGCAACCTGTCAGGTCCAGCTGCTCCAGGCCCCTGCAGTTCTTGGCCACCTCCTCCACCGACTCGTCAGTAACATTGGCATTGACTGCCAAAGATAGAGACGTCAACTTCAAACACTTCTTGGCCAGGTAGCAGATGGCGTCGTCCTTGAGCTGGCGGCAGGCGGTGAGGTCGATGGACTGCAGCCCCCCGCAGTGGTCAGCCAGGCTGCGCAGGGACAGGCTGTCCACCCACTCACAGTGTGCCAGGCCCAAGTGCTGGAGGTGCATGCAGCTCAATGACACAGCCACCAGGGAGTGGCGGGTGAGCCAAGCACACCCGCTCATGTCCACTCTCAGCAGATGCTGGTTCTGGCCGATAACTGGCAGCAGCTCCTGGTCTGTCACCCAGTCTGAACAGTTCTGAAGTGACAGGCTCTGGAGAACTTTGTTGTCCTTTAACATGGAGCAAAACGCCTCCTTGGGGATGCATGGTCCAACCTGTGCATATCACAGCAGAACAGAGAGCAGACTTCTTCAAGAACTTGGGCTGCAACGATAAATGCCTCTCAATATATATTTAAAGGCTGGAAACATGAAACGCAACACTCATCGGGACTTACCGGGGACAGATCAAATGTCCTGCAGTTGGCTAGATACACCTGGATGAGGTTATGGAACTGCTTGCTCACCCTCTGCAAGCTGACAATGTGTTGCAGTGGCAAATGGCATAAAATGTGAGGAATTAGTACATCCTCCCAGGGCAAATCCAAAAGATGACATCTGGTGAAGAAACGCAAACCGTGTTTACAGCTGAACTTTGTTACTGCAGCCAAAGCAGTTTAAACGGGAGCATAGTAACTGTTAAACACTTTAAAGAGCAAGAATAATGACCGCAACATTACATTAGCAATAACTGATGTTATATCAGCCTTGTCACGATAATAGGCTATATATTTAAACCGAAGTCAGCTGCCATAAATAAATAGAGCTACATTTCTCAGTGACTTGGTCGTTGTTGCTCGCTAGCTGTGTAACGTTAACGTTAACTCAGCTAACGTTAGCTCGATAGCAGCCGCTCCAGCTGCTTTCAAGATACAAAATTCAGTATTTAAGATGCACTTACGTTCGTGTTTTTGCCTCTTCATCCATTATGGCTTGGATTTGTTATACAGAGTTTTTAAGGACGTTTTGTTCTCCACAAAGATGCCAAAATAATATATTTTCCTTCAGCATTTTGCGAGCAATTGAAGAATAACCAAGCCCAATGCTGCCTTCGCTTACTGTCGGAAAAAGCTACATTATATTAAGATCGGGTGGCACATTAACTATCAAACAAGGGTGAATTTTTCAACATATGGAGACTGAATCAGTATTAGGAAGTGATGGTCACTGTGATACAGTATTAACTCTTTTCATAGATTAAAACCAATGTTATCCACTTTGAAGGCTATTTTTTCCCCACTCGTTTTGTTATTTCAGCACAACGTAGCCCAATTCTGTGCCATTTTACTTAACTAAAACAATAATTATCACCACCTTGTGAATAAGGAGTGAATTTCTTGTCGCTTTCTACCAAAGATATACCTATATGAATGTCGAGGGCGTCGTATTTTAGAGATTTCTGCCTACTGTAAAGATGGACGTTGGCGTTTACGAGGCAGTAAAGTGAATGCATCAGTGTCAACCTTCCGGGTTCACGTCAGAGATCATGATAAAGGCATTTTACACACCTGTAATCTTTATTTATTTACTTATTTATTTTCCTCAGTTCTCTTATTTGTATTGGGGATTTTTTAAAATACATGATTCAATTTTTTTGGTGCTGTGCCTTTAATGCCCTTCTATGTCCTTTTTGAAATTGTTCAACAGTTTTTTGTGATGATTTTCCTGTATATGTATATTGTTTTTGTGTATTGTGTATTTCAATATTTGGCCAATAAAGCGGGAGGAAAAAAACACATTGGTTTGCCTTCAGGATTTTTAAAACAACTCTTTTGAATGTTTTTTTAGACCTCCTATACTTTATAATCATATATTTTCCAGAATTGGTCGGTTTCCTGTTGGACTTTTTATCTTTTGTGCACAAAATAATGTCAGCAGTCTTTTCCTACATTTAATGAGTAGTTACAAAGTAACCTGTACATAGATCTGATCAGGAAAGAATTTTTTTTTTAAAAATAGACCAATACTGTTGTGTTAAAGAACAAAACACTGCACAGATTTAACTTTGCAGAAACAAAATGAACAGTCTGTCTCATTGTGATAAAACTATTAACACACAAAAACTGGAGAAATCAGTGTAAAAACTCCTGTATTTTATTTACTGCAGCTCTCACCTTAATGTTACACTACTTTCTGTAACTGTCAGTAGTAAAGAGGAAAGGATGCTGCCAAACTACTGTGTTCTTCAGACCCATACATGTCAATTTTGTTCATTTAATTTGAATCCCAATTAGCTGTCACTGTCCTAACAGCCACGCTTCCTATGTTACATCTGTTGAACAAATGACCATTCTGCAAACTCACCTCTGCCCAGAAGAACAATGAAGTCAGTCATGCTGAACAATTGCTGACCCATGAGGTATGTTTCAGAGAATGAGACGAGCCAACAGGATAGCTGAGTGAATACTCACTCTTGACTGACTACAATCCCATATACAAGCTAAAGTCCAGGCATGGCGAATAAATCAATCTATGATTTCTCTGCTGAGACCCTGGACGGACAGCTGGTTCCGCTCAGTAACTTCAGGGGTAAGGTGCTTCTGGTCGTCAACGTTGCCACCTTCTGAGGGTCAACAATAGAGGAGGTAATGTTCTGCAGAAGCACTGATTGATTACAGTCAGACCACATTATCTCATAACACATAACCAGTGCAGTCATTTTTTTTTATTAGAGGTATTTGATTTTGAGCTCTTTTCCCTCATTCGCTCCTTAGTACCACCGACTGAATGCACTGATGGAAATGTTTGGTGACCTCAACTTCACTGTCCTAGGATTCCCCTGCAACCAATTTGGTCTTCAGTCGCCTGGTAGGTACATTAAAGCTTTTGTAATTTAACAGAGGTAGCATATACTGCACAGTACTCATAATACAGAATTGCCCTTTTCAGTGTTTTATGATTACATTTTTGTATGATTATTATTGCTGATGCATGAACATGTAAGCTAATTTGATTATATCCATATTCATATACTGTTGGGCAGTTTGATCTATAGCAATGCATCATATTTCTTATGTTTTGTATGGAAAATCTTAATGTGAATATGAAAGGTATCTTGTAAATGAATGGATGTAGTGGAACAACAAGTAAAATATGTAATGGAGTAGATATATAAGTAGAAATGTAAAGTTAAATTGAAATACTCAAATTGAGTACAAGTACGTCAAACCTGTACAGAAGTACAGTACTTTTGTGAATGTATTTAGTATAAATCCACAAATTTCTGAACACACACATTATGGTTTTCATGACACATACATCATGAATAACTCTTTACTTATATTTTTACAGAGGTGAATCATGAAACTTTAAATATTCTGAGGTATGTGAGACCTGGTGCAGGGTTCGTGCCAAAGTTTCCTGTCTTTAGCAAAGTTGAGGTGAATGGATTAAATGAAGAGCCGCTTTTCACCTATCTAAAGGTATTGTGCTTTGTATATAAGATTTAAATATACGTATAGGATTACTGAATGAATCACTTGTAGGCTGACACTGTCATTTCTTATCACAGGAATCTTTGCCATTTGTGAACCCTGTTATTGGAGATATAAAGAAATTCTACTGGTCCCCAATCAAAGTTAATGATATTCGGTGGAATTTTGAGAAGTTCCTAATTACTGCAGATGGCATACCCTTCAGAAGGTAAAGTCATATGCCATAGACCTAAAATTATAAATCTCAAAAGCCCTTCATTAGGTCTAACATATTACAGTGGGTCTAATGTTTTCTCTATGCTGCAGGTATGAACTCCACTGTCCCATTGAGAAAGTAGAGAAGGACATTGCAGACCTTCTCTGATGGACTTTCTTTAATTTATCACCGGTGGCAGAGTGACGATCCCCCAGTAAATGCATACGTGCCCCTGAGCTGGATCTGATGGGAAGTGGAACAGGACTCAGAGCTTCAGTGCATTCACTCTGAGAACACGTTCCCTTCAGCCACTGGAGGAGTTTTCATGTCACTTTCACACTTTTCTCTGATGTGATGGTGTCTGCTCCTGAAAAATAAATATGAATTAAACACTATAAAACAAATCCTCATGTATTTATAGTTTCTTTTGTTATCACTCTTGATATTACTGTTATTAATAGACATAATGGGTCAGTCAGCAGTAGAACTGCAATGATTAGTCAATCAACAGAAAATGAATCTGCAACTATTTTGATTATCAAATAATCGTTATAGTCATTTTTCAAGCATAAATAACAAAAACTTGATGGTTCCAGCTTCTCAAATGTGAACAGTTGCTGTTCTTCCTTGTCATATATGACAGTTTATTGAATATCCTTACATTTTGGACTGTTAGTCAGACAAACA
Organism: Thunnus maccoyii; assembly: GCF_910596095.1. Lineage (NCBI taxonomy): Eukaryota > Metazoa > Chordata > Actinopteri > Scombriformes > Scombridae > Thunnus > Thunnus maccoyii. The sequence continues at coordinate 11,460,104 of NC_056552.1, forward strand.
AGCAATTTGAAGACCTCATCGTCGCCTCTGAGAAATTATGAATGCATTTTTTGCTATTTTTTTTAACATTTCATTGTCTAAACAACTAATCGAGAATAGTCGGCACAGTCAGCAGTCACTACTACAACATCAATGTAGACGTATTGTACACTGTAGATTTAAGAATTTGGTCCTAATGTCGACCCGTACTTCCAACCCTGCGCACGCGTACTTCTTATTCTGTCCGACAGCAGCAGCCAGTAAACATGGCTGGTGTTGGTTTCCGGCGGTTGGCCCTAGCCCTTTCTAAAGGCAAAGGGTCTGGTATTCCAGCCCTTCTGTCGGGAAGTAGAGCAGGTCAGTTATACTATAACATTTTGCAAAGCTGTCTGATGAATCTCTCCGAAGATACGTGTCAAATTTTTAAAGTTTGAAGCCCCGAATTTACGTAACCTTGACATGCTAACGTTAGCTACGCGGCTACCGTTGTTCTGAATGAGGGTGAAGGCGAGCAGAATAACATTGTTGTTTCTTTCCAAAATTCTTTATATGCGTGACCTGTTTTATTCACATATTCACCGATTGTTGTTTCAGCTTCTGCCACGTCAAAGGATAGTCTACCTGGTCCGTTCCCGAATACCCCTGAGGAGAGAGCTGCTGCAGCAAAGAAGTACAACATGAGGGTTGAGGACTATGAACCATATCCCGACAAAGGCGAGGGGTGAGATTTATTCTGAATGAATCTGACATTCATAGTAGTTTAAACTGTACGTCATTTCTTTGTAGAGCAAAGACAGATGCGGAAAAGTACAACGTCCTCATGGTTATGTTTACCAGATGCACACGTAAAGGATGTACTGACATCATCACCAGCAACAGTATTTAAATAGATGACATATGCCATCATTTTGTGTTTTTGTAGCTATGGTGATTATCCAAAGCTTCCTGCAAGATCTCAGCATGAGAGGGACCCCTGGTACCAATGGGACCACCCTGACCTGAGGAGGAACTGGGGAGAGCCGGTAAGATAGTGCTGATAATATTTCCTACTGTTTTGTTAGATAAGTCATAGATAAATTGGTATTGGCGTGTACATTACAGAAATGCAGATATACATTGGAGGTCATTTAGAAACAGTACATAATTTGTCCATCACCAAGCACTTACAAGTCAATTTGTCAACTATAAAATATCCCACTTAGTACAAACTTGGTTGATGGTCACTATTAATAAAAAAAAAAGTAAGAGATCATCATCAGAATGTTTGTTAATATTATGTGTTTATATAAACGATAGCAGATTTTGCATCCTTTGATGTAAGCCTAAAAAATCTATTATCACTTGGGGTCTAGATTTTAGTTTTCTATCTTTCTTCATATCATTCAGAGATCATTTGCACATTTCTACACAATTCATAGTGTTTTACTGCTGCAGTCAAGAGACACAACACTGACATAACATTGTATAATCTCTGATAAAGATCATACATGCATTATCGTGTCTAGAGTGTCTGGAAGAACCATTGTTGCTTTACTTTTTAAGTGCATCGTTCTATTCCTCTTTAAAGGGTCTCTTACTGTTGGGTATGTAGACAGTGTTCAGATTAGCTTGTTTGCAGTTCTTTCTCAACAGGACGCAGTGACTCTGTACAATCATCAGTTGACTAAAATGACAAAATAAATTGTTCTGACAGTATAAGATTGCTCACAACAGTTCATCAGTGATTGCTCTCTTTCTATTTTTAGATGCACTGGGATTTTGACATGTACATCAGGAACCGTGTGGATACATCTCCCAGCCCCGTGTCCTGGTCTTCAATGTGCAAACAACTGTTTGGTTTCATCGGGTTCATGTTGTTTATGTTCTACCTTGGGGAGAAATTCCCAGCTTACCAACCTGTTGTAAGTACAGAGGCTTGAAATCATTGTTCATTTTGCAAACTAGTTTTCAAAGTGTGTGAAATGGCCTAGTCATCACACTTGTTTAAAAAACACTCTGGCTTGGGAAATTATTTTATTTTTTCTTAATTTATTCTAATAATCCCTGCACTTACCACAGGGTCAGGACCAGATACAAAACCCCCAAGTGATTAATGAGTCTCTTTGTGCAATGGTTATTATACCATGCTGAATTGTGCCTTAGATACATATACATACACTGTATGTGTGGTGGACTCCAGGAAGAATAGCCAATGCTTATGCTGGTGCTAATGGGGATCCAAAGAAAGAGAGAAAGAGGTGTAATCACAGCGCATGTCGGCTTACTGTGTTATTCCTCACCATTAACTGGGTAATATATGGTTAGGCAGAGAAGCTCAAATCTCTTTCTTATTTGACATATATGAGATAAGTTTAACCTCTAATAGGTACATGTGGAAATACTGAATGAAATGAATTCAATTAATTTTTAAAGGTTCACAGTTCTTCTAACGAGTTGTGTAATTATGCATGTAAGGATAAACTAACAGTGTTATGTTGATGTATTTTGTATCAGTTTGGGCTGACAGCTCGACCCTTTTATCTAAAATGTTTTTAAGGAGAATATGACAGATTATTCAGGCTGAATATATAATTATAAATTTCTTCTCAAGTACTGCAGGTATTTCAGTAGAATTAGAAAGTTTTACAGACATCTTTGAGTGTTTTACTTTATTACCTGTATGTTTATTTGAATCTGAAAAACAAAATGTGAATGCTTTTAGTCATTGAAGTACAATGTGAGCAAGACTGTTAAGAAAAATATGAGTTCCATGAAAATATCAAAGTATCTTAAACAGTTTTCCAATGTTTTAATATCACTTCTGTTTAGCACTGTGCCACCTGTACAGAAAATGTTTTGGATTATGTCTTTCATTTAATAACATGCACGTTTTCATTAAAGCCTTTGTTTCTGTTCCAGGCAGAGAAACAGTATCCCTACAACAACCTGTACTTGGAGAAAGGAGGAAATCCTGAAAAAGAACCTGAGGAAGTCAAGCATTATGAAATTTAAAGACTTCAGTCTGATTCTACTTGTGTATATATATTTCTGTCAAGAATAAAGACTTATGTTAACAGTTACCTCTGTTTTGTGCTGTTTTGTGTGTTGAATGAAAGTCAACCTGCCATAGGAACAAAAGTCAGGTGTCCATATGATCACTGAAAGAGGTTTTCCTACTGTAATAACTTAATCATTCCTCCCGTTCACTCATACTGGCTATTAAAAGATTCCCTTCAAATGTGCTATCACTGACTACGTTTACATGCACAAAATATTCCGGTTTTTGTCCTTATTCCGAAAAAGGCAATATTCATACTAAGCTGTTTACATGGCTAACGGAAATGAATATTCCTCTAATATTCCCATTTACATGCAGGAGGTGTTCAGGGTTTCTGCTCCAGTGGGAACTGGAATCACGAGATCTCCGCAGGCAGTGAAGTAAACCAGCGAGGTGAAAAATATAAGTGAGCTGCTGCCTGATATTTATAAGTGATATTGATATGACTGATATGACTTTATAGTTACAGGCACATCCAGTACTTAGGGTGTCCCGTGATGTTTACCACACCGCTGAGTGTGTTTGGTGCATCACACCGAGTCGTCACCGTTAGTCAGGATGATAACCAATCCCCTCTTTCCCCGTCGTGGAGAAAGCGCACTATGTTTCTCCAGCCCGTCCTGAACAGCTTTCCACTCTCCTCTCATTCCTCTCCTCTGCCTGCCTTCCCGCTCCAGCATATGTCATTTTGCATGTGCAGGGGTAAACAGGGAAGAGGGCCGTGTTTCGCAAACTGCGGTAAAAACCCCAATTGAGGCGCATACAGGATTATGAATGCGCTGTATACATGACCAAACAATGCTCCTAAAAGCACAATAATATCCCACATGTCTTAATTAGTAAATGCTACATTCGCAATAAAGCCTATTTCGGAATATCCAAACGGAATATGTTGTTTACATGACAAGTATCAAAATTCTGAATATTGTCATATTTGGAATAATAGTGGAATATTAGTGTGCATGTAAGCGTACCCAATGTAAGTGATGGGAGCCAAAATCCACAGTTTCCACAGTCAGTTTGTAAAAAAAAAAAAGCATTTAAAAGAAGTTTATCTGAAGCTTATATGAGGCTTCAGCAGTCTGAGTTAGTCACATCGAGTGGATATTTACAGATAAAAAGTGTCTCCTCGGACAGTGTTTTCTTGTTGAGCTGCTGTGGAAGTATAGTAACAAAACACCAAAGGCTTGAATCGAGGGTTACTGGACTTGATACTTGTTGTTGATATTTGAAGATACTCTTCAGGGAAGAAGCCCCTTGGATGAGAGGTGAGACGTCCTCAAGTATCTACAACCAAGTCCAGCTGCCCTCAGTTCAGTGCTCTTAAGTAACCATGATCTTGATTACTGAGAATCTTCACAGACATAACAAAAAGAGGGACTTTGGCACTAAAAAGACTGTAATGTTGACAAATATCTACTCGATTTGACTCAATTGGACGGCTGAAGCTTCATATTAGCTTCAAATAAACTTTTTAGTACATTTTTGCACAGAGGGAGCCTTGTGGATTTTGGGCCCCATCACTTGCATTGTAAGTGCATTATGAAGGGATCTTCTAGGAGGAATAATTGAAAGCAAGAAAAACTATATTAATGTTCGTTTGGGCATCTGACTGTTGGTTTGAGACAGACTTGTAAAAAATGAATTGGGTTTACTGTGTCATCGGGGTTATCTCAGGCCACGATCGAACGAGAAATGTCCGTGCCGGCTACCGTAGCGTAGTGACAACACGGCAAAGCACTTTGGTCGGAATCCACCGAATGCTAAGCTGTTAGCTTGGCTGATGATAAGCAGCTAACACACAAGCAGTCCGGGTTGTGAATGCGGGCAGTCGGGTGGTGATATAGACAGTTGACGTGAGTTGTTTTCTAAACCATATTCATCTTTTTTGCTGGGTTTAAACGTATCTGATACATAACGCTTCTCTTTTCTGTTGAAATAGGTTACAAGGGTGGTGGCTGTTCGCTTGCTTGTTAGCTGGCAGAAACATAGGATGTGATTAAGCACTGGGATTAAACGGCCAGGCACTGATGGCAAGATAAAATTAACTGATATCGATAGCTCATATGAGTATAAAAGTATCAGTTCCCCTTCAAACTGTGGGGGTAATATTAACTAAACGCTAAAAATGGCTGCAACCAGATTTTCGGTGTGAGTTACAACGTTAAAGCTAGCGATAATGTTTGCGAAATGCTAAACTGTTAGCTACACTTTAGTTAACCCAGGCTAATGATTAATTATTTTACAAGTGGCTACGGTTCAATGTAGATAATGTCACCGGTGCGTAGGTTTAATTCACTAAGATGTCGTCATCATACAGTTAATGCTGGCATAGTACATATATTGTAACACGGGTGGAAGCTGTAGGGGTGAACGATTTGGTAAGTTAACGTTAGCCAGCAATTTCAGGAAATAGTCTGAGGCAGTCTGTCAGTATGGGTGGCACCCGGTTTCAAGGTAAAAACTATGAATGTTTGAGATGTAAGTGAAGGTTTGTGTGTCACAAGCAACAGTGATTGTAAGAAGTAAACCAGTGTGTCACTATTGAAATTCCTTTGTCCAGGATTTGAAACTTGTACACACCTGTAGAGGAAGATGAGGCTGAAGGAGATCCAGAGGACTGCCCACCAGGCGTGGAGTCCTGCCGGGCACCATCCTATCTACCTGGCCTTAGGTAGATATAATAAACCACTCTTCACTATCTCCCTTAAACCAAATGACTGTTTACAAATCACATCTTCCTTTATGCATATATGCTTTTAGATGCATTGGTTGATCAGTGATTTAACTTGTTCTGATTCCAGTGATGGAAAAAACGCACAGATCCTTTACGTAAAGACCCCCTCCAGATGTTTATTAAGACATATAAAATACAATGCTTGGCACAATAATGTGTGTCTGATAAGTTTTTTTCCACAAAAAAATCAAAGTTAACTGATAGACACAAGATGTCTCCTACTTCACTGTAGTTCATTCTCAGTGTATGTGCACTTCAAGTTTACACATCACACTTGTGTAGGTTGAATATTGGACCAGAATTGGCTTGAAACTAAATGGGATTTTCAATGAGCATAGTGAAACTTTCCACTTTCAGCAGATGAATGTGACTGTTTTCACTTCCAGTCAAACTCTACACATGCATCATTCTCCAGTGCAGCTCAAACATGCTACTGTAGGAACAAGGAGAAAAACATATTTTTAAGTGGAGGGGGACTTTAAATAAAAGTATCAATATGACAATGTAGAAATACTCCATACCAAGTAAAAGTCCTGCATTTAAAATCTTATACTAAAGTATAAGTATAGAGGTATTACTTCAAGTACTAAAATAAAAGTACTAATTTTACTCAAAAATCAGGCTGTGTATAGCATGTATTTTATAATGTATCTTATATGTTAAATACATTTTGCAAATTACATTATAAATACTGATGAGTCAATGCATAAGTAGCATTTTTTTGTAGCTGCTTGGGGTGGAGATATTTTGAACTGCTTTGTAAGGGACACAATATAAATCTGAGGGGTGTTGAGATGATAGATTGTGTAGCAAAGAAGAAAAAAAACATGTTGTTTTACATAAATTTGGATTTATTGTTCAGAACTTTTCTTTAATCTTTGCATTTTTGTGAAATATTGGGAGAGTGTTACCTCTATAGGCCTCAAACAGTTATTTATTTGAATCCATGAGGGGAAATGTTAAACCAAATGACTGTTTACAAATCACATCTTCCTTTATGCATATATGCTTTTAGATGCATTGGTTGATCAGTGATTTAACTTGTTCTGATTCCAGTGATGGAAAAAACGCACAGATCCTTTATGTAAAGACCCCCTCCAGATGTTTATTAAGACATATAAAATACAATGCTTGGCACAATAATGTGTGTCTGATAAGTTTTTTTCCACAAAAAAATCAAAGTTAACTGATAGACACAAGATGTCTCCTACTTCACTGTAGTTCTTCTTTAATCTTTGCATTTTTGTGAAATATTGGGAGAGTGTTACCTCTATAGGCCTCAAACAGTTATTTATTTGAATCCATGAGGGGAAATGTCTCTCTGGTGGAACAGCAAACAGCTCATAGATCTGAAACATGACAAGGAGACAGAAATGCACACTGATATTTTGTAAGGGGCCACTACCAAACAGTTTGTGAACCACTGGTTTAATCTTTAATAATGCAGTGTCATTTATAATTGTGTTATTATGTTATTTTATGTAAAATATTCATCTGAAAAGTAACTAAAGCAGTCAAATAAATGTAGTGGAGTACAAAGTACAATATTTCCCTCTGAAATGTAGCAGAGTGGAAGTATAAAGTAGCATAAAGTGAAGATACTCAAGTAAAGTAAAAGTACCTTAAAATTGTACTTACATATAGTACTTGAATAAAAGTTCTTAGTTACATTCCACCATTGTCTGATTCTTGTTATCATTGAATAGGCACATCAGCACAACAGCTGGATGCCTCTTTCAACACCACAGCAGCCCTGGAGATATTTGAGGTGGATTTTTCTGATCCCTCTCTGGACATGCAGCTTAAAGGGTCACTACCCACCTCAAACAGGTAAACTATATGAAATGATGCAATTGCAAGATACGTTTTGTTGGCAGGATTATAAGTCATTATTGTTTTACCAGTGTCTGTATTGGCTACTGTTAGGATGTGAGTGCTTTGATATTTTGCTTAGCTTTTCGATTTAACAAACTCAGTTTTACAGTTAGTTAAAGCTGTTGTGCTGTTGATTTGTATTGTGTTATACTGTGTCCAATATTTAGTCTAACCTTGTTGATTTTTATGGGATATTAGAAAGAATTGTCAGAATAAATCAGTGCTTTTCAGTCAATAAGTTTTTCACAACTACAGCTTCCCAAATGAGCATAAAGAATCAACAACACCACAAAACATTAAAAAAAAAAGAATATTATAACATTCATAATAGCAGGTGTTATTGCAGGGTTATATCTACATGTTACAAGCTTTATTTAAGGTTTGTACGTATATTGAAAATATTTTTCTACAAGGTAGCAAGTGAAATTTTACCTCAAATATATATTATTATGTTGTTTATACATATCAAGATCCAAGGAAAAATCTCCAGTATTTTGGAAAAGCATATAATATGTTTGCTTTAGACATTTTACGCACAATTTGTATTAAATTATGGCCGATTTTAAAATGGAAAGGGCCTTTTTGCACTCTAAATTAATTTTGAATTCTTTTACATTACCTGTTTTTGGCCTGCACCCCTTTGATTTCCACTGTTTTCAATAAATAATGATTGATGTTCATGTAAAAGGCAAAGAGTTAGAGAGATGAAGCACATAGCTTTTGTATCAGTGTTCAATCCACAGCTAGAAAGGATGCAGTGAACTCCAGGTTGGATCGTCACTATGCCATATGTGCCATATACTTAAAACTCACAATACTTTTCATATTCCACAGGTTGCACAGTATTGTGTGGGTGAATTTTGGAATGGGAGCAGACGGTACAGGAGGGAGACTGGTTGGTGGCAGTGAAAATGGCACATTAACTGTATATAACCCAGAGGCCATAATGAACTCTGGAGCTGAGACAGTAGTGGGACAGTCTGACAAACATACAGGACCTGTCCGAGCGCTTGATTTCAACCCTTTTCAGGTAAATGTCTACAGTCAAATCTTTCTGTGTGATTAGAGACAGTTAATACAGAAACACATCCATTTGAATTATTTGTACTGTACTTCACATAATTCATCTTTCTCAATTTCTCTCAGAGTAATCTCCTCGCATCAGGAGCGAATGATTCAGAGATATATATCTGGGATCTAAACAACTTCAGCAGTCCGATGACACCAGGAGCAAAGGCACAGGTGGGTACATGATGCAATGATCACAGGGTTTATGAAATTTACGTATGTTTGTTTTTAGGGCTGAGCTGACTTCTTGTTTTGATCTCGACCTATTTACTGTTTGAGTCAAAAACATAAAAAAGAAACCACAATCTTCAACAGGCAGCTCCCCTCCTTGTTTCTAAACCTTTGTAGTTTCATGTTAAGTTAGTTTCATGTTGAGTTAAGAACGAGCCACAAGGTATTTGTTTATGGTTTCCATTTGTTGTGCGGTGGCTGTAATTGCCTTTTAGGTTATGGAAATGATGCTGACTTGTTACTTAGACATTTTATTTTATGAAATTGTAATGTTTGAAAGGAATTTAATGAATCATTTTTAATTTAATTGAATAATTTTATAAAATCAATACAATATTTAATTATGACCATACAAGATGGCCTTTTTGGTACATCTGTGTAACAACTACTGGATTTGGCACATGCAGTCTGACCTTGATCCAACTTCATTCTTAGTAGCTAGATCTGGGTGGCAATTTTGAATTGGTGCCATCACTGTTTGTATGGCATAGGCCTGATGTATCATTATTTGAATATTAGGGATCTTTGTGTTTCAGACTCACTGCTTGATTTTGTTTTTGTCAGTAACAGCCTCTGCCCCTCCTTTCAGCCTGCTGAAGACATCAGTGTCGTGTCCTGGAACCGACAGGTTCAGCACATCCTGGCCTCCGCCAACCCCAGCGGGAAAGCAGTTGTGTGGGACCTAAGAAAGAACGAACCTATCATCAAGATCAGTGACCACAGCAACAGGGTTGGTGGCTTTAAAACAAAACACAGCAAGTCCAAAGTTACCTTCTGTCAGTTAATTGCAAATTAATTAATTAAAAACTTCCTTGATCAATCAGTAATGTTAATCTCCTGTTAGGGGACGATCCCTTGGAATTGATGCTGCTGTCTGCCTTTACTAGACGCTGTCTGTTTTTCTGTGCACAAATCACGCATGTTTTGGTTCAGGTGCAATCTCTCTTACAAAATGGAAGCAACATATACTTCTCTTTAGAAAATAAGCAAGAGACAATAGTGAGAGAGAAAGAGAGAGGGTTAAGCATACAAGCAAAACTTAACTGCAGCAACTGAAATAACTTTACTTGGCCTGTTTTTCATTATAGCTACTTACTAAACCACTTACTACCTCTATAAAAGTCTCACTACCTCATTAGAAAATGGTGAGAACCGATAGAGGAATGAGATAAATGAATAAGTTGATGTATAGAAAATCCCTTTTAATCATTGTAAGTCTCATCTGTTCTGTGTGTTCAGATGCACTGTTCTGGGATGCTCTGGCACCCTGATGTGGCTACTCAGTTGGTGTTGGCCTCTGAAGATGACCGAATGCCAGTCCTCCAGATGTGGGACCTCCGTTTTGCCACATCACCCCTTAAAGTCCTTGAGAATCACACAAGGTAAGACTTAAGCAGTTTGTGTGTCGCACTATTCTCTGTATTTTGGTCATCTTGCAGAATATACAGCATGTGCCTTCTGTTGTTATTTTCTAACAGGGGAATTCTGTCCATATCCTGGAGTCAGGCTGACTCTGAGCTCCTACTGAGTAGTGCTAAAGACAACCGGATCCTCTGCTGGAACCCAAACACTGGAGAGGTATATGAGATTAATTGCTGCTTCTCTGTCATCCCTGAATTACCTCACCTCCATTATTGTGGTTTGACGATAATACAGTTGATCCTTACAAGAGTGATTTTAATTTTAGGTCATCTATGAGCTTCCAACGACGAACCAGTGGTGCTTTGACGTCCAGTGGTGTCCCAGGAATCCAGCTCTGCTTTCAGCCGCCTCGTTTGATGGGAAAATCACTGTTTACTCAGTGATGGGAGGGAGCTTGAAGGCTCAGCAGCAAAGCACCGCTGATAAGGTAGTGGCTGTTCTGTCTTATGTGATGTATTCAATCCCAAAGGCTGTATGCTCAGCTGTATAGTTTGTCCACAAGGTGGTGCTTGTGTGAAGGGATTGACAGTGAACTACTTTTTGGACATGTACATTTAATTTGGAAAAGAGTTTAATTACTGTGTGGAATTTCATCCAGAGAGTTGTGCTTGCTTTAACATTTAACATTTTATTTAACAGATATCCTCCTCATTTGATTCAATGGATCCCTTTGGTACAGGGCAGGTGCTCCCTCCCCTGCAAGTTCCTCAGCCTACAGTGCAGGATACCATAGTTCCCCCTCTGAAGAAGCCACCTAAGTGGGTGCGCAGGCCAGTGGGGGCTTCCTTTGCTGTAAGTGCAAGGCTAAAAACGTGCTACAATCATCCTAATAGAAAGGGCTTTGCTAAAATTTCCCAACATTTATGGCTGACCTGTTGTTTTCTTGTGTTTCAGTTTGGTGGGAAACTAATAACCTTTGAGAATCCCAAGATGCCTCCAGTGCAGAGCCCCCAGCCCGTCCCCAGACAGGTGTTTGTGAGCCAGGTCACCACGGAGACCGAGTTCCTACAGCGCTCCAGGGAGTTGCAGGTGGCGCTGCAGTCAGGTTCTTTCAACAATTACTGCCAGGCCAAGATTCAGAACGCCACATCAGACGCTGAGCAGGATATATGGAAGTTCCTTCTGGTGGGCCCTCATGTCCTCTTGATATGGAGAAACAACATTAAATCTGTCACCCAGTGTGTATTTTTAAGCTAATTCACTGTCTCTGTTTTACAGGTTAATTTTGAGGATGAAGCTCGCATTAAATTCCTCAGACTCTTGGGTTTCAGTAAAGATGAATTGGACAAAAAGGTATTCTTCCTCTGAGAAACTGTTGTAATTATAGCTATTAGCAACATTTGTAAGCATGTATCTTACCTCTGAATCACATTCTGTGTCTTATCTGTGAAACTGTTGTGTTTTTTCAGATTTCAAAATGCCTGGGGAAGAATTTTCAACCCAATGGACATGCAGTAGATGCTGAAGACTTGGCAAAAAAGATGCTGCAACTCTCCACTGAGGTCAGCTATTCTTCAGAAGCAAAGTATTTATTTTTAAATCTTTTTGGTCATTGGTTTTGCTGCTCCTGATTAATGTTAAATACTCTATTTTTTTGTCTTTACAGAGGTCTGATGAAGCAGCTTCAGTTGCTGATGCCAGAACATCAGGTTCTGTTTCTCCAGCTGACTTCTTCAGTCAGACACCAAAAGAAGTCTCCAACTTCCAGATCCCTGTATCATGTGGTAAACACATTTAATCATGTGATTAAAAACACATTAGCTCTATTTACATGTTTAACACCTTGACATTGTTTGTCATTATTGCAAATGTAACTGTATTGTGCGTTTCGGGGTTCATGGCTAATCACGTTGTTCTTTTGAAGATACCGATGGTTTGATTAGCCAGGCACTGCTAGTCGGTAACTTCGAGGGAGCTGTGGATCTGTGTCTTAACGACGGTCGCTATGCTGAAGCAATCCTGCTATCCATCAGTGGAGGAGAGGAGCTGCTCAAGAAGACTCAGCAAAAATACTTAAGCAAGCAAAAGAACAGCATTTCAATGGTGAGAAAGTTGATGTTACTACATTTCTTTGATTGATGTCTGGTTGGTACAGTCACAGGGGGGGAAATGTTGAAGCTGTATATTAACTTTATTTCATTATTTTGTCCTCAACTCTAGCTTATATCATCAGTGGTGACCCAGAACTGGAGGGACATTGTGCAAAGCTGTGAGCTGGATAATTGGAAGGAGGCTCTCGCTGCTCTGCTGACTTACGCTCACCCTGAAGACTTCGCCCGTCTGTGTGGTAGGTTGCTCACAAGCGAAGCAGCACATCGATCATGCTGCGACTTGCCTCGCTTCCGGGAGAATTGCACCGTTTTTATCAGTACCTGTTTTACTTGCTGAATAACATTTCTGTCTGAGCTCATTTCTCATGTTAACCGTCCTGCTGTTTTTCAACATTTTCAAATCTGTAAATCTTCTCGGTAGATACCCTGGGAGGCCGGTTGGAGCATGAGGGGACAGAGAAGCGCTGCCTTCAGGCCTGTCTGTGTTACATCTGTTCTGGGAACATCGAGAAGCTGGTGGAGTGCTGGGCCTTACATAGAGACTGCTCCTCCCCTCTTGGTCTAGAGGTATAATCTTTTTTTTAATCTGGGCGTTGTTTTTTAACTACATTTGTACCTGTTGCACCAAGCACATGCATGTTAGCACAACAGCAAAATTAAAATATGTGGCGCTTATGTGCTCATAAAAATGAAATGTACTCAAAAATGATCAAGAAGCTCTTTGGAGTGGTTATTTGCAGCATTTTTCTGAATAGTAGAGTAGAATAATAACCTTGGAGAAATTTTTTCCTTTTTTACTTTGACATGTTGTTCTGTCGTTTCCATTTTTATTTTTCAGGATCTGGTTGAGAAAGTCATGATGCTGCGTAAGTCAATTGAACGCCTCCGCAACAGCGAGGTGGCAGTCCAGAGCCCCATCCTGGCTGAGAAGCTAACTTGCTATGCTGGCATCCTGGCTGCAGAGGGCAGCCTGACCACTGCTATGACCTACCTGCCTGAGAACTCAGACCAAGTAAGAAACAAAAAACAACCTCATTTCCAACACCAGATTCATAGTTTTTTTTCTTTCTGGATTGTAATAAACACACTTGTTTGTGCTCCATTTTGTCTCCCCAGCCTGGGATCACGATGTTGAGGAACAGGCTGTTCCATGCTCAGGGAGAGGCTGCCGTTGGACAGCAGCCTCCAAACTCCAAGCCCACTCCTGCTGCTCAGCCTAATGCACCAAAAGCACAAATTATGGTATAAATTTATTAGCAACTGAAAGCATTAAATCATTCATATATTTTGTCAGATTATCTTCCAGTTATGAATTCTTTTAAACCATTTTCTGATTGTTTTTATTCCTCCCAACCTTAGGGTCAGCGCCAGCCTTCTGCTCCTTCTCAGGTGGTTGCACCTCCTCTGCCATCAATGTTCAACTCTCAAGGTGTTCCAGCCAACACTGGGCCCGGCCTGCCACCTTCTTCTCATGTACTGCCGCCCAGTGTGACCCGCCCTGCCATGAGGCCTTCCTACCCCCAACATCCTGCTCCTGCCCCAGGTTTGATGCTGACTATTTGTTTTCTACTTTCGATTATGTCAGGCTGCTTTGATTTGATGTAGTGATATTTGTGTCCTTTTCCAGGTTTCCTTCCTCATCAACCATTCCAGCCTCAGCCCTTGTCTGTCGGCGGACCCTCAGCCTTCCCTCCTCCAGGTCCTGCTATGCCAGCGGCTAACTTATCTGGACCTATGCTACAGCCTTCGTCGACGATTACCGGAGGCATGCCCCCCATGCCCAGCCCCGGGGTTCCACCGACAAGCTTCATGCCGTCTACCTCTTTGCCATCAGTCCCCATGCCACCCAGCTCCCAGCCTGGAGCCCCAGTTCCCATGTACCCAGGGGGCCACCAGGTGCCTGCACCCTCCATGGCACCTGGTCCTTATGCTCCTCCCGGTTCAGGGTATCCACAGGGAGGCCCTGGAGCTCCTGCTGTGAAGCCCTTCAGTGCCCCTGCTGTCGCTCCTCCTCCTACAGGTAGATGCCATGTTGGTCACTTTATAGTCAAAAGAGCACAATTACATGAAATAATTTCTCGTCTACACAGCATGAGAGATGTTAGCAGGAATCTGTGTCTAATTATATTCATGAACGATGAATCGTATTCATCTGTCCCCCTCATTTGACTTGCAGGATACTTTCCCTGGCTGAGTTCCCAGTGTGAATATGAAGGTGACAGGGTTAGGGTTGCAATGGAATAAGAGTTCACTGAAACCTACACTGAGTAACCATAAAAATAGAAATACCAGTACAGCTTAATACAATGCAATACAACATCCGTGCAATAAATTTACCTGAGTTTTTGTTGAAAGTATTACTTTAGTTGTAGTTTTTCAATCAGTTGTATTGGATTGTAATCCTGTGTACAGCGTTTCTATACTTTTCTGGTCACCTATTGTGTGTTCAGTGGTGTTTGCTTATGCTGCTTGAAACAAAATACTGTATTTTTTTTTTATTTTGGATCATACATTGTCAGGCCCTTGCAGATAACATCCACAGTCATGAAAGTGTATTAAGATGTTTTACAACATTTGCAAATGATAGATACATGTTTGTGATCAAAAAGGTATGTATGAGGCGCTCATAAATGTTCAGCAGTGGGCTGTTGTTGCTGTTGAGTGATATAAGAATGTTGCCTGAACACTTTTTGCCATATTTGCGGTTTTGTTTCTGCATTAACTGCCAGAATCTGTTGCATATCTGGCAAGTTCTTACTTAAAGCATTTTTGCCATGTTGACTAACCTTGGCTCAAAGAGATTGTCTCACATAGACAATCTTTCACCGCGTGAGTGTGACTAGGAGTAGTAGAAAATGCCATTAGTCATTCTAATTGTCACTCTTTGTCTTCTGATTTAGGATCTCAAGAAGGCTGGAATGACCCACCAGCAGTACGAGGTGGACCCAGGAAGAAGAAGGTAACCCTACCTAACCCTAATTATCAAAAACAGTCTCTCCAGCAAGAATCAGTTCCTGACTTCTTAATAATTTGCCACTTCAACCAATTCCCTTTTTAAAGGATGTTAAATTAGAATGAATACATTCAGCAAGCGTAAGCAATTCAGTCTAAATCAACTCTTGTGGGCACAGATCAAATTAAATCAAACTTAGAGCATGACAGTGAGTAGAAAATACTTGTTTTTACATTTCTATCACAAACTCTTGTAGGAACGTTTAACATAAACATGACATGGTTGAATATCCTCCTGAGAGGATAGACAGTCCCTGCTGTGCAGTAGTGCTGTGAAGTCAAGCCTTCAAGAGCATAGTCCAATAATTTCATATTCAATCATTCTTAAAATAAAGTTAGCAACTGGCTAACTGAAGCCAAACATCTAGTTTCTGTGGCCCAAAAAATCACATAATGTAATCAGATCTAAACTGCTGATCACAGCTCTGTCTCTGTGTTTTCTAACCTTCCTCTCATTAACTGTACTTGTGTTACTGTTGTGTGTACACAGGTCCCTGATAACTACACTCCACCAACTCCCATCACTGTCCCTGTGATGGGATTCGCTGGGGAGGCCCCTCAGACGCACGAACACGCCCAAGTCCCCCCCGGAGCCCCTCAGGAGCCCAGCGTGCAGGTTAGTGTTTGACAAGGGGTTGTTATCTCTATTCTCAGCAGTAACGCACACAGCAAACATGTCAACAGCAACCGTGTGTCTGTGTACTTGTTTTCCTCAGCTCCTTCAGCAGCTGCCAGCAGAGAGGGTGGAGCAGAAAGAAATCCCCACTGAGCACATGGTCCTCAAATCCACCTTTGACAGCCTGGTGCAGCGCTGCCAGCTAGCAGCAGGAGACCCAGTAAGTCTCACAGTCAGTCTGTGGCGTAATCCAGATTGGGCTTGTTTTGATGGAAGGAAAAAAGTTTTGTTTTATTAAATATGAAGTGACCAAAAATATTGCCTTTTTCAGCAAACAAAAAGGAAACTTGATGATGCAGCCAAACGTTTGGGATTCCTGTATGACAAGCTGAGAGAGCAGTCGGTAAGGAATTATTATGCAAACAAAGTTCAGTTCTTAACAGTCAGATAAAGAAAAACAATTAAAAATAAAACTGAATGTTCTCAGCCCTGTGCTGAAGTTTAAAAGTGGACTTGGGACTGTGCCTTCAGATCAAAAGACACTCATTAGCTTCAATCACAAATCAAAAGAGTTTCACATTCCTTCTAATTGAAACCACACAGATTTGTCCTGTTTGTCCAAATGAAATTCTGCAGTTAGGTACGTCATGGGAGAGATATTTTCTGTCCTCAGGGACAAAACTGAAATGTTCAGTTCACATAAATCACAAAAAAAACTTTCCCCTCTATTCTATATATAGAAGTAGTTGACAGTGAGGTCTGTGGGTTATCCAGAGGATTCAGGACATTGTTTTTGTAAAGACACAATTCAGCTGTACTTTTTTAAAGCATAAAATAACATTTGCCTCTATGTATTGGGGTGAAGTCTGCGACAGATATCTAAAAACCTGGACAGATAGAATTGAAACTATATATCAGTCGAGGTAATTGAGAAAACAATTTGTAGAACAGCAGTGAATAAGATTTGTATTCAGAGAAGTTGCCTTGTAAAACTTCATCACAGATTTTCAGTCATAGTAGTTTTTGTATGTTGAGCAGCTTGAAGTCAACAAATCACAAATTTGAATTGAATTGAATACATAGAAGATTTGGACAGCTGGTTAGACAAAACAAGCTATTTGAATACAACACTAAGCACTCTGAGAATTTGTGATATACATCAACCAAATCGTTAAAAATAATGGAAAGATTAACAGATGATGAAACTAATCATTAGTTGTGGTAGCTCTATTTCAGAGCAGGCAGATCAAGTGACGCATAACATCTAATATTGTTTCTCTGCCAATTTTTTTTTTTTTTTTTTTAGCTCTCCCACAACATCCTGAACGGGCTCCACGAGATCGGCCGCTGCGTGGCAAACCAGAACTACCAGCGGGGTCTGGAGGTCCACACCCAGGTGGTCAGCAGCAGCAACTTCAGCGAGATCTCCGCCTTCATGCCCATCCTTAAAGTGGTCATGACCATCGCCAACAAGTTGGGCGTCTAAACCCCCCCTTCCCCCATGGAGACACCGCCCGCCAGACTTCAGTGTTATCATATTGTTATATATGTATTTATTTCCTCTTTTTTTTTTTTGACATAATGACGTGCTTTGATAATGAGAATAATTACAGATGATATTGCAGATTGTAGTCTTCATCACTCCTTACGTATTCCTTCCTAAGGATTTGGCTGATTTGGGGCAGCGAGGTGGATGTTTTGTAGAGATTTGTCAATGTTGCTGTGGTAATTTTACGATAAGATGAATGTATTCTGAAAGTTGTGATTCTGTGTAAATTCAACAGTTGATGTAATATAAAAAGAGCAAATGGTGCAAAGTTTGAATTAAGGTCATGCGGTCGTACAAGTAGGTACAGTTTTGTAGTCTACGTCATTACTGCGTATTTCTCCCCTCACATCTGCAGACGTCGACCCCCATAGGTGAATTTTTTTTTTGGTTTAATACAAACAGCACCCCAACTGCAGAAACAAAACATCTGGGACTATCAGCTCCTACATATTAAGTAGGGGTGAAAAATTGTGAGAATAAAATTTGGGGTGCACTTTACATCTGTATGTCGGAGTACTTTGATCGAGGGAGAAACCGACTGATACTCTGATATTTCACGACAAACATCGAGAACATTTGTAACATACTGTAAGTACCGATTGTACTCTTCACCTGCTGTAACTGATTGTGTCCAGTGAATTGTGCCATGAAGGTTTTTGGGCCAAAGCACTGCAGAAGAATGTCATACAGTGATTGTCAAGTTGCTGTTTTATTTTCTTCCCCATTTTATGTTAAACCCCGATTAGCACTGAGACTGTGAATGACTGAGTCTTTACCTTCAAACTTGCTTCTGTGTGCATGTTTCTTATGTGAACTCTTAAACTGACTGCTGAGCTCACATGGCAGCTCATAAACAAAAATTATATTAATTTATGTTGAACTGCAAATTATTTGAAATCTGCATCCTCCGTGTTAACCCCTCTCCTTCTGTTTAAAGATGCTTTTACAGGCCGCATCCTCTCCTTTTCTAACTCGGAATTGCATTTTTGTTTTTTGTTTTTTTTTCAAAGTCATACTTGTTTTAGATTAGATCATACAATTATACCAACTTAAATGAACTGATGACTGAATAAATCTGATATTCTGAGGTTTGTAGCTGGACATAAAGCTGGATAGTTTGGTGTATCATGGCAGCAGAAGGCAGTAAAGTGCCTCAGTGTGCTCATTTTGGTTGCACAGATATTTATACAATCCATGTTGCTTACTTTACTCATTTCGGTATCTTTTTTTCAAATAAAATTTCACTTCTAAAGTTTCCAGTCTCGATTAATTCTTCAAATGTATCAATTAAACCTCACAAAAAATTGAATACACAGGCAGGAACACTGAGCTCAAATGCAAATGCAAATCCCACTTTCATGAAGGAGAAGAGTATTTCCATATTTATCGTTATGCTTTATACTTATACTCAAATAAATTGCAGAGAGAAATGTGCTTTTAACTCCACTACATTTATTTGACAGCTGTTGTCACTCGCAGATTCAGATTTTACACACAAAAACATGATCGACAAATAATAAAGTATGATGCATTTTTAAAAGTTGAATCACCCAACAGTGTAAGTAGATAAAATGCCCTTCCAGATATGATTTTTCCAAAAAAAAGTTCAATTATTTAGTTAAAAAATCTTAAAATTACATTCTCCTCCCTCACTAAAACCACCACAATCTATACCACTATACAAATATCATTTTGTTTCTAAAGTTTAGCCCACTGGATGTCTTCTTTATTAAAAAGTCCATTCTCAGTTTAACTGCACACGTCACACCACGATTGGCTTCCAAACTAGTCGTGTCATGTAAGGTGAGCACTGAGAGATTTTCCACCTTCAGCAGATGAATGTGAAAAAATATAGTGTCAAACTGCACAGTGAAGCTCAAACATCCAAGTAACATCATTTTGAGTGGTCGGGGACTTTAAGAAACACAACCATCCCAACCACCAACATTAAAATGCTGCTTACACATGAATGCATCAAAAATATCCAATAAAACAATGTATATATATGTGTGTATATAACATTTTTAAGTAGATTTTGCTGATAATACTTCTTTATTTTAGTAACATTTTGAATGCAAGCCATTGTATTATCACATATTGTGACTTTTTTGTGACATCCTTTTTGGGATATCCTATTTCTAGGCAGTTTCCATTTTGATCAGTAGATGGCATCTGTTTAACATGCAGGCATTGGCTTATCTTTTCAGTGGCACTGTTCAATTCTTACACAAAGGCTGTAACAGCAATTATATTGTTTTCTATACAGAACACCCACAGGTAAAGTACTTTTCCTGCAGTTTCATTTTTCCTATTTTCACCAAAAGCACTTGAACGCACCAAAGTCAGCAGAGTTTCCTGTAGACTTCGAGGAGCGTTTCATAACTCATTCATTTAATTCACTGTCAAATCCCGAGGCAGTATTGCTGCTGTGCATTGTCAGTTTGCAAGCTGGCACAGGTGGCTCGCCCGCCCTTCCTCCATTGGTCCAGGAGGATCATAAGTCAGGTCCCGGCTGCTGATTGGCCGGCTGGAGTCAGACGCTGTGAACTGTGTGGCGTGAATGTTTGGGGGCATTTTGAACTGTAGTAACCTCGGTCATGTCAGTCTGGGCTGATGGTAATATAATGCAACTTTACCACACATCACACCACACAGCCTGAGTCATGCTCCGCTCTTTGCCTGTGGGACACTGGCTACAGGAGTTGGCTCGATGTGCTGATACTAACTCTGACATGTTCAACAGCTCCATGTGGTTTATCAAATGATGATTCTTCCCAAAAAAAATACTCAACTAACTGGAAAAGTTAGTGACTAAGAAGGTGTGAGGACTTAAAGCTGCAACTATTATTCCCGTTATCGGTTAAAATGTCTTGATTCATCAAATAACTATTTAAAAATCTCACAGTCCAAAGTGATGCCTTCAAATTCCATCTTTTGCCAGACCAAAACAGTTCAAAATAATATGTTCAATTAATAATCAAAAGGAGAGAAAATACAAACATTTGAGAAGCTGAAACCAGTGAGTGTTTGACATTTTTTACTTTAACAATCAACGACTTGATTAGTGGACTAATTTGTGTCAGCGTTAGGGAACTTTGTACAAAAAAGGAGCTGGAATCAATCTTCCTCAACCAGAAAGTCTTATGTAATAGCCTATGACTGGTCTCCAGTGAACACACTGGTCCTACATTCCTCCCTGCCCTGTGTAAACCATTAAACACATCTTGAGAGTGCTTTATTCATCTGCAGGCAAGAGCTAATAACTGCAGTATTAAATAGTTTGGATATATTTGACTTGAGCACTTATGTCAGCAGAAAACATGGATGTGTTCATTTTCTTTACCACAGAAGGCAAAAACCCAAGCAGGGGAACAGAAAATCCCCCCCTCCCCTCCCCCCCTCAGACAAATCCCAGCTAGATTCCTACCAGAAAACTGCAGATTGCCATCCTTTGCTTCTTCAAACAACACCGGTTGGTGGGTTTATTCAGGTCATTTACTTGAGTAAACGTTGCAATACCACAATGTAAAAATACTCCATTACAAGTAAAAGTTCTGCACTGAAACATTTACTGATTCCAGCTTCTCAAATGTGAATATTTCTCGTAGTGTTACATAATATCTTTGGGGTTTTGTTGGACTGCTAGTTGGACAAAACAAGACATTTTCGAATACGACAGCTTCCTTATTTTCTGACATCTTATAGACAAAATGATTATTTGAGAAAATAATTACATCAATCAGCAAAAAAAAAAAGATTAAAAAATGTCAGTTGCAGTCCTAGTTATAAAAGCATGCACTATGCAGAATGGCTCCTTTTACAGTGTTATATTCTTATATATACACATATCAATATAACCGATGCATGAGGTGTAAGTAGGATTTTAATGTAGCTGGTGAAAGCAGAGCTAAGCTGCAGCTATTCATCATGTTTTATTAACTGATCATATGTGTTATATGTAAAATCTTCATCTAAATAGAATCTGGTGACTCTAGATATAAAATAAATGCAGCAGAATAATAAAGTACAGAATTTCCCTCTGAAATGTCTTAGAGTGGAAGTATAATATAAAGTTGCAGGATATGCCCTCAGGTACTATGGACTTCTGACTAAAACCATCTGCTCAAATGCATTTAATTTCCTTTTTCTTACTCATGTTTGTACAGTGGTGTCTTCAGTGTATTGTATGTGGTGTGAAAGGTGAAAGTTAAAATACACCGTGGTACTGACACTGCACCTGGAGTCAAATTCAGCCAGAAAAGAGCAGGTTTCATCTCCAGTAATGTGACATGATGAAGCCCTGTTCCGCATTTAAAACACTCAGAAGCCCTGACAGCTTCTGGCCTCAATCTTCACAGAATCAAGATTAAATGCTTCCTGTTTGCAGGTGGTTTCCAGCAGCAGCTGGATAATCTGTTTCACTTCTGTCAGTTTTGAACAATGACAGCTAGGGTAAAAATGAAATTACAAGCGAGGTCCAGATGGCAGAAATGTGTTTAAATTTGTGCCAGACACCGGTGATGCCAAACACATTAAAGAGCTAAAGTCGTTTATGGAAACATAACAATCTGGCAGAAATGGTGAGGTGTGAAACTCTTCAGCCAGTTCAGAAAATCCAAAGATGTGCAGTGCAGATTTAAAAAAGAGAAAGTGAAAGGAGAGTGCATTAAATAGAGAAAAAAAAAGAAGAGCAACAACTGTTTATGGAATTACGAGTGTATTGAAAATATTGTGAATATTATTTCAGAATAGAGTACAGTTTAAATTTGACATAATCATTCAGACTGACAACCTTTTGATCCTCCTTTGTCATTAGGAAAATGTTGATTTTGGCGCTCTGAACAGCGGGAGTTGTTTGCATGGCTTGCGATATCATCGGGTTCGGTTAAGTGCTGTGAACATTCCTCATGACAGCACTTTTTGTTTGGAGGTTTTTTTTTCAGATGGAGATGCGGTGATGGGCTAAAACTAGTTGGCACATCCATCGGGGCTCATATTTTTGCAAGTTAAATCTCGCGATTGAACACTCGTGCCAGGTGTGAAGTTTGTATCTGATTCTTCGGGACGAAACCTCTATCCTCTGTTTGCATTTACAGCACCTTGATTGTTGTCATGCTACCCTTTTGCCTAAATTAAATGCTTGTGTGGTTTAAGAATAAAAACAATGTTCCACCTGGTGCTTCGGCCTGTAAACATGGACCTCGGTCAGATTTCAGATTTGTTTTCTGGTTCTTGAGCATTTCTTTGTCTTAACTGACAGGACGTGAAGAAGATCAGGAATGGATTCAAGTCATAAGGCATTAGGTAGTGTCCTGACTCTTAGGAAAAAAATAAACAGGTGCTCCAATTTTGATATATTTTACGAGACTGTTTACCAAATCTTGGAATGCAGAAAACTGGTTCTGGTTAAAGTAATATTTCTTTTAGTCAATAAGAAAAAAAAATAGAAGAAATAAATACATAAATAATATAAGCATTCCTCACACCAGAAAGATGAACATTAACATTGATGCACCTGAATTTTTTTTTAATGACAATCAGCTTTGTAGGACATCAAAGGGAAACCAGACCCTGTCTCACCACCAAATCACCACGGCAACAGTTCTGGTGATCCAAAAAAGCAATGCAGCTCTGCAGTATGTTACAAAAATAGATGCAGTTCTGCCCCGACAGAACACCTCACTACGGAACCTCCGGTATATATCATCGTGCATGGGTGGCATGTTGTTTTGTAACACCAGAACTGTCGCGTGACTGGCTGCTGCTGCGCCGGCCAATGAGATCAACCAGTGGTCTCTGCTGCAGATTTTGTTTCAGGACAAAAGAGGGACATGTTGCATAAAGAGGAAGCGAAGCCGCGCCGACGCCACAATGTTAAAAAACTTCCACTATCATGAAGCAATATATCGACTTAGTGTGCTCTAGTGGACCGTAGAGATGGTTATAAAAATGTCACAAAATTGGCACTAAATATTTATTAAAAACACAACAAAAAAAAGCCAATTAAGCATCGCATTGCTCCACGTTAAAATGACATTTATCATTTAGGGTTAATATTGAATGGCAGTTTTGATTTAATGATAAATGTGTCCCTTATATTGTCCTGAGAAAGCTCTATCCAAATATCACACACACACTAGATGTATGTGTTAAGCTCTATGCTTGTTTTCTGCAGAAGACAACCAAGTTACACACGGAAACACACAACTGCACGACTGGGTTTCCGTACAATTTTGGCAAACTGGTTGCCAGTATAGTCAGGTCATAGGAGGATGGTCTGGGTTCCCTCACAACTCCATTATGTGCCATATTTCATTAAAGCCAAATCACGTTTTTTTTTTTTATTATTATTATTATTTTTCAGATCTTAGAGCGCTCAAAAAGTTAATTTATATCAGAACTGTAAAATCTTGCTGTAATCAGCAATAAAGGCAACAGTCTCCAATCAGTATCAGACCGTATCAGTTGAAACATTGTCACTCTATATTTGAGTGCTCCACTTGTTGATTAATAATTGAGTAATACTTACATAAAAATGATTGGCTACATGACTGACCTTGCATGAAGAATGCACACCAAAGTGGCAAAACAGCGGAGAATGAAGTTGACTTTTAAAATGAATCTACTTCAAAATCTAAAACATCTTTGCAAGACCTTAGCCTGACTGAACAATAGAAACCAAGGCCAAGAGCTTAGCAAAATGTGTGTGTTTTTTTTTTTTTTTATCCATCTTTAAAGAATTTCTTTAGTTACAGCTACAAAAACCACAAAAACAAGCAAAATGTGGTCAAGGCCCTCATGAAGCGGACTGTTATCCTCAGAGGATGAGAAATGTATAGCTGTCAAAGGACTGTGAGGCGTCTTCTTTTCAACTCGTTTTGCCTTGAAGCTGATTGCGATTTAACAATCTTAGCCACTCCGGTGGCTGCCGTCACCAGTGCGTTGTATTCGGGCCACGACCATCTCGTGGGACACTCTCTTGCAGTCCTTGGCCAGGCCCAAGAAGCACATGAAGTCGATGAAACAAGTGGTAAGGTTCAACTTGCAGCCAAACTCACTGGTTGCATAATCATAGGGGAATGTGTGGTGGTAATTGTGAAATCCTTCACCTGTAAGGGACAGGAAACAGTGGTCAGTGATTCATGCTAAAACCGATGTGGCATGGTATGTCAGAAATGTCACATAAGCAAAAGTTGCAAAAGTTTCTCATGCTACTTAAATCTACCAAAGAGGTTGTGTCTTTGCCAGTTTGTCTGTTAGTTAGCAAGATATCTCCCAAACTGTTGCACAGATTTCAGTGAAATTTGACGGAAAGTTGAGCCATGGGCCAAGAAAGACCTGATTATTTTTTGGTTTGGATAGGTGGCCATTTGTTTTTTGTTTTAGCCCATAACACCTGAATAATGGCTCATGGTTAGCACAGTACTGAAGTCCCCATCAACCACTGATGAGACCTATTGTAGAGTTTGATTCAGACACAATAAACACAATTGGCTGTGTTTGAGGGTGGGACTGGCTGCATTTGGGACTCTAACTGGTTGGTTGGCGCACAACACCTTAAGTATACTGACACCTTAAAAGTGCAGTGTGTAGAATTTAGTGGCATCTAGAGGAACAGACTTGCAGAAATGGAATATAATATTCATAAGTATGTTTTAATGAGTGTATAATCACCTGAAAATAAGAATTGCTGTGTTTTCGTTACCTTACAATGAGCCCTTTATATCAACATACGGGAGCAGGTCCTCTACCTATGGAGGCCGCCATGTTGTACCGCCAGGTTTTTACAGTAGCCCTGAACAGATAAACCAAACAATGGCTCTAGAGAGAGCCTTTCATGTTTTTTGTGAGTTTTGCGGCCACTGTAGGTTCTCCTACACGCTTGGAAGGGGAGGGTGAGGGGAGGGGTATTCAGTTAGTTGCAATCTGCAACCTCACCACTAGATGCCACTAAATTCTACACAATGGTCCTTTAACGTAACCCTACAGTTTCTGTTTCTGAAACCGCCAATCCGACATTCACACCCTCTTCACGCAGCAGTAGGCCAAGTATGTAGAGGTGAGAATGTGGGTTTGAACTCTCTTTTTTCATTATTTATAACTACTTCTACCACTTTTTGTATGTGCTGTATAAATGAGTGCAACATTATGAAGGCCTTCAAGGAAGGATTGTTCGAAAGTGTGTACGCTGCTTTCCCCATTTGAATATTTATCATATCTTGTCCCTCTCTGTGATGGCAGGCTTTTGATATTCCATACCATTTTCCTACCATTGGTTGCCAAAATTCTTTCATGCTTTGACCAACAACCAAATGCAACCAAATGTAGGCAACATGTGTCCATATCAACTCCAGTCAATCCCACAAAAGTTTAAGGAAATTTTACACAATTCGTCCATGTTCTAATATTCCCGGACAGGATTTAGGTATTCCCCAAAAATCAACATGAACAAGAATCAACACTGTAAAGCATTATCTTTTGAATTACTCCTTTGTCCTTTGTGGCTCTAAGCTACTATTCTAATTCTCTCTATATATTTTCTTTTGTAACAAAGAGAGCACACTTTCACAATTTTTTCGTACCTATGGCGCTGAACGTGACAAACTTGTTCTCCCTGGGGTTGATGTTGTGGTCATAGGGCCTGTTACCCCACATGTGAGCCGCACTGTTGACCAGCCAGGTGGCATTCAGCACCAAAGTGTACCTCAACAGAGCCGGGATGAAGTACGCCACCCACAGAGACTCCCCCCAAAAGTACCAAGGCACGAACATGGGGACGAAGAAACACATGAGCAGCACAGACGGCTTGTAATACCTGTTGAGGAGACAGAGTGGGTGGAGAACAGAAAGAATGAAGGTGTTTACCTAGTACAACATTAACATTAAATACACACAAATGCCCTACTTGTCAGAGCTGAGATTGTTCACTTTCTTATTCTCCTCCAAATGACACAGTTTTCATTCAGGCCAACATCATGTCAATCTGAACATGCATGAATGACATCTTAATAACTGTCACCTTGTTAAACCAGAAGGACTACCTGCACTGCAGACAACTCTGCAGCAGCGGTAGGTAAGACATAGTAGGGAGAGGAGTAAATTTCTTTCTTTCTTTGCTCTTTATTTGTATTTGATATATTATCAGAAAATTAGATTTTGATGCCCAATTCTGCTTGGTTACCATGTACACTTCCTGCCACAAGTACAATGCACTTTTTTAAACTTTAGACTTTATATGAATTGTAAAATTAATTATTGATTGCAGCTACTTACGTTCTTTGAAACATTACAACTTTGTCAGCCATCAGATCTTTGAGCTCCAGCTTGCGTCCTTTCTCAATGACATCAGGGTGTTTGCGCACCAAGAGCCAGCCAATGTGAGCAAAGAAGAAGCCCCGGACGGCGTTGTGAGGGTCAGCATCTGTCTCTGAGTATTTGTGATGAACCCTGTGGTCTCGAGCCCATTCAAAGATATCATTCTGTGGGTTGAGGTTACGATTGAGGTTACATACACTGTAGACTCAACATGGTACTTACAGATAATGGAAACAGCTATTATCAGGACTTAAGCTTTAGGTGTGTGCTTGTGTGCTGTGTGTATACAAGAGTGACTGCAGATGTGTGTGATCCTTTTTTTGGTACCTGAAATGCCATGGAGTTAGCAACACCAAGAAAGATCCTTAGAGGTAATGTGGCCTTGTAGGATCTGTGACTCCACAGGCGGTGAGCTCCTGCAGTAACTCCTAAAGCACTTACCAAAAAACAAAGTACGGCTGTGGGGAGAGATACATCAACAAATTAGTTTCTGGTCATTTACCCTTGTCACTAGCACTCCTGGCACTAATACTCTACACTACAATGCAACTGTGGAGGCAATCCTGCAACAGGTGATATTAAATTATTTATGTACTACGGCATTTGCTCACTACACTGTAGTTTGTATGGCCTTCTCTTCTCATCGCAGGCAGCATATTTGTGAATTAGCTCCAAAATTTCCTTCACAATATGATAAAATACATCATACTAGCTCCCCTGCACAACATTTCTAGCTGAAAATGATTAAAATTTGCTTTTGCCTGAATGGGTTTGAGCTACTCTACTTGTTTCAAGAGATTTAATAACCATGAATGAAGCAAGGCATGTTATACGGAACTGTGACATTTACTGGGTAATGTAATTACGTCATGACAGATGATGACTGACTGGATGCATAAAACCATTTGATGATTGCTCGTACGATAAGACTGGAAGCTTTACAATCTATTCAAAAGTGGTTTTGAACAATGGGATATACACATCTCAGATAATTCTTGCAAAATGTGCAAAGTAATGAAGAATTATGCAAATTAAGAAATTATATTGCTTCTCTTTTCAGTCACTTTTCAAAAAGCTATTTAATAAAAACTCCACACAAGTAAAACTCATGTTCTGACAAGCATGCACTGTACATTTTTCGGGTTTGACAATACATGCTGTGACATCTCTAATCTCTAATGATCTATAATCCCCCTCCATGCAGAATACTGGCAGGATCATGCACAAATTTAAGCAATCACCTTTTTTTTCCCATACACCAATGTGGGCGAGCGTGATGACATAACAGCTGTGATTTATGCTTACCACTAACAGAAAATGCCAACTTTCAATCAACACTGTAACAGGTTTTTTTTTTTTACTTACACCAAAGCAAGGTCAACGGAGCTGCTGAAGGGATGAGCAATACGCCGTACAGGGCACCTATATGCAATAGAGTCATCAATATGACATTTTTCCATACGATGATCGTGGGAGGTTTTGGGCCTTCTTTCTCTTTGTATGTGTGATCAAACGCATCTTCCCTGGTGGCCTCTGGAAGAACATTTCCGTTGCTGGGCTTGTGCTGC
This sequence comes from Thunnus maccoyii, assembly GCF_910596095.1. Taxonomy (NCBI): domain Eukaryota; kingdom Metazoa; phylum Chordata; class Actinopteri; order Scombriformes; family Scombridae; genus Thunnus; species Thunnus maccoyii. The sequence continues at coordinate 11,488,564 of NC_056552.1, forward strand.
TTCTTCTCCAACGCCTCCGCCTCCGTCATCGTGGCTGCGGTTTGTGTGATGCTCTGACCGGCAATAATAACAATTTAAAAAACAAAGAAATCTTTAATGTCAGTCTTTTTCGTCCGGAGCCAACGTCATGTAGGCTAAAACACCTTCAAACGGTGAATATGTTAATTTTTTTTAATGCTAGCTAGCCCGGTTAGCTAGCTGGCGCTGCTGGTGAGGAAGAGGATGGTAAATAACGTTATGATGCTGACACACGACATTCGCCGCGTTGCATAACATTTATAATACAGCTGTTAGGAGGGGAAGAAAACGAACGGTATATTAATAACTCACCTGACAAAAGCAAAACGAGAGTAAGGCTGGTGATGTCGCCGCTCTGCTCAACCCAAAACTACCAGAAAAAGGGAGAGTGATAGTCGAGTCTGCAGCGAACGCATCAATGGCAGCTGGAGCTGGAGGTGCCTCGGCAGTTGCTGACCAATCAGCGCTCGGATGCCGCCTCAAGCTCGGGCTCTGATTGGCTGCCTGTTTATCTGCTGTTCACCTTTTATTCATCCTCCTGCCAGATGTATATTTACCTCCTCTGGAGAGCAGCTGCCGCTGTCTAGACATGTATTGAATTAATCGCACTCATATATTTCCATTCACGCGTGGGTTAATAAGGGAATCGGCAGCGACGTGAGCAGAGCGGAGAGGTGTTAATATATACAGATGAAACTGCGAATTACATAAAGTTACTTAACTGTACATCAAACACATGCAGCGGTAGAGGAGCCCCCACCCGCCCACACAGGGAAAATACAGGCTGTCCTCATCCCAAAAATATCAATAAAAAAACCAAAAAATATCACATGATAGCGTTAAATAGAGGATATACTAAAAAATATTCAGGTAATAGTCAGTAAGGCCTGCTTAAAGGGCAGGTTCACAGATTTTCAAGTGTGTCTTAAAACAACAGTCAGGTGCCCAAATGAACACTGAAAGAAGTCTTCCTTGCTGTAATCATTATTCTTGTTCATACTGGCTTTTAAAAGATCCTTTGTTGGCCAAACTGCATGCCAAACTGAAAACCAAAGGCAACTGTGCTTTTGCTGCCCTGGCACCCAGACTTTGGAACAATCTCCCCTCTTCCAATTAAATCAGCTGAGTCTGATGACTGTTTTAAACAACATTTAAAAACCCACTTTTTTAGGATGGCCTTTCTATAACATTCGATGACTTCAACTGTTTGCTCTGGGTGGTGACTGATTGATGTACGCTTCCTGTGTTTGTATGTGGGTTATGTGTATGTATTTTTGATTTTTTTTTTCCTGTTCTGTATTGTTCTTCTTTTTTACCCTGTTTTTCTTGTTCTCTTTTACTTTCTGTGCCGATGTTGTGTAAAGCACTTAGTAACCAGTGTTATAAAAGGTGCTGTATAAATAAAGTTCTACTCACTTACTTACCTTTCAAATGTGCTTTCAATGTAAGTGATAGAGGCCAAAATCCACAGTGTGTCCACAGTCATTTTGTGCAAAAATGCATTTAAAAGTTGCTCTGAAGCTTATATGAGGCTTCAGCAGTCTGAGTTCGTCATATAAAGAGGATATCTGCCACATTTACAGTCTTTTTAGCATCAAATTCCCTCTTTCTGTTTCCTCAGACAGTGTTTCCCTGTTGAGCTGCGGTGGAAGTATAATAACAAAAATAGGGACTTTGGCACTAAAAAGACAACAACATTGAAAGACATCTACTTTATTTGACTCTTTTGGATGGCTGAAGCCTCATATTAAATTCGGATAAACATTTAAAGACATTTTTGTACAGAAAGAGGGCTGTCTTGCTCCCTATCACTTACATAAGTACATTATGTAGGGATCTTCTGACGGTCAGTGTGAACAGGAGGAATGATTATGGCGAGAAAAACCTATTTTAATGTTCATTTGGGCACCTGACCTGTTGTTTTAAGACACACTTGAAAAATTGTGAACACGTCCTTTAACTCACTGGTGAGTGCCACACCTACACCAAAATCTTTTGGACTGACATGAACTTTCTTTAAAGAGGAAGCATAGCTGTTGATTTGAAGGAAACACTTGTGCAAAGAGAGTATTTTAAAGACTGTGGTGTTGTATAGCCTACATCCTAAACTTTCTCTTGATATTTGGGAAATTTTATATTCATACCAGAAAATTGTCAAACCAAAAGCCAAACTTTTAGTATATATTTAGACACCCTGAAACTTAGTTAGATCTGTAAGGCGATAAGAACTATAACTATATGTCTCTCATATGAGCTAAACCCTCAAGCACCACTTTATTTCTTTTTCTTTTTTTCTTTGTCATATCTGAATCAGATAGCTTTTATCCTGTTTTCTCTGTACCTTTATTGTAATTTTGTGTTGTCAATTAATATATTTATTCCAAAAAAAGTTGTCCGCCATAAATATGGGAATATTTTAGGAATACCATATTTGGAAAATACCACAAGAGAACAATTATGTCATCGTTTTTATTCAGGAAGGCTTTTTCATCTTAAGTCTTGTTATTGTCTTTATGTTATATGTTTTTTAATGCTGTGGCACTTTAAGAATCGATGTGAATGAAACCTGCAGTAAAAATTAAATGCATTATTATTATTAGTATTATACAAACTTACAACTGAATAGGAATAGGAATGCTGTTCATATATCAGTCATCTAGTGAATTTAAATCTTCATCTAAAGGCTCTGGACTGTTTAGTTCAATCAAATAAAGTCAAAAGACTAACTGTACAGTGAGGTGATGTTAAACTGTGAAGACAGTTGCAGATATATAGTTCACAGGACGCAAATTAATTTCCTCCACTCAGGACGATGGCCCTTGTTCCTGACCTACATTTGAAAACAGACGATTTGTCTTCATCTAGAGGAGAAATGAAGCAGCACAGGGAGCCGTGGTGGAAACAGGGCTAGTTTACCTTTCTCTAACCCTCCATGGCAGAGGGTTTGGCTGTTGCCTCACAAATATCTCATTATCAATAAGATAAAGGAAGTGTCCTTTAAGCTTATACGTAAATTACACCTTGTAAAGCATTTTCTTAAAAGATTCAATAATGATATTGTGTTCATTTGGCTCTGCACACACTGAAACTGTGCCTCATTTATTCTGGCATTGTTACCACACTAAAAGACTGTGGCAAGAGGTTTCAAAGTTTATTAATTCATGGCTGATTTTGCTTTATTGTATAAACATGTTCTGTTTGTTTTTTTGAGTTGCAACAGAAAGAATGAAAACAAGCTTACATAATCAATCTTATTATTATCTTAGCTGGGTTTCATATTCACGAATGTAAGTTTGCCAACAAAAACCTCCACTCTTCTCTGTTTTTCATAAAGAATATGAGTAATACGTACAGACCATTAAATCTTGCACTAAAAAGAAGGCTGTAAAAACTGTTAATGAGTATATTTTTATGTCTCTATTTAACTATTCTGTTGTTTTATTTGTTTTTCTAGTCATTAGTTTTACTCTTTATTGTTTTGGGGTTTTTTGCATTTAATTTTCTTGCTATTTCCAATGTGCTGTTTGTGTGGTCAAGTTTCCAGATATCAGACAGTCACACTAACAAATTTATGCCACCAACTTTTTTGACCTGAACTATTTTTTTATATTGCATAACTGAACAATATTAAACATCAATAGACATATATGCCAAGAGTTTAGGGGTATATGAACTACAGATGGGTGACAAATTAAAGGAAAAACCAACATAAAGTGTCTTAGTAAGGTGGGCCACCACATGCCGCCAGAGCAGCTTCAATCTGTCTGTCTCTGAACTCTTCTAGAGGGATGAACACCATTCTTCAAAAAGATATTTCCTCATTTGGTGTTTTGATGATGGTGGTGGAGAGTGCTGTCTGACACGTCAGTCCAAAATCCCCCATAGGCTCTCACTCATTTTCATCCTGGAAGAGACCACTCCCATCAGGATAGAAGTGTTTCATCATAGGATAAAGGTGATGACTCAGAACAACTTTGTATTGATTTACAGTGATCCTTCCCTCTAAGGGGGGCAAGTGGACCCAAACCATGCCAGAAAAATGCCCCCCCAAAGCATAACAGAGCCACCAGATCCCCTCAGTGTAGGGGTCAAGCATTCAGACCTGTACCAGTTTTTCCTTTTGTCACCTGTCTGTAAACACAAAAGCACATTTACACACACGTTCTTTCTGTAGCCAACACACGAAGATCACACTTTAATCTTTACTAAAAATGTTTAGGTAACATGTTGAACAACAGGACACAAACATATTGTTTTACTTGATAGTATGAGTTTTTGCCTTTGTTAAATGATGGCATTAATAAAGTTCAAAATTATCTCAAAATTGTTTAATTTTGTGTCATTTTTATAGCAGTATTTAACAGTGGCACTATTTACACCCAGAGCACTCATTTTACCCCTACCTTGGGGCAAGTTGTGCCACTTTTTTAATGGGTCATTGTTCTAAAACCATAATAATTAGATAACTTGTTTTAATTTCCATGGGTACACAACAACCTGAGGTATATATAGTAACTATTATTTGAAACAAATACACTTTTATTTTGCAGTAAAATAATCAAATATAAAAAGTGGTCCCCTACTGCTTATGTTCTGAACTGCAGACGTCACACAAACCAAACAGCACATCTTTGTGTAGTAAAGATGTGCTGATTTGTGAAAACTGAACAGAAATGTTATAATGAATGTATTGGGCAAATTTTTTCCTAAGAATAATAGTATAAAGACATCTCCAAAACAAGTGGATGGTTGTTTATCAAGTCCACAGAAAGAACAATTAATATCAATGTCATTTAATATTTTTTGCAAACAATGTTTTGCTGGATAGCATCGATGGATAAGTTTGAAACAGACATCTCCAGATTTGTTACGTGTTTATGCCATACATCCGTGGTTTACGCCACCAACTATTTGCAGCATCCCGGTGGCGTCATCAGCCGGCGCCTTTATTTACTTATGGTCCAGTTAGCTCACTGTTAGCCGCCTGTGGTTAGCCGCCTGCTGCAATGGAGGTAAACAGGGACGAAGCGGAGCGCTGCATCGACATTGCAACTGCGGCGTTAACCAACGAGCAGCCGGAGAAGGCGCAGAGGTTCCTGGAGAAGGCTCAGAGACTGTTCCCGACAGAAAAGGCGAAGGGTAAGTTACATAAAAGATGGCCTAGCCGAGGTCAGCTCAGCAGCATCACCTGCAGCATCACCTGCAGCATCCCAGATGAGATCTGCAGCGCATGTAGCCGCGGCCTGTGATAGCAGACAAGCAAACAGGCTCAGTTACTGTGTTCACATGAGTCATGTTGTTATTTCAAGACAAGAATAACAGCAAACCACTCCTGCTGTGGCTGTTAAATATTCTGTTTTTCTGCTCAGCCTAAAACAGATGTGGTTAAAGGTGTCGGTGATGCGGTTGTCAGCTAAGCCTAGAAGTCAGTCACCATCACGGACAAGTATACTCAAGTAAAAGTAGAAATACTGTCGTCTTAAAATATTGCATTGCAAATAAAAGTCCAGAATTCAAAATGTTACTTAAAAAAATACAGAAGTATTATCAACATAATGTACCTAAAGTATCAAAAGTACTCATTATGCAGAGTGGCTTCTTTTAGAGTGTTATATTATTACAGGATATTATATTGTTTGTTTTTATTACTAATAAATACATGTAAGAGCATTGCAATTATGTAGTTCATCAATGTGGAGCCAGTTTTAGATACTTTGGAGAGATTAATAGTAATAGTGCTGCATCATTTTTATATAAGTGTGTAATATGTTTTTATTATAATAATATTCACTATGTATATAGCACCTTTCACAAAAGAAAAGAGCTGATAATTTAAACAACAGTTAGGCTATTCTATCTAACTATCTATCTATTTATATAAAATGTTAATCTGAAAAGTATATGTGGCAAATAAATGTAGTGAAGTGAAAAAAATTACAATATTTCCCTCTGAAATGCAATGGAGTCGAAGTACAAAGTGGCATAAAATGGAAATACTCAGGTAAAAGCACAAGTACCTTAAATTTGTACTTGAGTAAATGTACTACTTAGTTAGAGTCCACAATTGACAGTTGATATGGGTGGTCTATCATCAATATTATGATACATACTGTATAACATGTAATTGTATAGGATTATTGGATATGAGACTAGCTGATATTTTGATTATTAGGTGAAGGGTGTGGGGTTTGGTCTTACGAGACTATATTACAGTTAATGACAACATTCTTAGTTTATCTTACTATTTTAGCAGAGCTATGATATAGTCAGCTATCTATATTATATCTGAATTTCTGTCTCAAAAATGTATTATTTGTATTTTTTCCTTAAAAGCACATGCAGTTGTCCCTAAATAAAATATTGTCATTCCATTTTTCTTTTACCATGTGAGGTTGTTGTTACTGCAGCATTATGACACATAGCTCAAATGTGTTTTGGGGGGATCTTAAAGGCTTCACTACTGCTCTACTTTAGTTACTCTAATCTAAACTTATTCTATTTATTTGTCTTAGTGATTTATTTAACAGGGATAGTGCACATTAATAAACATTGCTGTAAATGCGCCAGAGTTAGTCAAGAGGCTATTTTTCATCTGTAGTCTCTGGACAGATGTTACAAAGTCACCCTGAAAACAATATAAAATTAAAAATTATAGTTATTTAGATGATTTATATGCATGCAGAGCAATAATAAAAAGAGAGGAGATATTAATCTTAGTAAAAATATCATACATGACATTATACTACATTGTCAGGTACCAATTAAAACATGCGACAGACACACAATATAATAAATATATCATGGAGTAACATTGGCTAAGCTTTTGAATAAAATACATGAACAATGAAGATATTTCATCACATTAATGCAAAAATCATATAAAATCCTATATCACCATGAAGTAGTCTTGCTCATTGATTTGCAGCATTTCCCACAATGTCCATATACACACAGAGATGTTACTCTAAACGTATAGCTACTACTGTATGACACAATCTCTTGCAGTTGAGAGATTTGTATCATCTCATGTCTCATAGCCGTGGTCAAAAAATAGAAAAATCTGCCTTCAGCTATGCCTCTTCATGTCGAATGCTTGTTTGAATATCTTGTGATGATCGCAACCCTGTTATTGTTTGTTCTCACAGTATTGTTGGACCTAATAGCAAAGAATGGATTTACATCCAGACAAGGTGCTCACTCAGACTTCAGCGGGGTCTCAGGGCCTCGACAGCGACAGACCACCAGTGAGGACACCAGACCTGAAGAAAAGCCTGCAGAAACCTCAAAATCCTACAGCGCAGATCAGCTGGATGCTGTGAGGAGGTACTTAAGCCTGATAATCGTGTACATTTGTGTATTCTATGGGTTTATTGATGTGCACCATGATATATCACTAGACACTGAGAATCGTATGCTCTCTGCACAGGATAAAACAATGTAAAGACTTCTATGAAATTCTCGGGGTACAGAAAGACGCCTCTGAGGACGAACTCAAAAGATCATATAGAAAACTTGCCCTGAAATTCCATCCAGACAAGAATCATGCCCCAGGTGCAACGGAGGCATTTAAAGGTAATCTCAATGAACTCATTACAGGCTATAGCTAATTATGGGTACATAGTATGACAAAGATTTCTCAGTTTACACTTTTAGCCCTCCTTTATGATGCTCAAACATAGCATGACTTCATAATTTGTCATTTAAAACAGCTATCGGGAATGCGTACGCTGTTCTGAGTAACACCAACAAAAGAAGACAGTATGATCAGTGTGGAGAGGAGAGGAGGCATCCTTCAAGGCACGGACCAGATGATGGCAGCTTTGAGCCTGATATCTCACCTGAAGACCTCTTTAATATGTTCTTTGGAGGAGGTTACCCATCAAGTAAGTTTCACTCTTTTCTCTTTTCATACCAAACTTGTGAGACGCGGTATTTTCATTGTAATACTGGTTATGATATATGTATAAAGTGTTAACTACATGTGTTTAATGTAGGCAATGCCAATGTATACACCAATGGGAGGATGCGTTACCAAAGGCCAGAGAGAAGAGAGCGACAGCGAGATGTAAGTTTGATGCTATTATTAGAGCTCCTGCACACTGCAGATTTGCAAATAATGTAGTCTTCTATGTTAAACAGCAGGGGGAGACATTGAGTCATGTTTGAATTCAGCTGCATTCAATGTTTTTCAGAGAATTTGAAAGCAAAAAAGCAGTGAGATATGTTTTGGAATCAGCTGTAATGTCGTTGAATGATTGAAATACTTTTTGTTTTTTGCAGGGAGGCCTCGCTCTCTTCGTGCAGGTCATGCCCATCCTCATCCTGGTTATCGTGTCGGCCCTCAGTCAGATAATGGTGAACAGTCCCCCCTACAGCCTCAGCTTCAGGCCGTAAGTGTGTGATCCCTGTTCTGAACGCCTGCCTAAGAAGGATGTAAAATAACACGGCTAACTGTTGTTTTGCATATTTGCGAAGGGACTGCGATTGAAGATTATCTTCAAGTTACATAACCGGCAGCATAATCCAGCTCAGGTTTATTTCATAATTGTTAATTGTTATCTTTTCATGCTATTTTTGTCACTGATTTATAGATTAACCGAGCTAAAAATATATTTTCTTTCATAATATTCGCAGTTATAACGCTCTCCGAGGCAGATCCATTGTTTTGGCTTTTTCAGTTTGTTGTTTGTTTTTTAAAAAAGAACATTTTAATGCCGCCTCTCTTTGTTCCAAATCATCACAGACCTCTTCTGTGCTTGTAAGGATTGCTGGCTCCATGTGCCTGCCCTCTCTTTCCATGTCTGCCTTTTGTGTTTTTAGAAACACTTCTGCAGTTTCTGCCCTTGTCTGTGAGCCGCTATCGGTCATGAGTCATTTTAACAGAGACGGATGGTGCCAGATCTGTCATCCTCGTGCTGCGTTCAGTCATATGATATGTCTCTCACACTTTGTCCTATCGTCCCGACAGGTCAGCAGGTTACACTCAGAAGAGGCTGACTGAGACCCTGAAGGTGCCATATTATGTGGGGGAGCAGTTTCCCAAAGAGTTCACTGGAGTGAATCTGAAGAATTTGGAGCGGACAGTGGAGGATGATTATATTTCCAACCTTCGCAACAATTGTTGGAAGGAGAAACAACAAAGTATGTTTGCCAGGAAGACAAATTATTCTTGTTATTGACCATTTATGTCATTATCAGATCTGGGAAAAGAGTTAAAACATATTCTGATGCCCTCATATATATTTCATGAAGTGTTTCTGTTGGTTTCTTGCAGAAGAAGGCATGCTGTACAGAGCTCGCTATTTTGGAGACACCGATCTATACCAAAGAGCACAGCGAGCTCGCACTCCAAGCTGCGTCAAGCTGTCTGAGATCACAGCTTCGTTACATGGTTGAGGCTGCTTTCAAAATTAAAAAAAGCAAGTTCTTCAGACTAAGAAAATGTTCTTGTTTCTAAACACATATGAAAAGATCAACCTGCATGTTTAGTTTAATTTAATAAATTAAAGTTTTCTCCTTTTTTTTTTTTGTTTCTTTCTTGTCTCCAGGTATTCAGAATCACCACAAAAGAATATTGGCTGTAAATAAATGAGCTTTAACAATCTGAAGACGACTCAACAAGCAACACAAACAAACCAGCACCGACCTACATGGAAATATGGGAAACTGAAACCGACCACATACATATTTGAAATAACTTCTGCAGTATTAGTATGTGGAATTAATAATATAATGTTAATATACTGTTTTAAAATAGAAGAGCCATTTTAAATAGCTTGTCCTCTAGACAGGATATGGGTTTCGATAACCTCAAAGCCCCGGTTTTGACTGGGAGCCAGGAAGCTGGCAGAGGCCCCTTCATGGTTTTTTGCACGAATGCAGTATGAAACCAGAATAGTAGTGATGATAGATATAACTTGTACGGATGTTATTTATGTAGCAGATGATTAGATACCACAGTGAACGCTTCCTCTTTTTTTTTTATGCAGTCAAATCAGTAAGTTTGAGAGATATTTCGCGGTTTGACTTCAATTGCACATTCTAACCTTCTGAAACTATGCAGGAATAATGTGAATATACACTCATGTCTAGAGCTTGTCAGACACTTGAACACCTGAGATTTGTCTTCTTTGCTGTGTGTGTGTGTGTATGAAAATATTTATGAAATGTCCCATTTCACTTTACCTCCTTTAACTGTATTAAGGGTAGAATCGTAATACTGTAACTTGATGGCTCCTCACAACAAATGCCAAGGGAATGAGAGACGTGCCTGTCCACAAAGTGGGACTTAAACAAGTTCTAGTTTTGGAGTGTAATGTCTCTGATAAACATTATCTGTTGGAAAAAGCAATTTTTTTTGTCACACTTTTAAGTTAATAGTATGCTATTTATTGTTAAATTATTTGTATTATTTATTTAAAAATGGATTATCCGGCTAGGAAAACGGTACAGACCTTGTTCACTTTTTCCACCATGTTTTTACTCCCAGAATGAAAATAAATATGGATGCTTAAACGTGTTGGGAGTGACTCATCGTTCAGAGCAGAACAAAATGTGGAGACAAAAGCTCAGTCAGCACATTCAGCAAATAAAATTTGCCGGCTGGCCTGGCTGGCTGAGAGTTGGAACTGGAAACATGGCTGGGTGCACGTTCACATTTTTGGGGGACGTGCAGCATGTGCCCAGCAGGAACTGCAGCGTCACATCCTTTCACCGCAAATGTACTCAGCTGTTTTCAGCAGCTGTTGCGTCAATGCTTTCTGATTTTGACTCACCAGATTTCGGTTTGGCAAATTGCGTACTTTTTCTTTAGAAGTGAATCTTTGCACATAGCCGAGTGCGACGTGCCTGTCAGCTGATCTGTTTCACTAAACAGTTGCATGTTATTCTTCACTCCAATAGGTTTCTGACTATGGATTGTCAAAGAATAGGCATACAGCTACATCAAAGGATAAGTTCACAACTTTCAACTCTGTCCTAAAACAATAGTCAGCTGCCCAAATGAACATTTTCTTTTGCATTTTTCTTGCTGTAATCATTCCTCCTGTTCATACTGGCCATTTAAGTCCACAGCCCTCCTTCCATGCAAAAATGTATTTTAAAAGTGTGCTTTAAACTAATATTTGTTCTGCAGCTGATCAGGAAAGCACTCCATCATGATCAGTGAGAAAAGGAGGAATGGTTACAGCGAGCAAAACCTGTGTTAATGTTCATACTTGACTATTGTTTGAAGACAGACTCGGAAACTTGTGAACCTATCCTTTAATGTGGTCATGCATTACTTCCTTACACAGTACTTCTGCTCATTTCGATTATGTCTATAGTTTCCCCGATTTACAGAGGAACTCTGAACTAGGATGTAAACTAGAAATGGATGATTAGTGAAGATCTGACAAGTTTCATGAAAAAAAAGCAAAGCAACAGATAACAGACTTGTTAAAAAAATAATTTATTTGCAATCATGAGAGTACAAAAACAGTGCAATGTTATGAATATTTGAATATCAAATAAATAAAGTTGAAAGCAGGACAGGTCCACACAGATACAGGATCAAGTTACATTTGACTTCTTGCACATAACTGCACAAGGCAAGCACTGGTAGGCCTTTGCTCTTGAATTCAAGCAGTCACTAAGGTCCCTAGCTGTTCGCTTGGTGTACAATTCAATTAATTGCCATGTATAAAAAAGAAAGAATACAATGGTCTTCAATGACTATAACCATATAGCTAGCTGCCATTTTATGGTTTCAATAGAAACTGAGGTACGCACTTTAAATGCTTGCAAAATGCCTATTTACCGGATATAGCATGATGGTTACACATTTGAAAAATCTGAATGTCAGTTAGGAGCAAGCATCACGTGCTCCACGTACCATAAACTGTGTCTCCCTTACAGTAGGAACAATAGGCTACATCATGTCAAAGTCCATCCGCACACTTCAGAAGGCATCATATACATGTAGTTAAAGTAATAAGGCCCTTCCGTGAGCTCAACCAGACATTTCAAAACTGCAAACAATAAAATGTTGACTGTCCCTTGTTGCAAGCCTCTTTGCATTTCTCAACATTCTTCAATGAGCAGTTCTTCAGAGCAATACAGTTTCTTTTTGATCACGCGAAAACCAGTGCTAAGTTTAATAGCTTGTCTCACTACTGGAGTAGAAGGAGACTTTGTGCTAAAAAGTCCTTGGATTTTAGGCCACAGCCCGTCGGACTCTAACCGCAGGACCAGAGTCAGCTGAAAGGTGGGGACAAGGTAGGGGTCCACAGATAGCTGTCCCATGCTCTCACAGATGGCCCCTTGCTCCACGCAAAGGTCGATGAGAGCCCCTCTTAAACCGCAGGGCTCACTAGCTGCCAGGTGAAGGAGCTCCTGGCCGATGTGCTCCAGGAGTTTCTCGGGGATGAGCAGTTTGGTACATCGTAAGGCGCAGTCTGAGTCTTTGGCTTCTCTCAGGCTTCGTGCAATAAGCTCCACTACTTCTTTCAGGATTGTCTCCTCCATTGGGTCGTAAAACAGGTCTTCAGAGGGAGACAGGTCACCGGAGATATCTGACACTGTAGGAGAAACACAATGAGTTTAGAGCTTGAACCATGCATTAAGAAGACAATCCAATTAACCTCTATAAAAAGGATTAGACATGTTTGCAGCATTGTTTACCTGAGTCTGAGAGATCACTCCTGCTGCCATTGTTGGACACAGACTCAATGCTGCTGCTGTTGGCAGATGTGCTGAAATCAGTCAATCTTTGCACCAGTTTGCCCCAGGACAACCTTCTGGGACTGCTGTCCACTGGGGATGGAGGTGAGCTGCCAGTATCAATGGATGCAGAGAGAGCAGGCATGTTTGTCCTTTTTGCAGTATTAAAGTCGATCATCTGCTTCTGTGGTCAGCTGTTTGTGAGGAAACAAAACAACATATAAGCACTCAAATTCAGGATAAAACACCGTAGTTAACAGTTAAAACAAACATAAAAGTAACAAGCATTTTAAGTATAGCTTACTGGGGAATGTATGAACAGGATAACTTTGCAGAAAGAACATCTTTGTTTGAAGGTAGCTAACCTAGCAGCTGTTAAAACTGTTCATATTAGCTGCTCAAGCAAGCAAAAATAGCAATTGTAACATAATACTCACAGCTTAATAGAAAGGGAAAGCGTTAAAGTCCGTTTCCGATGTTGAAGACGGGTTTTTTTGAATGGTTATTGTCTGCAAAAACAACTGTCTGGAAACTTCTTCCCCCGACGTTTCCTCTTTCACCCACCAGCTGTTAAGCTCTGCGGTTGAGCCTGCAACAATGTTTATATAGGGGCTGGTAGGCCACACCCACTCCTCTCCAGCCAGCCAATCAAAAAGAGAGGCACGCCATCGGAGCTGTATCTTGCCTGGTAACATGCCAGCAGAGAAGAAAGACAAACAGGAGAGGGAGGAGGAGGATGGGGAGGAGGAGGAGGGTTGGTGGTGGTGATGAATAGCAGACCCCAGTGTTATGGAAATGTACAGGGACTTGCCTGGGCTTGCACGTACCATATTGTATTTCTTTGTTTAACGTCCCCCATTAATATAAGCATTAATATAATATGTCTTTGCTGTTTGTGCATCCACAGTTTTGGCAGTGTTGGAGAAAGTCAATGCATACAAAGCTCAGCTGGTTCAGTGTTGCAATGCACATTACGTCACCTGTTTTGCCCAAGCATTACATCAGGGTTTTTCATCTGCCACACAGCGATGCAAACAACACATACCCAGCTGCATTACTGGACACTAGGTACATCATGCAATTCTAATAAAAATGTTTTATATTCATGAATACGTGTAACACATGTCACTATATTGTCCTTGGTAGAATAATGAAAACATGCAAAGCAATAGGAATAGTTCAGGTGACAGGGTACTATTACTACTAATATAATACTAATATAACTACTGATTCTCACTCTAGTAAAGCTGCAACAAATAATTGATTGGACAATCAACAGGGAATTAATCACCAACTATTTTAATAATCAGTAAGTTGTTTTGAGTCATTTTTTAAGAAAAAATGCCACAATTCTCTGGCTCCAGCTTGTAAAATGTGTAGATTTTCTGCTTTCTTTAGTCCTCTATGATTGTAAACCGAATATCTTAAGGTTGTTGATTGTTAGTCAGGATAAAACAAGACATTTATGGTTGCATCTTGGGCTTTGTAAAGGAGTGATTGACATTTTTCACCATTTCCTGACATTTAATAGATCAAAACAACTAATAGACTAACCGATAATGAAAATAATCATTAGTTGCAGCCCCACTCTATAATTTATTACTGTCACATAATGCTTCTAAACCTGTTCTGGTGCTGCTATCAAAGTGTTTTAAAGCATAAAACAAACACTGCATGAGAATCAAATTGAAAAACTGTTTTAAAAATGTGTGTTTGTGACTTATGGTATGTTTGACGGCTAAACAAAGCAAATTGCAACAAAACTAAAACAATTTTAGAGCAAAGGTGAAACCACTGCCGGCTGTGACATGACTGTTCTGTACATGGCAAGCAGAATGTTTGCTGAAAGAAAAGTTTTGGAGAGCAGCCAGATATGCTGTTCTACCACACGTGAGTGGGCGTGGATGTACTGTACTGTACTTTATTGCAGAGAGGAACTGAAAGATGTAAACACGTGCAAGCACGGTATGTTCTCGAGAGGGATGTTATGAATTAAGAGACAGCAGAAAGTTTAGATCAGGAAAAGAAAAAAAAGTTTGTTCTCTTTTTATATACTGATACTGGAGCTCATGTAAAAATAGAAAACACTTCCAAACTCTGAAGAATTATGAGCAAATAACTTGTAAAGAGAATTCCTTGAAAGCATTCACAATGTGCTATAAAACAAACTTTTGAACTCTCAAAAGGGAAATTAAGCTCCGGCTAGAGGTGTGTCTTGCAATGTCCAGGGCCGTCCTTAGACATTTACACTCAGAACAGTACATTCTGTTCGTTCCCACCCCTCATTTGTATGAAAAACACCAAGAACTGCATGTTTTCCTCACTGTCAACACAGCAGAAAAGTGACACGGGCCAATTATAACAATGAGTTTCAGATTTCAGCTCAGTCAACAACAGGACAAACTATTCGACAGCAAGCAAACAAACAGCAACTGACCCAAGGAATGTCCAAGTATGACTTTATTTAGAGGCTCTCTTTGTTTTGCTCCAAGTGCTGTTAGAGCGAGCAGTGATGAGGGCCCACAGAGAGAGGAGAGACTGAGCCGGCAGCAGGTTTTCAGATTTATGAGTTACAGTGCAGCTGTGTGCAAACACAATGCCTCATTTGAAGGGATTTATTGTGTTACCAAAGATATTGTTTGCTTGAACATTGAGGCCAAGAACAGATTGGACTGGCAAACACCTTTATTAGTCTAAACCAGTTCAAAAATATATTACAAAATTGTTTAGTTATAAGTATATGATAGGATATTTGTTGTTCATTTTAGCATGTTTGTCAAATACTACATGTTTAAAAAAAAAAAAAAAAAGTAAACCATTCTCATACAATAGTAACAGTGATAAAATAAATCTCACATTCAGTATCTCCCGATAATATTTCACACTTAAGATATAGAATAAAATGATAAAGAAGGAATATAATTTATGAACTGAAACAAATCATTTCCTTTCCCTTTACCTTCACCTTCTATTTGGCTTATTTATTAACCAAAGGCATTTAGATCTTTTTATTTAAGATGGTGTAAATCCCAGTAGCTGTTCAATTGGTTTGTATCGCCACTCATCTGCTTCCAGCTCCTCCACCAAGCTTGCGAGTTTCTCCATTCGAGACACTTGTTGATCTGAAAGAATACACAGTAATTCACTTCATTTGGCTACCAGTTTTTTCATGGACTAAGCAAAACAAACACTTTTTTTGCATAAACAGTTACTGGCTTACCGTGTTTAACCTGTTTCAGTGTTGAGGCGACTTGGTAGCTGAATACAGACTCGCATAAAAATCTGTCAGAGCCATCTAAAAACAGAAACACAAAAGTAAAGAAGTTAAATGTTGGTGAAGATGATTGAAGCCATGATATTCACTGGACTAATAGAAAATGTGGTGCTTTTAAGTTACTCCAGAAACAAAATTTCAGGTTAAATATTATGCAAATTTCATCATTATGTAAATGTGCTGTTCAGAGTTTTGAGTCCAAATACTAATGAGACAAAAACAGGAACACAAAGAGACCTGCAGCATCACTGCAGTCCCAATCATCACTTTGTTAGCTGTTTTTTCACCTCACAGCACTCTGTGCTTTTATACCCAAGCCAAACTAACCACATTAGTGTGTTCTGAGCTTAACAGGCATCAATGTAGGAGTAAAGAGCCAGATGACCTTTTGCTCCCTAAAACAAATCCTACGTGGAGAGTAATGAAGAGTTATAGAATAAAGCCAGAGGTTGGGCCAGTGCCTGGCCTCAGGCTAACAGCTGGCTTTGGGTTAAGCCCTGAATTGTTAAACAAAAGAAAAAAAAGCTTTAACAGTATTTAATGCAGATACATGTGCAGAGTGGAAATTTTATACTGCTGTGTGGGCATTCAGTGAGAGGTGAAATGATTAGTTAATGAATCGATAAGTCAATTGACATAAAAATAATCTGCAACTGTTTTGATAATCAATCGGTCATCTTTAAAGCTAAAATGACAAACATTGTATAGTTTCAGCTGGTAAATTGTGAGTATTTGCTGCTTTTCTTTGTTTTATGTGACTGTAGACTGAGTATCTTTAGGTTTTGGAGTGATGGTCAGAAAAAAACAAGCAATTTTATATCACTACTTTGGGCTTTTTATGACATTTTATAGACTAAAAGAGTGGGAAAATAACCAATAATGAAAATAATCATTAGTTGCAGATCTAATTTAGCTAACCAAAAGAGGTTAACCACAAGCCTTGTGACGTTACTTTGATGTTATCCACGATCTGTGTGAATTATGTAATCATCAATTTTAGATTAGAGACTTTTGCACTGATGAAAAGCATCTGTCTTTCTAAAAAATGAATACAAGCCTAAACACATACTGCTGTTATGAAGAAATATCCAGCTTTCTCAAAGTACATCACATCTGGCTGCCATCTTTGTATGGTTGACCAACTTGGAAAATGGGTTAAACATTGTGATCGTTGCTAATCTCGACCATGCAGCTGATAGATTTCTTTTTGTATCGGCTGGATGGAAGGGGCTGTGAAGAATCTGGAAATGTCTTCAAAACAGCTGCAAGAGTTGTCAACCTTTTTAAAAATTTGGCTTGTATGAATCATTCAGAAAAAAACCGATGTTCGGCTCTGTGACTTCAATGTAATCTTCAATGCACAAGCCTCAACTTGATGATAACATGAGGAGCACAAACCTCTGGGCCTAACTTGTCTGGCCCAGTGTGTTCTCAATGTGGACGACCTGAAGCCAAAGTACAGTACAATATATTGCAAATCACTGGTGGAAGAAGTACTCAGATCCTTTACTGAGGTACCAATACAGCAGTGTAAAAGTACTGTATTAAAGTAAAAGTACTAATTTTGTCCCCCTGACTGATATATTATTACATATGACATCATTTATTATTAATACTGAAGCATCAGTGTGTAAGCAGCATGTTACTGTTGTAGCTGCTGGAGGTGGAACTAGTTTGAACTACTTTATGTACAGTTAACTAGTTTAATCCAGTGGTTCCGGATCTAGGGGTCAGGCCCCTCCAAAGGGTCATCAGATAAATCTGAAGGGTCGTGAGATGAGTAATGGGAGAGAAAAGAAGAAAAAAGAAAGTTCTGACACACAAATCTGTTTTAGGTTTTTGGAATTTATCTTAAATTTTTGTTTTTCGGTGAAATATTGGATCATTTGAACATTTCTTAAAATGAAACCATGTGAGAATTTTAGAGGGAAACTATTTGGTGGAACTGAGGACAAGTCATAAAATCTTGTTATACTACCCATTGTGTAAAACCTTCATCTGGAAATAACTAAAGCTGTCAAATAGGGTAAATATATCGGAGTAATAAAGTACAATATTTCCCTCTGAAATGAAGTGGAGAGGAAGTATAAAGTAGCATTAAATGGAGATACTCAAGTAAAGTACAAGTACCTCAAAATTGTACTTAAGTACAGTGCTTGAGTAAATGTATTTAGTTACTTTCCACCACTGTTGCAAATACTGCACATAGCCTAGTTTGTTACTCTCACGTTACCTGCCCAGATTGGAGGAGAGAGATAGTTATAGACAGATGCCTTTAGCTGTGTGTGTTTTTACTTATCTCACCTTCCATCATTTCACCTGCACCTTTAGGATATGTGTACAGGACTTTTCTAGGAGGGATGAGCTCTGAAGCACTGAATCCAGAGCCGGTGACCGAGCTGCCGCTCACACCTCCCGCAGAAGAAGACGAGGAAGACGCTGCCATTGCTTTAGCAAACTTTAAAACACACACAAACACACACACAAAAATCACATGAACTGTCGTCACCATGATTACCAGTCTGAGTCCAGTGTAAGTTTGGGTAAACAAGCCTTAGAAACAACAATAACAACGTTAACCCAGTAACGTTATGTTATGCTAGATTCAGATAACAAGCTATCAGCTAGTAGGTGCTAACAAGAAACCCCACCTATCCATATTACGTTAATGTACGCAATAACCATCCACCATTAATGTTACTAGCCACAAAATGGCATTAACTGTCCCATTTTCTAGCAATTTGACTTACCGTCAATGCCCAGATAATTTTATAACGACTTTAAATCCGCACAGTTGACGTTGTTGTTTGTTTAGCTGTCTTACCACTTGTTTACGACAAAGGCAACGCTTTACGTTTGAAGCAACTGCATTTTCGGCACAGATCTTACAGTCATGGGGATGGTTTGCCCTGATTCTCTCTCACCAAGTGGTGGTTCAATTCCGTATTATTAGATCTTCAAACACATTACAACTGCTCCTGTGTGCCGTAAACCAGGAGAGTTGATATGTGAACGTTGACTTATGAGGTTGTTAGCTTGCTAAGTAGTGTTCAAAAGGCTATATAAGATAAATTACATATTTTTTCGTGTAGCTAAGCTGCTAGCGAGCTGTCTAGATATTTGTTTAGCGTTATCTTGCTAGGCTAGCTAAGGTTTAGTCGACGTTATTACATTATGGACGTTTTGCGTCCACAACTTATCAATATAAATGGAAGAATATATCGAAGGAACGTAATTAAAGAAGAACGTTATGAAGAGGAGGAGGATTTCTCCTACATGGGACCACCAGGTAAGTTGACACCTGTCAATATAGTCTGTTTACTTGGAGCAACAGACAGTTCTGTCAGGCTGTAGCCACAACTGCCAAGAAAGAAACAAACTGATGATATGTTTGTATATTTGTGGTTGACCATGCTTAGAGAGTGAAGAGCTTGCAGCAGATGAAACCTGTGACACCCACATCATTGAACAGACTGATAAAGGTTTTCGCTGTGCCATTGATGTCCCAAGTGTTCTGTACAAGTGAGTTATCTTCAGAAATGCTAATATTATAATTGTTCTGTATCTTCCTCATCTTGACAAGCACAAGACGTTTTGTTTCTGAGAAACATGATGTGTTTCTGTTGTTCTCTGTATTTGTGTCTTGGTTGTTATAAAGATACATAATTGGGAAAAAAGGAGAAACACGCAGACGCCTGGAGTCTGACACAAAGACATCTATCAACATCCCAAAACAAGGCGTGGAAGGACAGATTGGTGAGGATTAAGATCATCATCACTAGATCTTTATGAAACAAAAGATTTTCTCCCAACTTTCTTCCTTCTCCTGACAGTTATCACAGGTTCCCACAAAGCTGCGGTCTCGTCTGCAGTCACGCGCATTGAGGTCCTCATTGACAGTTTCCGGAGAAAGCAGCCTTTCACACATTTTCTGTCATTTCCTCTGAATGACCCCAAAGTTCAAGAGGGATTCCAGAAATTTAAAGATGACGTCTTGGAGCAGTGTTCACAGGTGCAGTAGCAGCTATGTGTTGTTTGTGATCTGCTCATTAAACCCATAATTAATACTAATTCACAAATTAAATTCACACCTGATGTGTAGGACCACGGAGTTGAGGAAAGCATCTTTCAGAACCCCGCAAAACTACACCTGACAGTCGGTACCCTGGCTCTGTTAAATGACATGGAAGTGAGAAAAGCATGTGAGCACCTCCAGGACTGTCAAAACTTCATCAGGTTGGGGCCAAACAAGCTTATTATATCATACTAAGATTTGAACTGTGTCAGTGAAAACACTGTTGTTATTATTTGAGATAGAAACAAGAACTTATAGAAACGGCTGAAAATAGTCCCCAACAAATACACACTCCAGTCCTGTTTGGGTTATGTTTGCTAAAATCTTCAGTGCCCTGCTGTTTTAGGAAATTATTCAGCCTTTTTTAAAATGAAAGTATATATTAGTGACCATTTTGTTACATATCAGTAGTAACAAATAGACTTTGGACTGAGGACCACATATATACTGTGGATTCTGGAAAGTATTGAGAGATGGACTGATTTATTTACAATAAGAGGAATATAGATTATCACCAGACATATCCTTGAGATGAATTTATGTCACTGTAGATTTTTCAAGATTAGATTTAGATTAGGTAATGTAGATTAAAAAAGATTACATTTTATCGGCAGATTCCACTGAAATTTGCCTTGTGCCACACATATGGAAGAAAAAATGTATACATTTCAGTACATTGCATGCTGTTTTATTACTTAACAGTGTCAGTGTCACATATATAAAACATAAAAATGAACTCTAAAGGCAACCTTATACTATAAACCCGCTGTCAGTGTTGCATCATTGAGATCTGCCTTGTGCTGTCTTCCATCAGGGACATTACAGAAGGAAAACCTCTGCCTTTGGAGGTGACAGGTATAGAGTATATGAATGATGACCCAGCCATGGTGGATGTCTTGTATGCCAAAGTCAACGTGAAAGACGGAACTGACAAGTAAGTGGAACAGTGATAAATCCTTCACTTTAAACACTTTTTAAAGTTTATTGCACCTTCGTCCTGCTTGATGTCCTGCTTTTCAGTATATATTTTATAACAGTTTTTCACTGCTCTTCAGGCTGCAGGTGATTGCAGACCGGCTGGTAGAGCACTTTGTGTCAGCAGGGCAGATGGTCAGAGAGTGGGACAGAGTCAAGCTGCACGGCACTGTGATGAACACACTGTTCAGAAAGGACTCCACAGGTAAGGACATCACATACAGACTAACGGGCAGCTTGTGTAAAGAAAGTTATTGACCCGCTGTGATCACACTGGTAGCCGCTGCTCTGAACCTATTTGCCAATGTCCCCTTATTATCTTTTGGCTTGCACTGGAGCTGGAGTGACGACAAAGCTGAGTCTTTAACAGCTCCAACAACAAACTCCTAAAGAGAGGCATCAGGCAGCTAGCTCTCTGTTTGGCCACAGCTCTGTTTATGTGCACCAAGCTGTGTGTTTTCCAAGTACTCTGACAATGGCTTCATTCATTTTGGCCTGGATCAAGTCCAGCCCCAGTTCTCAAATTTGTACTGGGCTGACCAACAACACAGCACAAGGGAGCAGCCGTGTCACCGCTGACCATGTTTACCAGCATGTGGACAGCTCCTATTAAAATTCAGTTTTTTTTTTTTAATCCTTCCTTAGTTTCTGTTGGCTTCATGAAACTGTATGATCTGATTTCACAAACTAAATAACCGTGATTCTCACCTTACTGTTGCCCACTATAGCAACCAGCAAACATGATTATTTCATCAGGAGATAACATATGTGTATTTTTTGGTTCTGTTTGATGTTATTCAGCTTGTCTTTTACACTGTTTTTCCAGTTGAAGACACGGGCGGCCCAGGAAGACAAACCATGAACGAAAGAGAGTCTTTTGATGCCAGGAAAATATTAAAGGTTAGACAAAATGTACCTTTGCCTGCTACTTTACATACCACTAAATTACAAAGCACCCAGACTTGTATTCACTCCTTGACAGCTGTTAATACTAGATGACAAATGCACCTGAAGTTTTTTAGTGTGGTTTTGCTAGATTCCAGATGAAAAACCTGATGTTTTTACATAAATATTGGGCCCACTCTAAAATGTACCTGCATGCACTACCTGGAAGAGTTTTTGAACATGTTGTGTTTTAGCATTTTTTTGTTAAATCTCAGGAAAACAAGCTAAAATATTAGAAATACTTTTAGTGAAATAAGAAATTACAATGGGGCACCTGCAGCATATTACACTATCCAACGATTGCTGGCATGATATGTTGAACTTCAGTTGACATTTCCACTGCATTTGTAGTCCCATTAGGATATGAGAGCTTGTCAATTAATGAGTCTTATTTAGATCTTTTGGTAGAACAGCAAAGAGAATAATCAGGTTAGTTTTGGGGTTGATCCACTCCCGCTGACTAAATGATTTTATTCCCCAATTAGCTGTAGTGTGAAATATGTAATTAAATGTTTACCTGCCTCTACTTAGGAGCCAGTCATAGTTGCCCCAATTTCAAATCACAAACATGTTTAATATTCATGACTTTCCCTGTTTATGTGTTCTGTTTTGGCTAAAATGTCTACATTGGCCTTTTTCACAGCAGACATTTTGACTCATTATGGTGGGAAAAGCGCAGGTGTTACAAATTACATTAACGATGGCTCAGTTCTGTTCAGGAGTCTCAGTAGGCCATGACAGCGAGCCAGCAGGAACAATACCAGGACCCTGAGACTGAGGCAGCTAAATTGAATTTCAGACATCATTAATTTAATTATTTACACCTGTGCTTTTCCTACAGCGACACGTCAGTATGCAATCTGTGAAAAAGGCCTATTGTGTGCTTTATTATGTGTTTATATGACATAACTGAATTAGAGGGTTCTCTCAAAGTTGTCTAGTGTCTGACAGACAACATTATATTACATAGAAATTACATTTTAATGTTAGAAGAACTGATCTGGTGCACATACTGGATATGAACAACATGTAGACAGTCCTGGTATCAGTTGTAAGTTAAATGTTTAATGCAGGTGCTTAATCAATTATTTCCAGTTAATTTACTTTTAATTTTATCCACAATGCTTGTGTAAGATTTCAACATTCAACCCAAAATGTTAAAATACAGGATGCTAAAAGGAAAGGAAAAGCTAGAAAGTTTTAGAGTGGCCTCCTTAACAGCATATTGATTAAACTTCTTTGGGATCTTGTTCTGAAGTCAAGAACAATAATACACCCCAGCTCAAAGAGGAGAGCTTTGATTGATTTTAAGAAATGGCTGTCAGAGCCAGGCTGTAAAATCTTCCATGTGCAGTTCTTGCTCCTTTTGTAAATAACAACTGAAATGTGGCACCAAATTGACACAGATTGCAGATAAAAATTTTTTAAAAAAAAGCTCTGAAATTCAACTCCCTTTCCTCTGCGGTACACAGTCGGTCTGTGTTTGAATAACAAAATCCTTGATATTCTTTTTTCTGAAAATGAAACAAGGGTGCCTAGCAAATGCTCCGTCGCCTGTAACCATGGTAACACCATGTTTGTGAGTGACAGCTTATCTTCTTTTCCCCGTACAGTTTAACAAGTTGTGCCAACTTTTTAATTATAGTGATACTTTTCTAGATGATTTAATTGTTAGATGACATTATTATTGGAATGGACATTATTCAAAATAAGCTAAAAAATTATGATAAAGTTTCATTATTTTAAGATGTTTACTGTTTACATTACAGACATTTGGTGCTTATCGTTTCGGAGAGTTTGAGCTGAATACTGTCTTGCTGTCCCAGAGATATTCAACAGACTGCACAGGCTACTACACCTCTGCTGGAAGCATCAACTTCTGTTGAGGTAATACTGCATATTCTGAGGTGGGAAATTATTAACTGCAGTCATGATTGTTCTGTCCAGTAGGTGGCAGCATCGTTTTTCTTTTCTTTTTTATTGCAAATAACTACTCATAGCCTGTATCTGAACCAAATTCTTTGTTTTTAAAAGCCCCCTTTGGAACAGTTGATGTGGGAAAAAAAATGAAATGATCAGAGTGCAGAATGATTGAAATTTCAGACTAAGGCTCATTCAAAAGATGAAACATGCGTGCAAATCCATTCTGAAATGCTCTAGGCAGTGATTTTGTACTCTACTCTCCAGGCGATTGGTTGTCTTTAGGGAACCTGAATCAACAACATCAAAGTAAATGACACAAAATACACTGTAATATAGCAGGCAATCAAAAGAAAACATGAAATAACGCTAGAACTTCCATCAAAAACTTCTCTGTTTACCTTTAAATACTTCTGTGTCAATTTTGAGAATGGAATGAGTTTACCATTTAAAGTTTGGGAACTTAGTTCACTATGGAAAGATTTTACTTTGGATGGAAGTCACTTTATTACTTTGTGGTTCTGTCATAGCAGAGTAAGAGGTGGAATCGTGCTTTAGGAGAGTCTTGGGTCAAGTTAAGGGCAGAGTTAAGTTTGCATCGTCTGTAGAGATGCAATAAATATATAATAAGTGACATTTTGTTGATGTAAAATACATCCAAAGAAAAGTGTTATCCCTGTAGGTGTCAAAAAAAAGAAACCAGGTCATTCTTGTGAGGTGATTAGCTGGCACGTGTCATGAATGTTTAGGCTGTGCATACAGGAAGTAAGTGTTACCGGCGTGTTGTGAATTATTTAAGGAGTTTTCCTGCTCTCTCTTACCTGCATGATAGCTGGAATAGCTGATCAAAATGGTCTCGCTATACCTCAGCTTCCGATTCCCGCCGCTCTATTTTGAGATACTCATACATTTACGAAGAGATTGCGTGACTAAATATGTAACGAGTGAGCAAGTATATAATAAAAAAAAACAACAAATCGTCTTCATTCGTAGCTGTTGAAACATTCCGGTTGAGTTTCACACTAATCTTTTCTCATCCAGACACCACTGGAAGTCGAAAGCAAGTATTACCCATTTCCTTTCATCTCACCGCCTCATGAATGTGTTAATACGTCACTGACATGATCTATTACACCAGTCAGGGGTTGTTGTTTTTTTTTTTCCATCTCTTTTATCCGCCCCCTTCCCACACGGACCGCAACCTTGTTCCCACTCCCCGTCTGTCGAGTGTGTCAGCAAATACAGACATCATACACAGAGCTTGGCCACTTGCTCTCTCGCCGTCTTTTTTTTCTTTTTTTTTTCTCAGCCCTCCCCTCAGCTGGTGATGCTCTCTGCTTTGCATGCAGGAGGGCGATCACAGAGCAGCCAAAAGTTACACTGATGGAAACTGAGGGCGCTTTTTGTTTGTCAGCTCCGCCATCCTGTCCTGTCCTCCCTCCCATCTCAGCAGTGGCCTGACTTTTTTTTTTTTTTTCTCCTCCCCCCCCTGTGCTCCCGGAGTATTGTCAACAGACGCCATTAGACAGGGACATGCAAATTTCGTCACCGGACAACAGCCGCCCGGGCGAGCCGACCGTGCATTGACTCTGGCATAAAATTTATCTTTTCTGACCCAGGAAAGGGTCCTAATTATCCACTCCCTGTCTGCTGAGAGCATGCTTGTTAGTGGGTCAGGAGTACACATCCTGTTCAACGCCACTCTCAGGTAACGGATATGGTGAGGATTCTGGGAAGTGCCAATGCTATTGCTCACAAACACAAAGAGAAAAAGAGAGAGAGAGAGAGAGGGGGAAGATGATTTGCAAGTTAATTAAATTCATTGAGACTGTGCATCCTTGTTTCTGTTGGCAGGGACATAATTAAGGATGCGTTGGGCAGATGTCCTCAGTAATGATGGTGCTGAAAACACATGAAGGAACATACGTCATCCACAGGCAGACTCAGAAACTGAAGACAGATTTAATTTGTCAAGAGATTTCAGTGGATGTTGAGACTACGTGTTTATTCAAATGGCCATATGTGGGTGTTATTTTTTTCCATTAATTGAACAATCCGTCCATAAAATCTCTTAAAATAGTGACAAGTGTTTGTCACAGTTTCCCAGAACCCAAGGTGACATCTTTTTAAATGCCTTTTTTTATCCGACCGACAGTTCAAAACCAAAATATATTCAGTATATAATAGTGTACGCAACAGAGAAAAGCAGAATATTCTCACATTTGAGAAGCTGGAACTAGCCAATATTTGGCATTTATAGTTGATAAATGACAGAATTTTTTTTTTTTTTTCTCAGTTAAACACTGGATTCGATGCATTTTTGTCACATTCTGGTACATATTTGTTTGATTTCTACACATCCACATTAATGCAAGATAAAAGGGTTTGGACTGACTCCTGACAAAATCATGTAGCGATGCGTGTCTGTGGGGCGAGCTTTTTTTTTTACGTCCGTGCCACATCTCTCACCCTAATTAGTCAGCTCTGCGCTTCCTGCTGTGGGAACATCCAACCTGACCCTTGAGATTTCGAGACTTGCATGTGTTTCTTTCAATAAGCCTGATAAATGAGACCCGAGTGTCAGTTTGTGTCTCCACATACCTATTTCCTCCGCGGATCTGCATCCCTATTTCTGAAGATCTAACAGGACACAAGAGCTAAATTTTAATTAAAATGTTAAACAGTTTAGTTTTCTTTACAAGCGTGTGTGTGTGTGATGAGTCAAATGGGCTGTATGTTTAGACAGCTGGTTTACTATGCCGCTGAAAACAAGCGTTTGCAGTGTAAAACCAAATGATTAGAACTTATTTTCCAATCTATTCTCTGTATAAAATTGTATTTATTCTCTGTGTTAAAAGTGTGGAAAGAAACCGCTTTGAATTTCAAAAGAAGTGAAAGCAAAGCAATCACTTAGATGAGCCCAAAACACTCCAAAAACTTGCATTGAACCCTTCATTAACAAGAATTCATGCCGTGTTTTGTAACCGAAGTCTTGTGTTATCTCGACTGAGTATTGTTTAGGCCTCTATCCAATTTGCATATTTAATTTCATGCCAGTTTTTCGAAGTAGCCTTTTTTTTTTATGCAAAGGCTGTTTGAAATAGGTCTTACTTGATCAATGTCAAAGTTTTTTAGCACATTTTGGGGGTTTTGATATTCAGAACCTCGCTGTGCAATTTTTCATAGCGTAATTAGAAATTAAGCTTTCATTCAGGAGGGCTGACGTTAACATCTGCTGGAGAGGAAAAAAAAAAAAAAAGATGATGTTTGACAGACGTAACCTTTTAATACAGTAGATATGTTTGATTTGCATGCTCGGAGTAGCTAAGAACACACATGAAATTGATAATTTCTAATTACTTTTTAAGGTCACGCTAAGGGCACAAATGTTGTTCAGGTTCATTTAGCAGAGCGACGCATTGAATATTTTAAACCAAATCCAATTAACCGATAGACGGGAAAAGGGTGAACTTGACAGCAAGGAAGCACGAAGATGGCATTTCGGCAGGTAGCTTCATACTCCTAGTGTCATGTTTTTTATCTTAACAAGCTTGAATCCTAAGATTGTTTTAAGAAGGCCTTTTGATTGATCAAACACATCTTACCACGAGTAGCCAGAAAGGGGCTCTCTAAATGATCCTGCTCGACAAAAGCCGACGAATCTTTCAAATTGGATATCGTTAGCGGTGAAATATGACAGCGCGCCTTGCTTGGATTGTTCTCTTATGTCGGATGTGACTCTCCGGTTGAATGTCACCACTGTTTGAATTTCACACTAATCACTCTGTCACTAATGGGCATGAGCGGCCTTGACGGACAGCCAAGGCTAGAGTATTTGAAATGTCTAATCTGTGTCTCCAGCGAGTCGGCAGGTGATCCCTGCAGCAGCTCTTTATCATTCAGAGTGCTGAGTCTGGAGGCTGCCTGCAGCTGTCTGTGTCTGTTTACTGCTGGAGGCATTCACACAGAGAGGAGAGGCACAAAGCCGAGCGTGTTTGAACAGCAGGTAGTGATTCAGAGCTGCTGTTGACTTTGTGTACGCTTTGCACAATAAGAGTTTAAAATAGGGCTGCGGCTAATTATTATTTCTATTATGGATTCATCTCTTTTAAAATGTTTGTGCCAAGGTGAAGTCTTTAAAATGCTTGTCAGTCCAAAACCACAAAATATCCAATTTGCTGGATATTTTCTGGATATAAAAGAGAGAAAATCAGCAAATCGACACATTAGAAACAAGTGGCTGTTTGGCATTTTTGTTAATCGTTTATTAAAATCTTTGGCGATCGTTGTTGAAATCAATCAGCACTGAAACACACAACTTAAAGACTATGGAGGTAGGATGACCGTCTTTATTTAAAGTGCCCCTCCACTCAAAAATATCTCTTGTTATTGTTTTTTTTTTCACTTCGATGTTTGAGCTTCACTGTGCAGAATGATGTATGTGCAAAGTTTATCCGTGCTCACCTTAAATCTGAGTTTAAGATGCGCACCCACAAGCATGATTTGTGACATCACAACTAATTTGGAGACAATCGTCGTACAAAATGCAATCTACACAAGTGTGATGTGGAAAGTTGAAGCCTCCAGTGCACAAACATTGAGAACGGACCAACAGTTAAACCTTTCTAAACCCATTCATAGTTTCTGGATTTTTCAATGAGGGAGAAGCAGTCAGATGTTATTTTAAGGATTATAATGAGGTAATTGAACTTTTTTTTTTTTGTGGAAAAATAAACAAATTGGACCCAAATTACCACTCAATTATTATTTATTTATATCTTAAAACATGTCTGGAGAGGATCTTTCAATTTCAAATTAACATAGTCAGTCAGAATATTAAAGTTGTACTGATTCATTCATTAACTTTTTTTTTTTTTTTTTTGCTACATGGGGGCAGCAGAACAAGCTGTAAACACAATATTGATATATTATCAGCTAACAAATAAAGTTGTTGCAGCAACTTTTGCCTATTTACATCTCCAGCAGACACAGAGCAACAATATTATAATATCCAGCATTCACTCTCCTTTTTGTCTCCATTTGGTTCTCTACCAACTCTTGAGTGCAATATGTGGCTCGTTAGTTACTAAATGCTCTTCTGTGTTCATCAGCTAGTTGCTAACGTTGTTTTTTTTGCTGTTTGGTGCTGGGCAGGTTGTGTACAGTGGTTGCATCAGAGCTTTTTTTTAGGAAATGACTGCCTGTTTGAACCAAAACAGTCAAGTTGTGGGCCATAAAACCAAATCAATGAACTGAACGATGCTGAAACCCACCACAGCACTGAGGGGAACTGCATAGTCGGGTGATAATTATCTGTGGGTTTGTCACTATAAACTAAAATGATGACATAGTGACATGTATTTGTCAATTAACCGTCTGTTGATTGAACGATTGCGTCAGCGCTGGAGGACGCCCACACTACGATCCATCCAGGTTTAATATGCAGAAGTTAAGATTCCCTGCTGTAAAGTCTCTTTTTATTAGAAGCTATAAACTGTTAAACAAATCCTCCTCCTGACTTCAAGTGTTTTATCCATCCTCTCCAAAGTGTAGCAGTGTGAAATCCCTTAATACATACACTTAACGCTGTTTCTTGTTGGTGGATTGCAGAGTGAGACTGATGGGGATTTGTCATTTATAGTAGTTGGTATAAGCTTGATAAAACAGACCTTAAAAATAAATCATCTGCCGAGACGGAGCATGTCTAGAGTTCAGAATATTAGCTAGCTTCTCTCTATTGTGTACATTTAATTGAAAAAGGTGTTGCACTCCCTTTCTTCCTTGCAGCAGCTGCCCGCAGTGCAAAACAGCAGCTACAGTACTCGCCAGGCAAACTGCCTGTCAGACTGCTCTCAACCAACTTGGCACTTTTAATAGCTGTGTGACCCAGTTTGAATCCAATTGAATTAAATCTATACACATTTATAGCAGCTCCATTTAATCTCACTTGAGATTACTTATTAAATGCCTCCCGATGTGGTTTATTCTCTCCTCAACTTTCAAAAATACTTCTTCTGACGGTTCTCCTATCCAGGAATTTGCTTTCAGGCTACATGTTTTGTTTTTGTTTTTTGCATGTTCACTTTACAGCGACTGAGCACCTATCAGAGGCAGCTGCTGCTTCACCAGCAAGCATCAATATGGCTGCTGTAGAAAAAATACAGGAGTGACATTTGTTTATTTAATGTGTTTATTATATCATATTAGTTTATGATTTGATATTGTGACTATAATAATAAATGAAAATGTAAAATATAAAGGCTGTCTTTTAATGTTTTTTGTTCCTGCATTTACAGCTTCTTAAATTTGAGTATTTGCTGCTTTATTTTTGGTTTATATCAGACAAATCAAGCAGTTTTGAACAAACTCCCTTGGGCTCTCAGAAATCATAAAAGGGCATTTTTCTCTATTTTCTGACATTTTACAGACTAATGTACCAGTTAATTTAAAAAAAGAAACAGATTAATCACTGATGAAAATAGTTTCAGTCCTAGGGTGCTGTAAAGTGCAAATTATGATCACTGATTATGTGTTGCAGGTGAACATGGCAGCAGGATGAAAAGTTTGCAGCGTGGTCAGCTGATGAAGAAACTCTCTGATGACAATAAAGCACCGTTTCCTTCAGATTGGGACAAGTTGAACATGAATGGACTTAACAACAAAGTGCCGTAGCATCTTTACTGAATGTTTGCTGAATTAAAACAGAAAAAAATGACATTTGCTTGTGTTGTTTTTCCTCTCGGTGGCAGGTGCTGCTACATTTTAACATTCTGTTTAAATAAAGGAGAAGTAAATAAATGTGTAAAGCAGCCACCCTTAGACTGTTATTAATCGTTGTACCAGGAATTCCTGAAGCGATCCTCACAGAGTTGAAGAGTTGTCATATGAGGATATGTAAAGCCACGATAAACAGCAACGCTCATGTAAGACAGAAAGCCATGTGTTTACATTTGAAGACAGCAAACATTTACAGATAAGCAATAATTCAAATTTTGCTGCACCGTCTTGTCTGGTGTTATTCAAATGAAGCTTTTCTCCCCTCAACTCCTTTTGTGTAAACTGATTGCGCTCGGTGAACAGGATAGATAAGTTTTATCAACATCTGCCTAGAGAGGAACAGGGGGAAACTGATGACATCAGTTAATCCTTTTTACAATTAAAGGCACTCTTCCACAGCGTGACTCCGATATGCAGAAGATGTTAAACAAGCTGTGGAGCTGCTTCTATGTTGAAAATAGAAGAAATCACATTTGTTCCTTGGATGTGTGTTAGTGTACAAGTTTTGGTCAAATAAACTCAAACATTATTCTTGAAGCAATCCTTACAGGGCTGTTAATCATGTGAGAATGTGTTCAGCCTTGATAAGGACATAAAAATACAGAAATGAAAGTCAACTCGAGCATTAAAGCCAACTGGTTATTGAGTTTATCCTGTTAAAGAGGATCTGTCTTGTGAAACTTTGGGATTGATCTCAGCTCACAAAGATAGCTCAAGTTCAAGCTGAGTTATGTTGCTATGGTAACAAATGGAAAATCCAACTCCTGACCAATTAACTGTAAGGAAAAAAACGTTTTTGTAAGATCCTAGTGGGATAAAAATTAAAAACTTGATGTATTTATCAGTGTTGATTGTTCTATATACAACCTTCATCTGGTATATGAATAAACATGACAACAGTTATATATACATACAGTAGATGCTGTGTAAATTGTCTGTCCCCTTGATGCACGTGTCACATTCAGGTGTGCTGTGTTATGTTTCTGGACAGTAATGTCTTTGCATCCTTTTTATCATTCAACAACAACATCACATGACTCCTAGCCACAAAAGGGGCTGTTGAAGCCTCATGGGAGCATAAGGGCTGCAGTTGTGAATGCTGACAAGATAATCTGATTTGTTCAAATGTGACAAAATTTCAATCACGAATGCGAGAGCCTTTAAACTGGCGTTAGAGGTTGTTGTCCATGACTGTCATCACAGTGGAGAGGCACAAAGGGTCACTTGGTAATCTGGAAAAGATCACCGCTGAAATGATTAAACTGGGTAGAGACATCGACTTTTGAGAATTCAATCAGACTAGTGAAGCAAGAACATGCTAGAAAGTCTTTCCCCCCCACTGTACTTCACAGTTTGTTCTGTAAGTATAAAAATGGTTTGCTGTGATTACTGGCTCGGATTCCTTCAGGGCTCCTGGTCACAGTGCTGCTACTTGTGATATTGATGGTGCAGAAGAGGCAGTCTCAAGCTCTCATACAAGAAACCCTATGCAATTAGAAAAATCCTTTGAGCCTTCTGATCCCCAAAACCTACCATCTGAATCATGTTTTCCACTTGCTGTTGCTCTTCTTGCACATGTAGGATTCCCTCAGGAGACATCCTCTGCTAAAGTCCAGAGAGAGCCATCCAAATAACATCTGAGCCCTCAAACAATCTTTTAAAGCTAATGGTGCAGAGCAGAACACAGTCTTAAAAATGCTTCCGAGCAACTCTGTGTGACCATTAATCTGCAGCACATACATCCTGATCATGACATGACTGATGACGACCTCTTGATTAACACATCATGTCCAGCGCATCGTGCTTTCTGACGTGCACAGCTGGCTGACGCTGCGGGACATTTCTCCTGCCGCCCTTGCTTCCCCAATCCTGGAGCTCTGCACATTCAGGAAAAGCTTGCATCTGCCACATCAACTCTTTTGATGCCAGTGTCAGAGTAAGTTAGGGCAAGCTAAGCAGCATCACAGGAATGTGATCCTGCCCCCTGGCTACTCAGCCTTGGCCAATATTGGTAACCTTAAACTCAAATGACTCTGAGCTGAGCGCTGGATTATGTTTATCTTCATGGGGATGAAATAGAGAGCAGAGGGAGAGAGGGCATGGAGAGTTTAGGCAGCAGCAGGAATAACGTGGGCAGACTTAAAATGATGTGCAGGTACAGCAAAACTCTGTAGGTCAGAGTTTGCTCAAGGAAAAAGTAGCAGCTAAAACACATCACTTTTTTTTTTTTAGTTCTTCAGTCTTGCAGTCCCTCAGACAGATCCACCCTCATCATTGTTCAAACCAAAGAAAGATTTTCTTTTAAAGACTCTAGTCAAGGTCTCAGGGTTTAGATATTAAGTACACTTTTGTGTTAAGACAGCCAATGTAGCCATAAAAAAAATCCCAGAGAGCTAAATTGATTTGATTATTGTTATATACAAAAGGGTAACCTTTTCGGAAATACTGGCTTTTAAAAGATGTTCCTACCTTTGAAGAAAACGACCTACACTCTGTATGAAAATGTCAAAACATT
Source organism: Thunnus maccoyii (assembly GCF_910596095.1). Taxonomy (NCBI): domain Eukaryota; kingdom Metazoa; phylum Chordata; class Actinopteri; order Scombriformes; family Scombridae; genus Thunnus; species Thunnus maccoyii. The sequence continues at coordinate 11,521,762 of NC_056552.1, forward strand.
CATCAAGATACTGTGTGGCAACCAGCAGCTGTATATGTATATCTGTGTATCCAGTGCCTGCTGTTTGCACTATGTGCCTCGGTGATATATTCATATATGTTTATAAGTATCTCTCTTGGATCCTGTGTCTTCCCTCAACCTTGAAATGATGTTTACAAAGACTTGAGGCAAGTCTTGTGACCCAACGCTAGATTAACCAACTGGGCAAAACGGGCAACTGTCCCAGAACAGTCCAGGCTTGTTCTGTGTCAACTGGTTTGTGTTAATTTAATTGAACGTTGTTTGAGAACATGCACTGCTAAAACACAATATCAATGCATGATAAAGCCCTTCAGGTGGGTCCTGCTTCGTTATCTACAATAATCTTGAGGCCTTGTTTTACAGAGTCAAAATCTGTGTCAAAATCCAGTTTTGTTTGTACTTAAATTTAGCTTGATCCTATGTTAATTTGTGTAATATCAAATTACCATACAGTTATGAGCAACAGCTCATCTGGCTGTGTTGTGGCCTATATAGTGGTAGAAGTGTATGGAACTGGTCTTATATTTTGTTTTACAGTATTTCATTTTGTTTTATTTATTTGCTGAAATACACAATGACGTATTAATCACAAAAAAAGATAGCAGCACCCAGTCGTAAACGCAGCAGACCTTTCCGGACTGGACTATTGGTTTTTCAAAGCCCCGGGGCTGTTGTGTGTCAGTTCTGGTTCTGTCTTTGTACTCGGATTGACTTAAATAAAGTCTTATCAATGCAACAGAACCTCAAATAAAAAAAGATTAAATCAAAATTGAGGGTTGGATGTAATTATTTCACTCCACATAATGTGTGTGATAGTGCTTCTACAAAGTACTGCAACAGTCAGGGAGAGAATACTGTAGATGTACTGCTGTTAAACTTTGAAACTACTGTAGGGAGGATTTAGGGAGAATGCTGGGTTTGCATTTTAATACTGAATTAGCACAAGATAAAACAGTGCCCTAAATAATTCATGTACAAAAAGTAGCTCGTTTATGAAGTTTAGACCACAGAGCCGTGATAAATGTTTGCTCCAGGTATATCTGATAGAGATTCAGGTTTATCAGACACCTTATTGACACCTCTGATCTGACTCATTCTCTCCCAGTTCTGCTAATGAACAAATTATGGGTGAAATTGAGCACATTTTAATCTAAATTGAAACTAATTTGCCCTCAGGCCCCTCAGGAGTCTTTCGGTGACCCTTAGTAGTCTGTGAAGCCCATTTTTTTTATAGTTAAGCCGCTTGCAATTTTCCCCGCATTTCTTCCAACTTAATTGTTTAATTGAGTCACCAATTTCACTGTCTGCTTGGAACTCAATTCAGAGGGACTTTATTGGCATAAAAATTAGACAAGCCCTGGCCTTCTGCCAAGAACTATTAAGAACAATGAATAAAATCTGATTGATCATCAGTACAACAATAAACATCTGTTCCACTTGTATCACCCATGCAGTGTGACTATTAGGGAGTGTGTGTGTGTTTGTGGGGGCTGGTGTTTTAAACAAGAAAAAAGACGGACTAAAAACACTTAAATATTGAAACCAAGTAAGCAGAAATAAATGATTAGTGCAGGATCTAATTTCTCCTTTAACTCTCTCTCCCTCTATTGGCATGATTGTCACAACAACATTGCAAAAGCATCAAGAGTACATATTATATATAATTATATATAGTATATCTATGTATTTATGTGTATATATATACAGTACATCCTGTGTGTGTAGAGTTGAACTTCTCTCTCTCTCTCTCTCTCTCTCTCTCTCCCTCTCTCTCTCTCTCTCTCTCTCTCTCTCTCTCTCCCTCCCTCTCATTTCCATTCAGTCTGTTGAAGCAGCAGCAGCCTCAGCAGCAGCCTCAGCAGCAGCAGTCTTGTATGTGGATCCTTGGCTAGAGGACAAGCAGTAGGATACATCCCAGTCCCCCGAACTGCCTGAGTCAACATGGTCGCTGTGAGAGTCGTCGCCTGCCTGTGCCTGCTGGTGGGCTTCTCGCTCCAGGTGGACGTGAAAAGTGGGAAAGAAACAGGGAAAGCCGGGAATTTCATGGAAGATGAGCAATGGCTGTCAACCATCTCCCAGTACAGCCGTAAGATCAAGCACTGGAATCGCTTCAGAGACGTGAGTGGTGTATTTAGTGTAATTTGACCAGCGTGTCGTATCTTTCTATATCTCGTCCGGTGCTGTGCTGGTGTTTGAGATGCTGCCTGTGGAGGCAACGCGGGTTGTCTGCTCAGGTGATTTTGCGCACAGTTAACTGTCGCTCTGAAGTGCACATATACACGCAATATTAGCAGTTTGTGCGATAGAAATACTTAAAAAAAAGAGGGAGAACATATAACACAGGATAGTATGTTTAATAATTGGAATGCGCGTGCGTGTGCGCGTGCCTTTTTCTGCGTTTTCTGGGTATTTCACACATTGACTGCCCTCAAATTGACTGACATGCCAAACAGGCTACTATTTTATAATCTTTTGGTTGAATTGACGTTTTTTTTCATCTACAGACCTGCCATATGAGAGTGAATGAAATACAACTCACAGGAAATCCATGGTATTAGCTCCAAGTCTCAAAAGCCATTTCCAAGCTCCTTCTGGGAAACTGATATTCTGAACAGTGTCTGTATTCCCTGATCAATACCCACTGATCTGCCATATTGCACATAAAATGTAGGCTCACAGTTTGGAGGCTTCCAGAGCTTTCAGATGAAAAAAAGCCACACAGCAAGACATCAGTTGTGTGTTCTCTAAATCACAAATATCAAGTAGCCTGTAAGAGTAAAACAGTTCTTGTTCTCATGTGGATCTGTTGTTCAGACTGATTTCAAGGCTGTAAATGGACAGATTTGTTTATTCTGTTCAGCCATGCCAGAAGGACCATTCACTAGAGATAAAAGAACTTATCATCATACAGAAAAATGAATCTCTTACCAACTTAAATTTACTCATATTTGAATTTCCAATAAATAAATGAAATCTTTAAGCTGAGGATGATATGGATAATATCCTCTATAACAATACAGCTTGATAGCAATATAATCTGAGAAACATTTTATAGATACTATAACCTGTTGGGAATGTCAGTTTTTAATCCACTGAATTAAATACCTCTCAAATCAAGGTCGTGCAAAATGCTGTAAATCCAATGTTTTCGTAAAGAAGTCCTGCTCATTAATTTTGCAACATAGTCAGCACTGGGCTGATACAACTAGATATGAAAGCTACCTAAATATTAACAGTATCAGTGTAGTGAAGGATCAAAGCTCTTACCTGGTGTCTTTAAACCAGCAAAATCTGCATTTCCAACTGAAGGTAAACTGTTTTGCTGAGTAAAAAAGTGTCTTTTGAAGGCTCCTGCATGCTGACTTCTGCATGCTGAGGAAAGCAGTGGCCAAAATGTTTGTGCTTGATCGCTAAAGAATAAAGATAAAGAGAATGTGAACCTCAAAAGACAATATTTTACTCTGAGTACAAACCTCTGTTTTATATCGTCATATCATCTACACCACCTCAGTCCAGTCTGTAGCTAACAATTATTTTCATCACCATTCATTTTCTGGATTAATGGATTAGTTGTTTGGTCTATAAAATGCCCGAAAATGGTGAAAAATGTCAATCACTGTTTCCCAAAGCCCAAGGTGATGTCCTCAAATGTCTTCTTTTATCCCAACTAACAGTCTTTAACCCAAGATATTCAGTTTACTGTCATAGCAGACTAAAATTTGAAAAAATAAGAAGCTGGAAAAAGATGGACATGTTTTTTGTTTTTTTTTTTAAAATGACTCAAAACGATTATCAAAATAGTTAGTCCTTCTGTCCATTAATCGACTAATCATTGCAGCGCTAGTCCAGTCCAAAAGTGTAAACTCATCATACCCTAAATAATCAGGGCAAACATCAGGAAATATCAATCACTGATACATAATAAATTTCTAGTTTATTAAGTTAAACTAAAGCAGTCTAACACAACAGCCCTGCAATAAATCCTGCCTTCATTTAGATAGTAATGAGCAGTTTTTGTTTAAATCACTTTCAAGAGACATTGACTCAACTTTATGATCGTTTTGGATGCTGTGGTGTGTGGTGTTGCTGAGAGGTGTTTTTTATATTTATTGTGATTCATACAGTAGGGTTGATAGATTTTATATCATCCAGCCTCTATTTTCACTCTCCTGTCATGATCCAAAAAAAAACAACCAACCAGGGAATAACATGGGTGATTGGGGGGTTGTAGTGAGCATGGTTAGGGGTTGGGAGACTGTGATGCTGGGTGTGCCGCACCGGTAAAGTGATGACGGCTCCCTGGTGCCAAAAGACAGAATACATGGCATGAATCAGGTTGCAAGAGATCTCTGAGGAGGAGTTGGTTAGCAACGGCTCAGATCCAAGCCTCTACCTTGACAACCGGACAGTTGTTTGATCTTGTTGCTGAGAAAATATCACCTCCGACAGATATTCTTATCAATGATAGCCAGAGAGAAGCTGTAATACCTTTGACTGTGCTTGGAGGCTTGCAGGAATGTATCTTAGAGCCCTGGACCCTCAGGGAACAAGAAAGCCCAGTTAGAGAATTTGTACTTGAAATGCAAATTTGTGCTGTCATGCAAATTTGAATATTGTCTTTGCTGGTGTTTGGATTGGTTTGACTGAACTGTCTGATTGGATCATTGCTTGGCTTGACTGATTTCCAGAGGTTGGGTATTAGATGTGTCTTTAATGTATTTATGTTTAGCTGCATCTGGAATCTCAATGTGACAAATGCAAAATGTTGTGAGGAAGCCATGATGTCATTGTGTGATTAAAACAAACCCAGAAATAATAATAATAAAAAAGAGGATAAAGTGCTGTCACTAATGTGGTTTAAAAGTTGGGGTCCCGCATTTGATCTAGGGCCACAAAATATATAGCAGGATTACAGTTCATAATGTATGTATATACATTGTCTATTAAGGTTGAAACAAGTTAAATGATCAATTAATCAGCTACAAAACATCAAGAAAATGTGAAAAAATTCCCAATACATCTCCCTGACATCCTCAATTTGCTTGTTTTGAATGACCATCTGTCCAAAAACAACCCAATCTAATTTAAATTTACAATCATACATTTGCTTAATAAATTACTTATAAGATTAATTTATAATTTATAATAAATCATTTTCTGTCAACTGACTACTTGATTAATCAATAAATTGTTTCACCACTAGTGTTAGTGAAAAGTTTTCACCCTCCTATACTTTTTGCTTGATTTATTGTTTTACCTCTTTGTCTCCCAGTGGATTAATTAATCTTTTCTTCTTCATCATTAGAGAAAGACTCTTAAATGTCAAAGTGAAAACAAATCTGATGATTAGTTTCATTAAAGTTTAATTAATCTGCTGTTATTCGCATTTGTGAAACCACAAAAGATGGAAGAAGTCACAGTTGGGGGAGTGGATACTTTTCATAACCACTGTGTGTGTGTGTGTGTGTGTTTGTGTGTGTGTGTGTGTATGTGTGTGCATAGTGGTATGTTGTAGACTTCCTCAAACTTACCTTGCGAGGCAGCTGAATTTGCGAGATCACAACATCACAAGATCACGTAAGAATCCATCTTGTCAGGCCTCAAGTAATACGCTTGTGTCCGAACCAAGTGGGTAGCTCCCGGTCTGAAAAGTGAAGCCAATGGGAAGGGCCTTAAACCTGCATTATTTCTAATGGCCAGCAGGAGGCGACTACACTGGCTGCAAAAAGAAGTCTAGTTGTATGGAAGTCTATGAGAAAATGACCCTACTTCTCACTTGATTTACTACCTCAGTGAACACTTTCCTAATGAGTTTATGCTCTCAATCGCTAGAATCAAGTCTTCTTCAATGCATCATGATGTTCATTTTGTAAATTATGGCCCTGTAGATTGTAAATGCACCGTGCTAACCAAGCTAGCAGCTAGCACTGTGGTCAGCTTGACCCTCAATCAATTTTTTTAACGAGTCATTACGGTCTCAAACTCTAATTTTGGGCCCTCTAATAAGTGTGCTGGTGGTCATTTTGGAAATTATTGCTCCGATAATAAGATATAAAGACGAATAGTAGCTTTGATGTCTGCCGTGGGGGTGTTGATTGACAGCTGTGATTGACAGTTTGCTCCCCGGCTATGGGATTCACACTGAGTCGGACTACTGTCACAATATTTCAATAAGTATAATATTACTTGATAACGATACCTGCCGTGTTAGTTAGCTAATGTCTGTAGCAGTCTGCATCGCTCGGTGTTCCTGCTAAGCTAGCCTTAGCTTCAGTCCATGGTAGCAGGTTGTGTTTCCAGAGCATGAAAGGAAACACCCCACAGTCCTTATTTCCTGGCTCCAAACATAAAAGATGGTGCTGACCATAAGCAGCAACTCTGGGCTTCAAACTGGCTCCAATGCAAACCAATGGATGATGTTATGCCTTGCAATGTCCATCTTTACATACAGTCTATAGGTAGAAGTTGTGTGTTTTGAGAAGCTAAGTCACAGCAGCTAAGGTGCTATGTGCTGGTCTGTTCATGGATGACTATGAATCATAATAAACAGTTAAGTTCAACAGCATGAGGCAGTGAACTTTATGACATGGTGTCAGAAGTGACCCTTCTGGCTGAATAAGAAAAGAGGTAAGTTTGGAGCAGCGAAATGGCCAAGTTTCAAGCGCTGGAATCACTTGACTTCATCCAGCCATCGGCCATCATTTCTCTCGCTATTGGATCGCAGTGAAACTCAACCAGGAAGATAATGTCATTCCAGTAAAGACTTGTATGCTATGGGCAAAGAGGCAGAGCCGATATTTAGCACCTTCACGTTCGTGGAAAAGGACAATGATGACTATTACGAGGCAGTAATCAAGAAGTTTGAAGAACATCTCGTGCCCAAGCGGAACACTTTACACAAGCATGCATATTTCCACAGAAACTCAGACCAGCAACAGGGGGAGAGTGCGGAGGCGTTTGCAAGACATTGTTACGAACTGGCAGAAGATTATGATTTTGGAGCAACTAAGGACGAACAGATAAGAGATTGCATTGTCATTTGAATCCCAGATAGCAACATGTCTCAGAAACTACAAGTGGAACCGGATTTAACCCTGGAGAAAGCCATTTGCATTGCTTATCAGTCTGAACTCATTAAAGTGCAAAACACCAGCATCAGATCCACTGAAAGTGAAGTAAGTGCAGTTACATGCAAATTCAAATAATTCAAACCGTTTAAGAGGAGGCATGCTAAAGTCAAAGGTAATCGACAACTTAAAGGAGCATCAAAAGCAACATATGACAAGAACTGTTAAAGGTGTGGGAGGATGCAGGAGCTTGGAGCATGTCCTGCAACAGGAAAACGCTGCCGTAAGTGCAATAAGACTGGCCACTTATAAATAATGTGTAAAACTAAGCTCGTAGGGGCAGTGGAAACTACAGGAGCCATTTCAGAGGACATAGATCTTGATGAGATCTATAATGGTTTACAGATCTGCTAATTAATGGTACTACTGTGCAATAGAATTGACACAGGCGCAGATATTACAGTAATATCAGAACACACATACATAAGCCTGTCCCAGTGCCCTCTTCTGAGAAACTCTAAAGCAGTTTTTACAAGTCCTGGTGGAAAGCTTGTTTGCAAAGACAAATTTCTGACTGACTGTGTGAGACATGGACAGAAATACACATTCTGTATATATGTGATAAAAGGCCAATTTACCACTAGGTTACTTGGACGAAAAACAGCAACCAAAATGGGGCTTGTACGCAGAGTGGATGGACTTGAGTCATTTGAGGATGTTTGTGGAGACATTGTACTATTAAACTATCATCCAGTGAAAACGGAGCTTCGGCCAGATGCTAAGCCCTACAGTATCACCACACCACGACATATCCCTATCCTACCTCAAATGGAAGAAGAACTGAAATGGATGCAGTAGGCATCATTGAGGAGGTAAAAGATGTCATCGACTGATGTGCTCCTATGGTGCCTGTGATTAAAAAGAATAAGAAACCCGGAATCTGTCTGGACCAAACTAAGCTCAACAAAGCTGTGAAATGGGAGAGATTTATTCTACCCACACTGGAGGACATTGCATGAAAGCTCTCTGGCAGTTTTCTCCACTGTTGATGCCTTGAGTGGATTTTGGCAAATATCACTTGATGCCAACAGCAGGAGGCTCACAACTTTCTTTACACCAGTGGGCCATTTCTGTTTTTGGAGGCTTCCTTTCAGCATTACATCTCCCCTGGGAATATTTCAGCAAAAAATGAGCACCCTTTTGAGAGGACGATATCCTGACCATGACCACAACCTCAGAGCAGTAATGCAAACCATTAATGCTTCAGGACTGAAACTGAACAAGGACAAGTGTCAGTTTGGGAAATCTGAAATCCAGCATTTTGGGCACATCCCTGGGAAAGATAGTATCAAATCCAACACCGAAAAAGTCATAGCTATCACAGAACTGCCCAGCCCCACAAACGCTACAGAGCTACGCCAGAGGGTTTGGATGATCAACTACCTGGGCAAGTTTTTCCTTGACCTTTCATCTATCATGCACCCCATTAACTATTAAAAAATGATTCTGTATGGATTTGGGGAGAGGAACAGGAACAAGCATTTTAACAAGTGAAAGCCATGTTGACCACTGCACCAGTCTTGGAATATTATGATGCAACCAAGCCAACAGTGATTAGTGCAGATGCAAGTAACTACGGTCTAGGAGGCAGTTGCCTTTTGCTCACAAATACTGACTGAGACGGAGCAACGATATTCTCAGATAGAAAAAGAATGCCTTGCAAGTGTTTGGACATGCAAGCAGTTTGTGAAGTACCTACAAGGCAAGGAAAGGTTCCGCTTGCAAACAGACCATAAACCACTTATCCCTCTGATAAAGTCATATAAACTTAACAAAGCACCTGTGAGATGATGAAGTTGTCCATGTCCCAGGAAAGCAGCTCGTCGTGGCTGACACTCTGTGGGACAGTGTATCTGACACAGAACATGATGTTAAAGCCTATGTACAGCCGATGATATCAACAAGACCAATAGCAGGTGACAGACTGGATGTTATCAGAGAGGCTACTAGCCAGGATACCGACCTTCAGAGAGTTCTTAAAAAATGTCTCAAATGATTAATCTATTATCAAAATAGTTGGCGATTAATATAATAGTTGACGACTAATTGACTAATTGTTGCAGCTCTAGAATAGTCATGTTTTCATGAAATATAGGCAGTCATGTCCTCAGTTATGTTGGTTTGTGCCAAGATGTGACATGAGCACGTGGCTTCTTGACACACTCCCAATCAGCAGTGCGGAAGATTATTGAGAACTTTTATTGAATCAAATAGACTGCTAAAGCACTAAGATTATTTGTTTTGAGATACGCACCTCTATTTTGTGATTTATTATATTGTTTTCTATTATCTTTTTTATTGGTAAAATGTCATTTGTCTTGCCATTTGATAACTGGTTTTTCAGTTTCATTTTCTGAATGGGCCATTTGTTTATTTATATATGGAATAGTTTGACCTTTTGGAAATTACAGTTATTCATTTTCTTGACAAGAGCAAGATATCAAGATAGAAACCTTTTTCATTTCTGTAAGATAAATATGAAGCTCAAGGCATCAGGAGATTAGCCTAGCTTAGCATAAAGACTGGAAGCCCAGGAAAACAGCTAGCATGGCTGAGTCCAAAGTTCAAAAATACTCCTATTAGCACCTGTAAAGCTCATTAATTAACACACTGTATCTCATTTGTTTAATCCGTCACTAAACAGAAATACAAAAACGATAAATTGTGGTTTTACGGGTAACTATTTCATGGTGACTAGCTGTCAGTTGCAGTGACGGTTAGCTGAGATTGATGACTAAGCCGCTAACTGCCTCTGCACTCAAGCTACAGAGAGTATTTGGTGCATGGACATGAGAGTGCTGATCTTGCTATCTAACTCTCAACAAGAAAGCAATTTCACATATTTCTAAATATGTTTAATGTGTGAAATATGATTTTGTTTTGTAGTTCTGGGCTTCTTGTTTTTACATTTTTAGCTATTGTATTTTAGCATTTTGAGAAGAGGCACATAAAATGATCATGAATGGTTAGCGGTGCTTAGTCCTGTCTCTCCATGTGAATCTACAGGCTCCTCATCAAAAACTCTATGCGAATGTTGAACCACTGCACTTGAAGGGAGACAGACAGCAGAGTTGGCTCGGTTCTGCTCAGATGGGACTATTCTCTGATGTACCAGGCAGAGAGATGCACCATCTGAAATGTGAAGGGGTCATATTTGTTTACTAGCTGTCTTGGCAAACAGGTGGTGAGAAAACAGCATGCAGAAAAATTCATACTGCATCTAAATAAAACATGAAAAAAATGAAATCACTACGTGGGCTTTATAAACACAGTGATGCCAGCTTGATTGATGTGACTGGTGTTTAAATTGGACTAGTATACATATGATTATCCAGCACAGATACATAATGAGGAAATGTTAAAAGGGAGAACAATAAGACCAACAGCTGCAGAGGCAGGAGGTGTCGGGATAATCCACAGCAGGTTACAGAGTGTTATAGAAGCTCCATTATGACTGGCATCAATGTCAAGACATAAAATCTCCCGATGAAGATTCCCCCGCATTCATGTTTGCACAGAATTCACCCACACAAAGCCGGCTACACAATCCACAAATTAAGCTCGGCAGTAATTAATTAGCTGATTGTGTCTTCCTGAATCTGCTCATCACTCTTAAAACCTCTTTGACTACTTAATGCATCCGCGATTTTTCATCCTAACACAAGTACCACTTTGCATTCTGGTGCGTTCGGGTGGATCCGCTCAGCAGGAGCTCAGGCCACCGCTCATGTGAACAATACTGTGCTGTTCATTCATGGCCACATTAGATTCTCCCATCTCGCTCTGTGAGCGGTGCAAAGAGGGAACTCATTAAGGAGCTGTACAGCCTTTCAGCCACAGAGGGCTGTTTAAGGTTTGCACCTGCTCTACTGCCAGCTACATTTTTAATGAGGGAAAATTGTTACATCTTCTTCAGGTAAATGGCTTCCTCAGCGTCTTTGGTTGTTAAGATTAGCAGAGAGTGAGTCAAAAATACGAGTGATCATTAGCCTTATCGGTGCATACGAACAAATTAATTCGATTTAAGACAGTGATAAATGCAATAATTAGATAACAATGAGCAGTTCTTTAAATTTCCCCCAAGCCTCTCAGTGTGCTTAAATCTACATCCTCAATATTCATGAAGGAATATACTGTATGTGGAGAAAGGGAGCAAGAGAAAATAACTGAAATGTTCCATATACTGTACATGTATAAGCTTTAGGACTGCAACTAAAAATTCTTCATTCATTATTAATCTATTGATTTTTTAAAATTTTGTTTTAAAATGTCAAAAACTAAGTAAGCTAGTTAAGAGTCTACAGCCATGCAGCTCTGTGAGGCTGTCAAGTGGTGCTTTGAGCTAAATGTTAACATCTGGATGCTAAATATGCTCACAATGACAATGCTAGCATGCTGATGCTAAGCAGGTTTAAGGTTTATCATTGTCATTAGCGCATTGACTAATTAGCACTAAACAGCAAGTATAACTGAGGCTGATGACTGTACTAGTTTTTCAGGTATTTGGTAATGAAACAAAGTATTGGACAAATTAAAAATTTGAACTGATAATGGTGCTAGAGTAAAAGTTAAGAATCTATGATCTGGAACTATGAGTGTCTGTACACAAATGTAATCTTAATCCATCCAATAGTTGTTGAGATATGTGAGTGGTGGACAGACCGGCTGACATTGTCGTCCCTAGAGTCACACAGCTAGCATGGCTAAAAACAGCTAAAGATATTCAATTCACAATAATGAGAAACAGAAAAAAAGTCGAAAATCATTTGACAAGTTGGAATCAGAGAATTTTTGCCATAACATAAATGATTGATGAACTGTCAACATTCTTGATGATTAATTTTCTGTTATTTGACTTATCAACAAATCATTTCATCTCTCAAGCACATTTTAGCCCCAGTGACATATAAGAAAGTGTATATGGCAGTGCTTAGGCTACATAAAGACAGCAAAGGATGGATTAACTAATCAATCTCTTCTCTGCTCTAATAAGCAACCTGGTGCTTCATCCATCTATGAACCAGCTAGAGTCATTATTTATCCGTGCTACTGTGAATGAGATGTTGGCGATGGCCCGGTCACTGATCCTACATCAAAAACAGCTCCTCTGTGAGAGCCCTTTGATAAATGCAGGACCAGGGTTCACTCTGTTTTTCTCCAGATGAAGAGCAAACATGATGCTGTTGCATCCTAAGTGACACTGAGCTCCTTTACTTAGCTCAAAGACACGCTGCCAGCTGTGGGTTTTTCTGCTCCTGTCATCAACCTCAGCCATTTATTAGCCTCCCACAGGATTTATGCTCCAGTGCTAACAGCCAGTGTAATTACGGATATGAAAAATTAGAGTAAGAGGACAGTATGCAATTGTAGAAAATATGATAATGAGGCCTATTTCCAATTAAAAGTGAATGGCAGTGCGGGGGTTGAAAATTAAGATGGGAGAAACCATAACAGTTAAATGAGCTAATAGTTATCTGTATTTCCTCTGCTTTCTGAATCTGAAGATCAGCCTATCAAACCAACTATCTGTGGAATTCCGCTCGTTGCACGCTAATAGGATCAAAATGGCAGAAGCAGTGGAAAGAGACGCTTTCTTGTCTTTTTGTCATTACCGTGCATGTCTTTTGCTGGAGGTGAATGTCGGGAGGGGGGATTTGCTGTGAGTGTTTGGACTGGGCAGATACGATTCACAGTAGAAACAGAGAAGAAAGGAGATCCTGTTGGCTTCCCAACACAAGCGTGGGTGGCTCTTAATTGAGTGGAGAGGCTGTTTTGTGTTGTTGCTCCTGTGGAAAAGCTCTTCTCGCCAGATAGCAATTTATGCTTTGTAAAAAAAAAAGCAAAGGAAACAGTGAGAGAAGCTCAACGGCTGCCTTGAACAGAAGGAAAGCTTTCTCATAAGCAAAGCCATGTTCCACAGCCCACAGATTGTCCAAATATACAAAATCTCTTTCCCCTTTTCACCATGACTGAGTACGAGGAAGCAACTTGTTGTGGTGGCACGGTACATGTAGATTAATGTGTTTCATAATGGAGCCTGGCTGCACCTACTACATCAGTATATTAACACATGCACCAGCAGCAGACGGTCTGAATTCTATCTTTTTTAGCCGTTAACTTCTCTGTGAGTTGCTGAAATGTCGGGCTGAATAATTAGCCTTTCCAAGGTTCTTCTTCTGGCTCTATTGTTCATGCATTATTTATAGTGGCATCTGCCTGAGAGTTGTCTCTGTACTGGTGAAGCTCCTCTATGCCTTGCAGCAGGCAGAGCGATTTTATGCTGCCACTCTGCTTGTCTGTCTTCAGTCATGGCTGGCATGGTGGCACACCCAAGACTCAAGTGATGATTCAGCTTTTTAACAAACAAACTGAACTATATCATTGCTGACTATGCATCAATAATAGAAACTGATGGAACACCAGCTTTATTTCTCATTGTTTACTGGAGGATGTGGTTGCAAAGCTTCCCGGGGTTCATGAATACACAAACACAATATTAGACAAGAAACAAAAAATATAGACACTAACAGCTGTATATAATTGCATAAAAGTAAAAACTAAAAAACAAGACTGAGAGCTTTACTTACTACAGTGGTTCTTTGAGCTCAATGCTAACATCAGCTTGCTAACATGCTCACAATGACAATGCTAACATGCTGATGTTTGGCAGGAATATGTTCACCATCTTAGTTTAGCATGTTAGCATGCTAACATTTGCTAATTAGCACCAAACACAAAGTACAGCTGAGGATTATGGGGTGTAATTAATTGTGTAGGTATTTCGTCATGATCCAAAGTACTGGACAAATTAACATCTAGTCCTGAGTGGAACTTGAATGCCCAAATTGCACCGCAATCCAAATGATAGTTGTCGAAACATTTGACTAAAAACCACAAATTTCAACCTGCTGCTGGCGTTAGAGGAAAAGTCAGGAGATAATTAAAGTCAGTAGGCTTCATCCTCAGGGAACTTCACACAATCAATCCAACAGTTACTGAGATATTATTGTTTGGACCAAAGTAGTGGACTTAACGATGATATTACCATCCCTACAGCCATTGCTGCTAGCCTGGCTAAAAAGCAGCAAGACAAATAAAAAATGTAAGAAAAATGAAAGGAAAAAAGAAGTTAACACAACAGTTAATTCATGCTGATTATATTTGTAAAATACAGTAATTGATGTGAGTGGAAACAGGTTTGATTCTGAAGAGCCTCTTTAGAGTGTCATCTTTCAGATAATTTGATGTAGGCCTGGAGATAGATAATCGACCGTTCTTAGCATTCCTAATAAGATTAAGTACATCTTTAAAATGTATTTCACTTAGAGTTTGAAACTCCTTATATATGTCATATATTTGATGTGAGTCGGTAAGACGTTCTAATCTGGAGAGGTTCTGTATAGAACTGTGTTCCTCAAATAATTTTAGGTTTGAGAAGAGATAATTGACCCTTTTGGCTTTCTTTGCAAGATTAATATTCACTAAAACTAGCTCTTCCCTCAGAAATATAAAATATCACATGCATGATTACAGACATATGATAAGAAACCCAACTGTATTTATTACCACCTGGAAATCCATATACTACTTGACTGCAGTGACATCCCTATCTGTTTATCTGCAATGACCTTTATTGTTATCACACACAGACACGAGGCAGAAACCTCAGTTTACCCTTCACTGGGTAAATAGGCTTCACCTGCTGAAATCACTCTCCAGTAAGGGCCTAGTCATGGGACCTGTTATTTCAGTGGAAATATATATATATATATATATATATATATATATATATATATATATATATAACCCAACATGCAAACATAGCTGTGCATATAATAGCCATGTAGTAAATATACTGAGGCAGCAGAAAAGTGCTGTCCTGAATATATTCAGGTCTGCTTCAGGTGTCTTTATGTTTTTGATAGATGTGTGTTTGGGGCCACCGTTATTGTTATGAATCGCAGAGGACTGAGCTGCACTAAACACGTGGTCTGAGCAAACACAGCCATATCGCTTATGTTCAGTAATAATAGGTGTAATAATGCAAGGTGCTCAGGTTCAACCTGGCATTGATAGATTCTTTGCTTTAGGCCACAAATCACTCACTGTTGAAACAGTAGGGCAAGTACTGTACAATTAGGCCAGGCAGCTATATGAAAACTTTAAGGACATGCTCTTGCCTGAGGTGAATCAGCCCTCTTCTGTATGTTTGATTTTCACATTGGACGAGACAGGTGTCTGGCCGTGTTGAGCTCAACTGTCCCAGAGCTGCATATGGAGGAGCAGAGAGAGCTGAGCCTCCTCTCAGTATTAACTGTCAGAGGAAGAGAGAGGTGTCAAGGACATGCTTGGAAGGGACTGCGATCCTGTCTGTGTACAAGCTGTATTTAGTATGTGTGGCATGTGGTGGATATGTGTGTTTGCGTGTGTGGGAGAGAGAGACAGAGACTATTAATTTGTGGAGTTGGCAGGGTAATGGATACACACTACAAAGTCATATTGAAATGACCTTAAGCAAATCGTATAGCAGGGTAGGGTGCAGAGCTAAAGCGCTAATAGCTTTTTTCTCAGTTGAAAGAATCCGACAGAATCTCATTTATGCGTGATGTAGTCCTTCCTCAAGCCATAACGTGACATCTCAATGTGGCTCCCTGTTTTACTGTAATATCCCGCTGCCACTGCAGGAGATTAGCATTATCAGCAGCCACAACAACCCAATTTGTTCTCATTGCCATGGCAGACAGGGGGAATTAAATGTAATCAGCCAGCTAGCATATTTAACTTAGCTACCCCTGTGAGCTGTGTCATGCAGATCCCTGTGGCATTTCAACTGGGATGGTTATCATCATTATCTTCTCTTTACCATGCCGCTGGTTTCTAAACTCATATGTCTGACAGTTGTAAAGGAGCTCTATAGCTTCAATGGACTTGTCATGGAGCCTAATTAATTTAAACAGCAGGCGTAGCTGTTAAAAAATTGGAAATGGCAAATAAAATAATAATCACAGGCACAGATAGTGAAGTGATATTGTAATCATAAGTTTTTGGAGGTTTTGCTGAATACACATGCTGACAGTTCTCTACAGCACGCTCAAATGGTTGCACAGCTGCTCAGTACAGCCAAAGTGTTCACACAGGATTTTGGCTGCTGAGCAGATCAGATTCTGTATTTTTTGTATTGTCTATTAATGCCACAAAAAGACCAAAACCAACAATGCATTAGTCTGCATCTCAATACTGTCTGACTTCCCTTCCCTGTCTATGGCACTCAGCCCCAAGCACACAAGTTCTCAGTAATATCCTGACATAGCTGGGCACTGTTGTGTATAACTTTAATCAAGTAGGAGTAAATAGTTGATTTGTTGGGGACAATTTTTAGCTGCAGATGATTCACATTTGGTCTTTCAGTGAGAATTTACGGCAGCAGGACAAAGTATATTAGCCTTGTTCCAGACCTCCTTCACATTGGTTTTGGTGTTGTACTCACTGACAGTTGGATGTTTTTGTCTGGCGACAAGACAGCTGACCAATAAGAGCTTTGTAGGTGTGATTGTGTGTGTTGAGGTCATCGTCCTACATAGCTATACACATGAAATAAAGCCACAGAATAATGGCCACAAAAACGGTGACCAGGGTGGATGAAATGGTTGTTGCAGTTTGTTGTAAGTCAACTTACAGAAGTAACAACTCTTTTGGGAAATACACTTATTTGTTTTTTGCTGAGAATTAGATAAGAAGGTTAATTTGATACCACTGTCATGTAGCTTCTAAATATGAAGCTCCTGCTAGAAACCAGATATCTTGAAAAACATTAACTGAAAATTTAGTAGGCTGGACAGATTTATCACTTGCTTCTGGTTGGTTAGGGCAGAACATACACCCTCTCATTCAGAAATCAACATGAATGAATGAATGAAGTGAAACAAAATGGCAATTCACTGTGATTTTAGCTTTATGTGGGATTGAGGATCGTAATGAAGGAACATGTCAACCAGTGTAAAGCTGATGTATTTCAAACAGTTTTTGTGCAATAATGGAGGTCTATGGCACAGAGGAATCAGGCATCGGCTGCACGGATATTACTTGTTAGAAGGATCCATTCATTGTTGGTTTTGGGCTTTTCATGGGATTTGTTGATGATAAAAAATACGGAATATCTCCATCCTTATCCTTTAAGAGATTTGTGTCTCTCACTTAGGATCAAGTAGGACTCATTTTTTAAAAAAGGGAAGCATTACTCACTCACCTTTCTCCACTACGTTTTGCATAGTCTTTTAAGTAACAAGAGGAAATATGAATACACAATTTGGGGAAAAAAAGGGGTTTAATACACCATGGACTTTGGAATAAAGAAATCTTTTCAAGCAAGCTGAGATTGACGCTTAAACACTAACAACATGATGTAAAGAAATACTGTATTTGTCTACATGAATACTGTTTTCCCCCTTGATTACATTTACTGTTCTTCTTCCATCCGATAATTAGGATAATTACATGTCAACACTCAAAAATATCTTACAGCAGTCACTCGGTAACAAACAGTACAAATAACAAGCCCATGCTATGACAGTTAAATGAGTAAAGCAAACTATAAAATCGATTGTTTTTTTTTCATTTCTTGCTGTGTTTTTACAGATTTCCATAAATTAAATTAAGATTGGGGAAAAGAGGCACACTTGAATCTGGCCATCATATGTATGCTAAAACCCTAAAAAAATTCCAAATCAATCAGAAGTCTGTGATAACCAATTCATGAAGACAGCTTGTATTTTAAGTAGTAAAAACCCTGCTGGTCTTGTTTTTCTCTGGGGACACAAAGTCGGTTTGTTAGAGTCTATTGGAGTGGAATTTATTTTCTTAGCAACCACCACATTCAATATTGATTTAAGTTTCCTGGATTAGAAGAGTATGCCAACACCAAACAAGATTTAAACTCATTTTTCTATGTATGTATACTGATAACTTTTTGTGTTAGCAGATCAATACTGATGAGTCTAGCTACTATAAAGTGAAAATAGCACACAGGCATCAGGTGCTTTAGTTTCTGTGGAGCCACATGCTTCAGCTTGTCTTTAGTATGGCTTTTTTTCCCCCTTGCTAATATTGTATGCAGAAGCAGCGTGGCTCAGCACAGTAAAGACGGCCCTGCATAAGCTGCGAGCTCCCTGGGGCATCTGTGTGGAGCTCAACCTGAAGGCTCGCCTCCTCTCTTTCTGCTTCTTTGTTTTGCAAATGGGGGGAGGGAGCGATAAGATGCTGCAGAGTCTCCGCCGTTCCAGGGTTCTGCTTGGCTCAGCAGCAGGGTCCAACAGAATCCATTTTTCTGCAACGCCGTCCTCCTCCTCTCCAATTACTGCACCTCTCAGAGCATGCAATGCCTTCATTCAGCGGTGGAGTCTGCTACAGTGAATTGAGCCAGGCCACTGTTTGATGTGTCACTTCATCAGTGGTTTTTGAGACCACAGCTAAAAGACTCATGAGAATGGAAGAGGTTAATTTTTGTGATGCAACTTCTTGAAATTAGGTCTTGTTAGCCAATGGCTGCAGCTCAGAAGAAAAGCCTGTTGAAGGTCTTAATGTTTTCAGACTTTTCTCAGGTTGGAAAGAGCCTCATTTATGTTAACTACACATAAACCAGCCTGTGACTGGATACAAAGTGTTATGGCCAGTTAGTTAAATCTTCTGCATTCTTAGGCAAGAGCTAAACCAAATTCCCCAGTCAGCCTGATTATTTCTGCATTTCAGCACAGTGCAAATGTTTCAGATGGATGCACGCTTGACAGTCCACCACTTCGTGGCTCAGGAAGAGCGACGTGCCCTTCAGTGTGCAGAGATGGCTGCAGATTGTGCTTCGACCTGTACTGCATTGCAGGCAAGCGTCTTACCTTGTGAAACAACATGCGTCCTTCGCCTGCAGGCCCCCCGAGCACTCCGGCTCAAATGATCAATTTGATCCAGCTCTGTGTTGCTGGGCTGCGACTTAATCCCATAATGCTCTGGTGTTTTGTTGCAATCGAGACACCCTCATTTTTCCCCGTGGGTTGCTTATTTTTTGTCTTTGGAGTGTGATGAAAAATCTCATGCACCTTTCATGTACACCGTGTGTAATCACCTTTAACAACCTGTAATACAATCATAGTTCATGGCAGCATCTGTCAGAGTGAATATGGTGAAGAAATCTTAGACCTGTCATGGTTTAATAAGAGAAGGAATGACCCAAGGATTGGTTTCTTTATACCACACGGATTGGTATGCGGAATCAAAGGAGATGTGAAAATGTGTCCTTAGCTGTTTCTGTGTGATTTCTGCCTCATGTTCAAGTGAAATTGCAATGTTTTGCCACTCTAAAGCCAGTGGGTTCAGGCCGAAAGACACACAGCCTCATTTTGGAACACTCTAATGCATTTCTAAGTGGTTCAATCTGTGGTGGGTCCGCGCCATTAGTGTCTCTCCCATTTCTCTGTCGTTTTCAAAGACGGCGGGGTACAAACTGAGTGAGACATTACCTCCACCACTCAGGCCCCAGCATGCTGAATCAGAGCACCATAATGTCATGGCAAAGGCAAGATGCACTCCCACTGCTCCCTGGTAACTACAGAGACATGGAGAGCGGAATGTAGATTCAAGACAGCCTCCGCCTGTGTGCCCTTTTGCAGCGATTTAAAGTAGGCAGGGAGACGTAGCTAATTCGGCCACATTAATCAGGCAAAGCACATTACTGTGCAAATGACGGCCGGAGTAATGATGAGCTGACAATGTCCCGCCAGTCAGAGAGTCAGACACACCTCGGTGATCTGATAGGATGACACGGCCCCAGCCCAGAGCTGAGCATTCAGCTGAGGAACGCCTCTCTCAGGTTTCCATTAATTACAGACATGACCTGGATCACAAGTCCATCCATCAGCTGCTGTTTATCCAGTCACCGCCAGAGTAAATGACTTCATGAAGCTGGATAAATGACAACTGGAGGAAATGCAGAATGTCTAGATCATCATTTAGCCTCTAACTCATATTCTGCTGCTTAAGTGATATCTTCACTGCAAATATCATCTCTGGAATATCAATAAGGAGTATTGTGGAGGATGAAGCACACAGTTACTGCGCTGAGAGGCAGAGTCTCTGAAATAAAACTCTTGATATATCAAGAGTGTATGTGTGACTTCAGTAATATGGGTTTTTGAAGGCAGCATCAACACTTGTGTAGTGTGGGGGCTGTTTAGAAATCCGTTGAGAAATCATAAGGATCCAACATTAAAGTAAACATAGAGCTAGATAAATATGTTGATTGAGTTTTTAGAGAAGAGGGCTTTGCAAAAAGAAGAGTAATGACCATTTAAATTCATCATGTTGCTGATGTGCCACCTAAAAGCAAAATGCCATTAGGTTTTGCAGGATCACTAAGTTGTGCGTTTGTCATCTAAATTTGGTTGCATTAGCATAATTGGTTCAAAGCAGATTATGTCAAATAGGCCATAAAAATAAGAAGCCAATTTTTGGAAAATGGCTGGTAATGTCTGTTTATTTTATTGGGTTCATCCAAATGTGTTATGTAAGACGTTTGGTAAAGACTGGATGAAATTAACATGTCATATCTTGTTTGTTTAATCCATACAAAAATCTAACTGTGGAAACGATGGCCTGTGGTTTTATGTGGGGTTTATGTGCGTAACTTTCTTGGCCGGGTGCAGTGACCTCCTAGAGTTTTGTTGTATTGAATAAGCAGTCTTTATGCTAAGCTAAGCTAATCACCTCCTGGAGCCAGCTTCATTTTTAACATACAGACATGAGGAAGGTATTGATCTAACTATCTAATGTCAAACTATTCCTTTAAGATATCTTGTTAAACAAACATACAAGACTGAAAACATAACCTCCTTTGGTGGAGGTAAGTCAGGATGACCTATACATTAGAGGCTGTTTGGATACATTATCTCTAGATAAGAATCAATCAAGAAAAATATGATATTTCTGAATTAGATTAGGGAATATGATGTTCTGCGGTGGTCAGAGAGCAGCTTATCTGGATGAGATAAGTCTGATCATTATCTGATATATAATATTTGTGTAGAATAGATGGAGGTGTTGTGGTTCGTAAAATGTTCTGTGCTTTTAAGAATTTTTTGACACCCACCTTTGTTTGATTCCAAATGTCTCCACCATTTCCAGCACATTCACTACAGCAGACAAGTGTTGAAGGTGTGTGTGTGTGTGTGTGTGTGTGTGCTGAAGTTTAGCTTTGTGTGTCTGTGTGTCCTTTAGAGCCCAGACTGTACCGACCCTGTCACATTACAGGGACAGATGAGCTGCAGTGATGGAGCAAGCAAGCGGGCTGAATGCACGTGATGGATCATTGCAGCAAGGCGAGGAGATGCAGATTTTCACTGTGACATTTCTTTTACAGCGCAAGCATTTCTCTGAGGAGCTGAAGTGAGGTCGTGCTCTGGCAGCTCTCAGCTCGAACACTTGGAGCCCACAAGCTCCTCTTCGACAATTCTGCCGTGCAGTTTTTTGAATAATCTCTTTGGAGACAAAAACATAGATACTCCCTTTATTTTTAGATTAAAACATAGTTTGTATTAGAGGTGTCAAGGATTAAGGGTGTCGCCTGTTAATTGCACTTGACGTCTAACATTTAAGCTGTAGATAAACATGGCTAAACATTACTGATGGCTTAACACCACTGTTTTAGATACCAATTACGCAACACTGAGTATGGGTGGATAGATATTAATCCACTACTTATTTTTTCTTCTTCTACTAAGATGTTTATGAATGATAACCTCTACTTTTCTGAAGATAGCTATCTTAAATCTCATGTGAATGTACACAACATGAACATGACTCAATACTTGTTAGCATGGAGCGCCGCTTTTTGCAATGCAACTAAGTAAAGCTATCAGACACACGTTTTAGCTCCAAATGTCAGCTATAAAAGTCTTTGCTGAAGTATTTTCCAAGAGTTTCTAAAGGAAACTTCTAAACTTGCTTGGACCACCAATTCAGAGAAGAAACGTTGGTTCGGCAGCGTGTAACAAGGGTTTGTGGTAAGATGTTCTCAAATATGGAAAAAGGTTGGTCCTAGCTTAAAATAAGTCCCACGCTTTTCTCAGCTTTTCAGCTATGGTTGCTGTCTAGAGGGAGTTTCTCACTCTTCACTGTTTCCAACAATGTTTCTTGTTCCGGTGACACTTTTCTTCTCAATACTTGTTGCTTGTACCACTTTGTCATATTCCTTTTCACAATGCTTTTGCACGGTTGCAGTGTTCCTGTTCTAATTCTGTTCATGAAAACGTTAGTATTGCAAAAGTTTGAAGTCTGCAATTTGGCTGTTTTCCTCTTTTAGTGTTAAGTATGATAACACCATCCTGGAGTTCTCACTATAGTGACTGCTGCTGATATCACATGACATGTTGCTACAAAGTGTTGCTGTGCAACTTTTTTGGGTATATTTTTCAAAGGTTATAATCAGAGTGTGACTTTTTTTTCAGACAATCTAAACCTGAAAGTAGCCTTACCAGCGGGTAATCTTAGCAAGCCAGTTAAGAAGACACTACATGAAAATAAGACAACTTTGGATTTACCTGGAGTCACATTTCTCCTCTTTGGTGCCAGCCTCAAGCTAGCATGTACCCGGGCAGTCTGTCCACTGAACGCACAGAGACCAAATTGATATCAACCCTCCAACAAACCACCAGTAAGACAGCAAACAAGTTGACCCTCAAATTGTCTAAATAATGGAACATTACTGTAACATAATTACTGAATTTCACAAATTTTACACTACTTGTTACTGAAAAATTAATCCAATTACTGTAATGTGAACTGCTGAACACTGAACGTAACATCCCCACTTTGTTTACCTTAATGACCTCTCTAATGAAATTTTCTTCTGGCAGCTGATCCAGTGTTTGGCTTGTGTCAGACCAATAGTGAGTATCGGATTGGTGCATAACTGGCTAGCTCACAAGCCAAGCTGAGCAATTTATTCACTGAGAAACAAACATGCACTTAACTGCTTTAAGACTAAAAGGTTCAGCTTACCCCTGTGGTTGTCATGCAGAGCTGGGATGTGTATGAACATTTTGGTCACTGCTAAGGACAGGTGTGTGCGTGTGTGCAGCAGGGGGGTGACGTTAAGGTTGGCCGGTTCAGGGTTATCAGTGGTATTTATGTCACCTGCAGACGGGGGCTTGGTGGAGGTGAGATAGACGTTAACTCAGAGGAGCGCAGTCAGGCTTGCGGCCAAACGCTGTCAGCCTAATGCCGGTGAGCGGTCCAGGAGGAGCAGTCGCAGCATCTGGATAGTCAAGCTCCATTAGCCTCCCGGCTCTGTTTTACACTGGCTGCATTACAGCCTTGTTGACAAATGGCAGAAGAGGTGGTGTGTGTGATATGAATCACATAACTCAGGGGACCTCCACCATGAATATATACCTCCTTGCTCCCTGATCTTTCCCTTCCTCTCTCCCTCCCTCCCTCTTGTCTAGGCTTGCTGCATACTGTAGCAGCAGCCTGGCTGGGATTCAGTGGGACAGCATTAGCTCTCAACCTTGGTGAAGGACTAAATGCAGCCTCAGCCTGGTGTCCTTGCTGTCACACTGCTGCTGGGAGAAGATAAGCACTCCTGCCTTTAGGACACGCTGTGGGGCTCCCATCGGTCCCTGCAGCACTGGGAGCTGTGTAATTGCAGAAGCACTGCGAATAATTAATTAAGTAATCGTTACATCTGACGTGCGACATGCTACGGCAGTCATGTCTTTGATGATGAGAGCGGCCGTTTTGTGGGATTTTATGGTACTCTACAATTTTTCCAGTGCTTGCTAAAGCACATTCTGAGATTTAAGGTTGGCTTAGCAATAATTTCTCTATATACTGCACCATCACCCTGAAAGTTCAGTGTTATAGCTATAACCTTTAAAATGCCATGTAAAGATGCAGATCTGAAAAGAAAAGGCAATTTTATTCAGCGGTGGTGGTGTTTACATTTCATATGACCTGTTTAAAGGTTTTTTTCTCCTTCTCCTTTCATATGACTCCAGCTGGTTTGGAAGATTTCTAAGATAGCAAACAGTGATATTGCCCCTCGTATATGTAGCTCCAGAACATTTTAACTGCTACAGAGAAAATATTTACCTCTAAGAAACAGTCTCCAAGGTGAAATCTAAAGTCCTGCTGCATCTTGGTGATAAATACTTGCCTCAGTCTTTTAAAGCCTTCCGCTGGCTTTTTGGCTCGTCCTTGTGCCGCCTGTAAATTGTTCATAGTTATATATTAAGATGCTGTCACAGCACTGTTAAGTAGACAGGTGTGTGTGTGTGTGTGTGTGTGTGTGTGTGTGTGTGTGTGTGTGTGTGTACACCAGGTATTCCTCATGTTGTGGGGACATAAATCTGTTTACACAGTCACGTTATGGGGACTCGCCTCCCTAATGGGGACGAAAAGCAAGTCCCCTTAATGATAATCATTAATTTTACAATTAAGACTTCGTTTAAGGATAAGGTAAACTTAGGGTTAGGTTAAGGTGAGGGTAAGTGTTAGGGTTAGGCAAGTAGTGGTTATAGTTAAGTCAATATAATGTCCTCTGAAGTGATGGAAACCTGATTGTGTGTGTGTGTGTGTGTGTGTGTGTGTGTGTTTAAAAATAATAATACTTTGTTAAAGTACTTAAGTATTTTTTGGGAGTATCTGTACTTTATGAGATTTTATATTTCTGTCAACTTTCACTTGTTTTCTGTTCTACCCCTCCTAAAAAAATGTATACTCTTACTCTGATACATTGCCCCTAAGCATAAAAAACAAATCAGAAGAAATTTGGTAGCCTAATGATGTTGGAACAAGCAAGCAGGTTTTGTGAATCAGTGGTCCTAGCTTGCAAGTTAAATCACTGGTTTATCACGTTAACGGGTAAGTGCAAGCAAGTGCTCTCAAAGCCGCGTTAAGTTTCAACCACAAACAATGGTGGTTACGTAGATGAACGCCCATATTTGCGAGAAATGTCTCATGTTGGAGTGAAAGATTCTTCTTACCGGATGAAGTGCCTCTTATGCTTACCCAATGACACGGAAATATTGGCATTTAAAAACTCGATCCAACCTCAAGAAACACATTGAAGTAAATTAAGATTAATCCCGTGAAGCCACAACGTTAATGTTCTTTAATTATCATAATTAGTGTTAAAGGTGCAGTGTGTAGAATTTAGGGGAATGTAGTGGAACTGACTCGGCAGAAATGGAACATAATATTCATAAGTATGTTTTCATTAGTGTATAATCACCTGAGACTAAGAATTGTTGTGTTTTCATTACCCTAGAATGAGCCCTTTATATCTACAGAGGGAGCGGGTCCTCCTCCATGGAGCCTGCCATGTTGTTCCGCCATGTTTCTACAGTAGCCCAGAACAGACAAACCAAACACTGGCTCTAGAGAGGGCCTTTCAGGCTTTTTCACAAGTTTCACGGCCACCGTAGGTTCTCCTACACGCTTGGAAGGGGAGGAGGAGGTGAGGGCTAGGTCAGTTGGTCAACCTCACAGCTAGATGCCACTAAATCCTTCACACTGGTCCTTTAAGCCTGTTCAGATATCTGGTTTAACATGATGGCTAGCTAACGTTGCTGATTACATTCGAATCACAGATATAACGTTTACCACTGAATATTGTCGGAATTAATTCAATGCAAAACTCTTGAAGACATGTCCATAATCCTTAAACACTCTTAATGGTATAACCTACCGGCTGAATATTTCCTCAGGTTACTTGTATTTTACACCAGTGGAGGAAATATTTGCGGTAGTGGCAGGTTACAGAAGAGGATTCAGGATTTTGCATGTCTTCAAAAATGCTATATGTTAAATCTTGAGTTTTGCTTTGAATTAATTCCGTCAAAATTCAGTGGTTAAATCAGTCAGTCAATCAATAAATCAATAAATCAATCAATCAATCTCTATTTGTCACATGTAATCACAGTCAGTTCCTTCAATTTGTGCAACAAGAAGGAAAAACTGGATTTTGTTCTTTAAATTCTTTAAGTTGTGAAAACCTTGTTTTTCTTCAAGTGTAACATAGGCTCTGTTTTTAAAGTGGTGTTCATGCTCAAAAGAATAAACTTCATAATTCTCAAAATGCTGGTGACTTTAACTTCTACCAAAGTCATTTTGTGGTAAGATATCTGTACTTCTACTCAAGTGCAGCTTTCAAATACTTCATCCACCACAGGCTGAAATAAACCATGCAGTGCTATATTTCTCCCAAACACACCGGAGCATTGAATGATGAAACACACAGGGAGAGGCTGTGGTGGGTATTGATGTGTAATGCCCTTGGATCGAAGCCTAGACGGTGAAATGGAATGAAAGGAAAGCAGTCACTCCCCTGTTAACTCAAGGTTGTACTTTACAGGAGCTATATCTGTCTGTGTTGTCAATGCTATGCTTAGTAAATGTGTACTACGTGTCTGCCGCAACTATAAAAAACATCTAAATCACATCTGCCTGTTGACTTTGAAGATTCCCACCAATTTGCCTGTATATTCCCAAGGCCGATGCGGTATGTCATGGCTTATCCACAACTTCCGAGTTGGCAGGAGGCTGGCGTTTGGCAGTCGCTTGTAAACACAGCCAGAGAATGAGCCCTTAGTGATCGGGACCCCTGCCAGCTCACAGAAGTGGCAGCTGATCATCCTCGGTTAATAGGCGCTCATAATCCTCTGTGAATGTCTTATGTTGTCCCCCGAGAGGAGCGAGACTAAGGCATGTATTTGCAATCAGAGTGCATTAAGGGCTGACAGTTTAACTGCTGCCATAACTGTAATAAACCAACCCACTGTTTGCATGCTGAATGGAAGCAAAATGAAAACTGCAAAGTGTTATTTTATCTCTAACAATGGCTCTCTCTCTTTCTCTCTCCCCCCACTGCTGCTTGTCATTGCTACAGGAAGTCGAGGTTAGTGGCTCTTTTGTGAATGTGCACAAAGCATTTTCTGTCTTTTTTGACATCTCTTTTAGGCTGTAGGTGTCACCTGCCCTATGAGTAAAAGCTCATCTTGGCTAGAGCACAAAAAATACATCATTGTCCGCTGTAGTGGAAATTTGCCTTTAACTACAACTCAGAGGTGAAAAACACTGCAAAAAAAATAGATAAAGAACATTAGAAGCAATAACATTTAAAACATAAATAACATCAAATCTGCATGTACAGCTATATGCATACTGCTTCCTAGAAAAGAAGTAGAAATATCGTTAATAATGAGAAAAAAACAAACACAACTGTAAATTTTATGTGGTATGACTCATAAATGGATGTGTGTTCTTCATTTCAATCCAGAAAAACAAAAGTATCAACACAAAAACTACCTCTTTAACTCTGTATCCTGTGCACAGTATTTAAGATGCCTTCGGCTATACTCTTTCAGCTTGACTTGAGAGCTCAGTCTTCGTGTCCCCTGAGCCGAATAAGACCGAGCTAAACTGAACAGACCTGATCCTTAGGGTCCTCTCTGGGCCTGGTGCCGAGTAGTAACCGCTTTATAGTTGATCCTCTCTGTCCTGACACAGAGAGAAATGGGTCAGAATGGATACAGCAGGGGGACGCTGAATTTTTATCATCGTTCCAGCGCAACACCGCGAGGGACACAATCTAAAAAACAGTTAGTTTGCAAATATTCCCTCTGCAACAGTGCAGGAGCTAAAATAGTCCAAGGCTTCTTATAAGATGCATTTAAACTCTTGCCTTGGCTGTTTACTTGATGTTAGAAGCTACATCTACAACAACTACTGTCAGTAGTGAATAAATAATAAATAAATAATAATAATGGTGTTTATACAGACCTTTTAAAACAAGAGCTGCAAAGTCCTTAATGAAAGTGCCACAAAGACATTATGGTTGAGTTTGATGGTTCACTCTTGGCCTTGGAAACAGAGGTTTTTCAGACAAAGCAACCTAAACTCCAGGTCCACTCACTCGCTTTTTCTGGAGCCTTTGACCATATCACATGGTCTTCATCAGTGCCACAGATCTGTAGGAGTTCAATTCTTCGTGATTCTGATGATTACAGCTGCTGATGAAGATGGCTGTAAAACGGCTGATAGTTCCAGAACAAGCAAATAAGTGGACCTTGAGATTGTCTTGTCAACAAAATTATTATTGTTTTAACTTTTCATGAGCTGAGAAAAACCTCCAAATTTGGAAAGACACAGTTTTCACTGGACAGCAGCAATACATTACAATAACCCAAACATTTCAAAAGTGATTTTTAAGAAAACACTGAGTCATTCAGCCTGATATCCTCAGGACATTCACACTGAGTCTGGGGGCCTTCAGAGCCAAAGTCACCTCCACAACAAATCCTTTAGGGGGGAAACAGCCGGGATAGTCCAGTCTGATGATCTCAAGCTGCTCTCTGACTCATATGATGACAGCAGGTCTGAAATGTAGCCATGCACCAGACCAAGCAGTTAAAGGTTAAAATATGTCCATAAATGAACCATATGTTTGTTTGGGTTTGTTTTGTTTTTTTTTTAAAATGAGAACTATTTAATTCTCAGGAGAAGAAATTAATGCATAAATTATCTGTTCGTCTGAAAAATCTATGGAAGGTCTAATTTTTGTTTTAATTAGGAGATAAACAAACAAGGATGCTATTTTTTGTGTGCTGTTCCAAAACAACTTAATTTTGAAACAAAGATAAGATGCCATTTTATTGATCCCCACAGGGGGGGAAATTAGGTGTTACAGCATCACAAGAAACAGCCAGATAAAGATATAAAAGTTGGAAAAAAAACAGGTAGAACTACAACATAAATGAAAGTTATATACAGATACGAATAAGTCAAAATAATATATTGATTTAGTTGACCAAGGAAGGGCAGTATTTTACTGGATGTATATGTTATCCTGACTGAAACTTTTATCCATTCACCACTTGAAATCATTTAAGATTTTACTGAAGTATAATTGAATGTCATCAGCAAAAGAGCAACATTTAATAGTAAAACTTGATAAATGACATGCTTGATTGGATGCTGTAATCCTTTTTTGACATTTATACATTATTTTGTTGCTGTGTTAGCACTTGGTTAATTTCTATTTTCACTGTTATTATGTAATTTAAAATAAATAAAGATTGACCCATCAAACTGACTGTATATGCAGTGCATAAAAATTCTCCCAGAATTTAATGGAACTGAAATAACCTTGGATTTTTAAAAAATCTTAAAATCTTATGTCTTATGATAATTTGCTTTTTGCTCACTTGCTGCCATCTCTTCATCATCGGAGCTGAGTGCATTTGAATTGCTAAAATCACATCCAGATTTAAAATGTCATTCATGATGTGAAGCAAAGTTTCCACATCATTTTGCATGACTGTTATGTTCCTTCATTATTTATGCTCCTCTGAATTCTCATTAAGCACGAGTGCAAGAGCATGCTTCCTCCACTGTGTTGCCTAACATGAATTATTAAATCCATTAATGCAAATATGTTTTCTTTCCAGGATGACTACCTTAAAAACATGGAGGAGAACACAGGTTCTGATGAAAGTAAGTCAGAAAAAAAAGATTTTCTGTGGCACTTACACGTGTGGAGGACGTTTTAGGATGGATGTGTTGTTTCTTGTGAAGTTTTGTGTGTTTTCCACTTACAGCCTGAGTGCATGGAACTGTACTATATGCAGCTTAATATTTAAATGGATTTACTTAAATGGCTGGTTCCACTGTAAAGGAAAAAAAAGCTACTGCAGTTCAGACTCTACCAGCATAATCAATGCTAAGTGCTGTCCGCCTTTATAAATCTGCTGTAGACAATGAAATAGCATGGTGCACATTATCGAAGTGCCGACTTCTTTTAATTGCAGCAGTTGCCTGAGGTCATCCAGCCCGTGGTGAGCACTGGTCCAGGGTGTCAGAGCTTGTGGAGGGTGAGGACGCAGTTGTGATTCAGGAAAGGAAAGACTGAGCCTTCAGTCGGATCCATTAGTTTGAAAAGCCTACTATAATTGCCTTTGTTGCTGAGGGCTCAACTCGAAACTCCCACCAGGCTCCATTTACCTCCATTGGGTCTGTTCCCAGCTGGAAAAAAAATCTTACATTTAGAAAATCAGCTGTGGAGGAGGAATGGAAACTATTTGAACATAGAGAACAGTTGTGCGTTATTTCAGTCAAACGGTCTTTTTGTATTGAACAGAAATGAAACTGATGTAATTAGAAATCACTTAGAGAATGCATACCTCTGCAGAAGTTGCACTATCTTCCAATAATTACCCAAATCCTGAAAAAATTAATGAGTTGTATTGAGCCAAGCTTTTGCAAAATTCATCAGCCGTGCCATCTTTCCAGAGACAAGGTCTTGGTTACTCTAGTTGTTAGTAGTTTTTTTTTTCATTTGGTCACAAATATATAGCTGCTGATGATCTGAAATCTGATTGCTGTAACCTCAGAAGCTGAGGTTTAAAGCCCAGCTGTGGTTTAGCCGCCCTGTCATGTACAATCAACTGCCCCTCGAGGTCACTGTCTCTGAGATTTAAGATGCAGTATATGAGTAAATATAAGTACAGTATAGGCAAGTATATAGTTATCTATTCACCTGAAGCTATAAATAACAGTTACAAAGAAAAAAATATTGCAGGTATATTATAAGATTAACTTCAACCGCAGGTCTTTTACATAGGCTAATTAATTGATGCTATCAGTAAATTATGATGAGACAGAATTTTTTAAATCTATTTAGCATTTGTAGGGGAAAATTATTTCATAATATGAGTAAAAGAGTAATAATTAGTGTTGTATAATCAAAAGTGATCATAATATATGTAATCATAATTATTTTCCGAGAAATTAATGAAATAGTAGGTTCTCTAAACAACCAATTTCCCATGACACCAGTATAGGTAACTGGTGTGTCATGTTGCCATTAATCTCCTGTGCTTGGCAGATTTTAAGATAACTCCATAGTACATCTGGTTCAGCTGCAGTTCAGCCTGTGCATTTTTAATCATAGAAACACTGATCCTAGCATGCAGCTGTTGGCTGAACCCCAGGAAGTACCTGCTTTAACTGAACTGCTGATACTAACCCTTCTTTGGTGGAGGTAGTGAAGTGAAGTATGAATCGTTTTACAGGTCAGACTAGAAAGTACGTTTCATACATAGTGTAGCCAATTTAGCAGGCCCCTTAGGGTTACCAGTGTGTTCCTGCTGCAAGGTGAGTGTGGGAGGTCGGGTATAGCACCACACCCACACTGCCTCACTTAAAAGACACTTGACTCAAAGGAGGAAGATGTAAGAACAAGCAGTTCCAGACGTTATCCCAGTCATCTGTTCTTACAACAGGGGGAATAACTAATGTAATCTCAAGAAAACGCCTCGCTTGCTGTAGTGTGGGCGATGTTCATTTGAATACCATTGATTTCATCCCCGTCCCAGCTCCCACTGGGACTAATTCTGCAGACCTAATTGATCAGGGTCCTCTTCATTGCAAATTCAACGAGACAGCAGAAACTCCGGCAAGGTGTACCTGCAAGCCCCGGATACAACAAAGGACCTAACAAGAGACTTCAGACACCACCGATGCTTTTTTTTTTAAGTGAGGTGATTAAGACATCAGCTCAGCCCCGGAATCTGCTATATGTTTGAGGGTCATTTCAAAACAATAAGGTGCCCACTGCTCAGAATTAATAGAGGAACTGTCATATTTGACCCGGAGAATAAGAAATATTGTACTAATTGGATAAAAAAGAAAACAACTGACTTCAGAAAATTATTCAAACAATGTGCTATAAAAAAAAGAATTAGAGCTGAATGTGTGTTGCATCTTTACTAATTATAAGTAAATAATTTCATAGCTCCAATGAATTTGAATAAAAGCTGAAGGCTGCTTCAACTCAGTGACCGCCAATTAAATTGAAGGGTATAAAAGAGACTTCCAAGATGACAGTAATTGCAAATCCAGTTCAAACTAATTCACTTAAAGCTGTCAAATGAGCCTCTCTCTCTTATGCTTTTAATGTTTATCACAGATAAATCTTTTGGTTTCAGACCGGTGCTACTGTAATTCTTGGCAGCCCAATAACTTTTTTTTGTTCATAGCTTCTAAATACTTTTTTATTAAATGCATACTCTGACAATTTGACTTTAAAGCAAATGGTTGAAAGCTTTTGATGGAGGATCCTGTCCATCTGCAAGGCTTCATGTTCAGTAGAGGATTCAGAGCTCTGATGAGAGTACAGACTGCAGCTCGTGGATGAGAAAGCAGCCATGTTCTCATGTGTTTTTGATCGTGGCGTAATAATAATAATAATCTCTTAGAAAATGGACACTGCCTCAGTGCAGTCACATCGCCTTTGCTGACATGATTACAGGGGGATTTAAAACCCATAATGGCCTCTGCACATAGCGGTCCTGCACTGAATTCTCAAAGCATCAATATGTAAACAACAACCAGGAGAGCAGGCACGCTTGATAACCCACTCGATCTTTATCGCGAATTAAATCTTGTGTTTGGATTTTATTTCCAGTATGTAGGTGTAGGATAAGAGCACTGTGTGAACGTTTTAAGCTGTTGCTTGGAGGCAGACTTGAAGATGCTCGTAAATATTGTACATGAGAGCAGTGAGAGAGCTCTACGTCACCGTCTAAAACTATACTGCAACACAGAGCTGTGTTTCTATGGGGACAAACAGTATACTAATGTTGTGTGTCATTCAGCAGGATTTTAAAAAAACTACCAGATATGGTAAGGTTTAATCATGGACCAATTAGCAAATTTTTATTTTTAGGTTTTGACTCAAAACTCCTGAACAGAGAGGTGTAGTAGGAATATCCTTTTGTTGCCTGGATTCCTTTAAGATTAATCTGTTAGTATCAGAAATGGCCTTTTTTTGGAAATATGCTTATTCGCTTTATTACCCAGAGTCAGATGAATTTATCAATACCTCTTTCATGTCTATCCACTAAATAAGAGGCTAGAGTTAGGAGGCTATTAGCTTAGCTGAGCCTGAAGACCGGAAGCAAGGGAAACAGCAAACCTGGCTGAGCCTAAAGGTAGAAAAAGGACAAGATGGTAATGTTTTATTTTACAGGTGTACAGATACTTAATTCCACACTAATTACCTAGAAATTTAACGGTGCATTTTTAGGACATTTTACAGAGGGTGGGGCAATTTGGTACAAGTTATAAGAAACAAGTAGCAGTAGTAGTATTAGTTGGCGAGTACCTTGTTGCATTTGGGTTCATAAATAGTTGTTAATTTGCAAAATTATTAATAAATTTGACTTTCAACAATTCTTTAAATGACAGAAAATACTTATAGCATATGCATACTAGATTTTTACAATAATTTCTTAAAAGTAGCTGCTGTGTAACTGTTAATTACAGCACGTAACTCCCCATAAAATGTTTCAACATTTCGAATTTTGTACAGTTTAAACAAATGAGATGTAATGTGAGATTTTTTTTTTTACCTTTAGACAGTGCCTGACTAGCTGTTTCATCCTGCTTTCAGTCTTTATGCTAAGCTATTTTAGCTACTTAAATAATTAGGGGGAAGGTATGAGAGTGTTATCAATCTTCTTGTCTAACTCTTAGAAAGCAAGAAAGCCAAAAAATATATTTCCCAAAAATGTGGAACTATTCCTTTAACAAATTTTTTATGAACCAAAAGTGAAACAGTCTTTCAATACTACAAATTGTATCCACTCTTCATTAAATTTGATATAACATATTTAGATTGTCTTTTGCTATTCCAATTTTTCTTGGAATTCTCTCAAAAATTCACCATCAGCTAATAAAAATGTTCTATTATTGAACTAAGATATAAAGAGGATTGTAGAGCCTTGGTGGAGGTGTGTGCTTTCTGAATACTGTCTAGTTTTATTTGATTCTTCCTCTTATATATGCACAGCTCACTGCTCGGCTCACTGCATGGCTCACTGCACCTCCTGTAGCTGTGCTTCTGTGTGAGTGAACGGCAGGTAGTGACTGCTCAGTGGCCAAAAAATAATAAAATGGCACAGAAGAAAGATGGGGAATTACACCACACAAAAAAGCATAAAAATTTATGGTCCTTGACTTGAACCTGCATTAACAAAATGAAATATTAAACCTCATACTCTGATAGCAACCACCAACAAAATATACAGTGACAGTCTCTGTAACATAAACCTGAAGAAAGCCGGAGGAAAAACCTGAATGATGTGTTTCGCTGAAGATAACTGTGATCCATTGAGGCAGACTGAAAATATGAAATATCTTCACTTTCTTTATTGTCGAGAAATAGTCAAAATGATATGTATGGTGACAGTTAATGTCTTCAATCAAAAAAGGAGCATAGACAAATGTATCATCAGCGGTAGAGTGTTGATATTGTTCAGCCACCGGGGTTAAATCATGACAGAACATAATACCTTTTGGAACAGATGAAGGGAATAAAAGTCAAGTGGTCACAAAATCTTATGGAATGACTGTTTCCAGTTTATGAGCTATCAACACCGCCAGAATCCAGCTATCAGTCTTTTAGATTCTCTGCTGAGCCTAAATGCTACGTCTTGTATTTTTATGAGTTTCTACCCCAGCGAGAAGTGTAAGATAAACTGATTTGTAATTCAATTAAGATGGCATAATGCCAGTTTTATCTCACTTATCCTAATGCCTTTTGCTTCTGACTGTTTACCAGTTGTTGCCTCTGATGTGGGTCAAACATTTCTGGGAGCTGCTGGCTTATTTTTACACCAATACAACTGAAGTCCTGGTTTACTTCAGGGTTAGTGTCTGATTTCTGAACCCTTGTTGCTCAATGTACTTTACACACAGCAGAGGGTTTCTTTCTTCTGTCCTGCTGTGAAGACAAAACATGAGATTTTTTTGTTCATACATTTTATCAGAGGGATAAACCCTTTGAGATGAACCATCTTGTTTTCAAGGGGGTCCTTAACACAAATATACAGAAAATACAGTACATAAAGCAAAACAACACAAATACACTCACACATACACAGACAAAAGCTCAGGCCAGGCCTAGCCACTCTCACACCCGCTGATTCCCCCAAAAATGCCAAACTACATACAGTAAATGTACACATACCCATACAAAGCTATATACAAACATTTACATGCACCTACATATTAGAAATAAATTATTTCCATATCTTAAATTTAATTAGAAGCAAGAGCAGGTTGTTTGAAGATAAGTAAAAAGAGATGAAATGAAAAGAGGTAATAGATCTAAATTAACTAGGCAGGTTGTTAAAAACATTATACTCAGTATGCCTTAGACCATACAATGAAAATGCATTTAAAAATGAATTGCAACCAGGGAAAATGGATTTAGGTGTTAACCTATACAGTGACTCATAAAACATTGAGGTTATATAAGGACACCACATTGAGTGGATTAAGATTTGCTTCTGTGGTATTCTGATAGAAAATGTCAGCATAATCTAATATTGGTAATAGCAACTTCTTTTCATGACCTGTAAGGTGAAACAGTTGATAGAACAATAAAAAATTCTCAAATTATTTTCTTTATCACCGAATCAATATGAGGCTTAAACGAAAGTTGAGAATCAAGCCAGATAACCAAATATTTAAATTCCTCCACTTTCTCAGTGGTGTCCCATCCAAAAAATGAATCGACTAATTATTGGTTAAATGCAAAGAATTAGGTCTAGTGCCAAACATACTATAACTTCTTCGTATTCAGTAGAAGTTTGTTGAAAGAAGTAATAATAACCAGTTTTGAGTGGCATCAAATCAGACTGTAATGTACATTGAATTTGTGAGATGTCAGGCTTGGGAGCGTAAATCACAGTATCATCTGCATATAATCAAATATGAACAGAATCAGAACAGATTTGTGGGAGAGCATAATAAAAATGGAGAACAGCAACGGCCTTAGAGATTAACCTTGAGGTACACCTTTTTTCATAATCATAAAATCTGACTGATTGCCCTGATAAAAGACACACTGACATTCATAGTGAAGATATGAATTGAACCAAAGTAAAGAATGATTTGAAAGACCAATAGCACAAAGTGTGTCACAAAGGAGGCAGTGAACCCTGAATACAACTAGAAAGAAGGTTGAACAGTCCTCTGAATGTATTATTGTAATAATAGAAAATGTTTTAAAATCTTTATGAGAAAATTTTGGAAATGTTAAAAAGTCTGGTGATATTTAAGAGTAACTGCACCCAGTCTAATAATCCTGCTTGCCCTTACAACTAGTGCTGGAGTGATGTTGTGATAACAGTGAAAAGAGTGAAGTTTTGACTTCCCCTATGGTTTACATAGAGAACTCTATGTGGCCAAATCTGGGAGCAACATACGGAGATGCCTTTGCTATCCTAAGGATAAATCATCAGGACCATAGATGTAACCTCCTTTATAGCATTGTGGACAAAAAGGCTGGTGGAACGCAAGCTAGCTTGGAAGTTGAGCAGTCTCTTATTTGTTTTTATCAAAGTACAAAAACGCCACAGGCACAAAGCCTCCGATTATTGTTTTTGTATTTCCTCAGAGTTGTCTTGTCATCCACACATTCCACAAAAGTCCACTGTTCCCTCATACTTCCCTCCTGAAGCATCAAAGTATCACCTAGTCGCCGGATTTGTAGGGATCTGGCTGGCAGCCACCTCGTCTGCTGACCGTGTTGACTACAAAGCAGCCGCTCAAAGCTGACTCAGGATTTCACAGCTTAAATTTCTCTCAGCGACCACCGCTTGCTACTCGCTCTTAAATTTTAAAAATTGAGCCTGTAAGTTTTCAGAGGCCTTTCTGACAAGGCGGTAAATGGACTGGGACAGTGTGACAGTTTCGGATGGCATTGACCACAGGCTGAAGAAGGTGGAGGACACAGTGCTATTTCCATCTCAGTCTATCAGTGGAAAAGAGGTTGGCATTGAACCATTCAACTCACTGAAGATGGAGAGAAATACTGGGGCAGGGGGAGAGATGGGAACATGGGAGACAAAGATTGAGTGTCTGTGTTTGTGTGTGAGAGAGAAAAGGCATGCCGGGGAGAGACAGTGATAAGTTGACATGGGGGAAGTGAGATGTGACAAGCCGAGAGAAAGAGATGCTCAATCAGTGCTGTCAGGTTTTCTTGCAATCAGAGACAGCCGTTAGAGACTGCCGGCAGTACTACGATGGGCTGCCTCACTAATGACAGCTAGGCGTCTATGTTTTCAGCTGTGCTGACTATAAAATCAATGGACTCATTTGTGCACACTGCTAGAATATTTTTCATGACACATACCATGATTTTTATTGCATGCGTCTGTGTAAAAGATAATTTTAAATGATGTAAATAACTTGATTATACAGCATGTAAAATAGCTGCTTTGCTCTTTTTTATTTTTGGCAGTGCATGCTATCAATCTGTTAAACACATGCTCCATGTCAAAAGAATAAAAAAACAGCCTGAAGCTCTGTTCTTTTTTTCTCATGGAGGTGGCAAAAATAGAGAATTAAAGCAAAACACCTCAACTGTGATTGACACCTCTGGATTTTCTGTGTTCTTGTTTTCTGTCTGCAGCCGTGGACACCACAAAGGACCCGTGCCAGAATGTGAAGTGCAGCCGCCATAAGGTGTGCGTCGCTCAGGGCTACCAGAGGGCCATGTGTGTCAATCGCAAGAAACTGGAGCACAGGTAGGCGGAGTTTTTAGTCCTGAAATCAGAGGGTGCCTTGCCTTATGTTTGCAAGGCAGGTTACCCCTGTTTAGAAAATTTTTACACGGACAGGACAGACATTTCTGTGACGCTCATGTCAATAGCTGTTAGCTGTGTGCCAGTTAAAAGCCTTTCAGTGTCTGGTTGGAGAGCTATTGATTAGACTCAATAACAGGGCCAGAGAGTGTCATGAGCCAGGAGTGATATCATTTCAGCTGCAACACTCACGCTGTGCAATGACTAATTAACTGTGTGGATGGAAGGTGGTAAAACCCAACAGAGACCGTTCTTATACATGATTGCACTTGAGATCATAACAGTCATGCTACAATCACACACATAAGTAAGAGATGCAAGTGGAATGGAAAATGCTTAATGTCAAGGGTACATATCTCATGATTAATTAATGCATAACTAATACATGACTCACCATCGTCTAATGCATGATGTATCATGAACTGCTGTGACTCAGTATTAATTAATAATGAAGCCACTATTAGTCAGTTTAATTACTTAAAACTACATGGATCATCAGTTTGTGAACTCATACATATATGTAGTTAAACTAGACTAAAATTAAAATGTGATCAAATTAGCTGAAAACTGGTAAAAGCAGACAAAGTTTTCTCAGCTAAGTGCATTTGATATTTCTTTTTCCAGAAGCGAAATAGCACCAGATTCTTATGTTTGTGCACAACATATAGTAGGAAACTGGCTGAGGAGGCTTTGATCAGCTTCCTCGGCTGTAGTGTGTATTGATGTGTGCCCCAAACTCTGCATTTGGACTTGCATTCACGCATAACCTGAGTAGGGTTTGGTCAAATCGAGGCTTATGCTGTGTTCATGTCTTATTGTACACATTGTAAATACAAGCACATGAAAAGGAAAAACCACTCATGTTAGACTTCTATTTGAGATATGGAGAATTTTGGACAGCCGTGTTATCTCCCACTTGGCAAGAAGAACTGCAGAAGTGTCAACAAACCGGTGCCAAAATGCCTGCAAATCATCACTGTGGTTCAAGTAAATAAACTAGGATTCAAATAGAATTTCTCTTATGCTACCTTTGATACTGTTGATCATGATATGTTAATTAAGAGACTTCAAGATTCGTTTGATCTAAAAGGTCCTGTTCTTAACTGGTTTTCCTCCAACCTCAAATCTGCTGAAACTAAGGTTTTCTCAGGGGTTCCACAAGGGATGATACACAACTGCTCTGTCTTCTAAAGGAGCATAATATCAACTACTGGATGTCAAAAAAAATGCTTACAGCTAAATAAAGACCAGTCTGAGATACTTGTAGTAGGTTCAAAAAACAGAAATAGGAAATTTATTCACACCCAGAGTCACTTTCTCTGGAGCACAGTGAGCAAGTCAGGAGTTATTTTGGACTCTCTTAGCTTTGAAAGTCATGTCAGTAACTAACCAGGCCAACTTTTTATCTTTTGAAAAACATCAAAAGTCAGAGGAATTAAATCTCAAGATGACTCTGAGAAGCTGTTTCATGGATTCATCTCAACCAGGTTAGATTACTGCAAACAAACAATAAGAAGACTCCAGCTCATTCAGTCCTCACATGGTACATGCAAAAATGGTTGTTGCTCAAATGGTTTAAAGGATAAGGCTGGCGATTTTCTATATTTTTCTAATTGTCAACAAATCTCATGTGCAGAGCCAAACCAACAATGACTTGATCCTTCTTACAAGTATTGTATGTGAATCCAAAGTCTGATATATTGTATTCCTCTGTGCCGTAGTCAAAAACACGTCACTGAGCCACATAGCTGCACCGGGAGACATGTTCCTTGGCCCTGAAGGCAATAACATAATAGCAGCGATTACATTTTCAGTCTCAGGAGAGATATTCCTTGTGCGGCAGACACCACTGTGTACAGTTCTGTTTACACGGCTTCGCTAGCTTGATGTGCATATCACAACCTCTTGACTTTGTACTGATGTTCTTTGAGAAATGTCTAATGTAGCACATGTAGCAAAGTAGAAACATATAAAAAAATCACCAGCTTTATCCTGTTACTCAGATTTTTTGTGAGCACAGAAACATTCCTCCTCAGGCAGATTACTGTGAAAACATCCTTCAAGTATCAAACTCTGCACAGCTGAAACAGCCAAGTGAAGGAACAATAAGCAAAACACATTTTTGAGTGGAGGGGGACTTTAATATTGTCTCGCGTCACTTGTTGCTGTATGCACTTTAATGTAAAACCTACTGAGTTTGCCTGTAATGAAATGTGCTATATAAATAAAATGGCTTTGCATTACCTTACTTGACTTCCCATGTCAAAAACGATACTTCACTCTACTTCCTATACTGATAATAAGGCAGCTTTAGAAAACATGGTACAGGCTAATCAGAGGAAGTGGAAGCAGAGGAGGTAGGAGAGTGGGTTGAAAACCAAGACAACAGCATAAAGTAAATTATTTTGGCTATTTAATACAGTGTAATACAGTGGTTTATGCTCGTGTTGCAATGCTCCTCCTTTTACAAAGGCCTTTTAGTTTTCTCTGGTAAACCTCAATGAAAAACATTTATCTATTCCCTCACCCATTCATCCCACTTTGACTGAAAAACAAATGAGCAGGGTTGCAGTCTGAAAAGAATTAATGGAGTGAATTATTACTACGTGCAAAGTCTATCTGCAGTGACAGGTATTTATCTTTTTCAATAAAGTGCTTCATTTACAGTCACTCCAGAGATGAGAGAGACTGTGCCGAATAATGGGTAATAAGCACGGCCGCAACCACACTAAACCATCCTAGCATCATTATGTAGAAGCCTCAGAAGTCGTACTGCAGAGCCTTAATGCTTGTGTTCACTGAACATGAAGTCAATCACCATGCGAGAGGAAAGCAAGCACGGAGAATTTTATGAAGCAGTGCATCCAGATATTAGCAGGCAGATTATGGCTTTATGGTAATTGTGATTAGAATTGTCCTGTTTTGTTGTACGGATATACAAGAGACTGATATAAATGATACAGAGTTGTAATAAAAACATCTTGTTACAGGATTTGTAGCTCTGTGTCTGACCTTTTTGGGCCAGTTTGCTCAAATTACAAAACATATCTTCTCACTTACCTCTAGCGGTGTATAGCCATGCAGATAGTTTTGGTTTTATTGACTCAGGATGTTAGATATCTGCCTCTGATATTTATGTTGTCATCCCAACACAATGAAGTGCTCCCAGCACTGAAAAATAAGATTTAAAAAATTCAACATAAGCGAGTCCTCCTGAAAACAATGTGTCCCATTATATTACACTACATTCATTTTACAGACACTTTCATCCAAAGTGACTTACATTGAGTGCATTTAAACTTGATAGGAACAAGAGCTAGCTGTCACCAAAACTTGGAGGCGCATCTCGCTTAAATAAACAACTAAAAGCATGCTCAGTGCTACAGTACAAGGTTTGCTTTAAGAAATGAGACATAAATAAGTCCGGGTGTTTAAACGTAGTCTGAAAAGGTGAGATTTCAGCCAGCAGCAGAAAATGTGCAGCGACTCTGCTGTCCTGGCTTCAGTAAGCAGTTCGTTTCACCATTGCAAGGTGCAAACAGGCATTTAGCTTTTACTCTGGATAATCCAAAGACCTCTCTGTCAACATTTTTCTCTAGAATTACTTTCTACCAAAGAAATAGTTCCTATGGATACTGTTGACTGTGTGTAGCATGTAATTTTCAATGCTGTGAGCGCCACAAAGAATTCCATTCAGCTCCTTTGTATTGGGGTGGCAACAGACATCAGAGAGAGAGAGATATCTCGAACTGTGAGGAAATGTAAGTATCTGCATGGCTAGATACTACTAGAGGTAGCAGTAAGTGAGAAAATGTTTTTCTAACTCTTTTTTTTTTTCATGTTCAGAGTCAAACAGTCAGGGCAGCTGGAGACCCATGACAGCAGCTGCAAGCCTTGTCCTGTGGCTGCCTCCTCACCTGTATGTGGCTCTGATGGACACAACTATGCCTCTGAGGTAAAAGATAAATATTCTACACCAGCATCTCTCTTTGAAAGCATTCAGCCTACTTTTTACCTAGATATATTTTCTTTTGCTTTATGACTGGATTTCGCCACCATAAAAACCCTGAAAAGAAAAGGGAAAACTGCCCGTGTCATCGTTTTAAATAATGAGAGGAGTCTAGTCAAGTGCTGTTTCCTGCTGCGCTGACATATACATGGACATCACAGTTCATCACTGAGGACAATTGCACTGGCCTGATTTGGCCGTATGATTAATGACTGACGTTGTTTTGAGCTGCATCACCGTACACCGGCCACTGCCAGGACTCCTTATTGATTTATGTATAGTTTTTAATTTTGACCTTGCATGAGAAGACAGCGGAAAATGACAGCTCATTCTTGCTGCCTTTCTCTAAGTGCAGTGTCTCATCTGAATGAGCAATCTCTTCTTCCTGCGGTCACCCCCATAAATATTTTAACTGCATACGTGCCTTTCTCTCTCTCTCTTTCTCCTTACAGTGTAAGCTAGAGCAGCAGGCCTGCCTCGCAGGCAAAGAACTGAGTGTCATGTGCGCTGGATTTTGCCCCTGTGCCACAGCCTCCATTACAGTCACAAATACTGATGCAAAACGTGGCAAGTGCCTTTTCCTCACTTTAATTTTGGGATTCACACCTCCTCTTCTGCATGACTGTCATCCTTTTTATGAGTCAAGGTTTCAAAAAGAAAAGAAAAAAGTTACGCTGCAGTTAGGACTGCAGTTTTCTCACAGAACCTATCAACAAAGTGCTCAACATTTGGGATCAATACTCACCAATTTCAGAGATTACTGTTACCCAAATAACCCCCATGTGGTTAAACTGCTCTTTCAATCATGTAGTAATTAATTATTTAGAGTGTACACTATCTATCATTGCAGCCAAACAGTATTGATTGTGCAGGCTCTCGGGCACGTGAAAATGCCAATTGATCAAAGGGATGAAATGTTACTCCTGTTTTTCATCTGTAGCGTGGGATAAGTGCTCAGCCTGGAACTGAAAGTGGATTTCTATTGGATAACAGCAATTTGCTGTGGTAGAGTTAATTGCAAAATAATGTTTTCTTTGATTACCAGATCATACACTTATAAATCACAGTATGAAAACCCAGGTCACCTCAGCAGCTTTACAGCAAGGGAAACCTGTGCCTTTCATTCTGCTTACTGTACATCAATAAGAGCAATATCAAGCAGCGTTGAGCCCCTGCCTGCCTTTTAGGAGGGTGAGTCAGATTGCTGTTAAGTTTCTGCCAGGGCTTTTTGAATGCTGGGATTCCCTTTTTGCTCCCTCAGAGAGCTGCACTGGCCAGGACCTGGCAGACCTGGGCGACCGCCTTAGAGACTGGTTCCAACTCCTTCATGGAAACGCAAAGCAGAATAACTCTGGCAAGCTCGGATCTGGCACCGCTTCAGGTTCGAAACTCACAAAGCGGCTTTATTCTCCGCTGCATTCACACTTACAACTCGATTGTCCATGCAAAGAAATGTAGTACAAACCGAAAATGCATTAAACATGAAAAAGAAAGAAACTAAAGTACCTTGCAAATTATTCCTGACAGCGCTGGACAAGAGCCTGGTAGCCAGCTGCAAGGACTCCATTGGCTGGATGTTCTCAAAGCTGGACACCAACAGTGACCTGTATCTGGACCACGCTGAGCTGGCTGCTATTAACCTGGACAAGTATGAAGTCTGCATCCGGCCCTTCTTCAACTCCTGCGATAGCTACAAGGATGGGAAGGTCTCGACGGCAGAATGGTGCCTCTGCTTCTGGAGAGAAAGTGAGTGAAAGGAGCTGTGTGGAGAGCTGAAAGAGTCTATTTTGAGACTAATAATAAATAATATCAAGATTACATCACAGAGAAATAGAGGGTATGCATTGACGTCATTTTATACCACTGTCTGAGGACAGAGCTAGGACGGTGAGATACGAGGGTGCTATTGATCTTCTAACCTCCCCACAAGAAAGTGCACAGCATCAAATGTGTCAAAATGTCAAACTATTCCTTTAAGTAAGTCTGACAGCCAGCAAACACCTATTTTAAAGCAGGATTTGCTGCCCAATCAAAATTGGAGGATTATATGGTGGTTCTCTTTACTTAAGGCTTCAGTAGTCTGTACAACCTTGAATTGCTAGAATCCTCCATTCATCCACTCTCCATCACTTATCTAGGTCCAATATATATAGAGTAATCCCAAACAATGATTAACAGTTCTCCTGCTCTGTTGAGAGCAATCTGGGTGAGAAATCTTTTAATTGACTCATCTGACAGTTTGCCAGAATCTCTTTCTGACCAAATTGAAAGTCCTGAACTCTGCCCACACCTAGTTTTTCATTTCACGTCCACAGAAAACACAGTCATTACCTGATTAGAACAAAACACCAAAAGTCTTTTGGTCACAACTGCACAATGAACCCCAACCAGGATGCGGGAAAACTTACGGACAGGAACCTCGACAGACCACCCTCACTGCATGCTTTGGTTTACTTGGTCTGCCCGTCGACACATTCACCACCCAACTCACAGCTGATGGCTTTGAATTCGTTCACTGATCTTTGGTCTTTGGTGTTCTGGTACCAGGTACATTCATGGACTACCTTATACTCAAACATGGTGTTTGTTATGAACAATCCATGAGTAGCACAGAAGTCCAATACCAAATCAATACTCAGGGACAAATCAAGCAGTCACCCCCTTCAGGTGTCTCCCAGGAGAGGTGGCGCCCTCTGTAGGACTTCTGCACACTCCCTTTACTAGTGCTTTGCATTTTTTTATGAGCTCATACAATATTCCTACATCTT
Source organism: Thunnus maccoyii (assembly GCF_910596095.1). NCBI lineage: Eukaryota > Metazoa > Chordata > Actinopteri > Scombriformes > Scombridae > Thunnus > Thunnus maccoyii. The sequence continues at coordinate 11,566,382 of NC_056552.1, forward strand.
TGTGCTGGAGATGTTTAACTGAATATTGAAATATAGATTAAGATCTGGCTTGTTTTGATTATTTTGACACTGAGAACATACTGTAGTTCTATTTTTTGAAGAACAAAATTAAATGCCTGTGCCATTTGTTGGTTGCGTAGAAACTGAAGGCAGATAAATTACATGGTGACACAGAGGATTTCCACAACCAGAAATTCCTCAGTTAGTTAAGAGAAATGTCAGATAATGCATGGAGTGTGGTTAAGGTGTTGTAAAATGTAAAATGATCTGGTGTCTCCATGGATGTTTTGCACATGTGCACCATTTGACCTTTACTAAACAAATACAGGACTTTCCTGGCAGTAACCTCATTTGCACGCTGATTATCCCATTGATCAGGCATTTAACCTGCATGCAATAGATTACACCGACTGCCTAATCAATTTTTCATTACTAGCTGGCGAGATGTATAAACTACCCCACACTGAGCCATTAAATAATAATAGTATCATGAAAATGATTTGGATACATACTGTAGAAATAATTACAAACTCTTAAGTGTAATCTTTTCCCTTTGTGACTTCACAATGAAGTCTAGAGAACTGAAAATACCCCGTGAATTCATCTAGTTGGACATATTTTTGTGACAATCTATAAATACTGGGGAAGGTTTATGGCCTTGAGGGCCAAGACAAAATGTCTTTCTCTTCTTGGTTTCTATTTCTATCTCTTCTAGAGATTCAGCCTGTTTCCTTGTCGTTCTCAGACTACATCCATATGTTCTTTCACCCTAGCTCTTGACAATCGATCAGGCCCTGAGGGAATGAAATATAAGACTTAAACAAATCAATACGGGCAAAAAAAAGTGTAATTATGAAGAGCATTGATTGAGATAAAGTTTGGGGAGCCCGGGTTTAAAGTACTGCCTGTCATCACTTTTCTTGTTTGATTCTTCACAGAGCCGCCATGCCTCGCCGAGCTGGAGAGGATCCAAGTGCAGGAGGTGGCCAAGAAGAAGCCTGGTAAATACATTTGTCACAACACAACTGTAGTATTCAAGATAAATTCAACTGAAGATTTTTCTTTCATTCACCTACACCTGACATACGTGGAAGTGCAGAAACACCTTTTGGGCAGGAAAGTGCCACTGACTCACTTCAGATCCTTTTAAAGCCACACCATGCCACGTAGTTAGCCATGAACTGCACTTTCTCTGTGGCGAATGCCCCCGCACTCGCTCCGGGTGTAATTATGTTACAAGGTGCCTGGAGCAGCAGGCGAGAATCTAGAGGAGGCTCATTAAAGAGATCACAAGCACACGGCTAGGATTAGGCCCTAATCAGGCTGGGGGGGATTAGGGGGCAGCGCTGGCTTTGGGAAAGAGCAAGGCTAACGTGTCCGTTTGGCTCCCTGAGAAACCCCACACTATCTATCCAGCATGCTCAACATGCTGCTTTTCTCTCATCAGCTCCAAACCCAGTGATATGTTCTTTCATTCTTGAAGCCCACTTGTCTCATTCGTGGTGTTTTCTTTAGTTTTCATGGTGGGGGTTGTTGCTTGTTAGAGAACTTTGCTTCACAATGAATGCTAAGTTGCAGTCGGGTTTGACAAGAGTGTCCTCAGGGAGGCTGGAACAGTGGAGTGCTGTCACCGAGGCTGTCACTACATTTTTACATGTCACTCTCACAGCATAAAGAAACACACTACGCCAACATAACTGTGTGAAATCACATCCACCGGCATATGCATGGTTGTGTAAAGCAAATAAGGAAAGCTCTTGGTCTCTGTGGTTTTCTCTGCCAGAAAGCTGCCTCTCTATCCTGACTGATGGTCTTATCACAGGTTCACTAAGGCGTGCTGGCATTCTCGTTTATGTGGCACTCATCTCAGGTATCAGCATGATTCGACCATGTGTGCTGAGGGTATAAATATTTAACAACTAGATATGCGTATGTGTTTGTGTGCATCCTCGCAGGTATGTACATTCCCAGCTGCGATGAGGACGGCTACTACAGGAAAGTGCAGTGTGACCAGAGCCGAGGTGAGTGCTGGTGCGTCGACCAGCATGGTGGAGAGATGATGGGCACCAGAATCCATGGCAACCCTGACTGCGGTAAGATATTTGTCACGCTGAGCACCGCAAGAAAGTCTCCTTCTTATGAGGTCATTTTTGTCTCTAATTGAGTCCTCGAAGCTGTATTTTCTCAAAAGATGAAAAAATCTGCCAGTGTGTGTGTTTCAAATGCAAATTAACTTGTTTCATGTATTTTTTAAAATCAAGGTAAGCATTTTTCTTGATCTTAGTGCACTGAGTGGCCTTATTCTTTCTTATTTCAAGGTACAGACACTGATTTCTTGAAACTTCTTGAAAGTTCCTCTCCACTCAAAAATGTGTTTTTCTTCTTGTTCCTACAATTGAATGTTTGAGCTTTACTGTGCAGGATGGTAATCACAGAGTTCGACACTAGAAGGCTGTTTTCACATTTCGTCTGCTGAAAGGGGAAAGTTTCTAGCTTTGAGCTTTTTGAATGAGCATGATTTGTGACATCACTACTAGTTTGAAAGCCAATTGTGGTCCAATATTCAACAACAAGTGTGATATGGACACTTGAAGCCTGCAGTGCACAAACACTGAGAATGGATTTTTCAAGTAGGAGACATCTTGTTTAACAGTTAAACTTTTGAAATGAACAATATTTGCATTTATATAGATTTTGGAATATTTAATGAGGGAGAAAGCGTAGATGTCATTTTAAGGACAGAAGGTAATTATACTATTTTGTGGGGGAAAAAAATCAGGCACATATTATTGTTCCAAGCAGAGTATTTTTATGTCTACATACATGTCTGGAGGATCTTTAAACAAGCTGATTTTTATGGGAAACTGGTTGTAATATTCTTACTTAATTGGCGGGTTTTTCACTCGTTTTAAGATAGTTTTAAAAGTTTTTAGGACTCAGATATAGACAGGAATGATTTTAGAAGATTAATGGATTGAGAAACTAATCTTAATTGTTCTTTTGAGTAATCAATTAATTACTTATTCTATAAAATGTCCAAAAATAGTGAAACATGCTCAACAAAAGTTTTCCAGAGCCCAAGATGCCATTTTCATATTGCTTTTTTTAATCTGACCAAAGATAATGAACCAACAATAATGTGAAACAAAGAAAAGCAGCAAAACTTCACGTTTGAGAAGCTGGAAACAATTCATGATTGGCACTTTGCTTGATAAATTACCAAAGCAATTCATTATCAAACTTGTTTTTAATTAATTTTCTGTCTAGGCACTTTAATTAAAAATAATTCCTTGTGTTTTTATCCTTACCCAGATGAAGTGGCGGGATATTCCGGAGATTTCGGGAGCGGAGTGGGCTGGGAGGATGAAGAGGAGAAGGAAGCAGAGGACAACGGGGAGGAGGCGGAAGAGGAGGAAGAAGAGGAGGGCGAGGCAGACGACGGGGGATACATTTGGTAGAACTGTCTGACCCCACGAGGAGAGCCGAATCACAGCTGCTGGCCTGAAAATCTACAGGGATGGCTCTCTCCTAACAGCAAAAGATTTTGGGATCAGGCTGGGGAGGCATGGAATTGTGTATCATCCTGTTGGGATATGGTGCTGGGCAGGTCCGGTGATGAGACGATGACCAGTTTTTGTCTTAGATATGTGTAATTGCTTCATTCTTGTCTCTGTTTTTTGAGCAACAGAGCTTTTGTTTTGCCGTCCTGGAAAGCAGGACCCACTGACTACTGCGCCATAGGTAGCTAAAGTCCATCAGAATTCCTATCTTGTCTGACCGCCATCTATGCATATAGAGATTACTGGTAATTTTGTATCGTGAAAAATTGCTTGAGTATTAGAGCCGCCGTCCCACTGGAATGACTAGAGATCCAAATTTAAAGGAATAGTTTGACATTTTGGGAGCTTATTCCCTTTCTTGCTGAGAGTCAGATGAGAAGATTGATACCACTCTGACTCTCAGCAAGATTGCAAATAAGCGTAATTCCCAAAATGTCGAACTATTCCTTTAAAGCAGTTCAGTGCAATGTGGTTAATTATTTCAAAACTGATTCTGTACATAAATCCAGTGTAAATGATCTTAGAGAATTTCAGGTTTCAAGCTACCTTTATGATAAAGGTGTACCCCAGCTCCTAGCAGTTTTTAAGTCTTACAAGGATAGACGTGACTATACAGGACCTCCAGTTTGATTACTTTTATTGAAAACTTGTAGAATGTACTTTAATGACCCGAACTGCACCTACAGTAGAAACCACTAGTCGCTCCCCTCTGCTAACTCTGAATTCATGTCAAAGAATGTGCCACAACTATGTTTTATTCTGAGTTTGCAACTTGAAAAAAAAAATGTATTTTGTGTTTATATATATATATATATATAAAAAATGTGTGCATTACTTGAAGTTCTGTGTGTATACTTGAAATCACATTGTAATTTTTTTTCTATGAGAATATTGTTGCCACGTCTTCATTCATGCTATTGGTAGACCAGACATTTGGTTGTTTTTAGTATTGCATGTTAGTAAATAAGAATGTACTTCTAGGCTGAGCACTTTACTAATAAAGGCACTGGAGCCAAGCTGTATGCTGCCGTCCATCTTTTCCAACTATTTCAGGGATCATCCAGGGAGAAATTAGGTTGGATTTGTGGACACTGTGCCACCAAGTCACCCTCCATCTTCTACTATATTTAATGATGAGTATTTTTGCAGTGATCCTGCTGGATAATTAAAGGAACACTGTGCTGAGGTGCCTGTGGGGAAGTTAAATGAATTTGTAGGATAATGGCAGGTTGTTTTTACTCTCTGTGGGAAGCAGTGCTCAGCTTGTTACCTCAGCTGATCCATATTTTCAAATTTAGCTTGGGAGCTAAAATGAACATAAATGAGCTGACCCTGTTTTCAGTAACACCCCGTCCTACCTTACGAGGACTGTGCTGCTTGTAAAACATAAACTAGGCATGTAAATATGAATATTTTTGGAGCACGGCATTATTTTCTCATGACCTTTGGGTACCCCACCTGGTGCATGAAGCACTGATTACTGAATGTTGTTATAGCTAAGGCCCATTACAGCCACCATCACACCTGATTGTGTTTAACAAGGCATTATCTAAATACGATTTCATCATCATCCACAATCACGGAACTTCTGTTGAATAAAAACAAGCTGCAGAGTCTCCTCTCGGTTGGGTCTCTTACAAGCAAATAGGGATGATTGCTGGGATATTTTAATGCTCAGCTGACAACTCATGTTAGAAGAACAAATTACAGCAGCAGTTGGCTGCCAAATGGCGTACCACAGTGACCACAATGGATAAAACAGCACTGTCAGAAGGCATATGGATGATAAAATCTGCAATTTGACTGAGGAAAATATAATTCTGAATGGATCTGTACCAGTCGAATCCTTTACTTAAGTAAAATTAGCAGTATTACAAAGTCCTGGGTTAAAATTCTTGCTTAAGTTAGTTAAGTGTTAAATTACCAATGCATTAACATCCACCTTGAGCACATTATAGCATAACTGAAAAATACAAGGTTTTTCATCTGTCAGATCAGATGAAAGATTACATGCTCCTCTACACTTTGAATAAATAATAACTCTTCAGAAAAGCCTAAAATGCATTGTGTCATCGAGCTGAAACAAGACGTGTCCCTAGAAAGGCTGACATTGTAGAGATACAAGATTTCTACCCAACAACAGCCATATTTTACCAGCGATTAGTGAGATATAAAAAGGTACAATATTTAACTCTGAAATGTCGTGGAAAAAAACTAAAATATCTACCGAAATGGAGACAGTGAAGTAAATTAAGACCTAAAAACTGTATTTTAACACAGTAGTTGAATAAAGGTACTTAAAATTATGCTAAAGTTAATTTATATGGCATTATGATTTAGAATATGAAAACAGCAAGAGATGGTTACAATGGAACTATAATACAATGGTAAAATAGAAAAATCATAATAATTTATCATGAGATTTAAAAGTGGACACTTTGCATGTCTGAGATCTTCATGCAGGGAGTTCCAGATACTGAGAGGTCTGGACAACAACAGTTCTCAGGCTGCCATCATACAGTAGACATAGCTTTACAAATCAGCAGTAAATCTTAAGATATTCTCTAAAACTGACGGTGAAGGGCAGCAAGGAATAATAATCTGGTCCCTTCTCTTGGAGAGGGTTAAAAACCTGGCAGTAAATCTCTGAGCTGCAATTGGCTGATATTACAATACGGCATAGTACAATAATTAAGCCTGGAGATAAAAGCATCTTATCATCTTGAACATTTGAACAAAACATGAGTGCACTACTTGAGTTACTACATGAGTATCTACTGATGGCAGCCTTCTGGCATCACATTTGTACATAGGTAGGCTATTAAGACTACACATAAGATACAGTGCTGCTTATAAAAGTATTCACCACACTGGACCTTCCATGTTTTTTTTATCACATTAAATGAGAGTGGGTTTTTCATAGATAATGTCCAAGTGAAAACAAATTAATATACAAAATAATTGATGTAAAGTTTCTGTGTAACTGCAATAAAAATGTCCGATAGGCAGTAATTAACCTTAAAGACTCTAATTAATAGTTGTACTGAAGCTGGGAGGAGTAATTATAAGGATCCCTGACCTGTAATGATCCAACTGGAGAGATTTGTTCTACATATCCAGCACTTATTATCAGAGAGACAAGACATAATGAAGTCTGTAACACAAAGCTTTATTTATTATTTTTCTGTTTGCAGATGATCTGCTCCAAATAAACAGAATAATATGGGACCCATAATAGAGCCTTGGGGTACTACTAGAAGAGGAGGCTCCTCCAGCCACAAAAGAGAAAACAAAGTACGAGTCGCTCTTCATTTTTGATCTCTGGACTGTCTGTCAGGCGGTTTATCTTGAGATAACTCTCCTGTCAGTGTCACTCACACTTGATTTTTTTTTGTCAGGCTCAAAACTTGTAGCAGATCCCGAGCAAAAGATCTGATGTGACAAGCCTTAAATAATGTACAGGCTCAAAGTGCCACCTTAGTACAGTTTCTGTAAAGCCACAGAGGAAGAACAAGCTTGCTCCCTAGAACTTATATGCTTCACTAGTTCTGTCTGAACAAGGAATATGATCATGTGACTGCTATTGAGGTTAAAAACAAAAACACATGCCCAGTTGAGTCTAAAAAAGGCTGATTTTATTACAGCATTTGAACCCTCCTCATATTTCTGTGTGGATGTTGTCATCCAAGTTGAAACTATTTTGCTGTAAATACTCATTCAAGTTGTTCACATGAATACAGTCTGTTATTTATAAATACCTCCAGTGGTTTATGGTGTCAGTGAAAGGGCAGTTACTGTACAAACATTTACATCTGTATTATACATAATTTACAGGAGTTCAGCGGCCAGTGCAGAACACTGTTCAAAGAAAAAGCAGTTTGTTGACATGCATAATATACTTCAGTAAACACTCAAGACTCCCTGTATAAAATCTTTCATTTGTATCTTTATATCTCTATATGCCACAAATAGCCCTGCATATATTAATTAATAGAATATTCCAAATATGACCCTGTAAACATGGGATGCAAGAAAAACTAAATGGAATACAGTGATCACATGTTTCTGTTCCCCATTTTCTGTTTCACAGTTTCTCATAATGAGGATATACTGTGCACATACATGCATCGGCTCAAAAAATATGATGCATTAAGTGGTGCAAGAGCACTCTCATATCTTTACAGATAGTCAAAAAGTACATTACCTGCAGCACCTGCACAGTTTACATGCTGAATACATGCCAATATATGGATCAGGCTCTAGAATAAACTAAAAAATTAAATTAACTATTCATTTTATTCTCCTATTTAAAATATTGATGCTTCAAAGTGAACAGATTTCAATAAATAGACTCAGACTATGTATGTGTATTCTTTCCTACTCTGAAATGCGGTCGAGTGAGATTGTCTCTGCTACATACACTTGGTTATTCTACTTTATTGCTTCCTGACATTTTAAGGGCAATGCATTATTGCTGCCTTCATGGACAGCCATTGAAAGTAATACAACTTCTGTATTAACATTTTATCTTTGAGTTCTGTACTGAACATCACAAAGTCAAAGACAACGAAGACATCTTTAACTTGTTTCAGTCCATACTAAACACATCTTCAAATTAGCTGCCTTCAGCGCAACATGTAACATCACTTTAGGTCAACAAATACAGGAAATGATGTTGTCTTTATAACAAAAATAAACCAACCAATTACATAAAGACAGCAGCACATTATTCACAGCACAGTCATCAGTGAGCTGTGCAGTTTGACTCAGTTGACTCCATCATTCATGGGATGTGCCGTCTTTTTTTGGCTTCTCAAGGAGATTTGATGATATTTTAGCTCTTTTGTTGAAGTCCAAATCTCTCTCCCTGCTAATCCTGAAGTCATTAACGTACATCTTTGGCTATATGCTTTGAAGGCAGAAACTGCGTATCATCAGATTAAATTAACTATAATGAATCTTTTGGAGGTTGTTTTTTTTTTTTTTTGGTGTCTTTTGTGAGGAGTTATTTGTCTCATTAATCGTTTTAAAATGTTAACCCAACCAATCTGATGTCAGACAAGCATTAAACTACCCACCACAATCACAACGAGTCCTTAATTTTCCATCACTCACTCACTAATAAATTCCAACTCAAGCAGTTGATCTATTTCATAATAATAAATGCAACACTGATGTGCACATATCTACATTTTTGCATAATGTATGGCTGCTCATGTATTGTAATCAGGTATGATGTAACCCTATTGACATGCCATGCACTTAGACAATTTAGTTAACTCTCACATTAATAAAACACGTAGGACAGTTCACCATGAACCACTTTTACAAGTTTGCATAGAAACACTCACTAAATGCTTTGGGTATTAAAAAGGATATGATCTTAACAATATGATTGGAAATTTGGGATGATCGACATGAGGCAAATTCTTTGTCATGCTTGACGAAAATGTGTTGAGAAAATACCCTCCGGTGAGGGTTGAGTCCTGCGTGTCAGTCGATGTACTGTGATAGCCATCTGAAACCTTCCCCATAGCCTTGTTTTTTCAAAACGCTGCACATGAAAATCTCCAGCGGTCGGGCGTTCAGCTCCTTCAGAGAGACATTTCCCTGTTGATTACAATAAGGGTAAATGAGGGCAACAGGAGTCAGTATTCATAATTTAAGAAAGCAGTCATCAGGCACCGGGATATATGCTCACAGAGAGAGAGAGAATATTTCGGACTTGCCTACCTTTCCAGTAACTTGCCCGTCAAGAGCAAAAGCTCCTCTCAGTCCACCTTCACTGATGGCCTCAGGACGGTCAATTTTATTCCCCAAAACCAACACCGGTACATTCACTATGGTTTCATCTGCTAGGAGAGCCTACAAATAGACGAGCAGCAACAGTCAGCAGCAATTTACTGTTTCGAGACACGTGTGGAAACAGCTTGTAACAGTGATGTTATTAATCTTACATCGAGCTCAGTCTTGGATTCTGTGAGTCTGTCGTGATCTGCACAGTCTACAAGAAAGACGACTCCATTCACAGCTGGCAGGTAGTTCTTCCAAACTCTTCGAGCTATCAACACAGTAAAAACAGTGAATAAGCTGTCCTTGTAGTGATTCAATATGATAGTGAACTCCTATCATAGCATTTATTGTCTCTGTGTAAAATCATACAGAAAGAGAATTTTCATATTGGGGTATGATGGTGTTTTCAATTACTAATAACTGTACAGAGTTCACCTTTTTACAATAAGATTTACAATACTGTGATAGTTATTCAAAATTATCTTATCCACACACATCTTTCTGTGTTGGGATAGTATTTTACTTTTCCACATATGTCTTCTGAAGCACTAGGACGACCTCTGTATGCAGTTACTTTCTGCCTTTAAATTTCCATTCAAATGTGCTCAATAATTTAAACTCAGTATCTTAGAGTAGTAGTGTATACAGGGGATACAGACACACCATTTGGCAGATACAAGAACTGATGGTCAACTTGCCTCCACAGGTGTCTGATACAGATACTACTGATACAGTTTATGGCGTCTGATAAAATTAGAAATTGCTGATAGTGAAGACAACATGGAGAAAGTTGAAGAAAGCTCAGTAATGTTGTGCTTTTCAACTGACAACTGACAACAAGTGACATGTCTGTATTTTGTGATCTAACAAACCTATTTCCAGTACTAAGCCTGTCCTCCCTGCAAATTTTGTTCTCGACTACAAAACAAATGAAATAATGTGAACGACTACTTCTACTGTGAATGAGTGAGTCAACCTAATGATGTTTGATACATCAATGTAGTGTTGAGACGGCCCAAATGACAATGTACAGGTTAAATGCTACGCTGAATTTTAAACAACCTTCAGAGATATTTGGCAGAGAAGTCCTGCTTTACAATGTTTTGGCAGCACAAGAAAAAAAAAAAAAAACAGTGACACCTACTTACTTCTGTATGTAAATGGAGAAAGATCTCACCTTGTACGTGTCCTCCCAGATCAAATGTAGTAAATGTCATGCCGCCAATTGACAGCTCTTCAGAAGCTTTGAGAAAAAGAAAATGATGATGAAAGTCCTTTTCATACAAGTGCTTTTTTTGGCCTGCGCAGTGACAACAGCAGGATCTAGGAATCACAGTGTAACTCACAATACAAATCTATCACAATTTGACCACATTAATGATGGTATGACCATACAGGAAAATCTGCAATATGCTGCATATTGCAAGAAATTCATCACAATAAATAACTATATTAATGTAACTGATGATGAACTCCAAATTAACATTTTTTTTAAAAAATGCAGGAATGATTTATGCTGTGTTTATTCACCGCATTAAGAGGAGCTTTCAGTTTCAGAGATCTTCACAACAAACTAATAAAACACAGCGTGCAATTAAGTGCACAGAGACTTCAGCCTTAATACAGAATACTGAAAAAAACATGAATGTGTGAACTACCAGAAAACAGGGGAGTATGGTAACACAAGAAATAACCATACTGGTGCTAGTGCACTGATTAAACATCACTAGAGAAAATCACTATATGTAAATATTAATCACCCCTACAGAAAAACATCTTTTTAGAGCCAAATATGGGTTGGAATCATTATTGCTTATAAGTAAATGCACAAGGTTTCTGTACAACCCACATGTAACCTGTACTATTATACACAGTGGTAAAATGTGAACTATATTCTGAGTAAAGCTGACCCATCCATGTTCAAACACTTCAACCTAGAATGGCACACATCTGAATCTCTCCTTACTTGGATGTAGTGTGGGTACGTGTTGGCCAAGTCGGTCATCTTTCAACATGTGCAGTAGTGTTGTTTTACCAGCGTTGTCCAGGCCCAGGAAAACCAGCTTCCCCGTCTTTTTGTAAAGACCTGGGGGGAAGATTGTCAAATAGTCAGAAATGATCCATTATTGGGGTGCCCCAGGTGCCTGTGAACTATGACATCCCTGGTTTGTGCCCATCTCTATGTCTCCCCTCATTTGTTGTCATCTCTCTACTGTCAAATTTCTAATGAAGCCATAAAATGACCCAAAAAATACTTTTAAAGGGAGGGGGAGAAAGGAGTAAGTGATAGGGGACAAAATCCACGGTCCTTGTTCCGTGTAAAAATATATTCCAAAGTTTATCTGAGGCTTAATGTGAGGCTTCAGTAGCCTAAATTGATCAAGTGGGGATTTTCCAAAGTTCTGGCCTTTTTAGTACAAAATTCCCTCTTTGTGTTTCTTAAGACAATGTTTCTTTGCTGAGCTATGGTGCATGGATAGTAACATAAAGCAGGAATTTGTACTAAAAACACTGTAACTTTGGATTTGTCATCACTGCTGAAGCCTCATATTAAATTCAGATAAACTTTGTACTACACTTTTGCACAGTATGACAATTTGTCCCCCATCACTCACATTAGAGGTGCATTAGGAAGGCAATTCTTCTTCATGGCCAGTATGACCAGTATGCAAGACCAGTTCCATATGGGTACCTGACTATTGTTTTACGACATACTTGAAAATCTGTGCTTACCTAAGAACTGTAGAACGCTACTAAATCCCCTGTAGATCCAGTCAAATAAAAATGACATCTTGACAATCTTTACCTGAAACAGAAAAAACATCACATTACTATTACAGAATACTGCTCTGAGTGACCAGAAAAATTAAAATGCCTGTCACTAATTTTGTGATTTTTTCATTTTTGAAGGCATTATTATTGGATTGTATTATATATATATATATGCATGCATAAGGTGTTTTATATATGTATATTGGCTCCTTCATTTAAATAAGGTTAACGAAATACCAGAAAAACCTATCAACATACAACAGACTTGGCTCAACACACTGTAATCCAGTAGTATATTAGTAGTTTGTACAAAAATTTAATAAAGTCGTATTGTTGCAGAGCTACTATTGCATGTCATTACGTCATACAGGTGTTTTTTAGTATCCTGGTCTACAGATATGTGACATAACATATAGTGTGGCAGGTGGCTAACGGTAACGTTAACGTTACCTTTAAGCAAAATGTAATGTTCACCTGGAGTAGCAACCTTAGCGTGTCCTAACACCTGTATTCATTATCAGGTGTGATGATAAAAGTCCATCTCAAAGGACTAAACAGGTGACTGATGAAATGATTAACTAATCAGCTAGCTTTACCGATGACATTCTTTATTTTAATAGCTCTCCTTTCAGCTGTTAATCGTTAAATTGTAAGATGACTATTACAATTATCAACAGTGTAGGTCAATGCTCCAACCATCACACGCACTGCAACATTTCTGAGCCATGTTTTGGTTGCTATTTGGCTGGTTTCAGTGCGCTTCGTGTGCTATTTAAACCGACATAACGGCAGCTAACTATATAACGCTGCTAATGCTGTGTAGCTAATTAGCATTAGCATACCAGCTAAACCTCTGGTACTTTCTCTTGCCTTATTTGGGTCACGACAACGTGCCTGTACGCAAAATCATTTTTTGCGAGATGTCAACGGCACATAATATAGTTATATAATGTTGTTATGTCAAAAAATGTGCATCCTAGCTAGCTGACTTACCCCTCGGCACTGACCAGCAGCAGCCCAGCACTTGATAGTATCGGTGGTCTCCTTGGAAACAGTCAATCAGAGGTCCTCCACGTCTTCTTCTTCTACAATTAAGCACTCGGTATCCAGACTGTCACTTTAGCGCCCCCACCCCCTCCCCTCCTCTTGAGGTTTGGTTGATGAGAGATAACTCCTCCTGCACGGTACTCCAGAAATAAGAACTGTTTTATCACGTTGAGCCTCCAATGGAATAAATATGAGGTAACCATTACTGTGGAGGACAGAAATATACTCTAGCAGCTGTTTTTAAATGGGCTGCTGCTCATTATGAAGTCAACTAGTGCACAGCATGGATGACAGTATCCCTCATTCAGATAAGTGTCTCTTGCATTTAGCTTTTTGTTTACATTTTTTAATAGGTAAGAGAACGTCTCAAGTTTGGCTTTTTGTTTAGACATCTCATTTTATAAATTAAGAGTTTGCCAAATGCATAAATACAAGGCTGGATTACCAACTGGGCACTGCCCAAGGGCCCCAAAAGCCCCTGCTTTACTGCATATCATTTGGGTGTACATACTCTAATTAATTGCACATTTGTTATAAATTTGCCACATGTAAGACTTAAATAGTTTTAGTTTATATTGAGCTTTGCTTTTTTGTTGTAAAGTTGTGTTTCATTAAACTGCACACAAAAAACTGCTAGCAAGGTAGTATTATTCCTATCATACAAGTACTGTAAGGCTGCAACCAACTATTATTTTCTTTAATAATCCATTGATTGTGCAATGTATAAAATATCAGAAGATAGTGAAAAGTGGCGATCATTATTCCCTGAAGCCCAAATTAACAGATTCAGATGACTTGAACTATTTGACCAACAGTCAAAAACTCATAGATTGAGTTTACCATCACGGAAAACTGGTAAAACTAGCAAATATTCACATTTGAGAAGGTGGAATCAGAGAATTTGGGGCATTTTTGTGTAAAAAATGGCTTAAACAATTAATCATTTCATCTGCAGAGTACTATCACGTATAGTGGGGGTCAACAGGCGTCCAACAACAAACTTTTGCCCCAGGGCCGTATAGGAGGTTAATCCAGCCATGCATACCTCTGGCTTTTTCTTCCTCTTCACACATTTCTACAATATTATATTGTCAAATATCATTTCAACATGATACTAATTGTTCCATTGTATGTAAAAATATCTATATACAAAATAGGCAAATAAATAAATAGGCTATTAAAAATTATTTAAAATTGCTTAAAATTAGCTCATTCTATCAACATTTTTATTCCACTTGATAGAATAAACTATATTACGTTTTAAGCACACAACAAAAAATATGATGTCCACTCAGCACATTATAATCCATAGTACATTTTTTTTTATCCTATAGGTGCATAAGAACACCTCTTAACTCTTGTAACCTCAGTGTCTAGCCACACTGTAAAGGCCAGCGGTGCTTATTGAAGCATACTGTGTAATTGCAGCCTACAGAAGCATCCCACAGGCTTCATCCAATTACAGTTAAGGACTTTAATAGCCAGTAATTTGTACTGTTAAGTAGCTATTACATATCAGGAAAATTAAATACATCATTTATTGGAATTGCGATAGGCTAGAGTGCAATATGTTGTATGTACACATGAATTATTGGATGGAAGACTGCACAGAAACTGGTGTATGTGCTGCTTGTCAAAGATTACAGTTTTTTTTTCCTATTTGGACGCCATATAAATCTGTGAGTAAGTTCAGGTCTATGAGGTAATGACAATGCAGTATGTAATACTGTCAATTATGTCAATGCAACACATAATACTGTGGGATTTAGTTTGGTTTATTGCAGTGTTCTTACAAGCATGAAATAGGTTACCATCCAGTCACATGAATGATGAAACAGCATTAAAATGCTTTCACAGGATCTGAAGTTTATTATGTACCATAATCACACAATGAGCAGTTTTGACACCCAAGTTTGAACGAAGAAACATGTGAAATGTGACATAAAATGTACATCCAATCTGTCAAGTTCATATGCTGCTTAGATGGTGGTGAAATCAGCTGAAAGAAGAAAGAAGTGAAGGCAGGAATGGTTTTCTGCCCAGGATTTTCTTCTTACTTCTCATAGTAGAACCATTTGTCAACTGAAAAAAGATCAAGCAGATTGTCATAAAGTGTCAACAAAATTCTTAGTAAATGGAATTTTGTTGTTAACTTAATAAAACAGAGAAATGCACTTTATCTCTCTCTCTCTCTCTCTCTCTCTACCTCTCTCTAACACACACACACGCACCTGAACTTGGAATGGGATCTTCAGCTCCAAAAGCAGATGCCTGTAAAGAGTTAATGAAATCATTAAATGGTGTTACTTTTGCACAACAAATGCACTTTGAAGGTGTAAAGCTACGATATTTGGACCTCATTATGAGCTGTGAGAGAGCATGTTGTATCTTGGGGGTCTGTTTTCTTTTTTGTAAAAGTCATGAGATGCTGGTCTCCGTTTGAACTAAAAACCCACACCCTTAAGTTGCCAAGTGAATCAGCTGGAGTGAAGCGAAAGAAACGGCCTTTGGCATTTTTTTCTCTGTCTTCAGTCACTAATGATCCTTTCCTTTTTTCTGAAGGCTATGCATCATGCTGCTATGTTTATCATCTCTATTCTATTACTTCTTTTTTTTGGTATCACTTTGGTGTATACTTCAGAGTAGGAAGGGATAGATTGTCAGACCACTAAACATGAATTTTTAAAATTAAAAAGAACTTACAGAATTAACCACAGTCTCAGCGTCCCCAGCAGAGGTGCAGAACGGACTATCGGAGACGCTGGTGTTCATGCTGACACAAGAAATGGACAAAACAAAGGAAACAATATCAGCTTATGTTAAAACAATATTCTGACCCTACAGAACTTCACTTCACTTTAATGGCCACGTGAGTCGGTGGAATATTATGCTTTATTTACAGTATGGAAAAATGCTCAGTACACAGTGCCAGCAGTTTAACATACAGGCAGACATATTAAACAATAAATAAAAATCATATATATTTGGATATGCAATATTCCCATACAGTGTGGAGCTGTATGTATTACAATGCAAAATGGGATTAGAGGATTAGAGTCCTTATTGCAACTGGATAAAAAACTGTTCTTAAAACTGAGTTGTTTTGGTGGACAAAGAGCTGCAGCACCTCCCAGAGGACAGAGATTGAACTAGATAGTGAGCAGAGATGGAATAGGTCAGATATCATTTTACCTGACTATTTGATTGACTATGCGTACAGTGTCTCAATTGATAGGAGGGGAGAGCTGATGATTTTGGACAATCTCTTTTTATTGAGTGTTTGACACGGCTAGAAAACTTTCGAGAAAGATCTAGAAATGCATTTATTAACTTATCACTAATTTATCAGCAGTCTGAGTGTCCTTAGTTTTCTGCTCTTACTCACCGGCTTGTGAAGTGTTCTGGGTGAGAAGATATTTTACAGTCCATTAATCAAGCAGCTGTATGTTCTATAATTTAACAGGATTACGATTCAGTTGATTCTCACTTTCTTGTCAAGTGTTCGGTCCACATTCACAAAGTGAGAGATACTTATCTCCCGCTTGTGAATGTAGGAAATATCACTAATAGCGCTTGTCACATACACTGTCATATACTCTTTGCATAATGGAATTAAGAGGATGAACTTCTCACCAATTTAGTTCACCAGCGTTGGTTTTCTGAGAGATCAGTGCTTTCCAAAACTCATGAGTGCTCTTCACTGTTTCAATAGCAAAGTCCTGGAAAACACAACACATTTTCCTCATTTTGATCTTCCAAAAAAAAAGCATCAATATATATTTATAACAATAAAGTAGATATGCAAATGATATAAGAACATATGTCCTTTTCCCTCTTAAAATATTTATCTTAATATAAATTGAATTTTTAATTTGTCAGATGCCTATTTTTTTCATAGAACAGATGAGATACAAAGTCCTGATTAAAGATACACGTCCCTTTGCATTATCTATCACTTAAGTTTGAAAAATACATCTGAGTATGTATAAAATTTTCAAAACATCAACAATAACAACAAAAACAGGCTCACCCTGTCCTTGAACTGTCCATCGAAAGCAAACTGGTTTTCAGGTTTCCCATCTGGGACTTTGTATCTTTTGAACCAGTCGAAAGTCGCTTCCAGGTATCCAGGCTTGAGTCTTCTAACATCATCGATATCTGCAGAAATCAACAACAGAGCAGATCAGCATAAATTGAAATGTAACTAATGGAATAATGTCTGGCAGTGTTGAAAAAATGTCATTGCAGGTTCTTCCTACTGTTAAAGTCCCCGGCTTCAGGGTCCTCGGTATTGATCACAATGACCTTCCAGTCTGTTTCACCCTCATCTATCAGAGCCAGAGTTCCCAACACCTTGACTTTGATTATTTCTCCTCGAGAGCACACCTGAGAAATAATGATGGCGGACTTTTGAAAAAGCAGCAAACAGTTGAATTCATGTTTCTAGTTATCTAAGTTCGACTTGTTCACACACCTTATTTCCTATGTCACATATATCAATGGGATCATTGTCTCCGCAGCATCCTGTGTCGCCGTCCTTGTGGTTGGGGTCTTCCCACGTCTGTCAAAAGGGAGAGCACGTCTTTGATGGAGCAGAGACATTGTTGGGTTTCCTGTTGTTTGAATATGGTGTGAGAAGGACTTACCTGTGGAATAGCTCCGTAATTCCAGATATAACCTTTGTGGGGAAACACATTTGCTACATAACGAAGATTCCCCTTTTTTATATCTTGCTTCAGTGGGTTGAGGGGATCTTTGGTGGCAATCTGGGAAAACATACAGAAAAAACACAAAGAGACTGACACCTGATATCTTAAACTAAGATATGTAAAAACAAAAAAAAAATAGAAATAATATAAAATATCATGAAGCATCATTGTGTGCCAAATCTTGCAGACAAATGTAAACCATGTCAGTGGCAAAAGTAAGAATATGAATCTCTACACCTTATTTACACCTTCATCTTAATTTATAAGATGTATACATTTATGGGCTGAGTATTAGGACATAATATTCAATTAATACATTAATAGCTTTCAAAAATATGTATATATACCTCCATCTTTGCATTTGTCCATCTTGGAACCTCCACAACGGCGTGAAAAATATTCTGCAAGATGATCATAAACATAGCTTTGTTACCCTGAGGATGAATTTCTATGAAACTTATCTCACTAAGACCTACATAATAGTGATTATAGGCTGAAAGACAGGCCAAAGCTTTTCAGTACTATATGCAAACTCCACACACTTGAAAGAAATAGTAGGTGTATCCAGTGTACAGTATGTGCTCAAACAACTGGACATCCATTTATTAAGTGAGCGATAGTGTTCCTAGAAAAGTGAGTTAGCCAAAGATAAATGACTCATTGCCAACAGAATACTAAAAAATGGACGGACAGGAGCAGCATATTTTTGTACTGAAAACTATTTTTCACATATATAATCCATAATAGGCACAAAATGGGGTCCCTTAAGACCAATTGTGAACCTTTTCTTGCACCATAAAGGCAAAATGTAATTACTGACATGTAGTTTTACAATGACAATTTCAGCCTATACTAAAAGTATACAGTCACTTAAAGCACAGTAGCACAGACATTGAGGCATCCAGTTGGTGCTAAGAGAAAAGCATCTGTCCACCACTACAACACAACAACTTGCACTAGTGTTGGAGACTGATTGGTCTGTCTACATGCTCCTAAAACCAAAACAGCAGCAAGGACAGTAGGGTGGAGGGATTAAAAGGGAATATGCAACAATGGGAAAAAAAAGAAAGAAAGGGCAGTATATATTTTCTCAATATTGTGACACAGTTTAGTCCCTTAGAGTACATCATTTGTAGCTATAAACCACAGGTATATAAAAACTGACATGCAAGAAAAGGTATTTTAATGTACTTGAATACAGCACAGCCCCAACAACAAGCTTTTGCACTCCAAAAGGAACAAATTCAGCTTTACTTTTTTAACAGAAGGTGTAATAATCTGTAGCATTAACAGTGACACATGATGCTCACCTCTGCCTCATTTGCGTAGATCGGTATATCATGGAATGGAGAGATGTATTTACCCTCGGAGTTTTCTATGAAAAGGAATAATAAAAGTGTGAGATCATAAAATTTTTAAGTCTAGTAGCCAATACAGCATGAACAAAAGCTGTTTCTACAGGCTAGTACAGCAACTGTGCATAATCCAGGAAAGATTCAAACAAGTTCATTCAAAGAGATGTGCTTACTGAAAAACACCCTGTACTCCTGGGTGTTCGGCCTGCCCCTTTCCTCGATGGTAAAGCTCATGTCTGTCCCGTGTACAACTCTCCCACTGTGGTCTGTGTGCACTAATTCAGGAGGACTAACTGACAGGTAGCCACTGAGAAAGAGGAGCAGACATGCGCACTGCTTAAGCCGAGGTTACCTGACAGCTGCCTGCATGTGACAGCAAGTCTTCTGTACAAAGTGTGTAAAGGCCAGATGACACCATGCTGGCTTCTGCATGTCATTTCCTCTATGGTTACTAAATTTTAATCACATCAAATATTGGCATCTGTAGCTAAGAAGTGAGTAAAGAAACAAATGAGAGAAGCAGAATTTCTCAGAATAGCAATCACCAGCTAATCCTTCCTTATTGCCACTTTCCCACGGCTGCCACATGGCATGGATCTGAAGTTTCTACTGTCTTTGCGTGTTCAGTGATTTGTTTTCCATTTCCCACTTGTAAGCTGGGGCTCTCAAGAGCTCTTTTCAGACAAAAACAGATGGAGCTGGCGTTAGCTGTAAACCAATTAACAGGTAGGATTAGGTGGTGTGCTAATGTTGACTTCTTGCCTCTGGAGTTTCACTGTAATCATTTGATAACATACTTATGGACCTATTTTTAGAAACCGTATGTGTAAAAATATTTTACTCATCTTTTTTTTTTTTTAATCCATCCCTTTAAGAAACAGGTAGCATGGTATATTAAAGGTAATGACATGTTATGGTACCAAAGGTACAAAGGTTTTTTGTTGTATATCAGATTTTTTATGTCAAAGTAAGTTATGAAGGAGAATAATATTGCACTGATTGACATACATTTAATTTATGATATAATGTAGCTAATACAGATGCTAATTTACACCATTATTTGCACTAATACAGATCTAGGCTACAAGTAAATGCATCTCAAGTATGCAAAAGAAGAAAAATATAAGCGCACTAGCTTCAGTGTGTGGAAGTAACACATTTAAATGAGTGACAAAGTCACCATATTGCAGGAAGGCTGCACAAACTGCTAATCATGTTAGCAGGTGTGGGAACTAGACTGCTAATTAAAACACATTTCACATTTACCATGGTACAAGGTACTGGTTACTCAGAGAAATGGTGCCATATTTAGCATAACTCAGACAATCTAGTTTACAGCAAATGCCTATTGCCCTAAATGTCTGTAGTTTTACTCTGTTATATAGATGATGAGAGCACGGTGATTCAGAGGGCAGCAAGATGCACAATGAAAGGTCAGCGCCTGGGCAGCAGAGCAGTCACGTGACGCTGTAAGCCTGCAGTCTTGCTAAATATTTCTCTTGGCCAGGAGAGATTCTCCTTTAGCCGACTTGTAGATGTTGTAAGAGTCTGGCATAGAACTGTAGAATAACACCAATGACACCACCCTCGTATAAAATAGGATTTTTAAAAAAAAGTCTTATACAGAAAAGCAATATAAAATGATCTGGTGAATTATTGAATGCCCCATATATCATATCCTTCTGTGTCTATGCCATGGAATCGCAACAGTGAGCCCAAACATCAGCTTTAGGTAATCCAGACTGAACAGTGTTGCTATTTAAAGAATTCTCAAAAAGCCTAAGCAAAATACTTTGAATGGTTCTCCTGTGGACTAGTCTCTGTCATCTGCAGCCTCTAGATGACAGATGGAGGGTTTAAAAGCTTGATCATTGTCTATGCTGCTGTGTGTGCTTCCTCTATCACCTACTAAATCAAGCCTCTGCTTTGCCTCCAACTCACAACTGGTGACTAAATAGAATGGATTTTGCTTACTTTAGTGCGAGCCCAACTATAGATCCCTGTGCAGAAGCCTGACAGTGAACTACAGGAGAACATACTGTTCTAATAGTTTTTCTTCCTGCTCATTGGCCAAATGTAACTGGGATCTACATCGCAGCTTCTTCTTAACTATTTGTAAAACAACGTTTGTTATTTTCTTGTTGTGAATGTGAACCATGATAACTAGAGCCGAAACAATTAGTGGATTAATCAAAAAGGAACATTCATTGGCAACTATTTAATAACCAATTAATCATGTAAGTCATTTATCAAGCAAACATTCCCCTGTTCCAGCATCTCAAATGGGAGGTTATACTGCTTTTCTGTTTTATATTTACAATTGTAAATTGAATATTTTGGGCTGTTTCAGACTGTTGGTTGGACAAAACTAAACATTTTGGGCTTGTGATGGGCTATTTTTTTGACCATTTTCTAACATTTTATTGACAATAATTTGAAAAGAATAATTGTCAGACTCATCTATAATGAAAATAATATTCAGTTGCAGTGCTAGATACACTTTTTTACTGAATTTTGCTTCAGTGCACACACGCCATCATGTGTCTTTGGTGCTAGAAATGGATCTGACAACCAGTGAATAATAATGACACGAGACTGTGTAGTTGACAGTATCATTTTTAAATTGAAAAAACTTTATACTATCAAAGTAATAAATAAGTCATTACAAATATCTCTGTTGAGAAAAAAAAACATGTCAAATGGTGTATAAAGATGAATTGTTTTCATGTCCAAAGATGCATCACATTCAAATAAATTTCAGCTCTTTGTAATTCATACAGAGACGACAAAGTAGGAGCCACAGGGTGTGGTCACCAGCTGTAGGATGCCATCTTTAAATGCCTCTGTTTTCTTGATTGTTGTACAACATTGTGCTATCTTCAAGTATTCTCTACAGTATTGTCATCTCTCAGGCACGCAGAAGTATCCAATGGAAGTAGTTCAAGGCACACAGCATGCAGTCTATAGGTGGTGAAATACTGTTTTAGGGCATTAGGACTCCATTGTAGACAAAACGTCAAATTTGAGGGGAGATTTCAGAGCACATTGGGTATCTGTGGCCAAAGGGTTTGACTTCATGTTCAGCCACTTCAGTGCAGGCATGGCAGACAGCTTCTCCACTGGTATTTCTGTGGGTTAAAATATTAAAAAACAGTCAACAAAAGCTCAAACCAGGTCATGTAAGACACATACAGCATGTATTCATATATCAGTATTACCAGTGATGCTATTTCCCTCCAGGTCAATCCTCTCTAGTGTGGCTATTTCAGTAAGCTTCTCAGGAAAGCTGGAAAAGTTGTTATTAGCCAGATTGATGCTGATCAGATGCTGCATTTCTTCCACGGAGTCAGGCAGTTTGGTGAGAACATTCCCTTGCAGGTCAAGTTCTGCAAAGTATTTCAAAATACAAGTAAATCAAAGGGTTGCTTATCTGTTGTGAGGTGAACAGCATACAACAACATGGAAATTAGCACACAATATTTTCTTGAAGATTGAGTCCATGAGTCAACTAGCTGCAGTGTATTATCCACTACCTCTCAGCTGAGTGAAGGTTGAAAAGAATTTGCTGGAAACGGCCTTCATCTCATTGTCAGCCAACGTGATAAGACGGATATTTTGTGAAACATTCCTCAGGACCTTGAATACGCCTTCTGGGAAAGAAATGAGCTTGCAATTTGACAGGTCTGTAGAGAAGAAGAACATGATTATGAGATTAACAAGCATTAACACAGCAGGGAATGTTGAGGGAAAAAAAAATATATATATATATATATACAAACACTTGGTGGATTTCATGTTATAGTTACTTAAGCAAACAAATTTAAGCCTCTGTCACCACCTGCTGGTGAAATCTGAAATAGCATCAACCAGGCTATTGAATCAGTGCTATTCATTCATATGCTGGGAAACTGTTGAAAGAGAGTGAGAGACAGAGAGAGAAATATATGAAGGGAGTCTTACCCAAAGTTTCTTTCCCCTCCTCCACGGTCGCATTGATCCTTCGGGCCACATTTGCGACTGCCTCAGCCATTTTTTCTGCTGTAACTTTTCCTACGAGTATGTCATGCAACATTACACTTAGATGTATGACAGACAAACAACAATCACAGCAACTAATATTATTACAAAGGTACAGTGTCATGCAGTTAACACACTCACTATAGAGAGTGAATATTAAATTGGTACTATCTGTGCTCTTGGGTTTTTTTTTATGTCATCCACATCATATGTGACAGAATAAAAAATGTATTGAATGTCCTTTATCGCTGGTTATGTCCACCTAGCAGCAAGACAGGATGGTGATCAAGTCTGTCTTAAAACAACAGTCAGGTGTCCATATCAACACTGAAAGAGGTTTTCCTTGCTGTAATCATTCCTCCTGTTCATACTGGTCATTAAAAGATCCTCTTCAAATGCACCTTCAGTGTAAGTGATGGGGGCCAAAATCCACAGTGTGTCCGTACAGTCATTTTGTGCATTTAAAAGTTGATGTGAAGCCTATATGAGGCTTCAGCAGTCTGAGTTAGTCATATCAAGTGGATATCTGCCACATTTACAGTCTTTTTAGCATCAAATTCCCTCTTTCTGTTTCCCTGGACAGTTTTTCCCGGTTAAGCAGCAGTGGAAGTATAGTAACAAACAGAGGGACTTTGGCACTAAACAGACAGTAATGTTGAAAGATTTCTAGTTGATTTGACTAATTTGGACGACTGAAGCTTCATAATAGCTTCAGATAAACTTTTAAATAGACTTTTGCACAGGAGGAGGCTTGTAGATTTACATTTTAAGTGCATTGTGGAGGGATCTTTTAATGATCAGTACAATAGCAATACAACAACACAAAAAATTACCCCCTGAGGTTGATAAGGTTTTCAAATAAAAAGAGAAAACACAGGTATGCAGTATTGTATGCTGGACTCAAGTATCAGAAGTAAAAGTACTTAAGTACTCATTTTGAGGAATAACTTGTACAACTAGAAATAATTAAATAATGAGAAAAACCCAAATTAGGAATAACTAGTGAATCTCAACAATAAGTGACTCGTACCCAATGAAATAACCTAATAGTTCCCAAAAATGCTGTTTTTTATGCTTTCAGGTAAGTTAAATTACAAAGTAGTACTTTGTAATACTCTAATATAAGACAGTTTCCTGAAATCTATTGACAAATCTGAAGCTACTAGTCAATACAGTCATTATAGACATATAATAAAAGCAGAAAGTCTAAGTTTAAACCAACAGGAGACTGGTTAATGCCTCTAACGTTATATTATTTGCTTTGGACCTGCAGCAAGGAAGGACCACATTTCCTTCCTCTAAAATGCCCACAGAGGTATGAATTAGTATAAAACAGGCCTAACAAAATCATGTACGAATACAAATGCAGCATGTTGAGCTATAGTTAACGCTATACAGCCATTATGTAACTAAAACCACGCCAAGAAGCCACTTACCCAAACTAGAAGCTACTGTTACAGGACCTGGCAGCTGTCACTGTTAGCTAACGTTAGCTACACACACACAGTCAAATTTGGTGTGTGTATTTTTAGCCCCAGTGAGGGCAAATCGCCTGAAAGTTGCCTTGCTCATTAGAAAAGTAAGACCTATTAAAAACACCTCATAGCAACGACACTTTGTACAACTCGTTGTTGCTTGGCGACAGCATGTAAAGCATGAGCTATACAAGCTAGGCTAACTGTTGCTAGCTAACCGGCTATTCATGAGTGTCAAACCTGCGCTGCCAAGTTGCAGACGATGTAGTTCAATGTAAGTAACCAAATAAGTCAAATAAGCTGTAACAAACTAATTACTTCACATCATCAAGTAGTAATACTTACTATTACTTACAGTTTCAATTTGTCAATATTGAGTATCTACATATACATTTGTACATTCTGCTGTGTACTGAGGCCTTATAAAATATATGCAGAAAACATGCATACTTTTTTGTATATTCGTCTCTACTTTAAGCAATATCTCTAAATATATTTTAAATTATAATTAAATACTTTTTTTTGTATATTTACCTTCGATTGACATGAGGAAGCTAAATGTTGTCTTACCTTCCAGTGCTGGTCAACTAACTCACTGTTTGACTACTGTCATGGTTATGACTGCAGTGAATTCCTGGTTAGTCAGTGTATTTTTCAAAGGATTTGAATACAATGAGCTCTCCAGCTTTAGAAGAATAGTTTAGCATTGTTACAACTAGCTGCCACTTTGCAGTATTTGCTAGATATTCCTCCGCTCTGCAATGCTTTATTTTGAATTAGTGAACATGAGGGGGAGTTTGGCTAGGACTCACTTGTTGATGGCTGAAACAGTGAAACTAGAAAAGTCCACCTCTTCTGGTGTGTCAGTTCTTTTGTATCACACAGTAGTAGTTAACTTTGCCAATTATTTGAGTAGGGACATGTATTGTGTGTTTATCATATGTTTGCAAGCGTAGGATATTGTTGTATGACAGCATAAACCAAATCATACCAGACACTCTGCTATTAGGCTGGATATTATGGGAAATGTTCCTATTCTAGTGCCAGGACAATAGCTGACCAAATTTGTACTTTTTGAAGAAATATAGTCATATTTTTCTACAAAACCCTGTTTTTTTCATTTAAAAAGAAGCCAAACACTCAAATATTAAGTGTTGTTTAACCACAGGCAGCTGTTCAAGAACTTTTCCTAAATAAAATTGCCTAAAACTGGCAACATTTTTGATTATATCAGGAAATATTTGATCAGTGAATAAGTGAAGAAGTTTACAAATCTGAGCAAGGAATTGAAGGAAGCTTTTTGTACTTCGAATGTACAGTTTTTGATACTTACAGCTATGTACACAATTCGGTAGGTACCAAAAAAGTACTGAGTAGCATCAGGGTCAGATAAACTTGGATGGTACTCATGCAAAGGCCAACTATTGTATAAGTACAAGTAATATAAAACATATAACAAAATACATAATCCATTTGCAAATTGTACATAAATACATTTTTTATATTTACAATACATATACATTAATTTACAGTTACACAATTGGTAGAGTACAATAAAAACAGTGCTGGAATATTCAACAACATTGCCATTTCATGTTTACATTGATTAAATCGATAAGTTAAGGGGAATAAACTTGTACATTTGATCGTGAAAACTGCACACAGCTGGAGCACTGGATGCTATTGTTGAGTTTGTATTTCAGCACATCTTCAAATAACAATGTTCTCCTTACAAACCAGAGCTCACATCACAAATTCAAATCCTATCTCTGCACACAGATCAGCTACAATCTTACAGTGCACAGCGACAAATATCAAAGAGCTTTTTTTTCTCGTCTGGCTAAGTGTATTCATTTGTTTTGTTTTTTTCAGAAATTGGTTGCCTCTGTGCAGCGTTTTTGTCCTGTTGTACAGCGACACAGGCCACTCGGGGGTGGTTGTAGCTCTCACTGGCAGCCGCACTCATCCACAATCATGTCTTCGTGATGTTGAAGTAGCATTTCTCCGTTCTCATAGTACAACATGCTTAATGGGCTCATTTTGGTAGGGGCACAGCAGGGCGATGCCACTCTGTCAGGGTGGTAATGTTTCAGTAAACTCTGGAAAAAGAAAAGACAAAACAGAGGATTTTTGTTAGATTGCAGTAGAATGACAGATAATTCCAGTCTCAAAATACAATTTCCCTGTAAACAAAGCCAATTATGTTCCGGGTGTGTATCTTTAATTTTAATTGTTTTTGTTTGTTTGTTTTTTTGTACTTAATTATAAGGGTGTAATGTCTGGTGTAGACCATTGAGGCTGATTTAAATTCATAAGAGGGAGACTATTTTGGATCTATAAGCACCCAAACAAGTTAAACAGTTCCAGATTGTGTGTATCATGTTTGCAAATATCTCAACAACTGTACTTGTGAAACAGCCATTACACATTTTCCACTACATGTATGAACAAGCTGCATCATTTACCTGCATATAAGCATGATTTGTTGGATTTAGGTCTTCTCCCAGAGGACCGGGGCAGGACCCTTCACAGCGGTAGGCATTATATCTTTTAGGAAAGATGATCCAAGACCCCCAGCCGATTTGATTAAAGTCTACATGCAGGTCGACTCTGCGACAGAGAGGTTTTTCACTCCCTCTTCTGGACACGTGCGGGCTTCTCGCTGTTTGCTCTCTCTGACCCCGTTTGCTCCTGCGCCGCTTTGGCCAGTGGGTCTTTTTGATTTCGGCGGGGGACAAGAACTTGGATTGTTCAGCTGTATGAAGTAAGCTTGCTTTGGCCTTTGAGTTTTCATCAGAGCCAGTGTGCGAGAAGACAACCAACAAGGCCCGGTCACTCACATCCTGCTCCCTTCTCGAGCTCGCCGCATGGATAGGCTGATCAGGAAGCGACAGGCCTCTCTTTGTCTTTGTCGCTTTCCTTCTTCTCGACACTCTCTTGTGTCGGATTCTCGCCGTCGATCTCTCCCTGAGCCAGCTCAAGAGAGGACTTGTCATGTTGAACACTTTCCAACTCTGTGATGAAGTGACCAGTGATGATTCAGTGAGCAGCCCCACCAGCTGCTGTTCTTGGCAGCTCTTGTGCGTATGGCACGTCTGGCCATGCTGGTGATAGACCTCCACGGAGATGTTGGAAGCACTCGATGTCCGAGGAAGTCTGATTCTCAGCTCTGCTGCCTGGATCTGTTTATCAGCCAGCAGGGCGTGGAGGTCAAAGGTCGCCACCCAGCGCCTATGTCTGTACACCAAACCTAATATGGTGAAAAGAAAAACATTTTCATGATATTTAGCAAGCTGTTAAACAAGGGTAAACAATGCATAAGCTTATCAGTATTATATGTCAAGATCTGTATAAAACTCGTGACTAATATGTGATGTGATGACACATTAATGTGCCAGAGAGAAAAAATCCACCTGTTGTAGAAAAAATATAACAGCTAACATGTTTGAAACTGTTATACCAAATAAATATTATATTGTTTAAATTGAGGTAATTCAAGTTCATCTCCCTCAGTGATGTAATACTTTCTTTATTTAATATTTAAAATTCCTGATACCATAATAAAATATTTTATCTTTCTCACCTACACGGTGGTATTGCAGTGAAACAAAAATATTCTATTGGCTGAAAAGGAGCCACCAAATTTGAGTCAACAAATATCAAAAAAATGTTAATATGGTGCATCTCTACTCCAGAAGTAATATATCTAAAAAATATGGCATCAATGGAATATGTCTATAATATATGCAAGTTGTGGGCTAATGGTCACTTGTAGGCCTAGTCATTTTGTTTTGCAAAGTCAAGTCTAAGGACAAAAAAAAGGGGTAAACATATATTTTTTGACAACCATTAATATAAATTTACGATTGATGCTTGTAATGATGGAGATTTCAGCAATCAAAGCAGCACGTAAGGCTCTTAAAAAATAATCCAGTCAGATTTGTTACAGTGCGGGACAACTGGGGCTGCACCCACAGCTGTGAATGGGGGCAATTGTGAGTCAATGAACAGGTGTGGTTCAAATTAATCTAAAGGATTAAAGCATGTTAAACATTTAACATCTGCATTGTCCAGTGCATCGGCCTATTTAGCTTGACTGTTGATCAAAAATGCAAAACTATCCTCGCTATTAATCCACTCAAACCAGACACCCAGGCCGAAACCAATCATTTAACACATCTTTGCTTCTTCTTGGCTTCTGCATATCCTCAGTCAAACAAATAGGTAATAACTCTAACACCTAGCAGCGATGTGAAATTGGGTCCAGCAGCAGGGAGGGTTGTCCTCTGTTGGCTACTTGTGCCACCATTAAATCCCGAGCTCTAATCTAATCAAGCCAAGTGTGAAAAAAGAACTAAGGGAAGTTGTTGATTTGACTTGACAAGAGATTTGTATAGGGGGATGTCTGGCGAGATATCTAATCAACATCACCTATTTAAGAAAAAAGAGGTTTGCTTTGAGAATTAGACAGAAATCCGGCCTTTTCACACGCTGATCCTGCATGGTTATTCACCCCCTGAGCGGGATGTGGATTGAAACCCTCTGAGGTCGTCTGGCACGCAGCTTTGACAGGACAACACTTGAGCCCCAGAAAAAACTTAACATTTCAGAGAGCCTTTCAATAAAACTGTGACCTGAGCTTCAAAACCTTAAATAACATATACACCTTTCTCCCTGTCGTTTCCATCTGCCATCATCTCAATCATAATTCCAGCAGGCCTATTTTTTTTGGAGAAGAATAAACCAAAATCTTACTTTTAGCCATCACACTCTTCACGGTGTCTGCTTGCTTTGCGGCATCTTGCTCCATAATATCCGCAGGTCTGGAAAAATTTGACTTGAAATTCCTGTAGAGATGCACCATATAGGTTGGCAGGTGATACCCGGTTGATCTGTCCATCAGGGAAAAACGATGCAGCGACCTCATATAAACTCCATCTCTGGCTTTATGAATCCCTTGAGCCAGCAGCACCAGCAGAGATGCGTGCAGCGCAACACTCAGAGCTCCCAATGAGTGCATGTTTTAGGCCGGTTAATGACAAATTCCTCTACTGGGAGATTAGGGGTGTCTTATATACCCTCACCCACCCCCTTTCATGTTTAACAAGTAGCTGAGAACATTAAAGGAAATTGACATGCGTCCTCAAGACTTGTTACCTGACAGCTCATCATTCATTCAGTTGGTAATGAGGCGCCTGGGTGCGTGTTTACAAGGAGCGCAACTTTTTTTTTTTTGTTTGCGCCATGTTCTTTGGGCTTCTGCAGCCTGATTCCCCATCCGTGGACTAATTGTTTCAGCTATTTGGCTTACACTAATTGTTAGGCTTTCCCATAGTGTAATGTAGTCTACTAAATGCCATCTGAAATGGACAATAGGGAGACCCATTGGGCTACTGTGCTTATTAGACACAGACTAATTAAACACTACAAGCTTTATTAACATAAAACACATAGACAACATTCACTATTATCAGCATTGTAAATAATATCTTGCATAATATATCTCCTCATATGACCTTGTTGCAATTGATCTCCAATGTATTTTTAAATTTATGTTGTAAAATATTAATTTAAGGGATCTATAGTTCACACAAGGATATTATGATAAAAGATAAAAACTGATAAAATGAGGTCTCCCACAAAATAATATATGGTCAATAAAAACTTAATATTCACCTTAAACACACTAGAAATAGAATTAAACAGAATTAAACAGGAAACAGTCACCTTATCGCCCTTCATCATATTATAACTTCCTGAGGTTCACTTAATATTTATACAGCTTATAGGACTGCGCAGCATGTCTGTGGTCAATAAATAAGTATTCAGTGACTTTACCTTACTTTTAAAGTGGATTTTTACACGATTATTCCAGTAATATTAATGTTCCCATAAGCTTTGAGTGATTGATAATTTTAATAATAACATAAACTATGTTAAAAGATTACTGTATTTTTACAGTTTTTTATATTTATGCTGTAGAATATCATTAACTTACATCTCACACTATGTCATGAAGCTCAATAATTAATATTTTAAAAGTTAATAGTCCAATATTATGATTAAGGACTTGCAGAGAGCATCCGAGGTGGACCGCAAGGCTGCGCATGCGCTGTCTGTCTGTATTCGCATGGCGAAATCCTTTTCCTCGTAAATTTCCCGAGAAAGGACAAAAAAAATCAATGGATGTTTTTTCAGGGGTTTAAACAGAAAGCGGTGCACCTCGGCTACATCCCGTTCACCGGACAAACCGAACTGTGAAAACATGTTTACTTCACAGATTGACGCTTTTTCACCTACCGTGTGCTGAAATGGTGAGTAGCTTTAAAGTTTACGGCTGTTGTTGCACGAGCCACGGCAGCCTAAAAGTTAACATCCGTGCCCATTTAGGATGCAAAGAGTCTCGCAGTTTCTGAATACCTTCATTAATTAATGATGCATTGTAATGATCTACAGCAGAGCAGTCTGACAATACTGAAACAGTTAAGGATGTTTTGATGATGCAAAGTGTGTGTGTGAGTGTGTATGTGTGTGTGAGTGTGTGTGTGTGTGGATAATGGGGCATACATGTGCTTGGCACCCCCAACTCTCCATGCCTGCACTGTTTTGTGCACTGCATTGATTCAGTGATATGGTCGCATGCGGTGATGAAAAACAAAAAGTTGGGTGAACTATGACCTCCAGTTGATGCTCTTCATTAGGCAAACACACAGAAACAAGCACATTTTCAGAAAATAATATTTTATGCTTCTGTTTTCTTTAAAAAAAAATCCATATAACACATTTGCATTTTCTGTGATCTATGGCCTGCAGCTGTAAGTTGTTCACATAATATAAATTAGTGTAATCAGAGTGTACTACATATCAAAGTCACACTTCAACACTTTTTCTCAGCTCTCAGAAAATAGGAAAGACTGCAGTATTCAAAATGCATTCAAGCAGCTAAATTATGTATTTGCCGATAATGTTACCAATTTGTGGAAGTCTTTGTTTTGGATAGTTTTCCTGTTTTTTGAGAGCTTCCTTTTTTCTCAGAAGAAACTAGTCCTCTCACTAGTTTCTTCTGTGAAGTAGTATGATGCAGTAAGCAGTAAGATGAGGTTGAAAGCTCTCAAAAGCTAGTAAGTGGACCTTTGAACTTAGATTATTTTGTCACACATACAGTTTTCAAAGGTCAAGAATCAACTTCCTTGCTCAAATACACAGTTTTGGAAATCATGTAGTATGTTGTCATCAGCTCATTTTCAATACAAAACAAATATGTTTCCGGCCAAGTTTTGTGCACTTGGAGTCATTTAAGTATTTCACTGAATATAATCAGTTAGTGCAAAAGTATTTCCTCCTTGTCCAGAATGCCCATATCCATGAACAACACTTACAAAATAAACCAAGACATGTTCATTCCTGTCATAAGTTGTAATACAAAGTATAAAATAGTGCAGTAAGACAAAGCACATGATGCCCTTTGATGTATTGTATCCTGGCTTTTGTTTGCTTTAGCCCGTCCAGCTGGGATCAGTCTCCTCTGTTCATATCACTTTTCTTACAACCTGGGGGAAGACAGAAACTGGTTCTTGACAACTGAGAGCACAGATCACACCGTGAACATCATAGTTAATCAATCGTGAGAGCACGAAACTCTTCGATGAATGGACACCCAGATCATAAATTGATTGAGCTATTTATTCTTGGGTTATCTTGAACAGAAACATTACTCCTCCCAGGCTTAACTTAAAAAAGCTGCTAATTTTCTGTTGTGAAATGTTGTCAGAGTCCTTGCTTTATTATAAAGTATTTATGGGTGGTAGGGGATATTGATAAACTTAAAACATGGGTCCTATTAAGGTTTGGGGTTTCTTTGAGCAAGTTGAACCCCCCACTCAACACCCAGGGGTGCTTAGGCTGGGTAATGACAAATTCCTCTACTGGGAGATTAGGGGTGTCTTATATACCCTCACCCACCCCCTTTCATGTTTAACAAGTAGCTGACAACATTAAAGGAAATTGACATTCAATTCAATTCAATTCAAAGGGGCTTTATTGGCATGGGAAACAGACGTTTACATTGCCAAAGCAAGTGTGAAATAAAAACAACAAAAAAATAAATATACATAAACAGAATCAGATTTTGACCAGCAGATATGGAAGTTTTGTTATTATTAGCCATGTTTTCAAAGTCTTTTTGGGTGGTTGTAATCTGAGCGTAGTATACAGTATGTCTCTGATGTCTTGGTACAGCTGGCAGGTGGTTAAAAAGTGCAGCTGGGTTTCCACCTCCTGCTGTGTGCAGTGGGTGTACAGTCTGTCTTCTGTGGGGAGCCAGGTCTGCCTGTGGCGGCCTCTTTCCACGGCAAGGCTGCGCTCACTGAGTCTGTACATGGTCAAGGATTTCCTTTTAGTATTGGATCAGTCACAGTGGTCAGGTAATCTGCCGCTGAGTATTCTCTGCTTAGGGCCAAATAGTATTCCAGTTTGCTCTGGTTTTTGGTTGATTCTTTCCAATGTGTCAAACAGTTTTCTTTTTGTTTTCTTATAATTTGGTTTAGTCTAACGGGGTTTCTGTCTGGGGGCTCTTCTTGTGTTTATGAACAGAGTCTCAGAAGGTCTCTCTAGGGTCTCTCTGTAGGTGAAGGCTCTGTTATGGAGCGTGTAAGGGTCACTTTCTTTCAGGTGATTATAAAATTTAAATGCTGTCTTTTGAATTTTTATAATTAGTGGGTATCGTCCGAAGTTTGTCATTGGATGTGGAGATTGGATTTGCGTAATTCTGCATGCAGAGTCTCAATTTGGTGTCTGTCCCACTGTGTAAAATCTTGGTTGGCGAGTGGACCCCAGACCTCACAACCATAAGAGGAAGTAGGTTCTATAACGGAGTCCAATATTTTAAACCAGATTTGAATTGGGACTTCTAACTTGATGTTCCTTCTTGCCTCGTCTCTCAGGTCATTCACAGCTTTGTTGAAGTTACCTGTGGTGCTGATGTTTAGGTCGAGGTAGGTATAGTCTAGTTTTTTGTATGTTCCAGAGCAGTGGTATCTAGAAAGAATTTATATTTGTGGTTTTGGAGGCTAGGTCTTTTTTGGAATATCATAATTTTGTCTTAGTTACATTCACTGTCAAGGCCCAGGTCTGGGAGAATTGGTGCAAAAGATAAAGGTTCTGTTGTAGCTCTTTGGTTGGAGACGGGAGCACCAGATCATTTGAAAACAGTAGACATTTGACCTCTATGTATGCTAGACTAATGTCAGGCACTGCAGACTGTTCTTGTGCCCTCACTAGTATGTTGAAGAGGGTCAGACTCAAGCTGCATCCTTGTCTGACCCCCCGGCTTTGGGGAAAGAAGTCTGTGTGTTTTTTGCCAATCTCGACAGCGCGCTTGTTGTTTTTGTACACCGAGTTAATGATGTCATAGGTTTTCCCCCAACACCACTTTCTAAGAGCTGATAACAGCAGATGCTCACGCTAAATTGAATCGAAGGCTTTTTTTGAAATCAACAAAGCAGGAGAATAATTTACATTTGTTTTTGCTTATTTGGTTGTCAGTTAGGGTGCTTAGGGTGAAGATATGGTTTGTTGTATGATAATCTGGTAAAAAGCCAATTTGGGATTTGCTCAGGACATTATTTTTAGGAGTTGTAAGAGTCTGTGGTTTATGACTATAAAGAGGATTTTCCCGAGGTTGCTGTTGACACAGATCCCACGGTAGTTATTGGAGTTTAATTTGTCTCCACTTTTGTGGAGGGATATTAACATTTCTTGAATATTGGGGAAGATCCCAAAGCTAAGGGCGATGTTAAAGAGTTTTAGTATAGCCAATTGGAATTTGAGGTAGGCTACACTTCATGTTCACTGCATTGAGTCAGTGATACGGTCGTAGGCGGTGATGAAAAACAAAAAGTTGGGTGAACTATGACCTCCAGTTGATGCTCATCATTAGGCAAACACACAGAAACAAGCACATTTTCAGAAAATAATCATTTATGCCTCTATTTTCTTTAAAAATCATCTATGTAAAACTTTTTCATTTTCTGTGATCTATAGCCTGCAGCCATAAACACTTGTGTGCCTGAAAAGTTAATCTCACTCACTCTCAATATAAATGAGTGAAATCAGATTGTGCTACATGATAAAGGTCACATTTCAACACTTCTCAGCGTTCTCAACATTTGCTTCATCTTCTGCAAGCAATGAATGTATTACTAATAATGAGAAGATTTTTTGAGATGCAGTAGCTCTCAGAAAATAGGAAAGACTGCAGTATACAAAATGCATTTAAGCAACTAAATTATGTATTTGCCAATAATGTTATCAATTAGTGGAAATCTTTGTTTTTTGAGAGCTTCCTTATTTCACAACAGCTCAAAAAAGTCCTCTCACTAGTTTCTTCTGTAAAGTACACCGTAAGATGTGGTTGAAAGCTCTCAAAAACAAGTTAATGGGCCTTTGAACTTAGATTATTATGTCACACGCACAGCTCCCAAAGGTCAAGAATTAACTTCAATGCTGAAATATACAGTGTCGGTTATGTTTAATGTCATCAGCTCATTTTGAATGCAAAAAAAAAAAAAATCATCAAAGTATGTCACTGAATATAATCAGTTAGTGTAAAAGTATTTTCTCATAGTCTAGAATGCCCATATTCATGATCAACACTTATAGAATGTACCAAGACATGTTCATTCCTGTCATAAGTTGTAATACAAATTATAAAATAGTGCAGTAAGACAAAGCACATGATGCCCTTTGATGTATTGTATCCTGGCTTTTGTTTGCTTTAGCCCGTCCAGCTGGGATCAGTCTCCTCTGTTCATATCACTTTTCTTACAACCTGGGGGAAGACAGAAACTGGTTCTTGACAACTGAGAGCACAGATCACACCGTGAACATCATAGTTAATCAATCGTGAAAGCGCGAAACTCTTCGATGAATGGACACCCGGATCATAAATTGATTGAGCTATTTATTCTTGGGTTATCTTGAACAGAAACATTACTCCTCCCAGGCTCAACTTAAAAAAGCTGCTAATTTTCTGTTGTGAAATGTTGTCAGAGTCCTTGCTTTATTATAAAGTATTCATGGGTGGTAGGGGATATTGATATTGGTTTGAGCAAGTTGAACCCCTACTCAACACCCAGGGGTGCTTTAGAAAACATAATGAATAGTTGATTTTCTTTCATAACAGATTTTGAAAGTGTAATTGTCATGAACACCTGTTTGCAGTTGAAATAGTTATGAGATAATGAACATGTGTGTCCCATAGAAGTTTTGTGTACACGTCTGAGTGCAATGGATACATTTTACCACAAGGTGTCATATTTGGTCTCAACTGAATATATCAGCCCCCAAACGTGCTCCTCTGGGTGCTTTTAATGCATTTCACTATTATGCTCATACTACTTGTGGGAGCTTAACTCTGGCTCAGGTGAAGTATTTTCCTTTACTATCTTTGCCTTTCCTGTTGCTGTTATAAGGCTTTTAGCATATGGGATTTTCAGGGGTAAGACAGACACCAGGCCAGAGAAAGGATACGGACGAGACAAGTGATATTAGCCGTGCGCTCCTCTTCACATTTGGGACATTTAACAGAAAGGATGTTTCTCTCAATATGTCACAGGACATATCCTCTTCATGCTCTTTCTCAGACCTGTGCTCTGTTTTATCGCCTTAAAATAGAAGGAAATGAAGGACTTGAGAGTTACTTCAGAGTAACCATCTTTTTTTAGCGCTTAATTTCATTTTAACTGTCTTTTTACTGACTTCTTCAGGACCACTTCTTGCCTGTTGATATTTGATTCTGATCTTTCAAAATCACTTGGGAAAACATTTTAATATGATTTACTCATCTCACTGATTCATTCATGTTATGAAGCTTGATGGGAGGGTGTTGTTTCACAGTTAGGGCGATACGAGAACATCAGAGTCTTGGCCTGCTGTGCTGCAGGAAGGAAGGAACAGGTGTGGCAGCACTAGATTTTACATCCATATCTCGAAACTCGCCACTTGTGCAAATAAGCTTAATTAGGACATTATGCTGTGTGACAGACTGTTGATTACACATAGTTTTACAAGAAAATATTCCCACAGGCAGCTGCTTAGAAGATAAACCCAATGTTTTTGATTGTTTTGTTCTCTTCTTTTAGCTGTAAAAGATGTATGTTTGGCAGAATTAGTGGGGTTTTTTGTGTAAGTTTATGCCTTTATAGTAGGTATAACATCACTGGATGTTGTTGGCTTTGTTCTTGCTTCATATAGCCTACAGGATGAAATGAGACACTCAGCACATGATGTTGGTCTGACCTCAGGGTTACGACTACAAGAGGTAGAGCACACAGCCCTTCGCAGCTGAATCTCAAGCTTAAATCTAAGTATTTGCCCAGCTGTAAGCCTGTTTGCCTTCGACATGGCATGTGTTAACCGCTAATGAATGGAGTAATTAGAGCATCGTAGTGAATTAGGCTTACGTGATGTCATCTGTGTGCAGTTGTTACCCTCTTACTGATTGTCAGCCTACTGGCAGGTCAACATCAGGCTGTGTCAGCGAGGGCTGCAGCTGATTGTAAGAAGTTTCGATAACTGAAGCTTTAATTTATATGTTTGAGACATTTGTTAAAGTGTTTGCCATGTGTGGGAGGCATTGTGCTGCCAGGAGGCTCTGATAGTGATTGGATAGTGAACTGGATGATGAGTAAGCCTCTCTTGGTCCGCCTCCACATCCTCTTTACACATCCCCACACACATACATACACATACACACACACACACATACACAAATACCGGCATGTGCGACCAGCCTCGCACCTCATGCACAGGGGCTGCATACAAAAAAGTAACAAAAAGCCAACAAGGGAGTATGCTGTCACCCATCTAAGCCTCACTCCCCACTCCTCACCCCTGCTTTCTCCCTTCTCCTGCTGGGGTGCCTGTTTGGGATCTGTCCTCACTGAAGGACACGTTCATTGACTTGCTTTATAAGGACGCGTTGATGATGCGAGACGTAGTGTGATCAACGGGCAGAGACAGATTGCCTCACAGATCGCAGAGGGATGCCAGCAAGGATGTCTGACTGAGACCGGTGCCGCTGCCTGCCGGAGAACTGTCATTTGGGCTATTTTTAAATCCACAATTTTTTTATTTTTTTTATTTTTTTGGTTTTTCATTGTATTCCTTAGAGACTTGAGCACCTATCGGATGGTGGACTGCACAGCTGAATGTCAGGTACAGTTGTGATACTTTACGTTCTCTCTGTTATGATACTCGACTCCTGCTGCAGGCTTGTGGTCGCTATCGGTATGTCCCTAAAGACTGTGATAGTAGAGATATACGCTGGCTTAACATAGCCTTTTATAATAACCCGTCATGTTTGGTATTCAAATAGCTAAATGGATTACATTCTTCATGGCATGTGATGCCTAGGCTCTCCTCTGAAGTGTTTATCAGCTCTCATTCTTTCACCAGAGGACCGGCGCCTGAATGATTCAGGCATCCTTCTCCAACTTAGAGACTGTAGCTGCTAAACAGGACTTGTTTGCATATACACAAGTTTACGACTCCAGTCTGAGAGGCAAGCAAAACTAAACCGTGTTAACAAATGTGAAATGTGCCCGTGCAGAAGTTCCTGAAGGCGTTGACAAATGAAAATGCTGTCAGTTGGCCTGGCAGTGCCGACAGAATATTGTGGTCAGACGCTGGGGTTGAGAAAAAATGAAAGCCACATTACTGCAGCCTTGAAATCATAGGGGGATAAAATTGCCATCTTGAAATGAAATAAATTACAGGCAGGGGCTTTAAAAATAGATTCACACACCCTTTTTAGCAGCTCAATGTCGAGCTGTGATGAAAGCAAGAATGTAGAAGGCTAAAGGTTATTCACATGATTTATGTCATATTCATCCTAGTTGCATAGTTTGTTTTTTTGCACTCATTACGTCCCAGTTGATTTGCTGCTTGTACTAGGAAAAAAAAAAAGCCATTCAGTCAGTTGTTTTCCAGTCATTTTGTGTATTTTGTCTTTTAATCTGGACCATCTTACTTGCAGCGCAAACGCTATTTCAGGCAGCTTGATCAGATTTGGAAATTGCATCCTTGAACAATGCATCGCATGGCTTCCTTTTTGCCACAGTCTCTTTCTAAACAGGCTGTTAGTGATTTTATTTCGAGCAAAAGCAAACATCAGAAGCGTAAGCTGACACAAATTCACAATGAGATCTTTGGAACAGTTTTTGGGGAAACAAAAAAGATTTTCTGCAGAGGAAGCACTGAGCTCATTTCCGCACAGCACTGATATTTAGTTCAGGAACTAGCAATGTCCTGTGGAGTCACGCCTGTATGTAACCCTTAACCTCATTGGTGAAATATGTGTACAGCTGCACGGAGGAAGTTTCAGAGAGTACAACTAAGAATTTCCTGTAAAGGTGTGCTTACACTTCCTCTGCCTGAGGGCATGTGTGACTGTCTTGTGTTCATTGGTTTGGTGGTTTTAGTATCCTGTGATAAGTGAGAGACACTGTCATTGTAGTAAATAACACAGGGATTGGTTTTCTCCAAATCTTATAATATAGTCAGATTATAGTCAAAATCAACAAAAAGTAGCAATGAATTTGGTGCCGTTTTGGAATTGAAAACTTGAGTGCATCATGCAACCACAGCTGATGTTATATTTGTATAATTCTGTTGTTTTATTTGGCTTTGAGAAGCCAAAGAGGCTTTCAGACTTCACATTGTCAGACTGAATGAGTGGTCTCTGTGGAGCCCAGAAATTCCCAGGATCCTTGTCTAAACTGAGTAATGTCACCAATGTTAAATATGCAAATTGCTCCAAATTTGGTATTTTTCTGCGGTCCTCGCTGCCACGCTTGCGGCTCTCCTCTTGGCCTCGATAAGGGAAGTTGCGTTGAAAGATCTCCCAAGCGTTACAAACTGATACCCATCCCTTTTGAACCCCTGCATCTCTTGTGAATGAAGAACGCTCTGCATCCTTCCTCGGGCCACCAACAGATGCATCCTGCAGCTGCACGCTCCTTCCTGTCTGCACTCGGACCCTTTTGTCTGAAGACGTTGCTACAGCAAAGTTGGGACACCGGCTGAATTTAAATGGGGCAGCCCTGAATGGAGCAATGCTGATAGGCTGGCAGGAGGTTCCAGTTTCCATGGTCTTACTGCGCCATTAGTGAATTTGAATATTAGGGTCTTTTGCAAACTACGGCCGGCTGTTTACGGCCTTGGTGGTAGTGTCACAAACAAACAGACAAAGGTGAACTCAGGAACATCTTTATTTTCTTTTGATCATTTAATTTGACAGGAATAGTTTAGCTGAATCTTGCCCCACATTGTCAGAGGAAATCCGAGTTTGTGTTGTGATTTTATTGGCCTCATGAGCAGTGTGACACTACTCTGGCTGACATGTGGGATAAACAGCCTCTCTGATGAGTTGCCTTGATTGGTTCTCCAGGAGGATGTTTATGACTGAGGGCTATTTCTACTCAGGCCTCCGCCCCGGCTGCCCGCCCGCTAGACCAGGCCTTGCCATGCTGAAATCAGTGTGGCTGATGCACTGAGTGTGTAGCAGAGACATCCGTGTGAATGTGTCTGTGCACTATGGTCTTGCAGCAGAGGTGACAGCCTGTAAGGTAAGACAGAGGAAGTTTTTTTTTCTGATGTGTCAGTTTCAGTGAGCAAGCAGCAGTATGTGCTGTAGTATCAATAATGTCACATTTCCTTTGGAGGCCTACAAGCGTCTGCCAGGAAATGTCAGTTAGTCTCATTTTACAAATAACAACACCACATGGGATAAGGTAGAGGAAGTTCTAGTGTCTGGAAGAGGATAATGAAAGAATCCGTTGTCAGTAGTTTATGGCCTTCGACTGAGCCGCATAGGAACATGCATATTATCATGCATGACTGTGGTGGTGGGTAAAGGAAACCTACTGATTAAATGTCCTTAAAGTGACAGAGATTAAAAAGGGTTTGCCATGTAAATGCCCTTTACTGTGAGGAATGCTTGGACTGTAAGCTGTACTTTCAATCCAAATAGGAAACCAAGGAGATGCAGAAGACTTTTTATATCTTACGTGTGTCATATTTTACCTACTGTAGACTAAACTTTGTTTCACTCGAGCAGATGACATTACACTAGGGATGCAACTGTTTATTGTCCTTGCGTCATTGAGAAACAGAATGACTATGTTGAGTTGTAAAAAACGACCATTACAAGTTAAGGTCTTACAATGGCTTTTTTTTATGTTTGATCAGCAGAAAACCCCCCAAATATTAGATTTTCAGTTTTATAAAACAGGGAAAATACATTTGAGAAGCTGGAACTAGTGAATGACTTAATCATATTTACTCTTGATCGATTAATTGAGTTATCATTCCAGCGTGTTCCTTTGTACCTCTTGCTGTACAGTACAAGAGTCAACTGTGTCGTCTTTGTGCACAGCCTGTCCCTGTGAAAGGCAGCTGAACTTTAGCCATCTGGCTGCCAGATGTACCACTACTTCCCCCGGTCCCCTCCGTAGAGACTTGAGTCTCTCGCATGATTCTACTCTCTAACACCAGACAGGAGATAGGAACGAGAGAGCGAGGAGGACGCTGCCTTAAAGCTTGAACTCCAGAAGTTTTTTTTTGCCCAATGCCAAGCGACTAGGCACTTCGAGCTTTGGCAAGGGGTGTTTCCCACCAACTGGAGGGGGTGGGTGGGCGAAGAGATTCAAAAGAGGAAGATTTCTTTTTGGATGTGATGCCAAGTTCTCACACTCCTTTTGGACCATGGCGGACAACAAGCAGCACAGAAAGGGGTCTGGGAGTACAACAAATCGCTCCTCATCTCACGCGTAAGATGTCGGATTTTAGTGGATTGTTGCAGTGTTGGAGGGTTTTTGTTGTTTTTGTGGTAGTCAGAAAATCATGGCAACGGAGATGCTTTTTGTATGTGGTGAGGACTCTAAATAGATTTGGGCAGTGGGAGCACAGTATCCTTGAAAATCGAGCTTCCTTTTATGGAACTTGGGAAGAGGTTCTGCCTCTGTTCACTCTTCATCCCTACCTACCTAAAATCAAACAATTATTCAAGCTGTAAAAACATTTTAGACTTTATTTCTGTTGTTTTTTTGTTAAGCATACCACAAGACAAAGTAAAAAAACAAATCGGTGTGTTGCGATCTTACCTGTTGTTTGTGAGAAGAGAATCTCTCTACTGAATCAAAAGGTCTTTCTGTACAAGGATGACCTGCCCACTCAGCTCCAGACGCAACAAAGAGGAGAGTAGCGGTGACTCACCCGGCACT
Organism: Thunnus maccoyii; assembly: GCF_910596095.1. Classification (NCBI taxonomy): domain Eukaryota; kingdom Metazoa; phylum Chordata; class Actinopteri; order Scombriformes; family Scombridae; genus Thunnus; species Thunnus maccoyii. The sequence goes on from NC_056552.1 coordinate 11,608,392, forward strand.
TCTCTCTCCACAGAGCCTCTGTGCAGAATGATAGTCCGCTCTTTTCGAAGCTGGAGATCACACAGAGGTGCTTTAAGCTCAGGCCGCAGCAGACAGCCCTGCCATACCCCTCATCTGTGTCACATCAAATAGATTTTGATGTTGGATTGATTCTGTACTCTTGCTCTACACAGTGCAGCACCGGTGTTACAGTATGTGTGCGTGTTTATCTGTGGTTCTGCATTGGGCGACATACTGCGATTCTCTGTGTCCGCTGTTTAAGGGTTTATATGTGTTTCTGTGTGTCTTTGTCTAGTCTTTCTGTGTTTGTGTACTCTGGGAGACGGCTAGTTCCTGACCATCTACATGTTACAAGTGATGCTTGAGGAGCGGTGTTGTTTCCGACACTGACTGCTTGTCGGAAGACTAGTTTGTTTATCTGCAGAGCTCCGTGCAGAGCTCACTGTTTATTCAGAGGGGAGGAGGTTTTGCTTGAAACCTGTGGCTGGCTTGTGTGGGGGGGGACTCAGTGCTCCATATCAAGTTGCATGATTAAAATATAAATACTGTCACACTCAGCTGTAATCCCCCGCCACCATGATTAAATCATAGAGATAGGACATTAATGGTGATTGTAATTTGAGTGCTGAGTAAAGCTAAAAGAGGGATTTCATAAGCTCTTGACAGATAACTCTTGCATGTTGTATCTCTCTCAAATGAGTCACTAACTGCTCTAGTTCACAGTTTTTATATTTATTACATTGACCTTTAATCACAGAGAGACAAAACAAGTTCAATATGTACTTTTTTCATGTAATAAATAAATAAAAGTAATAGCAGGCTTACATTACTTCAAGTGTAAATGACTGTAATATTTACAGTTTTTGGATTCAGCAGCTGCACAAAATAACAAATTGCAAATAACAAAAAATGATGAAATCATAATATAAAGTCCACATTTAAAGGAATAACTCTGCATAACTTAGAGAAGGTTAGTTTAGCTTAGCTTAACAATAAGCCTAGAAACGAGGCTTATTGTTAAGCTAGCTAAATAGCTAGCTATACTCTGTCCAAAGGTAACAAAGTCCACCTACCAGCACCTCTAAAGCTCACTAATTAACTTAATTTAATAATAAATAACATGTAATATCTTGTTTGTTTAATTTGTACAAAACTGAAGTGTAAAGACAGTGTTTCCAGTCTATAAGCTAAGCTAATCGGCTGCTGGCTGTAGCTTCAGATGTAGCATTCACGTATGAAAGTGGGATAGATCTTCTCATTTCTTTGCAAGAAAGCAAGTAAACATAATCTCAGAATGTTTAATTATTCCTTTAAAATGCTTCAAAATTTGTTAAAATGTGAACATTTTAAACATCTGTTATGTTACTTGATTATTCATTCATGTGTTATTTATAAAATATCAATCACTTCACAGTGTACGTGTGAAACTGTCCCCAAATATCCTGTATGTGTTAACACTGTGTGTAGGCTTTTTATTTAGCTGCGTGAGTGTGTTTGTTTCCTGTTTCTGAGTCCGCTGCGATGTCATTCACAGCTGCTTGTGGAGCATGGGTACAACTGCCAGTGCCGCGCCACAGCCTGTTTCCGTAGCATCGCCACTTGAAAGCGTCCATGGCAACGGGATGGCCGACAGCAGGCAGTCTCTTAGCATGAGCCCCTTTCAGACAGTCAACATCCACAACAACAAGGCCAAGTCCATTATCACCAACAAAGTCGCACCTGTCGTCATCACGTAAGTCCCTCCCCGAATCCGCGTTCTCACAATTGGGTGTTAATCCTCTTTGATCACTGTAGTGACATCCCCCGCCCTCCAGCCGAATTGTTTGCCCTCATTATCATCTCATTTGTCAATCCGGGCCTGGCAAATAGTAGCTGATAATTGAATTGACCTCTCTTTAACATCCAGACCTACTGTTTTGTTTTGTTTTGCAGGTATAATTGCAGACAGGAATTCCAGATTCACGATGAAATCCTTAAGACCAACTACAAAGTCGGCCGGATATCAGACACTATGCCTGAGCACTACCTGGTGCAGGTAAAGATGACATGCAGGACCACCCTCTCAGCTGCAAGAGGGCACTACACTGTTGCGGAAAGACGTGGAATCATCTCACCTGTCTTTATGTCTGCTCTTTTCACATTCACATGTCCAAATTGCAGAGTGGCGTAGGAACATTGTCATGCGCTGTTTTATGATCTGGGGCAGCTATTGAAACAGGAATGTTGTCACCCTTCTATCAGGGCTTTGATCTGCTCTGTCACCTCTGCTGTGACTGTTCAGGCATGCAGTGATTTGTTGGTGGTAACCCACAGCTTCTGTTTACATTTGTCAGCAGTTTCACCAAAGACTGTGTCCATTTGAAAAAGCTTTCTTTTAGTCTCTTTGTTGCTTATCAAAAACACTCTCAAGAGTGGATAAATCTGAAAACCTCAGCCTCATGTTGGAGTGTGGACATACACTATCAATAAGACTCAGGTCCGTGTTGTACATCAGAAATATTAAGAAGCCAACCTTAAGTCTCTAACTCTAACTCCTCTGTCTGTGATCCTTCATTTTGAATGCCAATATAGCTGATCACACAATACAAGTGTTTAGGGTTGCAACTAATGTTTATTTGATTAATCTGTCAATTAATTGATTAGTCATTTGGTCTATAAAATATCAGAAATTGGCAAAAAGTCAGTTTTACAAAGCTTAAGATACAAACTGAAATGTCTTGTTTTGTCCCAACAAGCAGGCAGTTAATTTTGTGTCATCTAATAAGCTCTAAAGGTGTTATCAGTGATGTGTATGTTTATATAGTCAGACAATTTTGAATAACAACGGAATGATTTGATTGATAATAAATGTGCAGCAGTGTTGGAATTATTGTTCACCTCCATGAACTTCAATCTCATCACTACTTTTTTGTATACTTGTTCAGTTTTCTGACAATGTAAGCAGTAACAAATGTCAATGATTTGACCGATTTCGACAGATTCGACTCTACTGAAGCACAATATAAGGAGGTGACAGAGCAGGGATTTAACCTGTTGAGACAACAGAGTAACCAGACTTCCTGTCGCATTCATGAACAAGTTTGTTATTTGGCAACAGAAAGAGGAGGAAAAGGAAAAGATGTAGAGATTATCCAATTGTTTTGGTGTTTCAGTGTGGGTGAAGAACTGAGAAGTAAATAAAAGAACAGAAACCTTAACTAAAAACAAATTTTCACATCTAAACGCCATTTTCAGATTTATCTGACCGCCTTAGTGTTGACAGGACCTATTTTCTCTACAGAATTCACAAATCCGTGAGGGGAAGCTGGGGAAATGTTTTAACATATGTCAGGGTCACGTTTTCAGATAAATTCATCTGCATTGCTTTCCAGGGGGAGTACTTCATGGTCCAGGACGTGTACGGCAAAGCAGACGTTCTTAATACCACAGGCAGCTACGGTGCGCCAAACTTCCGCCAAGTCAAGGGATCCTACCCACTGTATGGGATGGGTCAGCCAAGCCTGAACGGCTTCAAACAGGTCCTCCAGAGGCTCCAGGCACAAGGACACGAGGTCACCGTCATGCTCTATATACACATGTAGCATTTTGAATCAATACACACAAGCTCATATAAGTTGACTGTTAGATTTTATTTCCCTGTGTCGCTGCCTGTGTAGCTTTGCCCGGCCTCTTTCTAGCCATGTTGTCAGTAAATATTTGAGGAGTCAAGTGCTCAGTCGAGGCTGTGGCTGAATTGTAGAACTGAGCAAACAGAAAGTTGCGGTCGTGTGTACCAGTGGAAAATGAATCTCTCTGCTTACAGCAGCTAGAAACTGACCGTAATTGAAAAGAAATTGACAAAATTATACATCAGCCCTCTCTAAATTCCTTACTCATGCACTGTATGTTATATGACGACAGATTGTTTCCAGTTGCTCTTGGAAGTGGTGTAGTTGCTAAAGGCAGCCAGCAACCATTTACTTTAAAACCCTATTATTTGATTGCTATCTTGCTGTGTTTTTGTAGGAGGTTATATTCTTCTGTGTAAGAGAGGAGCCGGTGGTTTTCCTGCACAAGGATGACAACTTTGTGCCGTACACCCCCAGGAGGAAGGAAAACCTACATGAGAACCTTCACGGCCTGGAAAAAGAGGAGCTGGTGGAGAGCCTGGAGCTCACCATCAGGAAGGAGGTGATGAACATGCAGTTACTCAGCACCTACCATGTGTTTCAGCACATAACAGTGTTTAGAGGAATTAAACCCCCCGCCTCCGTCCTCCTTCCTTCACAGCTGCACGACTTCGCCAAGCTCAATGAAAACGTATTCTACGTCTACAACGACATTGAGTACTTCAAAGACGAGCCACAGAAGATCACTATCAAGTGTGAGGAGGACATCCACGTGACTGAAGAGGTCTATAAGAGGCCCATGTTCACCATGCCTGCCTACAGGTTGTTTACATTGTTCTTTTATTGACCCTAGCTCCTCCACTCTACCAGCGGTTAAGACAGCAACGACGTGTGTCCGCCTAGTCGCAGAATATGCAGGGCAGGTTATAAATAGTGACGCTTGTTTGTGCAAAGGCTGGATGCCCTGCTTTTTTCAGAATAAAGGGGGTGTAAAAGCTAAAGACTGCAGCATCCTGTTTGCAATCAGATCAGCAGAGTCAGCTTTATTGAGATGTCATGAGCTGCTGGCGACATTTCCAGGGCAAGATAATATATTATTCCCCTGATAATGTTTCATAATCCTTTTCTCTGACTGAAGATTTGTAGTCAGAAGAAAGCGGCAGGATGTTTTATTACTGATAGTTTGACATTCCAGGTGGTGTATTTTTAAGTGAGATCATTTTTGAGATCATAGATTATTAGTGATCAAGCAGCAGTGTCTCATAATTCTGATCTCTCCCATTGACCCTTGTCGGAGGAGGCGAAGTTTGTATCCGAGACTCATGAGATTAGTAAACACAACATGAGAGAGCTCAGCTGTCGAGTCTTACTTTATGTACAGTGTGATGTGACCTACTTAAAGACGATATTGACACAACACAGCCAGGGGTTCAGTTGTCGGTAACAATCTTGTTGTATTGCAGGTACTACAGATTACCACTGCCGATGGAGGGAGCGCCATTAGAAGAAGACTTTGACGCGTTTGTTAACATACTCAGGGTAAGCTCATGTAAAAACGCCAATCATGGTACAAGTCCACCCATCAAACTGTCCTTTTTTGGTATGCTTTTTTTTGTCAGTGAGAATATATTTACACAGTTGTCACATATACTGTGATTTTTGTTTTGGTGTGCTATTAAAGTAATTCATGGCTGGAATACTGAGGACATCTGGACTTTGTCACTGAGGTAGACAGAAGGTCAAAGTAGCTTTTTTTTTTTTTTTTTAATCCACATATAGCCTTTTGACTCTTTGTGCTATATATCACTAATAAGAGTGATAGTTATTAAAAATGGCGGAAAACCTGCACTCTGTACTTACTTTTTATCCGCTCTTTGGTCATCCGCTCTGTCTGGTTTCCGTCTTGCCCTTCACTCACACAGGATGTTCTTTTCTTCTTGTTTTTCCCTTTTTTGGACTGACTTGCAGCAGCCGGTCCAGTTCCCTGTGGTTGGAAAGTGGCTCCTTTTTTTTCAAACAGTGTGTGGATCAGAGCTTTACTGAGTCCTTCCATACTCTTTTCTTTTTGTCATCCTCACTTGAGCCATTGTCCTTCTATTGTCTTACTCGAGAGATGCTTCCTTCCTTCATATTTACCGGTGCAATTATGCCTTCATGGATGTTCCCTCACCTCCCATTCATGTGGTTAAAACAGGCTTTAATACCACAGTTTCCTCATCACAACGCAGATATTTCTAAAATGATACACATAGTGACTAAATGATGAAGTGGTGATTTGCAGGTAGAAAGATATTTAGGTCTCTTGGTTAAAACTGCTCAATTTGGCTTGACTTCAATCACCAAAACCATGCTCACTGGAGAACATTTCCATCTTTTGCACTGCTGTCATGATAAAAACATGTCATTACCACCTTAATTATATAACACCGTTCACCTCTGATACCTGCTTTACAGTCTCCTCTATATATGCTTGCTCTTCCAGGAGAGCCCTAGCTTGTCTCTGGGACACGATGCGTCGCGGCCGCTGCCCGCTCTGCTCTTCAGCTGCCAGGTGGGCGTTGGCCGAACCAACCTCGCCATGATCCTGGGCACACTGGTCATGAATCGCTTGAGGGGTGACTCACAACCGCCACCTCAGTAAGAACTCTGCACCGAACACATCTGGAAAACGGAGAGAGAAAAGCGTCACATGAAACTTCATTACACGTTTAATCACACAGTCTAAAGATGTAGCTTTGAAGTTTCTTTTCTCATTTAACCTTTTCCTTGCAGAGTTGAGGAGGCAGCAGCTTCAGAGCCCAAACCACTGTTCCGGGTCATCCAGTCTCTGATTAACAAGCTGCCTAATGGACAGCAGGTCATGGAAGAGGTAAAGTAGATAATTTACACCATTGCAACCTTCATTTATATTGTTTAAAACATCAGAATGGTTTTATATTTCATTCTAGGGGACCAAAAATGTAAATATAACAAGTTGATTATGTCTTTTCTTAATCTGACAGGTTGACCAGGCTATTACTCTGTGTTCAGAAATGCACAACATAAAAGAAGCAATATACGAGAACAAGAGTAAGCTGGAAGGGATTGGAGATGATTATCAAATTCAGGTTGGTGATATTTCTTATTTTTGCAGTGACGTAGCAACTTGTAATTTCTCTCCAGAAGCAGCACCTTGTGACGTAAATGACTGTTGATTTCCAGCGATGTCTGCTGCTGAAGTTATGTTCTGCTAAATAGAGCAACAGTGACACGGCAATCAAAGAATGATGATGAGTCATCAAAAGTCCTTATCAACTGCCTTAAAGAGCTCATGGAGAACTTGAGTAACTGAGAAGTTTAAAGAGCTGAATTTATGACGTAATCTCTGTCAGGAAATCAGTGGGATCTTAAATGCGTGTTTAGTTGAAGTGTGTCACTAAAGACGTAAAGAAACTCCAATTTGAACAGATATTGAAGCTTTTGTTTTTCTTTTAGGGAAGCAGTACCAAAGACTACTTTCTCAACAGAACGAAGCAGAGCTTGGAGCGCTACTTCTACTTGATTGTATTTAATGCATACCTTCATGAACAGGTACAAATTTTTTTTTTTGCTAAGTGAATATTCATCAGAAATATATTACAAAGCCATGAAAATAATCTGAGTTGTATCTCTGTGTTGCATCTTGCAGTATCCTCTCGCCTTTGTGTCCAACTTCAGCCAGTGGATGTGCTGCCACACGTGGCTGTACAGGTTACTGGCCTGCATGGACCTGTCGGAGCTGTCGGCCCCGTCCGAGCTGGTCACCAAAGGAGCCCGCGTCCTGGCAAGTTTTTCTTTCTCTCATGATGCCGTGGCCACTTGAATTTCAATTACATCTGTGTCTCATATTTAAAACCAAAACCACATTGGTGTTGATTAATTTCAGCATCATGCCGCATACAAATACATTCTCATACAAGCTCAGTGTTGCGTGCAAATCCCTCTGCCATTTTTTTTTATACAGATAAAGCTCGCCACATGATATGAATCTTTTCTCACACAGTCATCTGTATCCTCAAACGCACTATATATTATATGTTATGAGTAATATGTAACTGCATGTGTTTGCGCAGGTTGCTGATGAGTATTTGGCTCCTGACGTGCTCAGCACAGTGAAGGAGATGAAGGCAGTCAACTTCAGACGAGTGCCCAAGATGCCTGTTTATGGAATGGCTCAGCCAACATCAGAGGTGCCACACACTATCATCAAATGAATACAGAAGCATGTATTTACTCTGTCAGTGAGAGAATAATGAATCACATAAGTCTTAACCATAATTTTGGAGGACTGAGTTGAAATAAAACCTCTCTGGTGATTGTTTATGTTATGGACAACAGTTTCCATTTAGAGAGGAACCACTTGTACTTATGTGTCCTTAAGAAGTTGTTTGTAACCAAATGCACACAGAAGCAGGAACGTTTCAAATTTTCTTCTATATGTAGCAAATTCAGGACGTTTTCAATGTTATCTCAGAAAATTGTATGTAAATTTTATATATTCATCATCAATTTGCACTCACACAGTCCTGACTATTCATAAGAGTACAAATAGACTTAGGAATGACTCATAATGATTTCGCATAGACTTGCTCGCCCACCACAGGATGCTGGAGACAGACTTCCAGCTCTGTGCCGTCTAATTGTAAACTCGCTGTGTGCAGGCTACCGGAGCAGTGCTGGCCCATTTGACGGATGAAAAGAGGAAGCACAGCCACGTGTTGTGGGTCAACCTGCAGGAGGAGCTGGTATTAGAAGGGAATGGCCAGATTTTCATGCCAAGGGAGCCCTCGTGCTTGGATCAGCATGTTTCTATCCCATCATCAGACCCTCAGCAAATAGAGGTAAAGTTAAAGTTATTGATGTTTAGTCCTTATACATTTTAGAGCTGTTACAGTAAAACAAATGACCAAGAGTGACTAGTTTTCCAGTTACGAGCTTTAGAGTGCTCTAGCGTCAAGTGTTTTGAAGTGAAAGGGTGTTCATGTCCCCTCTGGCCTGCAGAAACTGGAGATGTCTCTGAAGGAGGAGATCTTGAAAACCCAGAAGTGGCTGGAGGTAACGCTGGAGCAGGAGAAACAGATGAAGATGTTTAAAAGCTGCCTGACGGTCCAGGAGATCTTCAACCAGCACAAAAGCTCCCACCAGGGCCTCGTCTACAAACGCATCCCTCTGCCGGACTGCAGCGCGCCCAGGGAGGAGGTAATGATTTGTATGTACAAGTACAGACAGGCAAGAAGTGCAGAGGTGTATTGCAGAAGGTTGAAAATGAGTGAGCATAGTGCTCCCTCTAGTGGTTAGGACCGTTACTGTCTTAGTGAGCATTTTTACCGTTGGGCACTCAACCACAACCACCAACATTGTACTTTATCATCTTCTTAATCTTTGTTGCGTAAGACACTATCTTTGCTGGTTCACCGATATATTTTTGTACATTTATTTCTGAATTTCTGTCAAAATTCATGTAAAAATATGAAACAATAGTTATTGATCTTTTTAAAGCAATTGAATTTAGCAATAAATTACCATTTTAATGTATTTCATTTACTATATATATATATATATGTTCATATGAAATTGTTGTCAATTAAGATTATGTGTAAAAGGGAAGAGATACTGTGGTAGAGATGTGTGTGTATGTATTTATACATGAACTTGGCATGTGTGTTTTTGTCCTCAGGACTTTGATAAGCTGTTGGAGGCCATGAAGAGTTCCTTGGCCGAGGACTCCCACTCAGCCTTCGTTTTCAACTGCTCCAACGGCAAAGGCAGGACCACGACGGGCATGGTTGTCTCAGTTCTTACTCTCTGGCACTTTAACGTAAGACACAGCCTGGAATGTCCTGTACTGTATGTTCATTAAGGCCTTAAATATCCGAACGCCATTTACTGAAAAATGGTCAAATGTGGCCACGATGTAACATAAAACCCGATGTTTTGTACCTGCAGGGTTTCCCAGAATTTGCTGATGATGAGATTGTGAGTGTTCCTGACGCCAAGTACACAAAAGGAGAATTTGAGGTGTGTATTCTTTAAAAGCAAATGTCTTTCTCCTACTCGTAAAGATTTAGTAACACTTAATATTTTCTTTTTTCAGATGAATCAACTGCAGGGTTATGTAGAGTATACATCATTTAAAGTAAAGCATTTAATTTAGTACAGATTAGAGGAAAAGAAAATATTCAGGGAACTTAACATAAGAACAGTCAACAACCATTTAGTCAGTATGTCAAAGGTTACCGATTAGAGTTCCTTGTCAGTTCCTTTCAATCTCACAGTCATTTCCTAGCACAGTTTTTAACATTTCATATCGGTGTTTGGACTGAGATATGATCTTTGGTCGCCTCTCTTCAGCGCATTAAAAAACAACAACGTGGGAGTGGAGATTGACGCGGATTCTAATCTTCATCATGATTAGTTTTACTTTTTATTTCGATGTGAGGAAAAACAAAACCTAAAGACGCATCAACTGACTCATCAAGTCTGCATCTTGTCACTGTAGTCAAAAGTAGTAAAAGAAGGTTTTCTCAAAAGTTGAATGCTCAGAAGTGGAGGCTAATAAACTAACAAAATATCATCACTTAAGTTAATTGAACAGTTGTATGAACAGCAACACATTTTAGTTTGAAAGTAAATTGATACTATTAAGTATCAAACTAATAAATATATATGTATAAATATATTTCTCAAAACTATAGAGCTTCTCACTTTGTAACATTCCACATTCTCTCTGTTTTGTTGTTTAAGTTGTAACGTCATGTCTGTATTTGTTTTTATTTGGTGTTGAGTTAGTATTGCTGTTGTTTTGTTGCATTGCATTCACCACAAGTTACTTCACAGTCAAAGAGCACAGCCAGCACCGTGACCTTCAAAACCTTTTCTCTATTGATTAAGCTTGAAATTCTGTAGGTGGCACTTAATCCTTTTATTTGTTCAACTATGATTGCTATTACTGCTGCTGTGAAAATGCTTTAACCTTTTGTACACACTTCTGAGTGCTTAAAACAGCAACTTTTAAAGATTCAATCCACTCAGTAAATGTGAGTCAGTGAAAGCAGGAGAGAGTGTCAAAATCTTGACATTGTACTTAAATTGAAATCGTATTTGCTTCTCACAATTTTTAGTATTGCAGCTACTATAAAGTTTATTTTTGACGTCCGCTACAACCAGATTTGTGCGACCTCTTTAATGAATCACATCACCAGTTCCTCCAAACAAACAATGAATGCTATAAAATTGTATATTAAAGGAGAACAGTACAGCCTTTTTTTTTAGTTTTCTGACCTCTAACTCTGCACCTGTGATTGAAAGCTTTAGCCAAACAAAGCCAAAAGCCAGAGCTTTTCTCCTCTGGTCTGAATAGTGGCTGTGAATTGGAGCCGCTGGGTGTTTTCTTGATTCAGAGTTGTGACAATGAATCGTTGGTTGGAACCTGCTGGCCGTGTCCTCTGCACTGTAAACATGGCCACACAGAAAGAGGCCGCGCTCTGCAGGCACACAATGCCGCATGCCAATCACAACAGCGCGGCCAGAGGAGTTTCTGGGATACACAGAGCGGTCACCACGGTAACCTCGTCTGCCTCCAATTCAGCCTCTGAAGGATGTGTGATGTTGCCATCCCCATTGCTTTGTCTGCCAAAAAAAAAAAAAAGGTGTTGCTATGGCTGTGAGGTCCAAAGCATTACATGACAGAGGAACTGGTATGGTGTTAAATAATCCTCTCCTGGTGTGATATAGAAACTAGGTAGTGTGAGGTAATCCTCTGATAATCAATGCTCAGGTGTACACAGCATCTTAAGAAAATATAATGCCCTCAGTAGACCTGTGAAGATTTTCTTAAAAAAGGAGCTTAACGACTTGAGCTTAACTCAAAAACATCTGTAAATAAACAGTTTTTTATCCTCATGTATATCAGAATATATTTTCCATTAGTTAAATGTTTTAAGATGCTCAATCTGTAATTTTTGACCACATCTTAAGTTGCATACAGATACATAATAAGTGAGTTATAGATGTGAAAAATGTCTTAACTATGAATAATGATAATTCATAATACAGGCCTGTTTTACTCATTTTATAAAAAAAGCCATTTAAACCAGAGAACATGAATGACTTGGATAACAATGCAAATAAGCAACTTCATATGTAAATATAATTAGGGGGTACTTACCAACTAAACCAACTTTTTTCCTTTTTTTCTTATAATTTGTACCAAATTGCACCACCCTTTATGTAAAAATTACCATTCAATGCTTGTAAATTACATAGCACATTTCCAGGTAATTTGCATAATATTAAGGCTGCTGAAAAATAAAGCATCACTGAGACTTTCAGTCGAATGCACTATAGGTAAGAGATAATAACACATTAAGAGAAATCCTAAAGAGAAACATGTAATCATTTTATGCAACCTGGCACAGATTTGACAGTGGTCAGGCTGCATGCTGATGCTGCTGGTCTCACACACAGACTGAATGAGAAAATAGGGTTTTTGCCTGCAGGCCTGTTCTGTTCTCTGATCCCGCTCTTTGCCTTTCCCGCTCTCTGCCTCCTGTTTCTTGTTATTATTATCGGTGATTTCATTAGTATCTGAAATGAGGGAAGTCAACCAGCTGTAGTGGGGCCACCAACGAGGTTAGTAAACCAAGTTGCAGCTGACTTCTATACAGAGCTGTGGTTTTACATCATACAGACGTGCTGATGGAAACATTCCTCTTCAAGCTAGGTCAACGACGCTGTAAATGAACATGCTGACACACACTTGCACCAATATTTCAAATAGGTCAGGAGTGACAGGCAGTGCTCTTCTTATCAGTTTGTCTGCCTCAGCTGACAAGAACCGTTATCAACAAGCCTCCCACGGTGGACTGGTTGTTTTGTTTTTTTTAATCAGTTTTCATATTACTTGTATGAAGGAGGATTAAAGGGACAACAAATATTATAAAAGATGAGTTTGAAAGCTCATTTTGTCAACTATTTAAAAAGAAGTTTAAAAGTTTAAAACAGAGAAATTGTAGCTTCAGTACATCTCCATCCACTTGTTTTACTGAGCAAAAAAAGTATGTTTATATGCCAGAAATGTGAAAAAAGACAGTTTTTACACATTTTTTGAGCAAATGATGATGTTGTGGGGCCTGCTCCTGCAGAATCTGCATCTTCCTGCCGCTCACTGTTACAGGTCTCCATTCCACCCACGCTCCATACACAGGAGATGCTCTCAGTCGATAAAATAACGTAAAGTCATTGAGGCAGGTGTAACAAAGATTGTGGTGTTTTGGCAGTTTTGTAACAGCTTTTGAAACATTCTTGAAACTTTTAGATGGAAACATTACAAGCGTGTGTTGTCTCTGGTGTTCAGGTCGTGATGCAGCTGGTGCGTCTGCTCCCCGACGGCCACCGGATGAAGAGGGAGGTGGACATGGCCCTGGACTCCGTCAGTGAGACCATGACCCCCATGCATTATCATCTGAGAGAGATCATCATCTGCACGTACAGACAGGTACACACCTTGCTGGTGTATTCGTTAACCAACCCCTAAGATACAGGACATCCAATTTATTTGAAATAAAACTGGTGGACGTTCTCATTCTGAGAGCAAACAACAAAGGAAGGATGTAAATAGCTACAAAAACAAAATGAAACTGCAGACACACTTCTGTGTTCTTGTAAATTGTATCTTTGTGAGGACAAATTTTAGTGTCATACCTTGAAAGTGGGGATGTTTTGTCCAGTCCTCACTTCATCAGTGGGCTGTTTTGATGCTTTGTTTTTAGGATAAAGGTTATAATCAGGTTAAAGTTGGGGTTAGGGATGTAGTTGTGGTGTTTAAAGATTAGAATTAAGTCAAGGGGAATGCATTGTGTCATCGAGGGTCCTCACAAGAATAACAAGAAGAACATAAATGTTCTCATTAGATGCAAAGTCAGTCCAGATGAGTATTCTTAACTTGTGTTGATTATATATTGCAAATTAAGGACAGACAACTGTGTGTTCAAAAGCAAAAAATCATCACACATTCCTCTGAACTTCCTGGATGCTGCCTGAATTGCTACGTTTCGGAAAAATAACAAATACTGATTACTTATGAATCTGTCTCTCTCATGCTGAGAGACAATCAACATGTTGTTATGTATTTTGGTGCACTTCCACATGAGCCCCATAGATGGCGTCAAGAACTTGTTTTAAGGGTTTTTTTTTAAAGCCACAGCTTAGATCCCAGAGACAAGAGTGAGAGGGATCCACTGCTCTGTAAGCACAAACTGCACAGCGTGGAAACATTACTGTGGTGCAATAAGTTATCTCTAAAACTCAATGGAATTCATTTGGGTTTAAATGGAAAAAAGAGTGAGAGGGAATAAGGGTAGGAAAAGAAATGATTACTTGTGGGATTTTGAGGCTTGAACTCTCTATGCTGTTTGTCCAAGTTGTATTAAATACCATATCACATTAGTGTCGGTTGTTTTGTTTGCTACATGCATGGAGTGCACCAGATTTCAGAATCACCAACATCTCATGTCAAGTCCACTGAATGATGATTTTATTATTCATTTACCAAACACAGTCTAACCACAAGGATGAAATGCAGATAAGAAGAAGCAGATGAGGTAGCAAAATATTTTGAATCTTAAAATTTTGAAAGAAAAGCATGGACACAGACTCCAAGCTCTGCAAGATGTTCTTCATTTGTTGGACATTTTGTGCAATAAACAAGGCTGAAATTGGACAAAAGTAGTCTGTAGTGGGGTTTTTGAGACCTGTCTGGACAGGGTCTCTTAATGCTGTGTCCTCTGCAGGACCAAGGCTCTGTTTTAGCCATTTGTAATGCAGACTGTAATCATTGCGCCTCTGTGCACCGTCAGCCGTTCTCAGAAAGCTGGAGGCACCCGGTCCTGTCTCCAACGTATCAATGGGCCTCATTGTCCTATGAACTCTGTCTTTCGCCTATATTCTCTCTCCGTCTGTCACTCTCTGATGCCAGGCTCCAGGAAAAGGCTCGCTATCAGCTGTCAGGGATATTTGTATTTTAAATATTGTGAGGTAAACTTGCACTGACCTCACCTTTTCCCCAGAGTTTAAAGAATAATTCCAGTTTGGTTCAACTTGGCACTTAGTTTTAGCCGTCATTCCTATTGCTGTAATTAATTTTGTACTCACCAGGTTGATTGATGATATCTCAGAATCCAGCTATATCTCTAAAAAGACGCCAGATAGGGCATGAAACATGAGCAGTCAGGGAATCATATATGTTTTGATCAAACGGCCTGATTAGCCAATTCTAAGCCGGATTTATGGTCAGCGCAAGGGGTTAACGTGTCTCCCGCTGTAGATACTCATGGTGTGTGTTTTGATTTATAGTTCAACGCCAGATCTCTCCCGCTGATATGACCACCATAGCATTAGTTGTGCTATCGTGCTTTTAGTAATATTCCCCACATTAACCGCTGACGTTCTTTCATTCACTCTGTGATACGGGCGATGGTGGGCCTTGTTATATGAGTGAATATGTTACTATTCTGTGTTTATGTTGTTTCATTCACTGTGATAGGGGGTTGAAGGTTTGCATAGGAGATGGCTTTCCTAGATGTTTGTTACTGAAAAGGAGAAGATAAGTGAGCTTATCATTTTTCAACTTCATGTTTACTTCACTCACAACCATTTCCACTGAAATCACAGGCATCGGAGAGTTGTTGGAGAAAACACAAGCATCCAGTCACTGGTCTTACAGGTCCACTCAGTACCCCTGTTTGAGGAAGTGCAAGTCAGCTATGGCATAGCATCAGCTGTTATGTACATAGACTTTTAAGCTATGCTGTAACCCCTTAACACGCGAGGGTGGACCCAAAAATTCCCAGAAAAACTGTCACTATAAATCCAGCTTTAAAAAGCAGTACTATAACGTTATTACCCAAACTTTCAGATAGGGACTGACAGACCAGCTCCCTGGTTGGTTTGTGACATACTGTACTTGATCTGCACACCTCTCCTTATTTGCCTCATCAGACTTATTCTTATGGGAGTCACTGTGTTTCCAGATCTGAGCACTTACTTTGGTGAGTAAAATGTCACCGTAACTGATAGAAATAATAGCCAAAACTATAAAAATCAGACCCAAGTTGAAATTAAGCAGCTTTGTCCTTTAACCTTGCCCTTGCGGACCTCAGGTTGGCACTGTGTTCCCCTTTCAGCCTTTCCCCTCTTGCCTGAACCAGCAGGCCAGGTGATAAACAGTGCCAGATGTTGCTAGAACCCGGCAGGCAGCAGCAGACGAGAGAGAGAGAGAGGGGAGAAAAGGGGGTAAGAAGAGGGAAAAAATTTCACCCCCACTCTCTGTCTCTTTCTCTCTCTCTCTCTCCCACTCTCTCTTCTCTCTTGTAGCCCTCCCCCTCCTCACCCCTCCAATGCACCCTCCTCCACTTTGACAGTGGTTGGAAAATGTGTCTTTGATAGAGAAAAAAATATATTTACACTGGGACCCGAACCGTCCGCCAGCTCCCAGAGGGGCCAGGGAAAAGGGGGAAGGGAGGGGAGCAGGGCGAGTGAGGTTTTTTGGAGGGGGGGGGGGGGGGTCTTCTTGAAGGGCCTGTAAATCCCTGCTGCCGACCAGGCGTGACCCCACGTTGCAGATGCATCCTCCAACGTCGGGGCCAATGCAGAAGAGAGGCTGCTTCCTCTCCTCTTCTACCTCCTCCTCCTCCCTTCTCCTCCTCTGTCTCCTGCACAGGGATCAGCTGCAGGGGCCTTTCTTTCCATTGTCAAGCCAGTTTGAGGTAGAAAATCGCCTCGAGTGATCTATGCTCACTACAGTTTACTTCCTCCGTCTCCTGCACAGGAATCAGCTGCAGGGGCCTTTCTTTCCATTGTCGAGCCAGCTTGACGTAGAAAATCGCCTTGAGTGATCTGTGCCTACTACAGTTTACTTTGATATTGTCCTCTTTCAGCGTGGAGCTTTGTTGTGTTAACAGGTGTGTTATATTTAGTATGACACTCAGGCTGGATTTATTGGATGATTATCAGAGATGATTTGCAGATGGGCAGAGAATCTGATAATGCAAAATGTCAAAACATATTCTGCCCACATAAACCAACATCTTCACAATCTTCAAATTTCCATCTGTCTTCCCACGGTTGCAGCCTTCTCTTATCTTTCTTTTTCTTATCATCAACTCACATCATCCTAATTTCATAGCAGTATATGCCATTTCCACGAACAATCATATTTCTCTGTTTGTCCAGTATGTTGAGTTTTGTTTAGCATTTTAGACCATCAGGCATGGGGATGCATGCATTGCCTTGTCTAAGCAGCTTACAGAGATTTCTCACTGCATGTACAGAAAATGTGATCACTGAAGATCGCTGTCTTCTACCCAGTCTTTCAAGAGGCTATTAAAGCAAAGCGAGCAGAGTTGCAGAAATGGAGATTGTCAAATCTCCTAAACCCAACTCCTAATCCTTTTTGTTGGGCGAGACTTGCAGCACTTTTTTCCCCCTATCACCTTTTTTTTTTCCCCCCAAAAATGGAATGCTTTTTCACCCAGGTGGTGAGAAAACTGAAACGCATGGATTGAGAGTGAATGAGCGCAAATCATGCTGTGTGTGTCCAAAGAAAGGCCCTCATGGTTTGGACGGGGCAGTGGAAAAATATTTTCAGAAAGGGGAGAATGCTGCGAGCGGGTTTTTTTTTCTGAGGAAAGGTAGTGGACGTCTTTAGGAAAGAAGAAGTTAGAGGAACTGGGGCCAAATGCTCAGAAGTTTGCAGAGGTTGAGGGGACCGCTGCAGCACTGACAGCCAGATTTTTTTTTTTTTGCTTTGAGAATGCACACACAGCAAGGAGTAGACCAGTGTGAGCTCCAGTTCAATTTGCCTGAATTGAAAAATTTGATCATTAATGGCATAAGATGAAATAGTACATTTTCTTGAGAGTATTGTTAAAAGATTATATGTTCTGGATTTATGGTCATCAATATTTCTCTTATAATTATTTTATCAATTTTGGATTCAGTAATTTTGAAGAACAGTTTATGACAAGTAATTTGTTGGTCACATGATAAATCAAGGAGCCTCAGATACCACCCTGTTGAAGGCGAGATAGCCAAAAAATGTTCAGTGACTAAAGCATGGTGCACTGGAGAAGATTTGTGTGATGGGAAAGAAGAACGAGGGATTAGAAAGAAAGAATGGAAAGAGGGAGAAAAGTAGGTGAGGTGAGAAAGTAAGAGGCAGTCACACTGTAACCTTGTGTCTAGACAGCAAGTGTTTCAGACACGTTTTTCACGCGCACGTCACACATAACAGATACGCTCCCATTTTAATCTATGCAGCTGTCTGCACCGGCTCCGTGCAGGCTCGCCTCTCAGCCATTTACGCTTCAAGTCTATTTTCCTCCGTTTTACGTGTGTCACCGCGGTCGTGTGCATTGGGCTCTGAGTGATTCCAACACACGGGTGACCTATGCTCAACACCGTACCTGAGCGCCTCCAGTGTAGACACACAGACGGAGCATTCGCTGCTGCTGCTGCTCTGCTGACGTGCTGCTCACGCTACGTTTGCTGTTTAGACGCGGGGGTTAGGTTAACGATCCACTCTGTCCACTTTTGAAACTAGTATTTTGCAGCTTTGCACTTTAACCTCAGCTATCTCTAATACTCCTTCAGCTCAAGAGTCTTTGTGTTAACAGTTTTCGTCTCAATTAGGATGACCACTTGACATAAGTGGGCCAATTACAAGGTGGAGTTGGTGAAGGCCAAAGGAAATATTGGCAGGAAAATGAGCCCACCTGAACCAGAGACAAGTTCTTCTTCTCGCCTGAGGTGTGCATTGACTCACAGCTCCTGAAAAGAGGCTCTTATTTAGATCCATCGCTGGGTGGGAGAGGGAAAAGTGGTAGAGCCAGACGTTGTTGTTGTTGTTTTTATTCATAATTTCCAGCCTCTCACATGCCAATAGCAGTATTTGCTGCAGCTGTCTACAAAATGACTTATTTTGACTGAATTCCATTTGAACAGGTGCAACCAGCTGAGGTATTTGGACATGGATAACACCTTCTCCAACCTTGTGATGAGGTTTTATACATATACATAGAGGTAAATAAAGTGTCTCCTGGGACTTTCCAGAGAGGTTTGGTGAGCTATGGGGGGGTTATACACAGCTGCTACTAGTCAGTTGCTATTCAGGAGCTATTAAGGGAGTTTCCACAGCTGTAAATGACTTCAAATGATACTCTAATACATCTAGTTAGTGTTTATAGTGCTCACTGATGTCTAACATGATACGATCCATTAGAGGGCTGCTGCATTGTAACATTGATGCTGTTGATTTATTTCTACGGTTGAGGAGTTATGTGTCTTCATTAGTAACTCTTAAGATAAAATAAAAGAGGTGTACTTGTTTCCTGCACTTGTATCTTTAAGCATTGGGGAAAAAAAACTACATGCGACGTTGACAGCTCGGAGTTGACTGATTGCATATTTAAATGATCGGGTTCCATGTTTCCTACCCTCTGTCAGTGGGCCAATCACATGCCCTTTAAATTATAATTTAGGCTATAAGGGCTGTGTATGCAGGTTTTTGTTCCAGCCTTATGTAGCGCCAGGTCATTTCACGGATTAGTTCCTCTTCTTTGGCTGAAAACGTGGTGATCAGTGAAATCACCTGGTGGTCTATGTCGTTGGAACAAACACAGGCAAATAAACTCGGTTTTCATGGCAAACGATTCAAAACTCTGGATTATAATAATTTTCTGACTGCTTATTATTCTAACTTCTGCTACCACCGTGGCCATGTTCAAAGTTTAATTGCTAAGTCATTTTATACTGTGTAGCTCCACTTCAACATTTTGCTGCACTGTGATTCACTGTGATTCGATGTCAGCAGGATCTCCAGCAGCTGAACTGAAGTGATTTAAAATGTTATTTTTAACATAATAACGCTCTACAGTCAGAACTGCGATCATCTGGTTTCTGATTTTCCCTTTTGGTGATTTAGTTATACCCTTAAACCTGTATACATCATATGTCTTACATAAAATATGAAGTATATGTTCTTGAGGTTAACAATAAGTAAAACATTACCCTCATTGATATAAATGGTGTGGAAAAAAAACTTGACATTAAAAGCTTCATGAAAGTAGGATTTATTGTAGGACTGCTGTGTTAAACTGTGTTAGTTTGGTATTAAATATATACGTGAAAGGATCCATAGGCATAATATATACAAACATGGAAATATTCCTGTGCAAATTATATAACCGACATGTGCTGTACGCTTTGTATGGTAAGATATTTTATTTTTCTCACCAGCCACCTGTTTACTTCAGCTGCCATTTCACACTGCAGGTAGTGTTGTAGGAGCTGTGTGAGTTCTGAAGCAGCTGCCCTTAGTTTTACATGAACCAGCATTGTTTCTGTGTTTTTGTTAGTCCAACTAACACAAACAGTGAGCTGAAAGCAGTTGAGGGCTGCAGGGGAGTCATTTAATTAAGTTATTAATTATCAAAAGTATCGTCTACTACAGCTTCAAGGAGCATGAGCTAATTAGCAACCTTTTTAGCATACTTTATAAACATGTTTAGATCAGCCTCTCAATAGCAAGACCATTGCTAAAGTTATATAGTCTACTTAAGAAATAACACAAACTGAAAGAGGAAATCACAAAAGTCTGCAAGAAACATATAGCACAGATCAAAAATCTCTTAGGTTTTCTTAATTGGCATATTACGGCATTGCATCATTACGTTGTTCTTTCATTAGACCTATAACACACTAATCTGTGTTTTAATTTGCTTTTATGATCCTGCAGCTACTGCCAAGGCCTCTGCAGTTATTATAATTTCGTGTGTTCACTCTCCCTGCGAGAGATCAAGCTCTCTTGCTCTCATGCTCTGACTCCCTCTCTACATGCTGACCACTTTAGAAATCGTCATGTTTGCCTTGTAGTCTATCTCCTTTTACCCTGAATAACTGAACTGCCCTGGCCTGCCCTTTGCCCTGACCTTCCTCATGTCCCCCACCCCCTTTTTCAACCACTGGCCCCAGGACAGCGTTTCAGACCTTGCCGGGCACTCAGAAGGGTTGCTATTTCCTGCCCCCGCACACTAAACCTGTCATTGCCCCAGGCCCACAGACCAGGAATAACTACCTCCAAAACCATGCATGAGTGTTTAAGCATGCCCCCAGTAGCTGTGGTCATGGTATCTGACAGATCCTGCTAAGCCCCAAATCATTTCACCAGGAAAGGGTCTACCTTTTTTGTCTAAGCTTTCACACCAGCTAACTACTGGCACTGAACAAATACCTACAGGAATACAACCCCAATGGTGAAGTGACTTAAATGCCAACCATGTGGGATATGCAGTAAGTCGTGACTGGGTTGAGTTGCTCCAGGAATTGCACTTTCACAATGCCCCAATGGGGAAGCTATGTTTCATACGTGAGGACAGTTGAGCAACAGATGAATCCTGTGTTAACGACGCTATAACTACTCCCATAGTGCCAACAACTCACACAGTCAGCAAAGAACATTCAAACTTGCCTTGTCAAATGGCTTTTTCGTTCCCACAGAGACTGCTCACAGTAGGGGGCAATGTGTGTTCTTTCTGCATTCTTTTATTCTTGGACGTAATCATTATAATGACAGATTTGACACATATGGGCACTTAAATGCATAAGCAATTAGTGAATATATAATAGGTGCATGAACACAATCTATGGGTTGACAGCAGCAGCTGCTCAAATTAAACAAAATAGAAGAAAAGTCTATAGCTGGGCCACCAGCCTAATGAGGAAATAATGATCGTTACACAGAAGACAAAAATCTTTATATTTTTTGCCTCATTAGTCATATGGGTCTTAAAGAAGCAAAGTTTTGTCTGGGGGTGGCGCCAGAATAGCCTGGGTCCAGACCTCTGAATTGCTGCCCACATCTCCTTTTTCAACGATTCAAATAGGTCCGGTATTGGGCTTGTTGATGGCTGCCTCTCTGGTTGGAAAAACAACCTAGCCGATGACAACTTTGATGGCGGAATTAATATTCTGTGCCACGGCCTGGAAAATGCAGACAGAAAATTTGCCATCATCAACCTGGCTGTATAGGTTGTTGTAAATCATTTACAGTAATAATTCTTAAATTGGCACATTGGCATATATATTGGCACATATCATTTTTGTGAAAAACATTAAATTCAATGTTTCTAGCAAACACTACTGCAGCTTCCTAGTCAACGAAAGAATGACGTTGACAGTGCAGATATATCAGTCACCACTGGGGAAAAATGTAATCTTTTTTTCTCAAACAGAAAATGGCGAACATAAACACAATGTCAGATTGAATAATTAAAGGTAAAGTCAATATTCTAATCTAAGACACTTTTTGTCAAATTCAGCGAATATATCCGCTAGCTGTCTGTTCTGCGTATGCGCTGAAAAAAACTCGGGTGGTCATACACAGCACTGTGCTCTGTAAACACAATGTTACTCTGGCCAATCAGCAGCAGGGGGCATTCGTGCTCATGCACAGGACAGGGGGAAGTCAACAGAGCAGCTGTCTGTGTGAAGACATGACAGTCTCCCGTGTCCAGCACCCGTTTAATGGTGGGAGAGGGCTGGCGAACTGGAGAGAGAGGCCGTGGCCAATTCTCATAGGAAGTGTTTTCTCACGGAACAGATACACTTCCATTTTATTGAAGGTATCAATTCACACATTTGTATCAGTAAATACAAACACTGTTTTGTCATTTCTTCCCATGGAGCTGACATGCAAGCTCTAAAAACTTAACTGGACACTACCTGCTCAGTGCCAAGCTACAACTTTAGGTGAGAGAATTTGTCAGTGTTGTGTTCACAGCTTGTTCCCACTGCCCCAAACTGTCAAGAAAAATAAGTTACTGCAGGTTTTAATATAAACAAGATTGGTGTTTTGCATACTAGCTAACATTGCATATTTGGTAGCTTAGCCTTGCTAACACTACTTTGTGCTCTATTAGCTTATCTTTGTCCACCAGTATCTCTTTTTTTCCCTCTTAGCTGACCTTAACAAACTAGCAAGTGAAGAATTGCATTAATCATACCATCTTTACTGTTGTAAGCTACCCCCAAAATATTTATCTTCTGTACAGTGACAATTTTAGCATGTAAAGCTTAGCCTGTTGATCTAAGTGCTAACTTTGAGGTTTGAGCTTTGATGTTAGCTGGTTAATACGCTGTATGGTTATGGTGTTAAGATGCATGTTTGTTTGTTTTTAGCTTGTAATAATTACAACGATTGCGAGTTAATGATTATGTAACATTAGCAAATTTTCCCCTCTTGTCGCTGTATGTTTTTGAAGTACATTCATAAAGCTCCCCGGGATACACCCAAATTTTTCACTCAAGTTGAAACATTTTCAATTTAAGCAGACTTATATTCACGTCAAATTGTGCTGCCCTGGGCGAATTTGCGTATAGTTCACTTTGTATGTAATCATGCCACATCTAAAATTTGCATTGCATTCTGTCTGAAAATGGAAATTTTGACCTGTTGGTGGCGCTAGGTGGAATCACCAAATTCTTTAGGACTTTTTCACTGGGACCCATGAATATCTGTACAAAATTTAATGGCAGCCCATCCATAGTTAGTTAAAAATGTCCCTCAGGTCTAAAGTGTTCATCCACGCTGTACTGTACTGTGGCTGACAAACAACATGTTCTTCACAGCAGCTTTGTGGCTTCCTCACAAGAAAAAAATCAACCATCAATACATTTGCTTTCTATTAACCACCAGCATCAATACAAAATGTCACTTGTGGCCAAGAATAAAAATTTGATTAGAAGAACTCAGTGGGTTTTAAATGTCTGATTAGTTGTAGCTCGCAGACATACCAGTTTAATGCCCAAATTTGGGTTTGCATGCACAAGATATTTTGAAAGCTCAATAAATGATTGATTCACAGTGGGAGTCTCCATGTGCTCTGTTTCCAGGCATGTGCACGTACAGAATGTACCATAATGCGTGTGGTTAATGTGGGCAGATATTCCAGTCTCTGTGTAGGCTAAGTTGATGAGCCCTGTCTCCTCCTGCGGCTTTTGTAATCTCAGCTCAACAGACATTATGTATTTTTGCTTGTATTCATTGCACAATACATTCCTTCATTAGTTCTCCATGTTTTGTTAATCCTATCCTTAGATCCTATTTGTTTTATTGTTGATTAGAGCTGAGAGATATTCAGTTTAAATGCTAAAGAAAGGCTAAATCTATATTCTGATAGAGACCATAATCCACAAGACTTTACTTGTGATGTCATGACAAAGTATCTGAAATGTTTTAACCACAAATTACATTTTCACATTCATTTTTAAGCCGTTGGATGCAAGATGGACAGATTGGTTGATGGCAAATCTGCATATATACAGTATGTGGATTGACACAGCTTGCCCCTAAAATCCACCTCAACCTCAACTTCATGATTTAATCAGTGTAGTGTGGCTGAGCAACTGGAAAAAGACAGACAGAGGATTGGAATCTGTAGAAACCATTAACATAAAGGCATCTCCGTCCCCTCCTCTCACTGGCTGCTACATGGCTTCTCTGTTCCTTTTTAAAAGGAGAGTTTTGGGCACCATCTTGATCCATAAAGATCAGTTCTGCAGCTTGAAGCCAGATGATGTATAACTTTGATTGCTTAGCTACTGGCCAACCTGGCAGGCGGCAGACAGACTGGGTGGGTGGATGGTCGGGTTTTCAGAAAAATGGGAGTGCATGTGAAAAAAAAACATACAGATGCTGGGTGGGTGCATGCAACCTGGAGAAATATTTAAGTATGTATGATGTAAGAAGTATGTTGAAAGTATACTTCTCTCAGTTTTACGCATTGCAGCATCTGGGGGATCAGCAGACTAGGAAAAAGGTTTTAATAGTACTAGTATTATTCATAATAATAATATGTTGCCCCTCTCTAATCAAAGTTGGAAAGCTACAAAGACTTCAACAGAAGCTAATTTGAAATACGCAGTTTTATAGAAGTATACTGACCAAAAAGGAAGAGTGATGTTAGGAGTAATCACTTGTAAAAAGAAGATGGGAGTTTTAGCCAAGAGAGCAGAAACCTCAATGATGCAAGTCTATAATTGACACAGGGACATAACAGCCCTGTTATTTATAAGATGATGGTAAACAATGTTTTGCCTCAGTATGTTTCTTGGTAACACAACACAAATAATGGCCAGTAGAAAAAATGAATTAACTGCTTTAGAAACAATTTGAAGTAACATTAGAAGCATGAGCATTTTTTTAAAAGATAATTCTTCTGTTTGACGGCTGTGTGTAGGCGCTAAGGTGTGTTTTGATCTGTCTGAAGACTATTGGATTTTTATGTAAATAGTAATGTGGTAATGAATGTTATTACCCAGATTGAAGTGAGGTCATAGGTTCACATTATTATGTGGCAGCCACCAGAATGTGTGCAACAATCATTCTTTTCATATTCAGAACGGGAATGGAAAAATATTTAAATGACATGTCAGGCTATGTTTGCACATCAGAGAGAATGTATTAAGTACTTTCAGAGTAGAAATGAATCATTTGTGTGTAATCTGTGCACACAAACAATTAATTCAAGGGTATTAACTGCTAATTTGTGTGAACAAATTATCAAATGTTTCATGTGATAGTTGCCTGGATCTGTAATATTTTGAGTGTAGTTTGTATTTCAATTTCCTTTGTCTGTCATGTTCAAACAATCTAATTATATTACCATCATAAATTGCTAAATGCCACATTTTAGCAGGTTAAGCTCCAATAGCTGTTAAACATGCAACTAAAGATACTAATTATAGCCTTGTGAGCATGGTAACATGAACGTGCATGTTACTTATTCACACTTTTGAGCATTCAGTGCAAACCACAACTTAGTCAAAGTCCAAGTAAGGCTTAAACTGATGAACATCTTGCGAAGTTTGATGATGTAGATCTGTCTGAGATGTCCTAAAATGGGAATTGTACAAATGATTAACTTTTCTGAGTCATGGAGTGACATGTTGGTGCCAGCAGAAAGGTCAGTTATACATTTTAGTGAAGATGAGTGACATGTGAAATCCATTAAATATGTACAGCACATGGACAGAGAGGAAAAAAACAGTTAAGTTTTATCTTGAAGCAACCTTTATTTCGGTTTGATGTAAATATCTGATACACTATCCCATTATCATTCAGTTGAAATGGCAACTGTCACCTTTGGCAACCGAAAGTCAGCCTGGACGGAGAGTATATCCAGAAATTGCAGCTGGACCCTGGTTTGGGTCCACTTAATGAACCTACCTGAAAATCAGTGTGTGTACTTGACTTTGAGTTGTCTGTACATTGAGTCAAGGAGCCATGTGTAGGCTGCCTGTCCACTCTAGACAGGTTGGGGTTTGGTTTAGGATTTGGGTGGGAGGTGTTCTGCAGGATCTGATGAATGGCTGCTTGTGCTAACCTGGGTGGGAAGGGCCAATATGGATTGGCCTCTTTACCTCGGCAACCCCATCAGCTGGTAATTGGCACCATATGTCAGGCAGACAGACCTCTCCATAATGTGCACTTCTCAGTTCAGTCCTCACCCACAAGAGCCCACAGAAAGGTCGACCCTCAGCGCTTGTCTGCCAGCGTTCAAGGATCAGACTGTGGTGCTCCCTGCAGAAGCTCTATGATACGTTTCTTTACAGATGAGCCATCCTTGATACATTTTTTAAAAATGCCAGCATGGTAGTGGTTTTACATCATTAGTACAAAAGAATTGTAGTTTTTATAATTTATGTTGAGGTCCACTTGGAGGCCACTGCTTAAAATGAATTTCAGATTTTATGTCCCCGTGCAACTGCATTAAAAACCACAGCACAGAATATCTTCTAAAGGTGAAGAGAAAAAGAGAAGGAAACTCAAATATGAATGCACCAGTGTCACTCTTGAGTACAAACATCAAAACAATGTTAAAGCACAGAGAGGTTGTGGTAAAATTTTATTTTTAAAATCCAGTTTCTCTAGGTGGCAGTCGTCAGTATTCATAGTGTAGAAAATATAACCAGAAGTCCCTGCTTTGCAAAAAGACAAATTAGTACAAACTACTGTAGCTTCTTGTTTTCACGCTAGTTGGAAACTTGTGAAAATATTCTTGTATTTCTTCAATAACTTTGGCAGATTAGCCAAAGTTGTTCCTATTTGTTGTTTACTTGCATATTACACTTTTGTTTCTCCTCTCATTTACTTACCAAAACCAATGAGAAATCCCTCTTTTCTCAGCTGCCTTTTCCACTTATTCAACATGCTCAGTCAGCTGAACAGCCACCAGTAAAGAGTAGATTAGTGCCAACGGCGCTGAACACACCGCAAAGACAAGGGCAATGGATGGACACAGACACCGAACAACACTCTAATAACAGTCCTGCAAAGGCTGATGGCAGACAGTTGACTTGGTGTGTTCATTACATGATTAATATAATACTTGTTGCACTAATTTAAAACACATCTTCAGAGAGATTCACAGCAAAAGATGGACAGAAATCGCTAGTGCCCTGAGACACTCTGGTAAGTGAAATGTGATTTGATAAATCAATAGCACAAGCTTGCTGGCAATTGACTGACATTCCTGTGAGTACAGTATGTGTGTAGAGGGAGGGGGCGTTGGGGTTCACATCATTTTTTAATAAGCCTTTTTGCATGAATGCTGAGCATGCATTATTGTTGCCTTGTCTTTGAGTGCAATCAGTTACAACAGGATAAGATTGTACTGCAAGATCAACTGCGAAGGACCTGCGATTACTCAACATGCTGCATACCAGTGTGGCATCTTTTTATACCAAACCTGATGACATGCAGTATCCCTTTTTACACAAGACGTGGGCAACATTTCACATATGTTATTCGGGGATTGTTCTGAAACTGGTCTGAGTTGTTTGCATAAAAAAGACAGAGAATGAAACAGTTGCCTTGGGTAGTATTAAATCCCTCACAAATAGAGAGCAAGTGTATTTATTTTGTTCCTGCAAAGTGCATTTATATTTTGGATAATGCAAATAAGATTTTGTTTCATGGAAAGAGATTGTTATAGAGAACTAAAGCTGTGATTGCCTGCAGCACTTTTACCTTCAAAAAGGATAAGGTTAACACAGGAGACAGAGTAGAGCTTAAATCTAATGTAATACACATCAGCCCTTCATACAAGTGTGATTAGTTCAATGTTGATATGACTCACAAACAAACAGGCATTATAAAATGCAGGGAATATTTTAATGTACCACTAAATCCACTTATAAAACTGTGTCACTGAATGAAATTGAAAACCTGAGCACTGCTCTTAAACTATTTGCCATTTTAAAAAAAGCATCTTATCCCAGATGTCGTTTGCATGCTCCATTGCAGTTCCAATGTCAGCTGGAAGTGGAACATCCCTCCAATTTCCAGTATTGTTGAGAGTTGTTTTGCCAACAATTTTCTTGCTTTACAAGCATATGGAATACAGGCTTGTGGTTCATTTAGATATAGACATACAGTAGATGCTTTGTGGCTGTACTTGACCCAGTATAAAGAGGAAATGTCATGTTTTTTGTGATTTTCTGTCATTTCTAAAATGTTATAATGTCAGATGTCTGTGTTAAACATGGTCAAATCTCCCAAACTTGAGGTGAATGTATGTAAAAATGCTCCCTAAAAAGTCTTGTCAACCTGCATATTTCGGATCAGATTCAGGCTTCAACATTTACATTGAGAAGTTTCCATTTCGAGTAAAGAGTGAAGAAAAAGAAGTGAAATTCTACTCCTGAGCTGCTGGAAGTCTGCTGAGATGCAGCTTCCAGTAGCTAACCAATTAGAACAGAGTGGGCTCATCGGGAGGGCGGTCCTTAAAGAGACAGGAGCTAAAACAGCCTGTTTCAGACAGAGGCTGAACTGAGGAGCTGCATAAAGGACCAGTCTAAGATAGATAAGAGGTTTTTTTAAACTGTAAACCACACAAGAATATATCAGATGACCCCCAGAGTATAAATATGGACATTTTGGAATATGGAAATGTGCATGATACATCCCCTTTAATTACTGTACAACCCCATTATGTCTTGTATCTGTATTTCCTCTTTCACTTTTTCTCTCTCTATGGCTACTTACTTACAAACTAGTTTCACTGTATATCTGTCCAGGCAGTAACAAATTAAACGCATCATTAAATATAAATTGCAGGTGAATTATTAGTAAATGTGGGCATTTTAATATACTCACAAGTGAATTTCATGCTTCATAGACGCAAGATGCTACGGGATAAAAAATAGACCTGGGGCCACGAGTGAGATGCTCATGTTCCCGTAGGACATGGGCTAAAATGGCAGTAGACATGACGGAATGATCTGAAACTTGATTCATGATACATACACAATTTTTAATTTATTTTGTGTTTATGTGTACGTTTGTATGTTGTCTCTCTCCATACAGTGAATTTGTGGGTTCTGATGTCAGACTCTGAACACATCTGTTAATACGTGCTTTAGATGGCTCAATGTATTGATGAGTAATTTCCTTAAAAGGTTGGTTTAATGACCGTTGCATTGGATATGTATGTGTGGGTCTGAAAAACGACTTGAATACTGTAAACTTACCAGAAGACGGTAAAACGTTACTGATCTGTAGTACTTGTATTAAGGAGCTGTCAGTAAGTCGCACATTTAACAGAAAGGTGTCTCTGCTCTCGTGAGTGTTTGTGCAGCAATAACATACTCTGGCTCCACTTCTTTTTAAACTTTTCTCTCACTTTCACATTGTCCTCATTTGGAGCACTGCTCAGCCAACCAGCATTCCTGGACTCTCTCAACAATGGTATGTGGTCTGTGTTTGGCCAGCCTCCCATCTCACACAGCAGAGCTGAGGACATACATTATCACACCTCAGCAGCTGGCTGAAATATGGCTTTCTGCCTTGATAGCAACTGACCAGTCACCTCCTTTGTTCTGAAAGACCAGGCAAATGGCAGGATGTTGCAGTTTCCACTTTTTTTTCCTCTCTTCCTTTTCATTGCTTTAGTAGAAATGTTTCCTATTTATTTTTAAAAATGTATGAAGCCTGTTGAGTCCGACAGAATTATTGTTTCATCTCAGTAGAGCAAGTAAGAAATAGGTTTTTATAACATGTTCAAGACCTTTTAGCTTGTCGAAATAAAACAGAGAAGTGGATATGATTATCAGCACAGCACAGGATCATCCAAGACCCTAAAAATGTAATCTTTGTAAATACAAAACTTTCAAGGCTGTCTCCTTTACATGGAATGGAAGAAATTTACTCTTTCTTCACCACATCTTCCCCAACATTGTTTTCTGAAGGAATTTCTGAGGGTGCACGAAAGGCCGCCCAACCACACATATGGCTCAGTTGATGTAGACAGACAGATGGCAGACACAGACTTAGGTCTCTGCAGATTGTAGAGGTGTGAATTATGTAATCTGAGTGTGTGTGTGCGTGTGTGTGTGTATGTGTGTGTATATATTATGAGTATTTGGCCGTGGCTTGTGCATGGATAGCTGCCAGGCTTTGGCACTGTGGAGTTTCAGGATAAGAAATGAAATGCTGAAAGCCCCCTGGGGGTGCAGGGCGCACAGGGTAATCGGGTTCAACAGGATTCACCTGCTCTCCCACTGTAGTCCATGTTAACTTAGAAAGATTAGGAGAAAGTGAGGTGCATGTGTGCTTTCTTTGTTCATCTGTGTTCTCTGACAGTTGATAGACAACAGACAGCACATCGTTTCTTTGCCTAGGTGTAGTTTCTCCTCCGCTCAGTGGCAGATGCTTGGATAACTCAGATCCAACCACGGCTGTTTGGGAACGGACAGGAAACCCTACTCATTCCCCCTCTCTCTCTCTCTCTCTCTGTTGCGTCATTCAGCTCTGGAATGATCGTATTATGGTGTGCTGTGCACTTTTCAAATTACCCTGAGTACTAGCCCACCTACTTGGTAAACTTTCATTATTTTCTGTGCAGCCCCAAAATGTCTTTAATATACTTCCCTAATTTGCTGCGAACCGTGAGCTGATAAGATTTTTACCCTGCATTAACCATCAAAAACAAAGACTGCAAGCAGTCAAAATGCTCATTATGATGCAGACAATAATCTGCCGGAAGAAAGTGTCTGCTGACAGTTCATTGAGCTATACTACACCTCGTCCCCACTTGTTACTTTCTCTTAACCCCAATTGACATGTTATCCAATCCAGCACACACCTCACATTCCACCACACAGACACAGCTGGATGGCAGACCTTGCCACTTGATGCCTGGAAGTGCTTGAGGCTCTAAGCAATCAGAAAAAGAAAAGCAAAGAAGAAAAAAAAGACGAGGGGAAAAAAAAGGGAAAACATCTTGACACCAACTCTACACTGTCAGTGTTGTCACAGCCTGTAATTGAAGAGCAACCCAATTACCAACTTTTTTAGAAGTGGTATGCTAATAGAGAGCTGCTTCATTGCAAAGTTTGGCTTTGCTGGTCTGATATTTTGCAAGAATTTTTTAATTATCTTGTGTCCAAAACTGACTTTTTCCTCTGCCTCCTTTAGACAGTGAATTAGTACTGTGAGAGTACCATTATCTTGTCTCTTGAATACCAATTGAGGGAATTATAGGAAAATCTCATAGTTAGGATAATTGCACCGTTCTAGTATTCCTGACCACAGGGTTTCGCTATGAAATAGTAAATTATTTGGTAATTATCATAAGAACAACTACAGTGTTTATTGATAAAGTGGAGTTTAAGGGTCTTTGGAAGCACAGGGAGTAAACAACCATTATGAGTACTAGGGTGTACTGTGGGTCACAGCTTTGATGGCTTGCTAACTCCTTCTGCCAAATGTCAAAACTGCTATCTGCCAAAGGGTTTCTTCAGTAGATAAAAAGGGGAAAGGAGATGACAGAATGTGATGGGAGATGATGGTCAGCCATATCATACACAGTTTGAAGTTGTCTAGACAAAAGCACTTTACTTTACATAGCTGTGATAACTGTGATCACGTACGATGTTTAAATCACAAGGTATTGGAAGATCTCTTACAGGCTGAAGTAGTGGGTGGTAGAAGGTAGAAAAGAACAATAATCCATCATAACATGCGATTTAAACAAGTGACACTGTTGAAGCTTATATTTTCCTACACTTAGCTGCGTTCATATTACCACATAAACCTGTATTAAGTTAAAACATTTATGTTAACACAAAATGTAATTACTGGTGAAATGTTCAATCCAACTCTGCAGCTTTATACAGCTTTAAGCTTGACGTTGAATATTAAACTGTTAGCAGCTGTTTTTAGCGGACAAGAAAGAATATATCTACCTGCCAAGCAAAAAATGTGAGAGAGTAAAAGAAAAGAGAGAGTGATGAAGAAAGTAAAATATCTAGCAAAAGTGGATGTAAACCAAACTGGAGCTACCATATTATACTTTAAATACTATATATTTATCAGATGGGGAGAAACATAAATCCAAATGATTTCCCTAATGTGATGTTGAGGTGAACGTATGTACAAAATGCTACCGGAAAGTCAAAAGCCAGGGCTTCAGCCCACTCTGAATGATTCTTTTGTAACGTTACATCTACTTCCTCCTCGTGATGACATCAGATTATTCACACATACGTTTGTTGTTCTGTGGGTTGTTCACGTTGTCTACTCATATATTTCAGATCGGATTTAGGCTCGAGCATTTTAACGTATCTGAGAAGTTTCCATTTTGAGTAAAGGGCAAGGAAAATAAGTGAAATCCTAGTTTGTTTACATTGCCTTCCTAGCTGCTGGAATTCGGCCAAGACGCAGCTTTTTAAAGCTGGCCAATCAGAACAGAGTGAGCTCACTGGGAGGGGGGACTTAACCTTACTGTACCTTATAAGGTAATGACACTTAAAGGGGGGCATATCAGGCACATCTCCAGGTCTATATTTATATTCTGGGGCTCTATTGGAATATCTTTGCATGATTTACAGTTTTAAAAAACTCCTTATTTATTATTATTTATCTTATACTGGCTCTTTATGCAGCCCCTCAGTTAACCCTCTGTCTGAAACAGGCTGTTTTAGCTCCTGTCTCTTAAGTTATTGGACCAGTTTGTATGTTAGTTCATTAGCAGGATCAACTCCTTTCAGTGAAATTGCACTATTCACTATTGAACATCAATGATTTTTCTGTGAATTGCTGCACTTAACCTGAATGGAGCAAATGTGGCACTATTTTCTCTTGGTTGTCACTGTTTTTTAATGCTGGTCCAAATGCTAACAACATTTTCTAGAGTAAGATTTTGAAAAAGGTACGCTCTTGACTACAGTTGTTGCTGTATGAAGAAAACTGTGTTGTGCCCACTTGATAGACCAGGAGACCTTTGTTTGCCTCTTTTCTTAGATCAAAAGTGGTAAGACGGAGAAGGAGTGTCAGCAGCTGCTGCTGAGGAGCCTGCAGTACCTGGAGCGCTACATTTACCTCATCCTCTTCAACACATACCTGCATCTAGAGAAGAAGGACTCGTGGCAGCGCTCCTTCACTGTCTGGATGGAACAGGTACATGTCTCACCTTGATATTTGTATATGTGAATTTGAATTCCTTGCAAACGAAAATACACATATAAACAACATAGAATGTGATTTATAACAAGGCAGGAGTCAACCACAAGAGAAAATCAGAACACATCCTCTGTTAAACCACTTATTGAATTTGCTTGTTTCACTATTAGAATTCCATCAGATGGAAATGTCAGGTTAATGCAATGTCAAGTTAATGCTGTTGGTAATGAACCTTTCCTTGCATTGCCCTCGGAAAAAGCAAGGCCAGCAGTGCCATCTGCATGTTGGATCTGTGCTCTATTGCCTTAAGGCACTACAGGAGGGTGAAAAGGTCCGCTGGTGGCCTTTGAGACTAATTTGCACTTTGTCACTTGCTGCTATACACTGGTTTTCTCAGTTTCATCATAATCGTGGCGCGGAAACACATCTTTTACCCAAAATGCTACGTGTCACTAGCTTGGCGGATAAAAAATGGAAAGATAAAATGACGGAGAGTTTTTCTTTCTCTATACCTTTGCTCAGTTTGTGCACATTGTGAACCGGTTACCCGAGTTGCATTTGGATTTTCCTCCAGGAATTTACAAGCTGGTTCTGGTTCTATTGTGGCCTGGTTCTTCACACACTGAACTTCATAATGTCTCGGCTCTGTGTTTTTGTTGGTACATTAATCGTTTGGCCAGCTGTGTCCCTACAGTAAAGTCGAGAATTTATGTGCATTCCAAACAAATGAGTAGTGTATAAGTGGTACCCAACACACACACACACACACACACACACACACACACACACACACACACACACACACACACACTGCAATTAAAATGTATGTTGCAAGATGTTAAAATCACATGGTGGTAAAAAATGAGCAGTTTGGCAGGTTGACAAACATATTTCAGTGTGGTAAAGAGTGAATTTTAAATGTAAAATAAAGCCGCAAGCGGCAATCAACTTTTTACGCTCAACAGACGGAAGCAGCTCAATCGGTCAAAACTAAAGCTGCATTAAAACAGTCGAGTTTCAGGCTTGACAAAGATGACCAAAATCACTCCAGCTAGTTTAATTTTGCTTAAAGAATTTATGAGACCAAGAACATGCTTGCTTCATCATTATAATGCATGGAGCAGTTCAATAATTGCGCACTCAAAGTTCCATCATTCATCCCCCCTACATTGGATTTGAATGAAACTTGGTGTGTATGTTCAGGAGATTGTGCTCGATGTCTCCAATGAGTTTAATCAGGATTGCTCAAAGTCATCTTGAGTTATGAGCAAATATGTGATAGGCCACACCCTTGCACCAATCAATATGGCACTTCAGATTTTGGTTAATACTTGCACCCAGAGCATGCACACCAATTTTGGTAAAGTTCTGTTCCCTGAGTTTCCAGATACACATTTTTGTCATTTGTGGTGCTCCCTATGGGTTTGGCTCAAAATGCTTTGGTAGACCTATTCACAATCACAGACTCACATTTTGTACCAAAATTTATGATGATTGGACAAATGGGTAATGAGTTGTGGCCAATATTTAACAAGCCCCGCCCTTTGCGAAGATATTTTGGTTGATGGCGGCCATGTTTTTTGACCGATATTGCTAATTTACAATGGAAATTTGTATCTCCATCCCCCAAGGCGGTATACCAAATTTGGTTTTAATTGAGTAAAAATCCCAAAAGTAGATGTAACATTCCTCCTCCTATTTCTTGTGAAGCACATGCACATCATTTCCAGTTATTGGACCAGGTTCCATGGTATTAGCTCATTTCAGCTCACGGCAATGTGAGCCGCGGCAGAAGACGACATGTAATAATAATAAACTGGCACAAACACAGAAGGATTCTAACCCCTTCAGGGTTTGAACCCTAATAAATACCGTGAATCTGCATTATGTGGTTTCATTAAAATTTCTGTGCATTTGGTATTAATTAAAATGTGTTAGCTGTCTTGTGGTTGTCCCTGCTTTTGCATGGAGGCTCCGCAAAACCTCTTAAATCTGTTTTTGATAGAAGTAGCATAATTCCGCCACAGATCAAGCATCAGCAGCAGTTTTACAGTATGTTTTTTTTCTTTCTTTTGGCCAAATGTGGAGTTTTGTATATGTGTGTGAAAGTAAACATACAGGCCTTGGTCATGATTTGGACTTGAGCCTGCAATATCGCAGCCATTTTCTATTCTTGTTTGCGAGCAGACGGCCTAGAGACACATAGCCAAGAACCTGGAATGTTTGAAAATCGCTGAATGAAAATCTCTTACTTCTTTGTCCTTATTGAGGTGGAATAAACTCAAAGAAAAAACGTGAAATTCCAAAATAGACTGGAACAATTGCTGTGAAAACAATTGTCACAGAAATATGTGCGGTCAATCGGGGCATATTCTTCCTGTTATGAATAGCAAATATATGTGGTGCATCAGAGTGACTCTAATGGCCCAGTTATGCCATGAGAAAATACAGGCGTGCACACATGGGACAGGAACACCCTGCTGTAAAGCAGGCAACAGAAAACACTTGCCATCAAAACATAACATCAAACTGTCATTCTCTGGATATTTCTGGATATATCAAGGTAGCCTATTTCTTTCTTCCTTCCTCCTTTCTATAAAACTGCCTTCCTGTGAATAAAAACTCCACTTAATTTTGTACATCAGCCTGGTCTGGTCACAGTATGGGAACACTTCTCC
Source organism: Thunnus maccoyii (assembly GCF_910596095.1). Classification (NCBI taxonomy): domain Eukaryota; kingdom Metazoa; phylum Chordata; class Actinopteri; order Scombriformes; family Scombridae; genus Thunnus; species Thunnus maccoyii. The sequence continues at coordinate 11,644,214 of NC_056552.1, forward strand.
TGATGACGGTGTGATAGCAACTGTCTAAAGCTGAAAGTATGAATAGTCATTAAAAATCAGCTGTTTGTGCTATGGATTTGATTGTAGACCAAATTTAGGAGAATTTCAGTCTGCAACCAAGTGGAAAAAGCCGATCATTCTGATATCACAGTATGGAAAATTTGTATTAAAACCTTCAGCTCTTCCATAGTTTGTTTTTAAATTTCACAAAACGTCTGCATAACATTGGTAAACCTGAAACAGTAATTCTTCTATTTGTTTGGATAATTGACTTAAAGAAACTCTGACCGTAAAGGCAATTTAGACCGAAAAGGCAACTGTCACATTTTCCTTCTTATCTAAGACCTCATACAAATCATGCAACTCAATTGCTTTTTTCACAAGCAAGAACCTCCCTGACCTTTTTGAAACTTTGATACAAACACAATGAAGGAAGGGGACCACCTGAAAGCAGCTTATAAAAGAAGTGTCCTTGACAGAAATCTTATTCCAGATGTTCTGGAAGTAATATATTCTGTACTAAATTGTTTTTATTGTGCTTATTCTGCCCTTTAAGTCAGGCACATTTTAGTGTATAGCTGGAACTGCTGAAAACTCCAACCCATAACCTCTGAACTTCTTTGATAAACACAAGGTTCCTCTTCATTCACTCAAATGTACATTTAGACAGGGAGGCCACAGAGAGCGAGCTCTCTTTTACAAGGACACCCAGAATACATTATGAATATAACATATAAGGAACAATAAAAATAATCGAAAAATGTAAAAAGCAAATATGAACAAATAAGCAATACAAAATATAAGAAACAATAAAAGCAATAAAACACATAATGGGAAAACATATTAAGGTAATAAAAAGCAATATATGCACATAAAAGTTAAAGCTCAATTAAAACACATACATTCACACTGCCCCATGTCAGCTAAAAGAGGTTTAAATGATAAATGATTTAAATGGAATTAGCTTGTCTAATTTTACTATCTTCTGCAAGTTGTTCTAGTTGTGTGGAGCATAATATTTAAAAGCCAGTTTCCTAATCTCAGTACTAACACGTTGACCAAATAGTGTTGGGACCTGGTGCAGTGTGAAATTGAGCTATAATTAATATAGTTGTTTGTGCCACAGGTGATTTTTAAGTGTCCTTATATCTGTTACTGCTGCCATGTTGGTGTTCATCCTGTCTTTTCTCACCTGAAAGTGTTTTTTTTTTTATAATCAAGGGGCACCATAATCAATCCACAGATATGACATTTTTAAGTATTTACTAATGTTAAGTATTAACAATGATAACTACTCTTACAGTATGAAGACATATTTATATTATTACATCTGTGTTTTACTGTTATTCTTATTGTTAATCATTAACTGTTTTTACGTCAACCTTCACTTATCGATGCCAGCAGGAGGAATTATAATTGTAAACAACATCAATAAACACTTATATCTGTTTACAGCTACATTATGGAGTTACCCCAAATTTGAATTTATTGTGGCTGGAGCAGTGTTAACACCTCACAGGTGTTGGTTGTGATGCATTTTCATCTCTCACTTTCTGGCAACTCTGCTGCATCTCCCAGAGGAAACTGGAGCCGTGTCTGAACAGGAGGAAAAAAATGACCCAGCATGTCCTTTAAGATGTGCCCGTGCAGTCTGCTGTCACCTCCCTGGTCACTGGCAAGGTCTGAAGGGAATTATGTAACCAGAATAATATATAACAGCCAGTCATCAACTCCCCGAAGAAGATCATTCAGATGGCACCAGAATATATCAAAAGTTATTTTCTGCAGCGGAACAGACAGAAATCAAGAGTTCTCCCTAGTTTTCACTAGAGCATTCAAAGCACTATTACCTGAACTCCAGATAAAGGTTTTTCTGTGACCACGAGGGAGCCGCAGCCCAAAACTCGGTTCTACTTTTTGAGCTGCTGGGGACTTGTGGCACATGAATAAGTGACTTTCTCTGCTGACTGAATGGAAGTCTAATCAATGGCTTACTAGTCAGGTGACAGAGGCTCTGCCATGATCACACGCTGTAGCCGATGACACTTCCGACAAACCCTCAGAGCCTTCAGGAGGGATCACATCTCCACCATCAGCCACAGAGTGTAAATGTGCTGAAAATCTATGCTGCTCAATCACTGCAGGCTGAAACTCCTATGAATAACTCATCAAAATGAAATTACTGTCCTGGCTGCAGTCTGAGCTTACCATTGGATGGAGCTCCTACATGAATTCAATCCAATTTCCTTGATGACTGGACATCTGACAGTGTAATCATCTTGACTGTGATCTTTCCCCACCCGTAGCTACTGACTAACTGCACCTGAAGTTAGAGGTCTGATCTTACAGCACTGACATCATCGATCATTTCTTGCTGTACACTTTTCCTAGGTCCCTGTCTCTCTGCTGTTTACATTTCTATGCTGCATATAATTACAGTACAGTATGTAGTTGACAGTGAGGCAGTAGCATGAAACAGGGAGGTGATATGACAGGTGACAAAGGTCTCCAGTTCGATTCAAACCAATACTAGTTTTCTTGATGAAAGTAACCAAAGTGCACACTGCTGAAATGACAATGACATGCAGGAAAGCATATCCAGTAATGCCTATTCTTCAGTGTGTTTTTCTTTTTGTTCTTTCCAGCAGCAATGACTTGTTTTGATTGAATAGAAGTTACACTGTACCTACAAAAGGTAGGAATTGATTTGAACCAGTCAGGCTCTCTGAGGTAAGCCGGTTGCTCTGGCAACCAGTCTTTTTGGCATTACGGTTAGGATTAGGTGTCATCTTAAAGCAGTCTTTATTCCAATTGATTTCTTAGCCCATAAGAGACTTACACAAAGGACAAAAAAGATGTAAGCTGTGACAGATGTCACATGGGCATTCTTACAGCTAAAATCTTGTCTAAACTCATGTTTGTTTTGTTCTGTGTGTTTGTTTGCTACACATTTTGCTGTTCACTCTGTCTATATTGTTTCCTTCGCATCCTTTGCTTTCACTGGATTATGTGGAAGTGACAATGCAGGGACCTGAATCTCACCCAGATCATTCCAACACTATTCTCAAAATGAATGATTCATGACGAGATAGCTGCTGGCCTGTAGCAAAATCGTTAGTACAACAGAATTTAAATAAGGTCAGCTCTCAGAATGTTCTTCCAAAAATAGCTTGCGACATGGCCTGACCTCACCATTCCAAGGCTAGATAAAAATTTAAAAAAAAAAACCTTTCATACTTTGAAACACAATTTTCTGTTTTTAAAAACATTTAATCAAAAAGTGTGTTCTTAAAAAAAAAATTACTCAACACAAATATTGTGCAGGGAAGTCTTGTGACATACCGGATATGTTTTTCTCCCATCACCATCAGTATTGTGATGCGTTTAGTGGCCCAGTTGCAGCACAATCTGGCGCTCGTCCAGCCAATCTGACCCAACCAACCCCAAGGCACGATCATTAGCCTATCACCAGTGACCGTGGCGGGATCATTAATGACAAACTGTGATGCCAGAGGCGGTGGTCAGGGGGTCCTCACCATCACTGGCCATGCATCCAAAGCCACAGTTACACAACCTGCCAGATCTGAGTGGTACAGTCTGTTCTGCATCAGTGCGTACACATGTGTGTGTGCATGGACTAATTTGATCTCAACATCTAAAAGCAGGAGCACAGTGTTCCCAGTCATACAGGGCAGCATCCTGTGCCAGCTGATATGGAGTCTCTGATCTTTTTGGTCTTGTTGCTTTTGTCCAGGCAGATTGTCAGGGCACAGAAAGGGATCAAAGACGCTAATTGCTACACATATATATGTATATATATATATATATATATATATATATATATATATATATATATATATATGATATGTATGTATTTGGGCTTACTGCCACATTGTGTGCACACTGGACAAATATTGTCCCGAGCGTCATTAGCCCATGTTGCCTCGTGGCCATGTAGTGAGATCAGAGCAGAAACATCAGAGGAGTTATTGGAATTGAAATCCATGTTTGCTAATCCAAAACGCGGTCTTTTACACAATGGCAGGACTTGTGTACAGTGCATACCAGGGATGCCTGCAGGAGAGGTACCCTATCAGTCACTCCAGCTGTTTTGATGTGTGGCACAGAGGCCTCCCTGTCCCCCTGCACCGGCTTGGTATGTGCAGCCTTTGAGATAGCCGACTGTGGGAAAGACCAGCGCCTCCTCGCTGCTCTGCCCCCTCTCACCGCTCCAGCCCGCCTAATGAGTATTGGCGTTTGTGAACTCTTCAATGCAGCATGAAAGACATCTTTCCGACAGCTCTGCTTACTGTCACCCCGAAACATGCAGACAATTTCAAGGCTTCCTTACAAGCCGACCGCAACAAGGAAGGCTACTTGGGAATCTACGCCAAGTTGCTGCAATTTACAACAAAAGATCAAATCTGGTTTGATTTGTTTTTAACGGTGTTTTGCTGTGTGCAGATGTAACGACTTGCTGCTTTTTCATGAGCTTGCCAATGGTGTCACAATATTTTCATTTTGTTTACTCATGTATAAAAACAAGGCTAAATTAACTCATTTAAAACTGGTTAAAAAAAAAAGAAAAATCCCTGTTAAAATGTGTCGGCGAGGACATGATAGCTAACATTAGCAGGTTGTCAGGGTAACGTCACATGTTTTCAGGCATGTAAGTGTGCAAGTGCAGGTGCACACAGTCTGAAATAGACAGTTCAGTCAGAGCAAACAAAGATGAAGGTTTTATCACAGTAAATAGAAGAAATGCTAAAACGGACCAAACAAAATAGAATACAGTCAGACAGAAGATTGAAGTTTGTTTATTTTTTTTTAATGGAGAGGGGAAGCTAATTGTTCCACACTGGAAACAGCTTGGTCTTGGTGGTCTGTGCTGGAAAAAAAAGAAAAAAAAAGACATAGACTTTGAAGGAATACCACAGTTTAAAGGATTGCTCCTCCAAAAATCAGTCATGTCAGAGTGTATTAGAACATCCATACAGACTTCTAAAAACCTTTTTTGTTGTATAATCCTCTTCACTGCTGACCCGTATGCCCCAAACATTCAAAATCGCTAAATACATTACTTCCAGCTGAGCTTTGAAGCTACAAGATGGGGATACAGAAGTAGTGTATTTAGTTCTGTTGTGGAGTGGATTTTGTTGCAGGAGTAATGTGAGAAGTTTCTATCTATGGAAGTTTTGATACCCTTTTTTCCCATGACTCTGCGTCAGCATTAAAATCCGTTACTGCTGTGAATTCAACCTGACTGCAGTCGGTGTCCTCTGCGACGGAGCAGGAAACAAACTTTTCAGAGCCGCGTTTGAAGGATGAATATTTGATATACAAAAGATAGATTGTTGGTGGAATATTCTTTTGTTTGAGAAGAATAGAGGTGTCTGAATGTCAATGCCATCTGCTCTGACCCACAGAGATTTCATGCGGTCGCTCTTGATCCTCTCCATATCAGCCCCCCCCCCCCCCCCCCCCCCCCCCCCCAACATCTTCGTTAGGGAAATCTTGAGACCCCCAATTTCACCATGAGCAGATGGGCCTCTCCAACACGACTTTTTGCCACTTCAGGCTTTTTCACACATCCGCTATTTAGACAGCTGTGCTGTGGAGTAGATGAGTCATGAGTCCGGTTAAGTATCCGGTTAAGTTAACAGCTCAAATCCTGAGTTTCTCAAGGGAGTCCATCCACTGACTAATGGTTCCGCTGCACCCACTCATTTGTTCCCACCAAAGAGCTCATACAGCAGTCAGGCTGGCAGCCGTCCAGGAACACATTAAACACAAATGTACGCAACTGGTCAAGATTTTAGAACACTTGTTTTCCAGTTTTTATTAAAAATTACATAGTTAAATATCTCAATGTATTCTGAAATTAAAGCATAGAACCAATAAACAATTGGAGATTAATAATAATTTCAGTATTTGTTTGATAAAATTTTATCTATTTTTTTAATAACTAATATAACAGCTGAACACACTTGTGGCATTCTTTCTACAATGGAAATCCAATATTGTTCCGAAAGTTCTTCCCAACACTGCAGAAGTTAAAAGTGTTGCACTGTCAGGCTGCTTTGCTTTCATCTTTCCGTTCGGTTCAGCCCAAACCGGCCCGATGCCCATTGTGCTGGCTGTTCCATGACTTGAAGCCTTCCATCTTGTTCTTTTTTTCTATGGTAGTATGTAGACATGTTTTGGATTATTATCTTGCTGCAGGATGAACCCCTGATCAACTAGACCAGAGGGCTCTTCATGGCTCTGCATGATGCTTTGGTCATCATTGTGGTCCAGGTTGCCAGTCACTGTGCAAGTCACCTACTCTGGATCCAGCAAAAGAACCACAGACAATCATGCTTCCTCGTCCAGGCTTTTATAAAGACAGAGGGTTTAGAAGTCAACTAAAGTTCAACTCCTGTAGGAACTGTTTGCATCAACTTTCAAGGTTTCATTTACTTCCATTGCTGCAGAAAAGCTGTGAGTTGTTTCCTATTACTACCTGGAAAAAGGCCTTTTTATAACTATAAAATTAACATTATTTTTAGTTTTGGTAACACACTTTTTTTTTTTTTTTTTTTTTACCTCTGGCAGTTTACCGCTTTCCTTTGTACCATTAAAGGTTATTCACTGGACTTAAACTGCTTACATTTCAGAAATAACTGGAAAATTTGCACTGAAAGCTACACGAGTGCATGTATTTGCTATAAAAAGTAGCATTTTAACAAGACAGTAGCAGCTGCATGAACATTTATTCATAGTGAGACAGCTCACAGGACTGAGGGGAAGGTTGTAAAGTTAGAGTCAGCGTCGACTCAACAAAGCATAAGTTTTAGAGTTACATGATATCTATTGTAAGATTTGATTTTGCGTCGTCAGCAAGTAGGTAATCTAGACCACACTCTGTGGTGTCTTGTGTTTATTTCTGCACAAAGCTGGCCAGCTAAGCTATAATCATTGTTAGAGAAAGGGATATTGTGATACTATTATTCCTGTTCATTGTTCCATTATGTCTTTAACCTGACAGTGCATTTTCAAAGTATCCCGAGCAGCACTTCATATATTGGATTACCTCAAGGCCTCAAGAACATAACCACAGTCATACTCTTCACTTTTGGAACCAGATAATCTGTATAATGAAAGTATTCATGCATAAATGATGCTGTTATTTATCTCCATGTTTAAACATTTCTCCTCTGGCACATTCCTCTCCACTCCAACTTTCTCCTTGACTGTCTGAGGAAACGAGGGAGAGGCTAAATTGGCAAGGTATTTTGGGCCGTGTTATTCATTCAGCGTCTTCTAGGGTCTTATAAACTCGCGAACAGCTGGTGATTTAACCGTATCCTGTATTGATTCCAAGCTGATGCTGTAAACTGCAAGACGATGACTTTCCTGCATGCTTGTGCGCCCCAAAAATAAGCTGGAATCCTTTTAAATGGCCTGTGATGTGAAAAAATAAACTGGAATCCTTCTAAATGGCCTGTGATGTGAAAAAATAAGGTGGAATCTGTTAAATGGCCTGTGATGAGAAAACCGATATACGGATTGATAGAGAATCCTCTGTTAACAGGATTTGACTTTCTTAGACTCTCATAAGCTTTTTTTTTTTTTTTAAATTGAATGTAGTGAACATCACAGTCCAGCACAGTTACTTGAAGCTTCCCTTGCAGAGTAAACTGGGCAAGCTGTGACACCTCTAATGGGGTGTTCAATCTTAAAAAGTTTTTGCGAGGCAGTCGGTGTTTGTATTTGTTTGTATTGTTTGACTTTATGGCCAGATGTTTCTGGTTGTCCATGGTGTTTCCCATCAGTCCTCCTATGGTGTTTGACAGCTACATCAGACCATGAGTCAGCGTGACCTGCTGCTTAACATGGTCACTGAACACACTCTCGAGGGAAATCGCCCGAGAGTGCTCGTTCCTCTCTGTCCTCATTCATTCACTAATGACTCAGAGCCCAAGAAACTGACTAATATATACTGTTTCCATGGTGTTGTTCCAAAACAGTCCCATTACTGTATTGAAGTACAATAGTAAAGTATTCCAATTTTATGTTACTTGTCTTCCACTACATTTCAGCTGTAAACTTTTGCATTTTATAAAATCTGAAAGTGAATCATCACACACCAGGAGGCTTGAATGGAAAATATGGACTGCCTTTATAAAGCCCCTTTATCCAACATGTTTTACAATTTGCCTCTCATTCACACAAACAACAATGGCAGTGAGCTACCATGCAAGGCACTGATCTAACAAGTGGGAGCTACTGAGGCTCAGTGTCTTGCTTAAGGACACTGAAACATGTGGACAGAATACCAGTCCTGTCATTAGCGCTTAGCTCCATCCGGTTTCCTTTTTAAGTATACTTATTAAATAATAAACATGAACTACTGGAGAATATTTATATATGCCTCCTTTTTTGGGATGATTAAAGGTGCTATATGTAAGAATTGTGAAGCAATTTACCTGTATTAATAGCTTTCTATTGCCAATGTGTGAATGGATTGTAACGTAACTTAAAAAATGAGACCTTCCCTTCTCGATTGACTGTAACAGCCTGTGGACTGATTTCTATGTAAAGGATTCAGGATGGTTTTGTTGGGAAAATCCAAAGGATGTGACCTTTATACACGCTCCACAACAACCACCACAACACAGAGTACAGTCGCAGGTGGAAGAGGAGGAATGTGGCTGTCTGTGCTCACTTTTCCATGATTCCCACAGAGTACAAGCTACACACCTCAGCTCAGTCACAGTCACAGCAAAACAAAACACCCAAACCACAATAGTCTTGCGCTGAATAATAGTCGGATGCTGACTGCTGTTCACCACTGGTGTCAGTAAGAATTTCTGAAAATTGCACATAGCACCTTTTAACTTTTTATTTGTCATAATATCACTCCTGATTTCAGCAGCACCTTGAAATATATCTTTGTGAATGTTGCAATAAACCACTCTGCTTTTTTGGAAGTATTTTCCTTTTCACTGCTGTGATAACTAGTCTGCAAATTTAAGATTTTACGCACAAAAGTCACAACCAGTTTATAAAATCAGACAACAATATATAAAGTAGTCAGAATTTGCTCCACCTCAAATCACCTCACCTCACCTCAATAAATTTTCAAGCATTTTGTTAATTAAGTCAATTAAGGGGAATCTATAAAGGGAAAAATCCAAATATTTGCTAGTACAGGCTTCTCAGATTTCGGGATTTGCAGCTCTTCTCGCTTTTAAGTTGTTGTAATGTCTTCGGTTTTGGACTGTTGGTCATAAAATAACAATCAATTTCACAAAGTCACTCTGGGAACTTGTGAGGGCTGTTTTTCACTATTTTTTGACATTTCATAGACTAAACAATTAATGGATGTTCCAAGTACCCAGGCCCCAGAACACTGTATCCTACATTTCCCACAATCAATCAGTAAACAATCAAGCAACTCAATAGCCCTGATGACATCACTATGACATCATTAGGGTTAGTTTGGCTTTTTTTGGACTGGAACGCTTCCTCCAGAGCTACAGAAGAACCATTTTCACAGACTGAATAGTGCTCTTTGTGATGAATAAACTGAACTTGATTTGTAAAATTGGTGGCATGCCCCTTTAACTTAACCTTTGATTTCAGGAATTATGCTTGTAATGGCATATTTCAACATTGTGGTGTTGCTATTTTAGCTTAAATAAATGACCTAAATATGTCTTCCACCACAGCAGACACTAATTGTTCCCATGAAACAGCTGCACATGTACAAAAAAAATGTCATATCATGCTTAAACTCTGAAAAAGTGGCGGTCCAAGCATGCTTGTGGTCATGATGGACACTTTTTTTTTTTTAGAAAGCCCCACCGGCTGTGTTGCCTGCTCATTAACATTTCGTGTGTTTCTGTGGTAGGTGGCTGCCAGAGCCGGAGTTTATGACATCCTCAACCAGCTGGGCTTCTCCGAGTTTGAAAACCTGAGGGACACGCCGCTGGCCCGGCTGCGCTGCCGCTGGCAACAGCAGAACATTCAGTCACTTCCTTTCCGAGGGGAGTTCATCTGAGAGAAGATCACTGTGAACGCACCAAAACAGTACTGTGCTTTTCAGAATAGCAGACATTTACAGTAACAATGTTATGCCTTCTATATTTACCCCTGTATGATGCATATCCTCACATCATGTATTGATACTCCTGATATACTTTCTCTTTTTTTTTTTCTTTTAAACTCACTGGTTAACATTTGGTAGTTGTTTTAATGTTGAGTCTTAGCAGAATGTTGCTCCTATATTAGAAGTTGATATTTGTGCCTTTGCCTTTTCTAATTAATACTAGAATTAGAGTTTCAATGTACTAATAGGTATGTTACTTTTTTTTACAATCAAGATAAAAAAAAACAGTTCTTTCTTTACTGGTGGAGAAAACTTCTGTTACAATAAGGTCAGACTTAAATGTTGTCATGGAAGAAAGAAGCAAATTCCACTCTGTTGTCAGCCAACAATTTTGGTTGTATGTCACAACTGTTTGCTGTAGTGTTACCTGATATTTTTCTTGAGCCCTGTCCTTTTCTTCTCAGCACAGCTGTCATCAGAGGCTGTGCATTTGTTCGACTTGAGGTTTCTAATTTTGAGAAGATTCCCTTTGTAAATACAGTATGAAAGCTGTTGACCCTTTATTTAAATGTTAATGAGTTTTCAAAAGCTGATCAGAGTGGATGTTTTTGAGAGGAGTGTAGCAAGAAACTGTTAGAGTTTATTTAGCTGTAACAACAATAATGTGTCCTTCAGTTCTGCCTGTTTCTTTTTACTGACAGGTGTCATGATACAGGTACTAACAGCACAGCATGTCAGGATTTTTTTTTTTTTTAATGTTATTTAGGGTTTATTTTAAAGCTGTAAAATGTGTTTTTGTATTTGTGTTTTTAAAAAATTGGAGCAAAGTTGCCTAAAAATTGCAAATGTATAATTTCAAAAGTCCCATAAATCATTACTTCCTTAATGTGATGAATTTCTTTTTGAAACGGGGAGTTGGGATGGCACATAAGACAATGAGGGATCACTTTTTTAGTCACATCCTTTAGGGTTGCATGACATCACCATGGGATGGTGAATGAATTTCATGAGACCATACCTGTGGTTTTGCATGTTGTAGCCCATTTACCATAAATCATGTATACTTTATATTATTGTGAGCCATTTTGCAAACCATGCTACTACTATGTTTCCATTCATTTCTGTGCAATGTGAAGATCAGTTGGCAGCTTCTCGAAACTTGATTCTTTTAATCATCGAACATCAAGTCCGTGTCAGTTTTTTTTAAAGTTACTTAATTATTGTGATGCAGTGCAGACATTTACAACTGCATTACAACACAACCATAGAGAAGCACTTCCAGTAAGAAAACCTCTTTTAAAATCACATTGACGTTTTTAATAACACAAATTACTAAAAATCCAGCCCTGGAAAATAACCTCGCTCAACAGTATGTCTTGTGGTTTACACCATTTCTCTCAACCCCATGACCTTTGTGGGTTACATGTCACTGGCTCAACAGAAGAGGCTAGTCCAGTAGCTGCAGCTAATCGAGAAATGACTGTAGCAAGACAGGAAGTGCCAAACGGCATACATGTTTTTTAAAAAGCAGAGATTACATCTGAAAGATGGTGATGACATTAGAAGAGAGCGATAAGGGAGAAACCAACAGCTGCAATTACTGAGCTGTAGTGTTTTGTACACTAACAAAATCCTTGTCGTTGAACTTTGTTAAAATCACGGGTTTGAATGCTGTAGTAGATACTCATTCATCTAAGAATGTGGAGAGTATTGATTTACACAAACTTGTTGAACAGCAGCTAGCCAAGAGGTGACATCATAACTTGAATTTTCTCAGTAGATTACACAGGTCAAGTATGTTTCAAGAGTCTGCTAATTGATTTCATACTGTAAGGAAATAAAAAGAAACCAATGGATGCCCGGGACATTGGAAAAGCACATCGACATATCTAGAATTATATAGCATGCATTTGAAAACCACAAATCACCATAGATACTCTATAAAGTATACATGATTTGTATTTAGGGAGCTACAACTTACTAACTCACTGGTATGGTTCTTTAAGTGTTTTGTTAACAATTCGAGTATTTGGCAGCGGTCGGCTCAGCTGTGGAGTCGTGACAATGTGTTTTTTTGTCTTAAACCCACCCGCTCGGCTCACAGACTTCATGACCCCTGCCAGTAAACGGTTACAATTTCTGTGACATCACCGGTCCGTCAGCAGGAATCAAATTATATGTCTGACTGTAAAATTTATGGTTGGAAACAGCCAGGCCTGCAAATACTTGGTGCAACTTGGGATAAAAAAACACTCGGTATCAATTGATGGAAGGATAAATATACCCTTTAACAACTGCAGCTCATGTTGGTGGCAATGACGGAAAGAGACAAAGGCTGCATGATTCACTGTTCAGGACAACAATTTATAATTGCATTGTCAGCCAAACAGGGCAACAATTAGACCTTTGTTTTTCTTTAACACATGGCAATTATTGTTTCGCCAAGAGTAATTCTTAATGTACAGCGTTTCTTTTACAGTTTTTTGTTGTTCTTTAATTTGCTAATATGTGGTTTAGTTGTAAAGTAACTTGTAGCTTAATGTGTGCTTTAGAAACCATCAATCCTGCCTTAAAACCAGAAAGATAAGCCAGAAAAAAAAAATCCTTCCTGCCGATGCCTCTCCTATTTGTTCTTATCTGTTAACGTATCTAAACATTTGCACTGTATATAACACATCCAGACTCATTGAGCAAAAAGATTGTGATGATTGCAAATGAAATGGTAAGGGAAATTTATATCATCCTTGTATGACATGTGCAGATTGTAATAACACCCTAACGACATTGTAATGCTCTTAATTATTTTTTTGAAACAGGCAATATATAATCTTTTATTTACTGTGTGTGTCTTATTTTTTACTTTCTTTTGGGGGCTAAAATAAATAATTCAAACAGATTTGACAACCTGTGTCTGCTTTTGGTATCACTTCATCATGTCAGTCTTTCCAAGGATAAGAATAAAACTGATCCTTCTGTGTTAAGGATTTAAAAGTGTGGGGACCATGGATATTTTGCACACACCTTTCCGCTGTGCATTGTTTCACTGAAGTTTCCGATCCAGCGACAGAGCCAAATAATTGTCTCTTCCCTCCTCAGCTTCCTTTCTTTTCTCCTCCTTATCTCGGCATCATCTTTTCCTCTAGATACGCACCGCTAAGAACCCACTCGTATATCCGGACGGCCTCTTTGTCTTGTGTCAATGCCAACTTGAGAGTGCACAGCAGGTTATGAACATGGAGCAGCGTACATTTACACAAAACAGATGATTCATTGTTGGGCTGAAATCTTAACATATTCCATATACACTAATAAAGAGCTTAGGCGGATCAAAAGACTAATCTGAGTTGCCTTTTGATGTGGACAGGTAAGGTCTTAATTAAAAAAAAATATGGTCACTCTCTCAAGAATGGAGGGCTGTGTGGGGATTAAAAGCTACTGGCCGGCACATCAGTGAAGCTCACTTGGCTTTGCTGGCCTGCTTTGAAAGGCTGATATCCCAGATCACTTCCCGTCTTGTAAGTGCATAGCAGGCTTATCTTTGGGAGTACGGAAGTTGTTAGGATTTTATCACACCACAGCCTATCCTGGATTATTGTAAATGGAAACCAAGTGGTCCAGATTGAAAAACTCTTTATAGTTTGTTGGACTTGTTTCCTTTCTACATCATCTCAGTTTATTATCCCTCTTTGTTAGGGGAGCGTCTGGGAGATATATTAGATAAATTTACAGTAACACAAACACACATGGCCGTCCGTTTATATAGTGCAGTGTCTGTTTCTGAATTTCTCTTAACTCTACTAGCAGAGACAAATCGGTTAAAACAACATGCGGATATGGAGAGGGGCTATTCAGTTGCAGCATGTGGCCAACTTGACACCGGGTCAAGATAAGCCCAGGACATGAAGACCATGCTTGGATGATATAGCGGCCCCTCGCCTTTGAAATCCTTTCCAGACTCATTGAGATACTCCCCAATGTGAAACTGAAGCTAGCGGTTCTGAAGGATCCTGAGATTACGCCGGACAAAGAGCAGCATTGAGAGGTGAGCAGCGAGAGGGGATGTAATGAACTTCATGTGAAAAGCTTCCCTCTGCAGATGAGAGAGCTGCTCAGGAGAGGAGGCATGGTGCCGGTGTAGGGGTGTATGGGTACACCGCCGTCCTCTTTGATTGTTCTTCTGTGGATAAAGGCAGCATTACAAACACCTCACAGACTCAAGTGTGCTGTCAGGCCTCTCAGGGATTTGATCACTAATAACACAATGTTCTTAAATATAAGTTGGCAAATAGGCCTTAATTTACCTGGGCAATAATACACAATCCCTGATAGGCTACACACCCCACTGAGCAAGGTAATGAAAAGTCTCAGCTGGCAGGATAAAAAATACTGATCTTTTGTAATATCTACTATCAACTAAGGTTTTGGTGAATTATTTAGACACCCTGGATCCAAGCATAAGTGGTTTATTTTTTATTGTGTGCAGTCTGGAATATATTGGGTACATAGCAAAGTCCTTGAGCTGCTTGTAACAGTGTCATAAAAGTAGAAATACTCTCAATAAGGCTCCACAGTTGTAGAAATGTGCTCTTTTAATAATGGGACATAATCAAAAGAGCCATAATCTGCATCTGAAAGGTGATACACATTGTGTCAGGCATTCAGGCTGGTGGTGACCATGATTTATACAGAATACTCGTGTAAATCCTGTCTGGGAATATTAGAGCTTTGTACAAAGATGGATTGTGCACAGGTGACTCAGACCACAGCTGTAGACATAAAACTGGAGACCTGGACTTGAGTCAGACTTGAGTAACAAAAATGAGGATTTGATTTGGACATGACTGCTTGACTAAACACTTTAAATGAGTTGACACTTGAGAGGAAAAAAAATCAGTCTCAAGTTTTGACCTGGTAGAATCACATAAGACTAACAAATGAGTAAGAGAAATTAAGAAAAACAGGTCTTTCATGTCCACAGGCTTTGCATTTTTAAATGTTACATGTAAGAGTCTGCAGCTATGCTAGCAGTTCTGCAAATGCTTTGAACTAAATGCTAACATCAGAATGCTAGCACGCTCTCAGTGACATTGCAAAAATGCTCAAATTTAAAGTTATCATTTTGTTTTAAAGCCACCCATGCCATCATGGTTGGAAATGGCCACAGCCTATACTGACATATTTGACATTTGAGTAATGAAGCAAATATAAAGTTTTTTTAAAAAATAAACGATCACATGGTTTGTTTCTTGGCCCAAGCATGGCAGTGCAAAAATGTGTTCTTAGATCACTATTGACCCCCAGTTGCGTACTGTAACCTATACATCCTATTGCCTTCAAGTTCCCTTGTAGTGCAGTGATGGCAGCTTCATTATACACCCAGAGACCAACCAGCACCCTGTCTTGGAATACTACATGACATCCGGGTTTCTGTGTTGTGGGGTAATTGGATTAAGCACAATTTAATGTGTGGGAAAATGCACCATGTGAACACAATATGAACTAAAATAACAAAGCCCTTAAAACTAGTTGATAAAACAATCTCACCACAAGGTGCCCTGGTGACAAACTCCATCTACTGAAGAAGATAAGATTAAATACTCCAGAACAGCTACGAAATAGACCTTGTGGTGAGATCGCTGTGTCGACTGCTGTTTCCAAAGTCAGCAATGGCATTTCAATCTTAAATCTTAAACCAGAGGCCATAAGATAAAGTAATAATGTGGAATGTAATTAGCAAGTTATTAGATTTAGAGGATAAGGCTGGCGATTTTCTATATTTTTCTTATTGTCAACAAATCTCATGTGCAGAACCAAACCAACAACGACTTACAAGTATTGTGTGCGTATCCTGATATTTTATCTTTCTGTGACGTAGACCTCCGCTGTTGTCCAAAAACTATTAAAAACATGTGAATGAGTCACACCACTGAACTGGGTGACATGTTCCTTCATTATCAAGAGTTTGAGCGATCATGTTTTCAGTCTCCGGAGAGTAGTTCTGTGTATGCACACACAGGAACACGGTTCTGTTTACAGAGCTTTGCTAGCCTGTTGTGCTACATATCACAACCTCTTGACTTTGTACTAAAGTTCTTTGAGAAATTTACAATTTACAATGTAGTAGAAAATTGGCAGCCATATCCTGTGTTGCAATTAATAAAATTACCAAAACCATTAACGTACCTAGTTTGTAATCCAGCCTTGGGCCCAAGAAGCATAAGCTTGACATTTAGGAGGTTAGTGGATAGATAGATGCTGTTTTCATGTCTGTCCATTAAACATGAAGTTACAGTCAGCAAACAGTTAACTTAGCTTAGCGTAAAGACTAGAAACAGGGGGAAACAGCCAAAGGTGAAAAAAAAAAAAAAAAATCTGCCAACCAGCAATTTTAAAGCTCACTAATGAACATGACAACATGAATTGTTTAATCTGTCCAAAAACAACAAGCTGTGTTTACACAGGGGGTTACATGTCTGACTATTTCTTGGCTGGGAGCAGTGACTTCCTGGAATCTCGCTGGTTACTCAGCAAACTCATGGACGATGATAAGACTTACATCAACCTCTCAGCAAGAAAGTAAAAACATGTATTTCACAGAACCACTGTATTCCTTTAACTTTCCACCAGCTTGTATTAAAAACTGTTTTTTATTGTTTTTAATTAGTGGTAGTTTTTGAGATATCCATCCAACAATAAAACGGGACAGAAAACTTCCTCAGTGGAAATAAGGAAAGTAAGACCTTTGACATAAATACAGTTACACACATAGGAGTACTGTCTCAGCTGCACTTATACAGAAGACTCCCACACTCATTACAGTCTAATCACATTTTCTTAAAGAAGGTCAAATGAAACTCATTGCGTCTGACCAGGGTCAAAACTCAATGCTCGTTCTCAGCCTCTCAGTCCCAAATCCTTCCATCCACACAGGGCAGAGGACCATAATAACAACTTCTTCGAGTCACTGGTTTGTAACTTGGCAAACGCAGACACCCTCTTCCCTCAAGCTGCTGGGCAGACTAGCAGCTGCTTTGCATCTCCCTCCATCTCTGAGATGAAAAGTCACATATTTTCTCAGCACGCTGGCATGGCTAGACCACATTACAGCACACACTGAGGCATCTGCAGCTCCGCACACTGTACTGTAACTTCTCCCCATTGCTGGAAATCCAGTGGAAGAAGCTTGATTCTTCCCAGCTCCACCCTCACAGACTACTGTGCAGATTACAGTGTGTCTAACTGATTCAGATTAAGTTTTTAAAGTAAAGTTTCTCTTGTTTCTCTCCTCTTGTTTGACTTTGAAACACTTCTCCCACATATGAGCTGGAACAGAACAAAGACATTCATATTTTCAAGTGTTTATACTTCAATAAATTGCATTTTTGAAGAGGAAAAGCTGTCTGACATGAATATCTGTGGCTTTGTTGCTAAAATACTCAAGAGTCAGTTTTGATTTGAGACAAAAGCGTGTTTAAGTTTCGCTCTTACACTCCTGTTGTGAAGGACAGAGTGTTCTAATGCGAGCACTGTAGTAGAAAATTGTTCTGGTGTGTGGACTTAACCACAGACTATGAGTGGAGCTATTCATTTCAGAGGGGGAAAAACAAGGCTTCTAATTGAATACTATGCTATATTGTGGAATGCCATCCTGGCTTTTGGGACACACATGAAAAAACTCCAAACAGTATGGATGGAAAAAGAGCATAAAACTTCTTACAAGGCAGTTAATGGTTTCCATCTCTTAATGCTGCGGTTAGTTTCCATCTCTTATTAATGCAGAACTCTGGATCACCGTCCAATCCTCTCATTGCCACCCTGGGAGGATGACTGTGTAAAACCCACACCTGCTCTACATTGACCATCCTGGGAGCATGGAGGTAATTAAGCCACAGAGTGAGAGTATAGGCGCTGCATGGGGGAGGTCGCCCAGACCAACAGAGCAGCAGACACAGTCAAGGAACTGTTTGGAGAAATGTTGGTGGAAAAGAATGTCCAGTCTAGACACCTTATTCTCAAAAAAAGTACCTGAAGTTGAAACTCATTTCACCCAACCCCCCTTTTCTCTTCCTCCGAGAAGGATTCCAGAGTTGTTGGTTCAGTCTCTGCGTGGTCATGTCTGACTAAGTCTGGACTCCAGTGGGGTGAGCCGGGGCCAAAAAATCCTGGTTGCTTGAGCAGTCATCCAGAGTTTTAACAGGCTGTCATTCCACTGACGAAATCTACTGTACAGTTTTCACACCTTCTAAGCCGTTAATGACGGTGTTGGATTTGTTCCCCGTTTGCAAATGGAACATATGCTCACAGTGACATCTGCAGGATTACCCCAGATTATAAAAAAGTTACGATACAAACTGCAGGAGGTCATTAAATCTGATAATGCAATGTTTGATTTTTTGGGTTACTACAACTGGATTTGCTAGACCTGGAATATTTGTAGTTGAATTAAATTAATTTTATTCCTATTTAATCGCACACCGGCACTTTACTTAACCTTGAAATGCACTTTATTTGACTCTATATTTAAATGATAGGTTCATCTTTCAAGTCTGTCATAAAACAATAGCCACATGTCCATATGTCCATTGGTTTTGGTCGCTGCAAGTAGTCCTCCTGCCCATACTGGCCCTGAAGAGATCCCTCCCTGACATAATTTCAATTTGAGTATCTTCCAAAATTACAGTCTTTTTAGTGTGACATTCCCTCTTTATGTTTTCCCAGAGAGAGTATGCTTGCTGATTCACATTAGAAGGTGAAGTAAGTAACACAGAGAGGGAAATTTTGTACTACAAAGACTGTAACTTTGGAAGATACAGACTTCATTTGGCTCTGAACTCTGAATCCTGCAGCCTCATATAAACTTTGGCTGAATTTCATAATGCATTTTTGCACAGAATGAGATCTGTGGATTTAGTTCCCAATAACTTACATTGGAGTTGTATAAAGCAGGGATCTCTTCAGGGCCAGTATAGAAAGGAAGAACTATTACATCAAGCAAAAATGCTGTTTCAATATACATCTGGACATGTGAGTATTGTTGTCCAATAGACTTTAAAAAATGTGAACATGTCCTTTAATCTTAAACCGTCATGTTTCTTCTATGTACATTGTTGTTGGTTTTGCCATGAGTGCATTTTTGTGATCTGAGTGTAAACCAAATTTAAAAATTGGGGATGATGATAAAGTTGAACTTGATTTTTCGCCAATAAAAGTCAGAATCCCACTTTTCTTCAGGCATGTGCATTGGAAACTTCTCTCTCCTGCCACCCCTGATTTACGGCCATGTTACCACTGACATGTGTTTGTGGACTAATGTAAACACATATGAGTTATTACCTCGCATCTGGCACACATTTTCACCATCTGTAAGAAAGAAAAATAAATTATAAGACGGAATATTAGCTGTAGATTTTAGAGACATTTTTCTTGCAGTAACAGCTCTCCAGTTTTTTGGGTTTTTTTGGGTTGAAAAAAAAAATCGCTTGGCTAAATATGTGGTTGTCTAGTGGAGAGAAGGCGCTCCCACTGTTGGCTGGTAGTGGCTTCAAGTTGAGCACTTGTGAGTCCCGCAGCAGAACCATTGGTGCGTAATGGCGCACGACTGGACGGCAGATGTTTCACCACCGGGACACTCTGTCTCTGCACACTTTATCTGAACTCTTCCGACTTTTTTTCCTCTTCTCCTCAGTGTAGGCGTGCGTTAACTTGCTCTACGGCTTTTTAAAAAGTTATCTGAGGAAGGAAAAGTAGAAGAAGAAGAAGGAAAAAAAAAATTGGGCTACCTCTTCAAACCGTCCCGGTTTTTACCGGGGAGTTGTCGTCATCAGCACCCCAGATACCCCCCACCCCCAGCTCCCTAAATGGATGGGGCAGTCTCGGTCTATGCAGTTCAGCACAGGCCAAAAGATTGGAAACAACTTGTGAATATCCGTCAGTTTGGCGTCTAGAGGGAAACGCTCAGAAATGCCCGGCTGCCTCGCTGGAGCTCAACTTTGAGGACTTTTCTCCTGCATTTGTGCGTTTTTTTCAGGAGGAAGGACTCTGCTCAAAGTTTACAACAGAAAGGAAAACTCAACGCTGAAGTGGCAGCTCTCACACTATAGCCTCGCTATGGATTGTATGTATTTATTCATGTGCTTTTCACTCAGTCAAGTATTTTTGGATCATATTGTCGCTGCAGAAACACATGGTGAGTCAGTTTGTTTTCTTTTTTTTGCTGGGCTTTTGTATTAAGGACAAATGCACTCTGACTTCTAAAAGTGGGGGAATAATGATAATAAAAAAAAAAAGATGGACTATTTTTATTGATAGGTCAAAATGAGTCTGACAGCTTTACTGTTCTAGCTGAACAAAATCAATAGTGTGTTGAACTGCTGGGTTTCCCTTTATGTCCACAGTATTTTTTTTTTTTTTTACATACAATACGCCTGTATCATAAAGAGAGCATTCATACTGAGCTACCTTTATATGCTTTATACAATCATATGTCTGACAAAGTTAAGTTCTGTTCTCAGTGATACAGCATGTCTTTATAATCAGTCAGCTCACTTTGCTTTTTAGTCTTTTCCCATAGGAAGTTGCTATAGCTCTGTGAATGTGATTCTCACTTGACACTATCTGTCCCATCAGAAAAACTCTCTGGAAAGTTAAGTGAATATGGTCTTATCGTGCCATTCAGCACAGACTCCCATGGCCGGTACATTTCTCACGTGGTCTCTGCTGGAAGTGGAAGTAAAGGTGCTGCTGCTGCTGCCGATGCCGCCTCAGCCCTTGGCAGCAGAAGAAGGGTGGCCCGCGGTGCCCCCGAGTTGCCCTCGGTCACCTCTGCCTCGGCTCAGCACTTGTTTTTCAATGTCACTGTGTTTGGGAAAGAACTGCACCTCCGCTTGAGAGCCAACAGGAGGCTGGTGGCCCCAGGGGCTTTTGTGGAATGGCAGGAGGACTTTGAGGAAAAGGCCAAGGAACGCATCTACGGGAACTGTGTTTTCACTGGGGATGTGACTGACATGCCGGAGGCCTCTGTGGCTATCAGCAACTGTGATGGACTGGTAAGTTACCAATGCACACTTAAAACATTGGCCTACTTGAGAGGGAGGTACTGGGAGGAAAAGATGCCTTTCCCTCTTTGGCACAGTGTCAGACAGATTGTGGAGTATTATGGGGTTGGCCTGCATTTATTCATCTTCAGAAAGTCCCTCACATTGACCACTTAACATATTTTCTGACCTTAGCTTCCATATGCAACATACACTTCTGTGAGACATACATTAAAGCAATACATCTGAAATCTATCAATCAAACATTCATCTCTGTTTCGGCTCTAAAAAGTTTGTAGTTTCGTAATTTGCTGAGAACAGTGGCCGTTGTCATGTTGGTTACCATGGATTTTAAATGTGACCAGTTTTCACTGTATTCAAAAGTAGCAAAACTTCCACAGAGACTTATTGAACCAATCCTGCAGCATCTGTATTCTATCTTCCAAACACACCTATATATTTATTTCTTAAATACTTTTGGGACATTTTATGCCTTTATGAGATTGCGGCAGCAGAGAGATGACAGGAAACAAGGGGAGGGAGAGAGAAAAATGGGGATAGACATGAAACAAATGGCTGCTGCTGGAATTAAACATGAGAAAAAAAACCCTCATATTTTTGCCAAAATATTCCTCTATACACTAGCCGGCACATGCAGCAGTTTCCACATCCTGCTCCTCCATTTGTCAGTAGTTCTTCAGGCAGCCAGAGAGCGAGTGAGCTAGAATATAGCAGGTCTGACCGGTGAAGTAGCAGGCAGCAAGAATTCAAACTCACACCTGCTCAAAAGCTTGACAGGTTGTACACAGACAGGGGCAGTAGGGTTGGAGTATTGAATATGAATCCACTATCGAATCAAATCTGAATGCTTCCATGTTTCTCTATAAACCATCTTTGGCTGAGTAAAGATGTCGGCTATGCTGAGCATATAGCAAGACAATAGCAGAGTTTAATTTTGTTATTTAAATCCGCATTAATAGATATTTTTGGCCACTAGCGGGCAGTGCAACAAGCTGTCAACACAATATTGACCACCATCACTTTATGTGGTGAATGTGCGGAGCATGGATTTGGGGTTGTGTATTTGGCCACCTGGTTAATGTAAGTCCAATATTCACTCTCTTTTTAGCTCTGTTTTTAGTCTCCACTAACTTCTGAGGGAAATATCTTACTCGTGTAGTCACTAACTTTGTCTTACATTAGTGACTAGCTGTCGTTCGGTGCTGGGCAGGTCGCACAGTTGGTTTATCAGACCCTTTCTGCTGAAAGCTGCTGCAGGCTGCATCTGAGCTGACACAATGAGACTGAATGAAAACCATAAAGTTGCAGGCAGTAAAACCAAAACAATGAGCCGAAAGACACTAAAGAGCTCTGAGGGGAACTGCGGAGTCAGGTGATAATTCTCTTCGGGTTCATCACCATAAGCAACCCTTTTCATGTTACACATAGGCATTTAATCCATTGTTAGTGTAAAAAATATTGATTAGTGCAGCTTTAATGAAGTGATATATTCTGCCACTGGCAGTGGTGGTCATTTCAACCAGTGAAAGAGACATCAGAGTCAACGTTTGACTGAAAATCTAGGACTTTCTATATATGTTTTGTACATTGCTCTTTGCTAATAGAAAAGAGTGAAGAGTTAAAAGATTCAATAACAGACTTGGTGTCTTTTGTACCCATCAAATCCAAGTATTTTGCCATCCTGGAATCGGATCCAAAATGGAAACAGTTATTGGAATCCATCCCTAAGACACTGTGTATTTAGCCAAAATATGAGTGTTTGGAACATATGAGCGCAGGGGTGAACAGATGTGGATTACAGGAGTGATTTGAGAAGTTCCTATAAACATTTTGATACTTTTTGAAGTAATAAAAAACATCTTGAATCCCAGCTGACATCAAGTCAAGAAGCAAAACTGCAAACTTTTTACAGCCATCTTTCAATCCTACAGGAAGCAAGTGATAAAAAGAGATAGCTTTTGGGTGGCATATCACTATAAACAGCTGCTTAGTCACGGCTTATTTTGAGGTCTTTGAGATAAAATCAATTCAAAATGAAAGGCCACAATCTCAGCAGGCCTGTTCTTCTTGCATTAACACCAATCTATTTAATTATCCTGCTCTAATGCAGTCATTCAGTGTCATCATGGCCTTTAAAGCTGCAATTCGCTGTGATAGAGCAGAGCAATGGGAGGTGAGCCGAGCCACTAATGGATGTTTGCAGTCAAGCAAATTAGAGTGAATTTTCAAATGTGCGTGTGGCAGGTTGACCGAGCCGAGGCTACTCTTTAGCTTTTCTAAGGCAGCTCTCTGAAGTGTACTGACAGAAATAACATGTGGAATGGGAGTGAAGATAACCTCTTGACCTTGGAACTTTTAAAACTCTCCAAATGAGACTGAAAAACACACTTTCAATTATCCAATAGTCCTTTTTTTTGTTAAATGATCACACACACTGACATTTCAAGTGAGAAAACTTAAGTCTTTGAATCAAGCCATTAGCAGCAATTAACACTTTTTTTGGCCAGAATTTTCACAAGCACACCATTTCATCTCTTGTCTTCTTGACGTGTTTGTTAGGGCAGTTGAGCTTGTTATGTTGCAGCAGCACAACACAAAGAAACAATGAGCGTCTCTTAACACTTGTATTGTTTCTCATCATCACTACACTTTTCCGTTCTCTCATTGTTTCTCTCATGTATCAGTACAACAAACCAGGCCAGAGCTGAGAAAGCTTTTCTTCCTCAGTAAAGACAGAGTTCACAGAGTCATTTCTTTTTTTCTTAATATAATAACAGTGAGCAGTGTGTGGACAATGCCATGCTGTGTTCTCTAATCACAAAGTAATTTCCTGAAAGGCCACTCTATGTGCCCTTCAGTGACTCAAGGCAGTCGCCTTAGGCAGCACAATGCTGTATTCACTCTACAAACATGATGTGAAAGATTTATATGCAATGTTTGTTACAAACTTAATAGCACAAAAGATCTATATCACATTGTTTTTCCATATTAAAGAAGGCCTAATGCACAAAGCAGCTATATAGTAGTCAAGTAGTTAGGAGCTACAGAGTGGAGAAGCCAAAGAGGAATCCTACAGTTAGCAGCGTTAGCGTCAGTTAGCTTATGTTCTGTTAGCTTTTGTTGCTCAGTTTAACTTCTCATGAATGACACCTTTTCTCACTCTTTCTGAAAAGCTGAAATGTGATACTCTTCATACAACAACAGCTCCTATGAGGGTTTTGAGGGTACTCCTGTGAATAAGATACATTCTTGTAATATCAGAATTACTGTAATTACGAGTTTCCAACTTGTAAACAGTATTCATGTCAGATCTGATTCTGAAACGTCTGATATATTCGACTTTGCACTTAATAATACAGAAGTGAAAAAAAACCAAATACGGATGCTTCACGTCAGCCAAAGTATGTTGTTGATTATACGTAAATTTAATGGAGTGCTATATTGTCACAGTTAGTTAGTTGGTCATATTCACATGACCAACTCACATGACCAACTAAAACAGTCGTGAGTTGTCCAATAACGTGAGCACTCACAAGTCAAAAACATGTAAATCTCTACAATGTATCTCATATAATGTGAACCCGGAATAAGACTCATGGGATATGTTGTTGTTGAATGCTAACAAAATAAATGTTCTTTTACCTTTACTAAAATGACAGCATATTCAAACTTTACTATCCAGTATAATTTAGCATTGAAAGGAGACTTTGGTTGGGTCGAACATTAAAGTTATTACAAAACTCAATGCAGACTGGGTTGTGTTAGGGTTAAAAATACTGTGCATGACAATAAAGGTTTATTCATCTTTAATGATGGACTTTCACTGATGTGAAGCTTTGGTGTTTGTTTGGCTTTTGGGCACTTATGTATTATTTCGCATCAAATTGGATGTACAATACAGGAGCTTTCAGAAAAATCGGAGTTTCCTAGTCGTAAATATGACTTGGATGTTAACGTGGACACTATTTACAAGTTGGAAACTGGTAATTACTGTAACCCCAATATGACTTGAATGGCTCATGGGTACTGTAGAATTTAGAGCCAGTAACTGTGGAAAAAGTGTATAAGATAGCATAACCCTCTTGTAAGTAGTGTTAAATTATTCAGGAGAATTTAGAGTTGCTTCACTGAGAAGTATTGAGGTTTTAATGTAAAAAAATGCAAATTGTTTAGTTTAAAATACTGCTGCCCAGTTCCCTTTTCTAATCTATTAACCTTTGTTTTTAAAAGAAATCCGCCACCACTAATCTCCTGCCATGATTTCCCTCTACACAATTGAATACTGAAACTGACCAATCATTCTGGGTTCATTCAGTGGCCCAATTTGTGGCGAAAGAAAGGAAGCAAAGAGTATTTCTGAGACAGTCGATCAATGACCAGTCAAACATCTGAATGCAGGCAACAAATGTTGTCACAGCAGGCTCTTTTAGGATGTCACATCCCAGTAAATGCCTATTCTTGTCCTTTACTGTTAATTTGGCATGTTGGAGGTCTAGAATCAATGTGGCAGAAGGGCCACGATATAGGCAAGGATATCAATAAATGTGTACTGAAGATCCAAGACCCAAGCCAGCAAGTATGTACTTCCCTTGAAACATATGTAAGCTGACAGTTCTGGAGATTTTCTCTCTCTTACGGTGCTCAGTGTGTTGTGTCTTTTATGTTACACCTTCAAGTTTGTCAGGATGATACAATATTTATTTCTATAAAAGGTCTGTTCACAGAAATCACAAAAAAAGTGTATTTGTTGTGGACACTTTTCACCACTTTTTACTCTTAAGTGGAAAATATTTCTATTTTAAAATTGCTGAAAATGAGGTCAGTGTATTATGCAGAGTATCTGGGTCATTGTGTCGAGAGACATGTTGCTGTTGACTTTTTTTTTTAAAACTTTAAGCATCATAAACAACATTGCATTCACCTCCTCTGTATTGTGGCGGCGGATGAAATCTCAGCAGCTGATATCTCCAAACTTAGGCAAACAAAACCAAACCTATCTGCATGGTACATGGAAAAAAAGATGTGCGTGTGTGTGTGAGATTTGGGCAAACAAACGCTTTAAAGGCCGCAGTCAGACTCTTAGGAGTATCGTCCGTGTGTTTCCTTGCATCAAAGCCAACATAAACATGGACCTGTCTGTGCATGCAGGGATGTTCGGGGAGCTTTTAAAGGTGCACAGACAGCTCACAGGCGAAATTATTTAGTCTGAAGTGTCTGCTTGATGTGGAGGGACACAGAGGAGATCACGTCTGATGAAAGGACGGAGTTTGAAAGGACTTAAAACGTGAGTCATGCGCCAAGGTCACCGAATGCGGGCAAAATCTTGGAGATGTACTGTATGTCTTTACATGTCAAGTACCACCAGCACTGCATCTTAAAAAGTTCTTTTGATGGGATCCCTTATAGAGAAGAGACATACAGTATATTTTTGTGAGATACGTATCACAGTTGCATAGATACATTTGTTTTTCTTTTCCCATAGCATGTGCATTCCCGGACACAAAGTGCGAACACACCCGCAGTCATCACATCTCCTAACCCTGAAGTTATTTAGTTATTCTACCCTTTTTTGTGCGCCTGAGTCTTGATGATAAGCTCTTCTATCAGCGTGTCCTCTGCAGTGAGGCCGCTCCCACAGAGATGAGTCCCAAATAGTGAGGCATGACATCACTAGTAACAGATTACGCTAACTTGGTCTCCTGCCATGTGCCTGAGGGGCAAGATTTATAGCATTCCAGGCTCATGACAGATAAGACATGCATACAGTTAAACTGCTATTAATCTGGTATTTTTTGTATATATTTGGCCTTGCAGTGCAGGCAGACTGTCACCTGAAGTTTCTCAAAAAGGGACTTTTAAATGACTGTTGGTGTTCTTAAACAGACCTGCACTTTCAGTTTCATTTTGATATAGTGATTAGTTTCTGTTTGATTAATCTACATGTCAGCGCGTGCAATATCTCTCTCTCTCTGACTGTAACTCCTGTTAGATGGCAACAGCTGTGCGCTCCAGACATGCATGAACTATTGTTGCAGAGCGATGAGTGATGGCTATGATTATACCGGTGCTGCTCATGTGTTGGGAATTAGCGCAGATGACGGGCCGATTGAATTACATGTGTGATGGAAACATGAGTGCCGGATAACCGCAGTCGGAAGAGCGCTATTTATGTGTCCATTGGTTAAAAAGAGAGAGAGAGACCTAGCAACAGTCTGCAGTCAGTCCGCTTACTATTTTTTGGGGGATGGGGGGGTTTCCATCCATTGGAGATGGAAAATGTTTGCATAAATTGTTCTATTCATAAATGTTTGAAGGAATTCTGTGCAGCGCTGGTCTCAGTCCAGTATTCCAGTATCCTCCTCCGATGTTCCAGTACTCTGCTGGCACAAAGGTGAAGTCACTAAATTAGGAGTTCCATCAGCGGAGGCACCGACATCTCAGCCAACAATTAGATTTATTGCTTCCCAGTCAAATCCTTAATTACAGCAGCTACAGTATATCTGTCTAAACATGCAAATACACAGGACACACATATCTGCAAACACACACACACACGCACACACGCACACACACGCACACACACACACACACACACACACACACAAACACACACGTGCACACACACGCATGCACGCACACACAAACACACACGTGCACACACACGCATGCACGCACACAGACACA
The DNA here is from genome assembly GCF_910596095.1 of Thunnus maccoyii. NCBI lineage: Eukaryota > Metazoa > Chordata > Actinopteri > Scombriformes > Scombridae > Thunnus > Thunnus maccoyii. Next base: position 11,672,045 of record NC_056552.1, read on the forward strand.
CACACACACACACACACAACACACACACACACACACACAGATACCAGAGAATGTTACAATGATAATGAGAATCATGTCTCAACATATTGCTATATACTGATACCACTACTACTACTAGTATTTCTTCTACTACTACTGCTACTTCTACGACTACCACCACCCCCAATTACTTCTATTATTAATGCTACTACTACAACAACTACTTTTTCTACTAGAAACTACTACCAGTACTTCTACCTGTACTGGTACTGCCACTATTACCACTACTACTTATTTTTCTACTACTGCTACTACTCGTATCACTACTACAACTATGTCTTTCTCTACTACTAACCTTTGGTACTGCTGTTTATATTACTACTACTACTGCAACAACATTACTACCACTGCTATCACTTCTACTATTACTATTACTCCTACATCTACTTCATCCACAACACTACTACTACTTCTACTACTACCACCACCATTTATACTACTACTACTATAATTTCTTTTACTACTAGTACTCCTACTGCTACTTCTTCTACACTACTACTACTACTCCTCCTACCATGACTTCGACCAGCAGTGTTTTCTCTAATAATGATAATAATGATGTTTATATTAATAGTAAATTAAGTATTAATCTTATGTATCAGACCAGCTTTAATTTAAAACCAATTAGCCATTGATAGTAACCTCATAATCTTCTTCAATTAAATGCTCAACTTAATGGCTAGATGATTATTATTTTTCTCCCCTTTGATATTAGTCTGATGCAGATGGGTACCGATGATTATAAACGCAATTTTCTCTCTATAATCCTGATCTTGATCACCAGCTATGCATGCCCTTTGTGGCCCAGCACAGTGAGATGTGAAAGCTGATAAAAAGGAATCAAGTAGTAATCCCCTGCTCCCACAACCTGTCTCATACGATTATTTCAAACCCGCGACTCTGCTGAGTCCAGCACCACTCAGCCATGATTTACTCCCCGGCTTATTGATCTTCCTGGTTTTACCACAAAAGCTTTTATCCAACATCACCATCATGTCAGATGCTACTAGTATCTTGGGAATATTGAGTCAGAAGTGTCATTACTTCCTCTCCAATATAGGTCAGATTTGTTGGAGATCTTTTGACTAAAGTTCATACGATTAATGGTGACCTCGCAGAAATTAGAGCGCATAACTTGATCTGAGCAGTTGACAGTGGATTACCTTTTAACTCTCTCCCTCGCTGTCTCTTGTTTGTGGATCAACACAGAGCGTGCCTGGAATTGAAATTACATGTTTCTAAACAATCTGCCACAAATTACAGGTTAAGCTCCTGGAATGACGGCTGGACTTTGATTTTGTTGCACGTTGCAGCTCAAGCATCTATAGCCTGTGGCATTTGTTCCATTTTTAGATTGTGTTTGTTCGCCATGCACCTTAGGGGATGTCCCTGTCAGATTACTTCAATATATGATGTAAAAAGACAAATATGTTTGATGTATGTTTACTGCCTGCAGGTTATATTCTGTCACTTACATGTAGTGATGTAAAGAAAAAGACCTGTGATCTCCGTAAGCTTATGCATGAAAGAAATATTTATTAAACTAGACAAGTTTCCAACAAAGAAGTGATTTTACAGGCTCTCACCTCATTTGTTCTTTGCCTTGATATGTATGCTGCACTGAGCAGGTGACAGACTCCAACTGGTAGTTTGCAGAGCAGAAAGAAGTCGCTCTGAAATTACATATAGTAAATATCCACCTTCAAAGTTGCTCTTACCAATGTGTGGAATTTAGTGTACTGGTGAGCTTAAACCTTAGCTATATTTACCTTTTTGTACGGTGTCAGTCAGCACCACTCACAGCCCCGGCTTCAGAGCGTTTTTCAGTGCAGAGCTGGCTGAACCACGCTGATATAAATTGTATTCTTCGCCGAGCGCTGCAGTTCTCATAATAATCCCAGTTCTATGTGCTCTCACATCACGTGGAGCAACCTGATGACCACATCACTTAACCTCTCTTGATCTAGAAAAAGCTAATCTCCCTGAATTTTAGCATTACTGTGTGACGTCTGAAAAACCGCAAATGTGACAAATGTGAAAACAATGACAATTCATTTCACAATTTTAATATGCAGATGGTTGACAAATTAAAGGAAAAACTGGTACAGGTCTGAATGCTTGACCCCTCCAGTGAGGGGATCTGGTGGCTATGTTATGCCGTGAGAGGCATTTTGCTGTCATGGTTTGGGTCACTGCAAATCAATACAAAGTTGTTGTGAGTGATCACCTTTATCCTATGATGAAACATTTCTATCCTGATAGGGATAACAGTGCCCCCATCCATAGGGCATGAGGGGTCACTGAATGGTTTGATGAGTATGACAATGATGTGAATCATATGCTACAGCCTTCACAGTCACCAGAAATCAATCCAATCGAACACTTAAGGGAGATTTTGGACTGACGTGTAAGACAGCGCTCTCCACCACCATCATCAAAACACCAAACGAAGCAATATCTTTTTGAAGAATGGTGTTCATCCCTCCAGAAGAGTTCAGAGAATCAATGCCAAGGCGCATTGAAGCTGTTCTGGTTGCACATGGTGACGTAACACCTTACTAAGACACTTTATGTTGGTTTTTCCTTTGATTTGTCACCCGTCTGATTTGTCTTGCATATGTGTGGGAATGATGATGATGTTATTTTCACATGCTAATTAGTAACACCCACACCGAGTGTAAGAGTGTTGCAATTCCAAAACTCAATTCCTCACCAATTATAGCAGTGTGAAAAACACAAATAAGATCCCAAAACAGAAAGAAAGGCTTTGGAATCCGTCCTCACTGTTGAAAATCCCAGTTTTATGCCCCCAGTTGAGTCCTTCCACTGAAATATTAGATATAAAGAGTGATGAAGAGTCAGGGAATCACCAAAGTTGTTGCGGTTCATCGTGTGGGGAACATGAATGTATCAAATTTCATGGCAATCCATCATCCAACAGTTTCAGTGTGGACCAATGTGGCAAAGTGTCTCACCGACATTGCCATCCCTGCTGATTGCACGGCTAAAAAATACAGATATGTTTATCAAGTGGACATTGTCTTCGACTGCATTACAGACTTTTTCTTGCTGTGGGATTTGCCTCTCAGGTTACACATATTTCACCATCTAACTGGTGGAGCTTATCTTTACATAGCCTGACAGCAAGCTCTGTGCACACTTCTCAAGGGTGAAAATACCTACTCTACAATGTTGGAAAAATGTTTTGATTCACAGTTTAAAATGTGTAATTGCAGTATTTTCCCAAAAAGAGACTGTTTTTGATTAATCAATCAATCATTTCGGCTATAAAATGCCAGAAAATAGTATTAAAAAAAGGCCAGTTAAAATTCTCAGCACAAGATGGCATTGTCAATTGTTCGCTTTGCCAGTCCAAAACCCAAAGATTTTCAATCTACAATCATAATAAACAGACGAAAGCAGCAAATCCTCAGATTTGAGAGCCTGGAACAAGTGAATATTTGGCAATTTTCCCTGATAAATAATAATAATGAAGAATTCCACTAGGGCCCTATTTTCATGGAGGCATAACAACCAGTGCTCCAACAATTTGGTATTGTCCTGACCTTGAAACTGAGCCCAGTACAGTGCACAGGTGGGAGGAGAGGCACAAAAAGGAGTTGTGGGTATTTTGATGGAAATTGGGTCCTAGATATTGCGCTGAGAGTAGAATAGAAGTCTCAGAACCATGACTGTGTCTGACACGACATCACTCCGCTGTCACTTTGGTGAATTTTTCAACATGCAAATACACAGCAATAACAGATTAATGCTTAAAATATAAATAAAGTATTTTAATTAAACACTCTCCAACAAGTGGATGCCTTTAAATCAGCATTAAAATTACGTTGAATGTGGTTAAAGCAGGAATGTCAGTAAATGAATATAGCTTATTCTTACTGAATCTGTTATCCACAGCTGCCTACTGTGTGAAAACGTATTCAGTTCCTTAAATCCCTGCAATATCTGAAGGCAGCAGGACAGATATGTTGATAAATCTGAAGCCTCTGATTTGAGAAGTGCCGTGACTGAGTGCAGCGCTTTTACGCACAGCCGATCTCTGTGTTTACCTTGATTAAATTGCCTGAAAACGACACCAGGCTGCCACAAAATAACTACACACATCTCAACACACGTCAGACTTGTCAGTTATAACTCGTTATTCTGCCTTCTGTCTATGTGCAGACGTTGGAAAATCAAGGCTCATTAATCCCGCTGATCTATAGTCACCCTCGCACAGCCCTTTTCAGCTTTGAGCTGATGCACATAGATGAACCAAAATAGCAGGTGCGCAGTTAGTTACGGCCTGTAAATACATGATTGTTTTCAGGTCTCTGTCAGTGAATCTAAATGTAATTTCAGTGGGTAAAGTTGTTGACAATACAGACAGCATTTTTTGAAAATCCCGTGCCTCTGTGTCCCTTCCCCACTACTGACTGCAAACCTACGCCCTCTCCCAGACTTCCCCATACAGTGTACATATGTTTACACTTGGTTCCTCTGTAGGCCCTTCCAGATGCTGCTGCTCTCTCCCCTCACAGACCCGGCTTCACTTTGCTGAAATAAGAGACCACAGAGGAAGTATTCGAGCATGTCTTACTTGGCATTTCCTGGTCAGGGCTTGACAGATTCTTTCACTCCTCTTTGCCCTTACTGTCACACGTCCACCCATAGGTTCAGAGCATTTGTGTTGTTAGGCCCTAGCGATGTTATGCTGAGGATTTTGAGATGAGTTTTTTTAGGCAAAATGTTCTCTTTGCTGCACTGTATTTAGATTTCTTTTTGTAGCTGTAAATACACACATTCTTGCCAGAATCTTGTTGGTGTGCCCTCTTCATGAGTATAATGATAGGCTGGATAGATTTTTTTTTTTTCAGTAGGGAATAGAAGTATGAGAAATGCAATTTGTGTATTGTGTAGTGTATTGAAACAGCACAGTTTGTTGATTAAGCTTAATAGAAACAACATGGCCACGAAGAAAGAAGGAATGCGTTCACTTCAGACTTGTTTGGTCGGTTTTTAGAAGATGCAACATGGCTTTTGCTTCATTTAGGTCTCATTATGTCAGGTGTTCTGTCTTAATGAACAATTGTACTTTAGAAGCAAGTCAACTGCTACATTTTCTTTTTTGGTACATTTTGTCTTAATTGGATCAAGGCATGAAGGGAGAGAGAAAGAAAGAGACGCACGACATAAAACAAAGCTCCCTGGATGAATTTGAACAAATGATGTGGCAGTGACACGCCACTTGTCCACTAAGATGCCCAACAGATACATTTTTAGCAAATGTGGGTTTCTTCTTGCGTGTCTTTGGACTGTCCTCCCACAGTCCAGAGACACGCCAGTTAGGTTAACTGGTGACTTGAAATTGCTCATAGATATGAATGTGAAATGTCTATGTGTCAGCCATATGATAAAGAGCTGACCTGTCATCTCGTCCGTGACCCCGCAAGCGTTGGTAAAGATAATGGATGGAGGTAGAAGCTTTGTGCAAATGGTGATATTGATACACCAGGCTCTAACAGAGAGCCAGGGTGGATTTAAACAAGAACTCTCCTTTGTTTACTCACAGTTTGATGGCATGAGGGATCTATTGGCACAAATCAGAGAGATATTTTATATCCAGTGAGTAGATTGTGTTGGACATCTACATGGACACTTAGGAGGGAAAAGAATACTGTACAAGAACGTATACTCACAATTGTAAGTAATTACTCAAAGCAATATATTTCATACTAAGTGTATGAGAAAGGAGTTGCTTGTAGTGATGAACCCACGGAGATTTATCACCTGGCTCTGCACTTCTCCTCAGCTCTACGGAACTTTATGGCGTCTTTCAGCTTTGGCAGATTCACTGTTTCGATTCATTTTTGGCCACAACGTGCTGCTGTTTACATCAAAAAAGCTAAAAAAGGGACAGACAAAGACAAAGTTAGCAACTGAAGAGTCAGATATTTCCCTCAGGAGTTGGTGGAGACTAAAAAGAGAGTATTGGATTTACATATGTCAGGTGGCCAGAAACAAGACTCCAAATGAATGATAATGCTGCTCAGTTTCTGCTGGATGTGTAAATTAACAACTGTTTGCAAACAAATTTGCACTGCGTCCAAGTGGCCAAAAAATCAATAATTGCAGGCTGAAGACACATTTCCCACAAGACACCCTCACTTAACTCACTGACCAAAGACCATAACTGCTGCTCACTATAAATGACTCATAGTGCAACATTAACCAATAGGTTTACTAGCAAACTAACTCATGTTGTGTTGCGATAACTGACCAGTATGTAGGCAGATATGCCTACACAGATATGCACCACAGGCAGTTGGTTATCTGCAAACATGTTTCCAGGTATGTAGAAAGAAACTGTAGGGGAAAAAAATCCCCCAAAACGTGTGTGAGGTAATTTAGAAAGTAAATGGCCAGCACTCAGAAAAACTCCACTTAACCTAATAACTTGATTACTAATAACAGCATCCGTTGGGCTCTTTAGAATTACCAAAGAAGGACTGCAAACAACATGTTGGTTTTGTACACACAGTTCTCATATTGAGGACTTTCCAAAACACACTTGTGTCTGTACTGAATGAATGCGGATTGGTGTAATGTTTTAATCATAACAACTACAATATCACTTCAATTACACCAAAAAGAGTGAGGAATAAATAACACTTTAATCTTTAATACCTTAAACTGGAGTGGTGACACATGCTTGTATTGTGATTTTGCAGTGTAATAGTGTATTAGAGCTGGACTTTGGCTTCCTGTGTGCTCCATGTAAATATTTACCTTCAGTCACATTAGATATACACCAAAGAGACCTTCAACAGAGGATGTTTACTTTATGGAAATCAGTATGTGCAAATGTATGCGTTCTCTTACATGCTGTGCCAATGCCAATCAGGAAGCTGCATTATCACTTAAGCGTGGATGCAGGGAAAGAGATGATGTTCAGTCTCACTGCTACAGTATTGATGGACCAGACATCAATGTGTGCTGTCAACTCATCCTGCACAGACATCTCTTTGGTTTTTCGTTCTCCGCACGGAAATTAAGCTCCTCTTCTCTTCTGTCACATGCAATTTAAAGTGACAAACCACACACTCTTACGCTCTCTAAATGGAAAAATATATATTTGAACTGTTATGTTTCTTGCATTTATGGTGACATTATGGTGATTTATGGTGTATTTTTCATTGATGGTGAAACACATTTTCATAATATTTCCAGTGCAGCTACAGCAGTTATGCAAATCAGCAGTAAATGTCAGTTTATGACGACTGTCCTCTGAATCAAAAAGCTTGGTCTTCTTTCCATGGGGCCATTTTTCAACAATCAGACAGGAAGAAATCCATCCTAGAAGAGGCAGACATGAAAATTTTTCCTAACCCATAATTTAATGCAGTTAAAAGAAAATATGAGTTTTGATGAGCGACAGAGTGGCAACACGCCTATCCCACTGTGCACAAACTTGTCGTGCACCTAATAATTCCTTTTGCCGTATACTTACCTTTGAATGAAAGCATCAAGATCACAGCTGCTGTCTGCAGGCAATTTAAAGTGGAATCTAGGAAGTGTCAGAAATTGCTAATTTTAGTGGAGCACATCGGGGAGGATGAGGGAAAGCGAGAACATCAAAAAGTAAATTTTCAAACCTCAACACAGGCTTTGAATTCTTTGAACATCACAGATCGGTATCGAAGCTTGTAAGAGTATCCAACAGTGAATACATTAAAAACATAAAGCACATGGAAACATACAGCTGAATTGAGACGTTGCTACTCATCTCGTTCAGGGTGAAATCATGGTGACACTCAATAAATCTTGGCGAAATGCTTGGAAGGCCCCAAATTGTGTCTACCTGTGTCATTCCACACATCCAGACCTCTTCCCTCCACTAAGGCTTCCAATTGATCAGGCACACTATAATTACTGGCTCCAGTGGAATTACCGTCCTTTGAAGGCGGAGGGGTGCACTAATTTGAAGCCCTCTTTTTCCAGTCAGGTCTGATCCGGACTGATAATGGGGAGTTTTTCATTGAGCCCCTCGAGAAGGGCCAACAGGACGTGGAAGTGAAGGGGCGTGTCCACGTGGTCTACCGCAGGTCAGCCATCAAGCGGGAAACGGGCCAGCGCAGGGAGGACCTCCACAATGAAGGTAGGCAGAGAGAGGAAGCATGATGTCAGTGGAAACAAAAAGCGCTGTGCGTGTGTGTGTGTGTGTGTGTGTTTTGACTGGGCGTGAGTACATGGGTGTACACGTGTGATTAAGTGCACTGGAACTTCATAATAACAAGGACAACATGATTGAACCTTATAGAATAAAATAGAGTGCAGCATCATTGTTCACTTGGGTGAACAATTGTCTTCAGGTCACCAACACATTAAATAGACACAAGAGCGTGTAACAAACAGAACAACAGAGAATAATTACAGAACACCAGGACTAGATGAATAAATAAATATAATACAGGCAGTAGTTGCTGCTAAACTATATTTAAAGCATCATTGGTCTCCGATGTTTTATGCTACAGTTCAGATATACTTAAAATCATAGCTAACCGTTTAGCAAAAAATCCTGCTGTTTTAGAAATGAAAATTTTTTTTTTCTTGCTGCCATTGATCTCCATTAATGTCTGTATGAAATGAAAACCTACTAGTACACCCTTAAAAATCTGCTTGACTTGTGTAATTCACTAGAGTGAACATCAAGTCTGTAATAGTTGTGAGGTAATAGAGAGCTGAAGTCATTACGTCACATCTGGGAGTAGCCTCTTTTCCACTAGCTTCTATAACTAAAAGCAATCTCTCATTCAGAATTTTTTTCATCTGTCTTTCTAAGAAAATGAAGCATCTTCCTCCATATTCTAAGTAGGGCTGCAACTCACAATTATTTTCATTATTACTTCATCTCCTCATTATTTTCTCAATTAATCGAATAATCGTTTTGTCTATAAAATGTCAGAAAATAGCGAAAATGCTTGTTATAATTTCCCAGAGTCAATGGTTTCGTCATTAAATGTCCAACCAACAGTCCAAAACCCAAAAATATTCACTTTACTATCAGGTATGACAAAGAAAAGCATTAAATCATCACATATGAGAAGTTTAACCATCAACTTTTTGGCATATTTGCTTTTAAAAAATGACTAAAATGATTATCTGATTATCAAAATAGTTGTTGATGAATTTTCTGTCGACTAATTAATAAATCGACTTGTCGTTGCAGCTCTGATTCTAAGAGAAATCAGCATCCACTGCGGTGCTTGCTATGAATAGTTGACATTGAAACCTGGGATTTTAAAAAGTTATACAACAAAAAAAGACCCTTTCAGTTGAGTTTTGCCTCTATAATAATGTCACTCAAACCTGTTTTAAAATGTTAAGTTCGTTTTTAGTTGAATACTTGTGGCCACCATCAGCAGCAGGAACATGCAGCCTCAGTCTTTGATGTAACTTGCGTAACTTTACACAGGGATCACGCAGCGCGTACCTTCATTAATTATTTGAATGTTTCGACATGGCACTAGAATCTGTAATGGCCCCCCTGTGCTTTTTTTCTACACACTTGTGAGCTATTTCACACATATTTCAAGTGTAAACAGTGAGATTTGTAATGCAGCAAATATTTTTACATAAAGAAACCTCGTTTTGCCTCGTCTCCAAAATCAGGAGGGAGTTCTCAGTTTATGTAAGTGGCTGGTTGCTTTGCACGCTTATAGCCTGATATGAGCTATGCCACGTTTTTAATTAAGTAATTAACAAAAGGGAACAGAGAGTAGTGATGGAAATACGTTTTTGGATGCAGCATTGCTTGGATTCAAAGATAACTTTATACACATAATTCACACAAACAAAAGTGTCTATCTCTCCTGAAATATAAATTCAACACCAAATACCCTGTAAAGCATATTTGAGATGTAGTATAATCATTTGGAAAGCTGTATATTTATATTTGAACTTATGTTTATAGCATTACAAATACTGATATACTGTTTATATAGGCTACTGCAATATATTAATATTAAGGGTAGGCCTACTGTATATTTTTGCCTCCCAGACAACAACTTTTTCCCCACAGAGCCATCTTGAACTCTCTCTGAGCTCATTAAACTGTTTTGGCTATTATTGGAGGTAACCTGAAATCTCATATTTGTGTTAATTTTTCTGTTATTGTTATTGTTTTTTGTAGTGGATAAAACAGTAGTGGAAAAAATAAGTTAAAAGGCCAGATATTTTTCTCAGGAGCTGGTGGAGACCAAAATAGAGCTAAAATGAGACTGAGTAGGTCTCACAGGTGGCCAGGAACACCACTCCAAATAAGCTAAAGTTGCTTTGTGAATGCTAGCTGTGTTAATAGGCAACTTTACATCAACTTCATAAGGTCAATGTTGCAAAAAAAGGGAAAAAACATCAATTAATGGAGCTGTAAAGATGGCAATTTTCACAACACAAGCAGCAGTATGAGTTTGCCTAGATTAGCCTAAAGTAAGCTAAAGTTTGCCTTAAATGAGGAACTCTGATCAAATAATAAGTAAACAAGATTACAAATCTGACCAGACTTTCAACTCTAATTTTCAGTACTTGACCAGATGCTACAAGTACATTTCGATTGGTACCAATAATAAGCCCTGACTGCACAAGTTTTAAAATCCTGCTGATTGATTTACATACTGAACTGAAATTAATGGAAATTAATGGTTAGAAAAGTACATACAAAAACCTGAAAACAAATTGGTATGGTCCTTTGGTATGCACTCTTTCTCTCTTTTAAACACCTATCGCTACTCTGTAGGATTGAGCTAAAGAGCAGAGGCAGTGCTCACCAAAGCAGCTGGTAAAGTGAGGAATGCTGGGCTCCTGTGGTAGTAGAGGCGACAGGGGAGGAGAGCTGGTGACCATTCCTTGGCAATTAAGTGACCCAACACCATCATGAATTCCTTTTTTTATTCCTTCCTTGCTACAACAATAGCTTGAGCATCTGGTGAAAGACTCACTATACTCACTAATCCACTCCATTTCCCATTGTGTATTGCTGTAAAACTGACGTATGGGCCTTTTCATGTTACTCCACAGCTCTGCAGCTCATATATCCTGAGAAACAATTTTAATCAAGTCAATCATTCATGTTTTCCAAGCCTTGTTTTTAGTCTTTACTGTTTTTACCACAGTCCCATGTTAATTCTTTTGTCTTTACAGCTATATTCTTCTATAAGTAATGCAACTGTCTGATGTTGGATTTGCATCCAGCTGGGGAACTTCTATGAATATTGTTGCTGTTGTTTACCTTTTCTATTACTGTTTTTGAACCTACGCAAAATACCGTGAGGTATCAACTCTCACAAAGACTAATCTTACACTTAACTGTTGTGAAAACTTTTCCATGGTGTTACTCCTCATTTTTGACCTTTATAGTGCTGTCACGTTCCTCTGGGAGAGCCAACACCCCTTAAAACAGGTGATGAGGTCTTTAATAGACTCCACAATAATAATCCCTAAAGCACCAGTTTAACCACAGCAGTCAAAACTTCACCTGAACTGAAATAGTGTTTACACTCACTCTCATTTAGTGTCTCTATCCATGCCTAATCTTGGTATTAATTAATAACAGTTGTCCTATTTCCTGCTTATTTAACAGTCTAATTTTTGCAGTTGTTTGACACATTTATTTTAATTTACTGTGCTGCAACTGTTGCAAATAAGTTGTCATCTGTGATACATTTATTTGTTTATCTGTTATGCTTTGTTATTTATATTTATATTTATAATAAATTGCTTTTTAGGATATTTGCCTGGAGCCAGCTGTTTGAATGAGTTCTGCAGAACACTGCATTTATCCATCATTGTTCTGCATTATGCTGTGATTGATAATACCTTATCCAATGGATTTTATAGTATACACAAGATAATGTGTCATGTCTCCATTTGTATCTGGCGGGCTTTAATAACAACCGTCTCAAATGTGAAATTATGTGGAGTGGTTTGCACTTGATTGCAATAATTCATAGCTTCAAGCAACATACCAATCTTTTGAGATACATGAATGTTAGAAGAAGGCAATTTATGCCAGACGTGTTCAACAAATTCTATTTTATTACCTCTATGCTCTTTATCGGTTTGTTTATTCTTTTTGCCTGTTTAGTTGGCAGAACATCCTGCATTTGTAATGAAGTTCAATGAAATTTGGTAAGGCATGTTTGCTATTTTCTAATGAACTGCTGCTGAAAATAATTGATGCATGTATCTCATAATTGTCTCTTACTACACGTCTTTTCATGCAGATCCAGATGGAGAATAAAAATGACTAAACATTTTGTGATTAGGTGCAGCCATGGCAGTAATATGCTCTCCCTGAGTGCTTTTTGATTTATTGCATCTGTTGTGTTTGTGTCACAATGAAGCAATTCAATTTTCAGTTTATCACAAATATGTTCTACACCTGTGGATCACTGTATTACTTTTTTTTTCTTTTTTTTTAATCTGACATCTCAGCTCACCAGAGCTGTTTCATCTCACAGTTTCTGTCATGGCCTGAATCTGTAAAATCCAAATTCACACAATTTATACCTCTAAATGAGTGTCAAAAGACAATTTTTGATAGAAGATATATTGCACATGAATATCACACTTGCAAAAAGCTGCTTTAGAGCTTTATGACATGGATGAATGATCTTTGGAATTGGTGTGACTCAGCTGGGATTCATGCTCTGAATGCACATATTATAGTTAGGCTGAATGTGGGGCAGAGAGGAAATACACTTCTGACTCTGTAGGCCAATGATTTATGAGTCTCAGGGGAGTATTTGTGATCGAGTGACTTAGAATATATAGAGTCCACAGCCCCGTCAATAATCCCAAAGGATTCCTCCTGCTCATCCCGAGACTCAAAGACAGAACTTTGTTTTATGTCGGCTTTGACACAGCAGTATATCACTTCACAGACGCTGAAATAAGAGAAGAAATATCATACATGTATCAGATTCCCACCGTCTGTTCATTGACTTGTTTATGTGCTGGTCGTATTTTGCAGTGGCAGACTTCGGGATCGCAGACCTCCCAGCGGCTCTGGATCTCGTCGAACATAAACTGTCTGAGTCTGAGCGCAAACGGAGGCACGCAAAGAAAGACGACTATAACATCGAGGTGCTCCTCGCTGTGGACGATTCAGTGGTGCGCTTCCATGGCAAGGAGCATGTGCAGAATTATGTTCTCACGCTCATGAACATAGTAAGTTCTGTTCTGATTCTTTATATAATGCTCATCAAATTCTCTCCTTTCTTTTATGGCAGGGTCGTTGAGTTCTCTATATGTAAAATCCCAACATAAGATATTATATCATGATCTATATTTTTTCCTCCTTGTCCTCTCTGACATCAGACATTGCCACACTTGTCTCCAGACCCCCACTTTCTCTAGCTGTTTATGGATTACTGAAGAGGTAAAAAAAAAGAAACTCTCAGCTCATTCATTACGGGCTCCACCAGCTCCTACCACCATAATCTACTTACTGGACCCAAATCCCCCAAGTCAGATTTTCACAGGGTGCTGGTTTCACTCTGTAACAGTTACCATTTGGACCCTGCATGGTGGTCTGATTAGCTGCACTAGACCAATTAGAAAGTTGACTGGGAGCTGTGTGGGACAGTCATGGAAACCAGTGCCAGAAGTCCTCTCACACTGCCCAGTTCTGCTTACAAGGAATGATGTGTTTATTTAATTAGGATATCTTCAACAGGGAGAAATGTCTGATTTTAATGACCTTGGCTGATACTGTGAAGTGGCTGTGAGAGGGTGTTCTGTAATTGTCAGTCCTCAGTGTATAGAGCTTTCTGATATCCATTTATGAGTATTTCAGATCACTGACAGAAAAAAAGTGAATTTGAGGAAGTCCTTAGGGTTAAAATTGTCTGAACTATAGAGTGAAATCAAGCAAAGTTCTAACAATTGACCATATATTTCCCTTCATGCTGAGTCAAATTTGACAGGAAATTGTACAACCTCCGGAGAGAAAGAAGCAGTTTAAACAAACGAGGGTCAAAACTCCTTAGTTCCACTTGTAAGCCACAGGCTTGCTGTGTCTGAAAGAGCTCTGCCCACTCAAATCCCTCTGAATCCCTGCTCCGTGGCTGCAGAATGTGTAGTACCACCTGGAGAAACTCTCCCTGAGGGATTGATTACTGAACATCCTGTCTGCGCGAAGCCAAGGTGACTGCTGAGGTGCCTGCCGCACAATGGCTGTGTTGTTTGAGCACGGACCAGGTTTTGTCCACGTCGATGTGATGCTGTACACAAGCCAGGGACACCTAGCGCCTGTAGCCTACAGCTGCTACTCTCATTTTCAGTCACAACAGTCAGATTCCAGCCCTCTGTGCGCTCCTCCTGGCTTTGTAATTATCCCAGTATGCATGGGGTCGGCCCATCCCTCAGAAGGACACACCAAAAACTTTTGAATGAATTGACTTGAGTCTTGTCAGGAAAAATATGCAACTTCAGTGTTCACAAAAGTCATCATAGAACTTTTAGGATGCTATATTTTGATGTTGTCTTAATTTTTCAACAGCTTCTCTGTTTCGTGTCCAACAAAAACACACCTATATAGGTCAGTATAGACCAGTCTAGGAATTTGAGTTTGTAACAAATCTGGGAGAATTTGGGGTCATTCCAGTGTTCTTTACAGCATTTATTGACCTGAATAGGCTTCTGTGAATGGAATATTTGCTTAAATGCCTTGGGTGTAGCCCTGCGTCCCAGAGCAAATTTGGACTTAGGCCAAGATAGCCTTTCGTCAGTGACAGAGCTTTTGTTCTGCACGGTCGTAATTTTTACCCAGAGAAAGCAAACTGACACACACTGTTGGTGTTTCAGCAAAGGAGTAGCGCTCTGTTATTCTGTTTGGCATATCTGAATCCCTAGACATTTCTGTCTTTATGAGCCTGCACGAGGATAGATTACTGACAAAGCCTGGAAGAGGACACAAGATGCATCTTGGTTTTGAGATTGGACAACATCACTGTGCACATTAATGAAAAAAAAACAACACTAAAACTGGATTTAGATGCTGGATCTTTAGCTGTAACACCTCTACTTAAATCAAGAAAACAAAAACCAGAGATTTCATGATATGAAACTTCAATAAAAAAAGAAAAAGAAACCCGAGCTGCTTCTTTGGCAATGAAAACAACCTTGGTGGAAGTCTGCCTCCTCTGAGTTCTTTCTAGTTATTTGTTTGTTTATATATCAGTTTTGCCATGTAATTGTGTGGATATTTATACTCTGTCTTGTAATTTTCATGAAGCACAGCAAAACCTAAAGGATTTCTTTGCATATGCTTTCATCATCAATAACAGGAGATTAAAGTTTATGGACAGAAATAACATCACTGATGTTTGGCGCCTCTGCTGTAGAATTAATGAAAACATTGGACTTTACCTCAGGGCTCTTGTGGATTTCACAGCGAGTGCAATGTCACTAATTGATCGATGACCTTCGTCAGATCAGTGTTGCATGTTATTGACAGGCTGAGAGTTGATCAACAGACAACTACTAAAAGCAGTTCATGAACTTTTCAAAAGCAATGTAAGGCTTCCCCGTTCTTTTTTGTATCTTTTTGCAACAAAAAAACTTGTAATATGACTAAATAGATTACCTTTATTTCCACAGTACCTTCCAGAACAGTGCTTACAAAGTGCTACATGAATACACATAAAAAAATGAATATAAAGTCAACATAACACATTTGGAGATCTACATTGTATAAATATCAGAGTATAAAAGGTATTCTAAAATTGTGGCATTGACTCTGCTGATATTACACTGAGGGGGAGGCTGCTCATAGTGTTGTAGCTACTTCAATAAAAGCATTGAGCCTGTAGCAAATACATTTTGAAGGTTTTGCTCATCAGAGCTGAATAGAATTTGTGGTTAAATATAATAGATGATGGAGACAAATCATACAAAGTTTTGTAAGTAATTTAAAGCGCCTTAAACTGAATTCTAAAACTAACTGAGAGACAGAACTGTAGAGCGAGAGAGAGATGCTTTCTGTTCTAAGTGGTAGTCAGAACACTTGTGGCTGCATTTTGCCTCAGTTGCAGACATGCAGTTGCTGAACAAGGTAAATAAAGAGTTGTTTTTGTTTAAGTGGAGACAAAGGTATAGATGATTTGCTCAACTATGGTTCTTAGCTTCAGTTATCTGATTTTGACAACATTTCTTATCTGTAGAAACTATATTTGAGACAAGACTGACAAAAGAATAGTTTAACAAGGAAACAGCTAACCTGGCTCCAAGAAATCATCTTTACATCTAGTTTGTTGTACCCAAACAAACAAACAATATATGACGTGTTAATTAATGATCTTTAAAGGTGCTGGTTGTTCCAGTCTATGCTAAGCTAGGCTAACCATCTCCTGGTACCAGCCTCATAATTAGAGCACAGAGAAGGGTATCAATCTTCTCAACCCAAATTAGTCAAGAAAGTGAATAAGTGTATTTTGCAAAAAGTCAAACTAGTCCTTTGATGTGGTGATTGAAGTTTAGGCACATGGATTAAAAACAGCTTGTTGCCCAAGAGATACTACAAGACCTTTTACCAGAGCGTTTGTCAGTATTTTTTTTAAGTTAGAAGCCATCTACTCATTGATAGTGACACAGCAGATATATTGTAAAGACCTCAAGTGTCATCAGCATAATGGTAGTGACCGAGGGGAGCATATACGGAATAGAATAGCATCAAGTATTGAGCCTTGTGGGACCCCACACAAAATGAGCAAAGGAATAGACAGAATTGCCAGTAACCACTTTAAACGCCTTGTTGAATAAAAAGGAAGAAAAACAATTTAGAGTAGTTCTACTTACTGTACGCCCACCCAAAGCCTGAATCTCTCCAGAAAAATGGCATCATCAGGGGTATCAAAGGCTGCACTTATAATGGTGTGACAAACAGTCTGCACTCATAAGATATCATTTGTGACTTGCAGTGGATGTGAAATGGAAATTTGTCAAAGATATTGTTCCCTTCAACTGTTTCTAACAGTTGCTTGGCAACTGCCTTTTTTTGAAGCTATTTGCTATTTGGAGATAGGGTGAGAGTCAAGGCAAAGTGTTGGTTTCTTAAGTAGATACATGCCTATCACAGGCCAAACCAAGAGAGACTCATTAACACTGACAGGAAGCTCATGGGCTAAAAACTCTTTAAAGAATTTGGATGGTAGAGAGTTGAGATTAGAGGGAGACAGATGGCTGAGAGTCCCAAGCTGCAGAGGGGAATGATTAACTAGTTTGTTGAAAGTATTAACTCCAGAACCGCCACGGGTAATTGAACGTTACTATGTTTTAATAAAATATTCATGTCCCCTGGTCTTTGACTTTTCCGAAAACAATATTGTGTAGCAACGCCTATTTTTTAAATAGTGAAGATGAATCCAGATTAAATACATTTATATTTATAGCTATAACCACCACCCGTATATGAATGTATTTATTTCCAGGCAGTTCATGTTTAAACAGTCTAAGTTGCTAGGCGACGGTATTAGTTGGAGTGTGTGATCCGACAACAAAGTCACAGTTAAATTATAAAAAGAGCAGAGGAGAGTAACCTGCAATAAAACCTTTGCTAAGTGCCTGAAGTGCAGGAAAGCTGTCTGTGGAAACTTCATAATCAAGGTAAATATATATTTGCATTATGATGTTATAAATTAAAAAAAGCTTTAATAGTTACCTAAACACAGGTGATGATTAAACAAACTCATTTCATGACATTAGACATTCCTTTGTGAAGACAATTCCTTAATGCAATGACAGAGTACATATTTTAGTATTAGCGACCCCTGGCGGTTCTAGTGCTAAAAAATCCAATATTATGCTTTTTTGCAATAATTTACTTAAATATATAAAGCTAAAGTGCAGGAGTTTTACATATAAATGAGCTTCCATTACATTCAAGCCTTTCCCAAACGAGTTCATACACTGCTGATTAAGCCTATCACCGCAAGGTAAATCTCTCTGTATTTTGCAGTATACTGGAGTTTTTAATTTGGTGTCAGGTTTGACATTCTCGCCCTGGCTGGATGAATGCATGACTGCAGATTTCTGCGGGCCTAGCTGGCATACTTCTGGTTAGCCCTCTGCTAACTTGAATGGGAATAAAATAATTTAATCGTGGAGCTCTTCTAGACTTTCCAAATGTTATCGAAGCAAATGGATCAAATTCTGTTAGTGAGTCCTTTCATGGGGGTTGTGTGATGCTCAAAACAATTTATCCACTGTTTCACAGCTGCAACAGTAGCGACGGAGTAGGCTATGAGGGAGCCTATGTAAGCACAGTGTTTTTGTAATTACTCTCACTGCCAGAAGGAGGAGACATCTTTTTAAAACAAAGTTACAAAGTGCTGCACACGATATAGATACAGAAAAATAAACAACATACATCTACAGTTATATACAAAAAATTAAATTAAATAAATTACAACCCCTTTACAGAGAAGGCAAGTCGGTAGAGATGGGTTTTGAGGAGTTTTTAAAGCCGTTTGCTGAGACAGGAAAAAAGCATTGCAGTAGTCAAGGTGTGAAAAAATTAGGGTATGGAATAATGGAGTAATTCTAGGTCTCTGGTTAATAGCATTGATTTCATTTTTGTGATGATCCAGAGTTGGAAAAAGCAGGTTTGTGCAGGCTTGTTGAAGCGTGGGTCAAAGTTCAGATTTTGGTCAAAGATTACACCCAGGTTTCTAGAGAAGGGCTTAACACTTGAGGCCAGAGGGCTGATAACGGGGTTTCACTTCAGAGACAAACTTATTAGGACCAATGAGGAGAACCTCAATTTTGTCTCAATTTAGCTGAAAGAAATTGAGTGACATCCATACTTAATAGCAGCAAGGCAGTCATGGAGGGCACCAATATTACCTGTACCGTTTGGCTTACCTGAAAAATACAGCAGCAGGTCATCAGCATAGCAGTGGTTAGAGATGCAATTGAACTGGCTAACCACGTTGCCTAAAGGTAACATATAAAGTGAGAAAAGGAACCAAGGATTGAACCCTGCAGAACTCTACAGACTATAGGAGCAGTTGAAGACACAAAGTTGTCAACCTGAAACTTCCTGTTTGAGAGACAGGACAAGAGCCAATTGAGAGCAGAGCCTGAGATACCTACCCACTTATTTAAACAGTCAACCAAGATGGAGTGATCAATAGTATCAAAAGCAGCAGTTAAGTCAAGCAGGACCAGGATTGAATGTTTGCCATCGTCAGCCTGCATGAGGATGTCGTTTGTCACTCTTAGTAGGGCTGTTTCTGTACTACGTTGGTGATGAAAGCCAGATTGGAATTTATTGAAAATATCGTGTCCTTCAATGACCTCAAGAAGCTGCTATGAAATGATTTTTTCAAGAATTTTGAAGATTAATGGTCATTTCGAAATAGGTCTGTAGTTATTTTGTTGGGTTGGATCAAGGGCAGGTTTTTTAAAATATTCTGGATGCTTGCCATCTTAAAATAATCAGGAACACAGCCAGAGGTGAAGGAGAGATTAATAATGGAGAGTAGGTCAAGGGCCCAGGGTAGAAGGGACCTCTTTAAGGAATTTGGTTGTATCTGCAACTTTTCATCACAGAAAATATGTTCTTACGCAGTTGTTTACCTTTTGTACTGATGATTCTCCCTGTAGAGTTTCATATCCATCCCAGCCTTGGAGATGTTTCAGCTGTGAGCCATGTAACATTGGGAAACTGAATGGGGTGTTTATTTTCAGAATCAGGGGGCCCAAATAGCCCCACTTCACAATTCAGAAATTATGTACTTTATACTTTTTTGTGAATTTAGTTAACTGATGCTTTAATAATAGTTTTAACTTGGTAGGAAGTTGCAGGAGTAGCTAAGCTGATTTGATAAGTGTGACCATTCTCAATAAAAACTGATGGGAAGGAAATAAAATATTGCTTTCATCTTCAGATAATGATGATGATGATAAATTATGCACAGATGTTGCATAAATTATTTTCTAAACTTGGAACATAATATATCAGTTTAAATATATGACTCTGCCACATGCAGTGTGAACCCACGTGCCTTAAAATGCCAGCTGTAAAACATATGTTTCCTCTCAGAAACAAGTTCAGAAGTCACACGGAGAAATGTGAGGGTGCTTTGTGAGGCTAAATTACTCCATGTTTACCAGTTGAGAGTTGCCAGTTTGTTTGGCTTGTTGTTAATTACAATCCATAACCAACATGCCCCAACTAAATTACTTACTGATTTATGGAAAAAGAAATATCCACCCCTTATTTTCCTCTGAACTTTTAGTTATCAACCACAAAGCGAGGCAGTTCGTTGGCTTTATAGGGTCCCAGAGGAGTGCTGACATTTATACAGTGACCATTTTGATGAAAATAAAACACGCTCAAGTGGAAATTTCAATGGGATTTGAATGGGATCCTAGCTTGGCCCTTGGTTAAGCATCTACATACCACAGCATTATTATAAAGCCAAACAGCAGTTGACACATTTCTGGGTCAGGCTTCTTTCCCATTGCATAACAACACTGGTTTTATTGGATGATTGCCAGTGTATTAACACAATATTTCATTACAATTCCAAGGTTGTTGTAAGAGATGAAAAAACAACAACTCCCCCATGGTCAGACTGCTGGGACCTCAGAAATAAAAATCTGTGGAGGCAGCAACATACTGTACAAACATGATCAAGTGTTGTTGCACTCACAATCAGCGCAGTTTCAAATAAATGTTTACTTGCTTCAACTGATTTTAGATGAAGCAAATTGATTTCAAGAGAGAGGTGAATTAATTGACTTGATTCTGTGTTACTGATAAAAACTCCCAGGAGTACAAATGACTTCAAACATTCATGTTATTTCAAAGCTGCAAACAAGTAAAAAATACTCTTTCCTAGATGCATGCATGCTCTTACTGTTCTTCTTCTTCTTCTTCCTCTTCTTCTTCTCTCTGCCTTTGATCACACACACTATCCAAACTTACTTTGTGCAGCTCCACAGTGCCACTCAACAGGATTTCTGACAGCCAAGCTTCACTTTTTCAAACGTTTTGGTGCCAGTTGAAGCCTCCGAGGTGCCTAGTTAGAGTGCTGTAATTAACATACCAGGTCCTTTCTCAGTACCTACTTACTAATTAACACCCTCAGTTTTATTGGCCATATTCTATCGATTGGAGATAAACCCATGGACCCATACTGTGGTTTTGCAATTGTGAGTTGAAAATCTTGCACACACTGGGTTTAGGTTTTTGACCTGAGCTGAATCACTTTATTTTCCTTCCCACAGACTGATATCTGACAATATATGCTGATGTATTATTGGATGTAACGTACTCTTATATTGTATGTGTTCTGCAGGCTCAGTATCGTAAGACGCTCTCAATCACCTTCATCAAAAACACTGTGTTCTTTTCATCCTTCAGAGCAGTGACTGATTTCTTTGTTGCTTTCAGGTTGATGAAATCTACCATGATGAATCTTTGGGAACCAACATCAACATTGTCCTTGTCCGCATGATAATGGTCGGGTATCGACAGGTAAGCTATGTCATACATTGTTGCTATTTGATATATGCACATTTCACACAGCTTTCAAGGCGAAGACATTTGGTGCAGGACTGGGTTTGAAACCTGACAAATTTTCATATAAATGAATCTCTGTTGGCGGTCCTGCTGAATGATAACACAACAGTAATTTAAACCTAGTATCATATTGCTGTTATAGCCTACAGGAAATGATACAGTATATTTAACATTTAGTGTGGAATGAAAACAAGAGGGACTGTGCACACCACCATGACTCAATAGTCAAAACAATAGAATGGCAGCTACATTTTTTCCAGACAATACATCAACATCCAATGAAAAAGACGTCATTACAATGAACCCAGGCCCAGGTATTTTTGTGGCACAAAGCAAGATTTGGTAATACTCCATCCGCCCAAAATAAAAGATTCAAATGTTGACAGCACTAACTACAATTTCTGACGATTAAAATCACTCAAAGAAAAAGAATAATACACTAAACTATACAATACTGAAATAAACAATATTTGTTTTGTACAGTGTATTGTAATTCATATAAACCAGTCCCTCCAGGATTTCACGGAGTTTTGTTATTATCGTGGCCAAAAATGCTTGATGCTTGCTTGATCACACAATGTGTGATGATTTATGTGCTCTTATTGTGGTAAAATTGCGGGAATTGGGAAAACCTATAAGCAAAGGAAAATAATGTGATTTTTAAAAAAAAACTCCTACCGATGAAGAGTCATATGTAATCACTTACTTCAATAAAAAGCCTAGTGCATATCACAGAAACAACTTTATTTCAGTGCTAACGTTTAAATTTATTTTCTGAACATGAGAACCATGAGCTAACCGGCTCCAGCTACCGTACGGATATGAGAGTGGTATCACTTTGGCAGTAGAACGGCAGGGTGAAAAGAAGAGATTATAACATCCTCTCCTTGTATTCACAATAATTTATTTCAAAGTCATGACTAAAACTGTTTGTTTTGTTTGTAAAATTCAGACACATTGTGAAATCTGCTGCTCTGATTTCCTGCGTACTAATTGATTTAAGTGTAGTGCCTGCAAATTAATCATTTTCAATGTTTTTGGGGGCCCCTGGCTGGTTAGGGGCCCTTAGCAGTGTGTGATTTGATTACGCCTCAGGCAGACTCTGTGCTACACTCACTGTTTGATTGACAGGTGCTCCTTTGTGACCACTGTTAAATCACTGCAGCAATAATACTTAGCACTAAAGATTGTGTGTAAAAATTTAAACATATTTAAACCAAATGAGCTGTTAAATTATCTTGAGTTGAGAAGTGCAGAATACATGATTTCAGTGATTAATGATAACACTGCTCAGCATTGCACACTGTGTATTAATTATCAGTCATTATCATATTTTGTTTATGTAACAGATAAATTATACGTATACAAGGCAGAGCACAAACATACTAAAATACTCCCATCTGGCTTTTATTATGGTTGAAATATTCAAAAATAGATGCTACTTGAAATAACCCATATTACATAAGAACTTATAAAATGTTTACCAGCTCCTCTGGACACTTTCATTTTTCCTGGCCCCCACATACTGTGCATAAACAGTGTTGTTGTCAATTACCAGTTTCATCCTCGACAGAACTTTGTTGTTGATTTAGATGGATTTTTGAGATATGACAGACAAAACAAAAGAATACATTACTGTTTCCACTTAATGTTTGCTCCCACTTGGAAACTGTCTCTGCAGTTGTTAATCAATTTTGACACTCATTGCCAGTTTGAGAAAAAACACATGACCGGTTTTTGTGTTCACCAATTAAATCTAGCCCTTCTGGAGACACAATGAACTAAGTGGAAACAAGATCTGTCCTCTATGTCCTTTAGGAATCTAATTTATTTACACACATATCTGCATAAGGCGCCATTCAAACTGAAATTTGAACTTTATTTAACTTCTTATGGTGCTGCATAATAGCAGCATCATGACATCTGTCAGGCACCTGAGCCTTTAAAGAGGAGTTTAAAAGGCAGGTTCACAATTTTTCAAGTCTGTCATAAAACAACAGTCAGGTGCCCAAATGGACATTGACACGTTTTTCTTGCTGTAATCATCCCTCCTGTTCATACTGGCCATCAGAAGATCCCTTCATAATGTACTTTCAGTGTAAGTGATGGGGGACAAAAGCCACAGTCTTCCTTCTGTGCAAAAATGTATTTAAACATTTATTTGAAGCTAATACAAAACTTCAGCCATCCAAATTTGTCAAATAAAGTCAATATCTTTCAAAGTTACAGTCTTTTTAGTGCCAAATTCCCTATTTTTGTTACAATCCTTCCACTGTAGCTCAACAGGAAAACACTAGACACAAAGAGGGAAAGGAAGGGACTAAAAAGATTGCAACTGTGGAAGGTATCCACTTTATTTGACTATGTCTGCTTTAACTTTTGAATACTTTTACATCTGTACAGGAGGTATAGAGGCGCAGGTGAACTTATAAATTAAGTTTCGCATATGGATTCACCGCTCATATGTGTTAGACAGTTTGTATAACATAATACAATGTAATAAATGTAATCTCTATTTTTGGCTGCGCAGATGTTCCCACTCTGTGACTTTTCGAGGGAAATTAATCTAAGCGTTATCTCCTTTCAGGATTTTGAATGTGAAAATACATGCACACCTGAAGTGAAGGTGTTATAGTGAGAAGTATTTTTCTTTCCAGAGCAGTTCCCTTTAGAGGGAATTGATAAGGTGAGCAATTACTTTTCTGTTCACAGTTTGAGTGGTAAAAACATTCTCCTGGTCCTTGCGTCTCTGCAGTCTATAAGCCTGATCGAGCGTGGCAACCCATCCCGCAGCCTGGAGCAGGTGTGTCGGTGGGCCAACACGCAGCAGCGTCGTGACCCCGACCACGCCGAATACCACGACCACGCCATCTTCCTCACAAGGCAAGATTTTGGTCCCGCAGGTATGCAAGGTACTGTATTTTTCTCGATCGAGGCCTGTGCAGACTGAGTGCTGATATCTGCTTCCATTCACAAGGGGTTGGCTTCAAGTCTTGCCCAGGTAAGGTCGATGGAAACTTAAAAGTGGAGGCCACAGCTGAGGTCACGAATCCAATTCTGCCAACAGCGACCTCACAGGAAAATTACTGAATAGCTTTCCAAAACCTTGCTGACTTGACATTGATGCCACCCTGGATATGAAAAATTGAGATTGATTGTTGAAGAAAGTTTTTGGCATGTAGAGAAAAAACGGAAATGTTTGTTAGTTTGTCAATTATGTAAACGAACTGTAGTTTTATAAATTCTTCATTAAGTCTGTTTTTTTAACAGAACTTAACTTGAATCTCACTCATAAATAATCAGTAGATGGTTCTCAGTCCTAATAATACATGTATGTAATGATTAGGAGTTTCATAGCATACATGTTCTGTCAGTTTAGCATTTGTCTCATGCTGTACTTCTTCTTTTCAGCACTTCAACAGTGAGATGATCTTTCACAAAATTGAAGTGAGCAACCTAGGCGCCAGAGAAACCGGGTCCAGAATGAACAAAAATTCTCTTTGCTCAAGTTCAATATCTTGCATTGACCTGTGTATATTTTTACCTTTAAAGCGCACGTGTCATGTTTAGAGGACGACCTGAGGCTACCTGGTTTGCTTGTCACACCTCCGGATGTTGCCATAGCTGCGGTTGTGTTGTGTTCATAACAAGCCCAGTTTCTATGGCGTCCTGCACTGTGTTGGGCTGGACCTGGTGCTGAGTCTCGGGGTCACGAGCAGGCATCGCACTCTCTTGTCAAAGTTTAGCTGTGAGATGGTAGATTCTATATCCAAATATAGATATTGGGTTGTGGGGTAAATAGAGGAAAATCCATTCAGTTTATGGTGAGAAGCAAATGGAGATGAAACAACTGTATGAATCTCACATGATGTTGTTAACTGATAGTGAGTTCGTCACATTTGCAAAAGCAAATCCTGTGAATGATTTCAAGTGTTTTTGATTTGCTCTCCATGTTTACTGGCTTGTTTCCCGTGCACTTTGTTCACTGTTTGAGTTTATCAACCAGATGATAGAGTCCACTTATCTCCTCGCTCATGACATCAGCAGTACAGAGCCAAAATTTTGACCCCAGCTGCTGCTGCTGCACCATTTTGCTTCAATGTGCAAAGTTTCCAGTTGTCTCTTCATGGGAATGTAATCTGCATTCTCCTGAATCCCTTTTATCTGCCTTTCAGATAAAGGGTCATGCTCCACAACTTCTTTCATGTCTTACTATTTCACTCGCAACACTAAATCCATTTAATTTGTTGTCATTTATGAAAAAAACCATCAACCATCTGGATCAAAAACTGGCCTTGTTAAAGCACAGTCATGATCACACTGTAGCAACAACAACAACAAAAAAAAAAACACTCTGCTATGACATAACTGCTGCAGATGTTTCTCTTTTTCAACACCTCTAAAATAACCTGATATACATGCTTTTCAAGAGTCTTTATCATCGGCTGTCTGCCTGCTGCATTTTCTGCTTTTTTACCTGCATGCCAAAAAGGTCTTCTGAAGGTCAGAAAGCATGAAAGTTATCTGAAAGCCACCAAAAGAAGGCCAGAAGAGCGTGCTTCTGAACCCAACCAAACGCGCTAAGCTGAATCGCTGCACACCTCTTGATCGAGTTATGTTTAATGTTCGTGCTTTGCTTAAAAGTTTGTTGTCCTGGTGAACTGTGTGAAATGTTGTTTTGCCGGGCGGGTGTCTGCTGGGGAAATTATGACAGACTTCCAAGCTTGCTGTTTACTTCAGGACTTTCTTTAGAGAGGAGATATTCGGTACATCTTCTATCACATAGGATCTCCGTCACTCCCCCTCCACTTGATAAAAGTCTCTATAGTGTCTGCCGTTTATTAGTGTTAAGCATTTCCGGTTTTCAAGATGTTTTGTTGTAGACGTAAAGGCTTCAGTATTTGAATTCGGCATGTCCTTGGTTAGGCAAAACCATAGATGTACTTTGTAATCAGTGAATGCCATCTCGCTCTGAATGCAGACATCACCAACACTACAGTACACTAATTCAATATGTTTAAGTGGTATATTATGTACTTTCATATAGTGATTCATTAGAAACATTTCCCTTCCCTTTTGTTCACCTTGAGAGGTTTGGTTTAGTTGTGAAAACAATACATACATAAAGATACAATATGTGAGTTCACTGAAAGAGAGTGACAAGCACTCTTCAAATCAATTTAAAATGTTATTTTTCAAATGCTCTAATCTTAACTCCAGAGTCTGACAACCAGCTGCACACCAAGAAAAGATTGAGACCTTCACAATGACTGCAATTACATCATATATAGCTAAGTTCAATAATGTCACATCAAGAGATAATTTTCCACCCTGATCATCAGCACTGCATGAGAATGTCACGACTTTCATCTTGGTACTTGATTATTAGGGCTGTGTGGTCTTTTCTGTTGCCCAGGTTACGCTCCAGTGACTGGGATGTGCCACCCACTGAGAAGCTGCACTCTGAACCATGAGGACGGCTTCTCCTCCGCCTTTGTGGTTGCTCATGAAACCGGCCATGTGTGAGTAATGGCATGATGATGAAAGGACCAGCAGAGTCTCATAGGATTGTGCTGCATCCAATTAAGCCGATAGTCTTGCATGGTAACTGTAGTCTGTAATCAAAGGCAGAGCCCTTTAACGGGGCTCTGTTGTCTTAACAAATAAAGCATCTAGTTGCTTCAGCATGTGCATGCAGGTACTCAGCCAGGCAAGATGAGCTTATTCAGCTGTATTGTTGAAAAACAACTCCTGCAAGCAAGTAAATGTATCAATACAAACCACATGCATTAGAATATATATGTATTGTATATGCATATATTCGATACATTCATTACTTGCAGAATATTACTAGGACAATATTACTACTTATAACAGGGTGTCACAATTTTACATTATGTTATTTTTGTGGATTATTGAAAATGAACAGAAATCACAAATATTGATTCATAAAAAGATACCACAATGTGAAAATACTCCTTAAAAAGTCCTGCAATTACACTTAAGTAAGTAGATAAGTATTAGCAGTAACATGTAGCCAAATACCCAAATAAAAAGTAGAAGTACTAATTGGGGATGGGTATCAAATGTCTATACATTATGAGTATTGTCTGAACTGAAATTGGCATCCAATGCATGGTCATAGTCTTAGTCTTGTCTACTTGTTCCTACAACAGATGTTTCCTGATTTAGATCAGTAAACTTTGCTAATTTTCAATGCTATTTCATTTAGACATTTATTTCTTGTACGGTAAACACTGACGTATTGAGAAATAAGGCTTGTTTAATCATTATTGAAGGCTAGTGTAGCAACAGGCTGCATCCCTTCGGTATATCAGCTTGTGGAGCTGCTGTATGACTCATTAGCACCTTTTGCCCATGGTCATAAACCAGCGTTATCATATATAACTACTGCTCCATTTCACACACACTTCTTCTCCTCTAATGGGGATCTGAAGGCTTTGGAGGTAGCCTCTGTGAACTCCGCCCCCTTCTGCAGCACAAACATCGCAAACTGGCCAGACAGACCTGATTGACTCTCCCATCACACAAAAGAACAGAAGAACAGGTCACTAACCTCTTCATCTACTAACAGTGGAAAGACGGCAGACTCTGTGCTATGCCTGTCAGTGCTTAGCGCCCTGGTCAAAAAGCATGACTAAGTGAGTGCTTTTTAAATTGTTTTCTAGGGTGAGTGAATTGTCAGTGTCTGCACAGGTGATGCAGCCTGTAACACACTGAATATTTCCCACAGACTGAGGGATTGACAGGGACTTGCTGTTGAAATGTACATATGCATCACTGCCAAGGCCACCTTGAAAATGCCCAAAACTTGGGTTAGTACCACCTGATAAAATCCAGGAATCCAAGAATTTTATCTGGTTTTAGACTTTTTTTTTGAATATTAAAAAAATCAGATCAGATCAAAATACAATCAGCAGCTTAACCATCTTTTGTGTCTTCATCCCATTTTTTTCTTCACTTTTGATATGATAAACTCTCCTTGCAGCAAAGTGTCCTCTTGCAGTAAGAAACAGGACTTTATGATGTACAGTATGTGAACAAAAAACAGGGTGAAAATCAGTTTGAAGTGATCCACTCTTTTAAAAAACCTGGATGTTTTCCTTTATATATTGGTAAAAACTGAAATCAATGATGAACGGAATTATTTTTCTTCTGTAATCATTAAATTTGGATTTGAAAGGAGTGAAGTAGAGTGTAGTGCAGTGGAAACTTACTGTCTATCTATCTATCTATGATCCTCCAACACTCTTTTCATGTGATCACAATGTAACCTGCCTCAATCAAAGTAGAAAAAATGACTTTGAATTTGAAAAAAGAATTGACAGATATTTTATAATGTGCAGAAAAAACGTATTATATTTTACCCAGCACACCATCATCAATTTGGTCTTTTGAATTAAGGGTATTGCTAAAATCAAGAGAATCCTTTGTTGAACACACCAGACAGGAGATTTATATAAATAGCAGAATAAAGCCTTATTCTCCAGTATGTGAAATATAGTGCAAGTAAAGCACTTTTTTAACTTGAGAAAAGAAAAGAAGGAGAAAACACCTATGGAATCTGAAAATCATTAGACATTTTTGATTGCCTCAAGATCTGAGCAGCTGTTCATCTGAAATTCAATTTCAAAAATCCCCCAGCCATATGAGGTGTGAATTTTACTCCACGAGTCAATAAATCACACAAACCCTAAGCCTTTCCTATATTATGTATATGAAAAATTCTATTCTTGCTTACAATTGTGGCTGGTTGGAAACTGCAGAGTCAGAATTTGCCTTGTTAACTTGTTAAATTGTACCTTATTCAATTTTTTAAATCATAATATAAGTTTCATTACTTATGAGAGCAGTAATTTGAACAGCTGTCCCTTCGCAGCAGCTGTCCTGCAGACCTGACCAGCTGTGTCCTATGTGTCTCCTTGTGTCTGTGTGAGTTTCCTCTGAGTCCTCTGGGTTTCTCAGCCAAAACACATGCAAGATAAATGAAAGGAAAACTGCCATAAATTCCCAATAGGTCTGAATATGTTCTTCCACATGTTTTTGCTCTGTGATAGACTCCTCTCTCCCCCTCTCTCTTTCTCTCTAAACCCAACCGATCGAGGCACATGGCCGCCCACCTAGAGACCGGTTCTGCTTGAGGTTTCTTCCTGTTAAAGGGGAGTTTTTCCTTGCTGCTGTCGCCAAGTGTTTGCTCATGGGGGAATGTTGGGTCTCTGTAAATTAAAGAGTACGGTTTAGACCTGCTCTATGTGAAAAGTGCCCTGAGATAACTTCTGTTGTGATTTGGCGCTATATAAATAAAACTGACTTGACTTGACTTGACTTGGTAACTTCTTCACGGTATTCTCTGCCTCTTGCCCGCTGCATGCTGGGATAAGCTTCAGCCTGTCATGACCCTGAGCAGGGTAAGGGAGTATAGAAGTTTGATGGATGGATATATTATAGTAATTATGTTGTCCACAAGAAAGGGAAGGGATTGTTCCTCAAAGGCTGGATCTCTAAAGGACAAATTCTGAAAAAGACTTTATTATTATGGCTACATAATTACAAAATAAGAGAACCAAGAAGTGCTTCAATCACACATATGAGAATTTATATCACCGCATTACATCTGTAATCATGCACTGAATGAACATGTAATAGAAAATGTTGAGTGTGAGTGTGCAGGTAAGGAGGGAGGTGGTTCTGGGTCACGAAACATTAGCAAAACATCAGTTAGTGAGACATGCCCACCTGATGACCCTGTAGACTTGCCTACACTCTTACACTGACACACAATTTCAAATTGAAACCATTTTTTTTTTGTTCTTTTTCTTTTTTCTCAGGTTGAGGGACGTGGTTCATGCATGAAAACGTTTCTGTTACTGGAGGGTTGCTAATTTGTGCCAATGAAATTGTCTATCAAGCTAATGGTACTGTAGTTTAAGGCCCCTTTACACTGCGATTTTGGGCTGTCTGAGGCAAAAGTTGACAATTGTGAGTAAAATCTTTGGTCCTCAGTCCAAAACGGTGGTCCTAGATCGCACTGTGAGACACGTGCACCAACGACTGATTAAGAGCTTTTGCGACCAGAGACAGCTTCAGGCAAAATTCTGACCGTGTCAGAAATTTAAGAACAAATTTTCACAATGTGACTGCTACTATGACCTGTCTACAAACAAACCAATGAGAATAAGACATGAAATGACATAGAATACACTGGCCGGCGTGACATTTCGTAAGTGCAGTCTTTTGAATTAAGTTTAGGGAGAAAACACAAAAAAACTTGTTCTCCTTAATACCTCCATAGCACACAAAAAACAAACGATGCAGGTGAAATGAAAAAGAAGTTTGTGTGACTTTGCTACATTTTCAAAACATCAGAGCGATGCAGATGGATGATGTGAGCTGACAACATGCTTCTGCTTTCATATATATTTTTCTATTTACATTGTAGCACTAAGATTCACCATGCATTCAGCACACTCTGACATGCCTCATATTCATATCCTACAGTCTGACACAGATTGCGACCAAGATTTTATCGCAGGCTTCTCAAACAATGTTACATCCAATAAACATACACAATTGTTGCACAGGCTAATGACATCTTTAGCCTAAACAGTATCTGAGCACTATCTGCTCTTTGCTTGGGCAAGAGTGGGATTCAAAGGCAGTTTAAAGGTATGTTAGGTCAGGGTTAGGTACCTAACTAAATGTCAAAACACCATTTAACATTAGTACTGGACTTCCATAGGAACCCAACTTTTCTCACATATCACCATGTGTACTGATAGATGCTTCATCTTACGTAAGAACCTGCTTCAAGACCCTTCAAGCTAAGCCGAAATTGCAGAAGAGAAAGCAGCTAACACTTTTTTTTACTTTCACTTTTTTTCACTCAGTCATATTCACTCAGAAGTGAATATGACAAGTACAAGTAAAAGAACCCCAACAAGAAAAGTAAAAAAATACCCTCATAAACCAGCACTAAATGTCTGTGTAACAGGCTTCAATTGTTCTTTACATTGAACTCATTTACTGTTACTACATCCCACTGGGACAAGGCATGGCTGATTACTGAACATGTTATTTCCGAACCCCCTATAGAAAACATTTCCGTTCATTTTCAAAAACAAATTAAAGATGGCATCTGCATCATAGAGTGCCTGATTCCTGCCCCCTGTCCAATTCCATTAGCTTTTCAGTGGGGTTTCTCATCGAGGATTTCTTTTATCAGTCTTGCTGCAAAGCTGAAGCATGGTCCTTGGGTATTCTGTCCATAGAGTATATTGTTAAATACATGAGTAACGTATAAAGGCTAGTAAGATTTGAACACATCATCATTTCAACAAAGAAAGAAATGAGCCATTGGCTAATGAGATATATTGTTATACCTCAATGTGTGTGTTTGATTGCAAATTTCATCATGTTAAGGGTGCTTTAGCCAATGGAGCTGTTAGTGGTTGAAGCCTTATAGTTAACAGAGAGCTCAGATTATATCCTAACCCTTTGAAGAAAACATTTCACTTTAATTCAGTACAAAGATATGACAGATGCTAGTAGCACCATACAGAGCCAAAATGGGACCCCCTGCCATGTTCCACTGGCTTTTGTACTCAGTGCAATGTCTCATTGGGGGTCTGTCTTCCTGAAGAGGTGTTCCTGGGGTTTACTACCAATAAGAAAAAGCCTTAGAACCCTTTGAACAGTTAAACAACAATGATCTCATTAAAGTCTCCCAGCACGCCAGAGTGGATGTTGTAAGTCTTCATAATTGGCTCTCCTTTATTCATTATGTTTACCTCCACTCTTCCAATGTCATCTCTCCAGCTCTTTGACTGTTAAACCTTGAGCTGTCATCATTTAAAAAAAATTCGCCCTTCCTTTGTAGACAAATTCAGTGAACCACAGGACATACAAATGATGTCATGCAGTTCAGTTCAAAGATTTGTTGTCACTGACTTTGTAGTTTGTTTTTTCCCATGCTAAGCAATCGCATCAATATTCACTTCAGTATGTACAGCAGTAAGTGAATGCATTACCGTTCATTCTGTTGCAATGCTCAGTGCTTCTTCAGTTCAGTAGTGCACTCACTCTTTTATGTTCAGTTCAGTACAAAACGAGGCTCATATAAGCACTGTTTATAAGGTGCATAGCCCAGCAGCCAACTGCAACAGAGTAATCACATCATGGTTGCTCTGTGGCTTTTTCTTTGAATAAGCTTTTAACCAGGAAGTAATTTACAGCACTTTGTGCCATAACTGGGCTAACAATGGTGCTTTCAATCATCACTGAGGGGAGCTCCCTTAGTCAGTTATAATGGCGATTCAGTATAGTCAGTTCAGTTTTAAGATTAGTGTACAAACACACAATCTTTAGTAAGGTTAAGTTCTAGGGCTGTATTTTTAGTGATGTGAATGAGGTTTTCCTTCTTCTGCACTGTATGAGCAGGAGTGGCTTATTATGTCCATCAACTTGAGTGCCACTTTAGAGGTTAACTCTGATTTTTTGCTCTTAATAGCTCTGTGTGACAACTTGGCAGCCACTGCAGGTCGTGGTGGATCGAGAAACATACTGTAGGTTGGCAATACCACCAAATGTTTGGGCTTTTTATCCAATACTAAGTAATTTCAGGGCCAGAATGACCAATACCAATACATTTTATTATTAAAAGCAACTTATGCACTATCATATTGGGGAGAGTCATCAATAGGTCATCCCTGAATCAATGTTCGTTATCCCAAAATGATTTGGCCCAACATTATACATTTGTTTTTCTCTAATCTTTGTTAATTAATCACCTGCATGTGAGATTTTAATTGAAAAATGAATGCTTCTTGTGTGAATTCTGTGGACCAAGAAGATGATCATTGCACCCACGCACAATACAACAGTAGTGAAGCAAAGGGTGCATGCACTTAGAGTGCTTTGGTGTGCCCAAAATGTGATCTAACAGTGAGATGGGGAATTTTCAGCTATTAGATATTTGGCCACGTTTCACCATGGGCTTTTTCTTCAACGCCTCATTACATCAGTATTTAATATTGTCTTAACGTAAGCAGCTGTGCCAGAACTTAACCTAATATAGTCTAAACTTAAGTGTCCTAATGTTCTGATTTAGATCAGAAATATTTGATCCATGAATGAGTAAACAAGACTAAGAATATGACCAAGCATCCAGTACCAACTTTTGCCAGTTTTAGTTTTAGGATAATCAATGCTACACATTGCTACACTCTAATGTATTGAGGTTTGATACCCAAACGTAAAAAGTACTACTACTTTTGATTTCATTTGGGTGTGTGCTAATGCATATATTTGCTACTGCTTCCAATAAAAAAAGAAATAAAAGTTATGAATTTAGATGAGGAAAGATCTTATCAAAGTATAAGTCAAGGTTAAGAATTTGACCAACCAATGTCAACTTTAGATTCTGTTATATACAGTATATAACAAAACTGAGTACACCACTGTTCAACATCACTAAAACCTTTTTCTTCTTTAAAAACTCTTATGTGATTTTTCCA
The DNA here is from genome assembly GCF_910596095.1 of Thunnus maccoyii. NCBI lineage: Eukaryota > Metazoa > Chordata > Actinopteri > Scombriformes > Scombridae > Thunnus > Thunnus maccoyii. The sequence goes on from NC_056552.1 coordinate 11,706,206, forward strand.
GTGTGTTTGGGATCATTGTAATGTTTGAAAATCTCTCTCCTGCCAACCTTCTTGAGAGTGGGAGTCATCTTTTCATTCAGTATTTGGGTATACAAACGTACATTCTTAGTGCCATCTTTAAATGTCATCTCCTCTATACCTTTTGCACTCATGCAGCCCCATATCAGCACACTCCTACATCCATGTTTCACAATGCAGTCACTGTGGTAGTCCTGGCCAGGTCCACGCCAAACATGCTGGACCCATCTGATCCAAACAAATTTATTTTGGTTTCAAACAATGTGCCACCAGGCTTCAGGCTTCTTTTCATGGTCTCTGGCAAGGATTAATCTCGCATTTTTTGCCATTTTGTAAGCAATGGTTTTCTTCTTTGATGTCGTTCATAGAGGTTAACTTCATACAATGTCCTTCATACTGTCTGAGCAGTCACTGACACACCAATTTCTACAGATAATCCTTGCGCCGAGTCAGAAGCACTTGCCTGTCTATTTTTCAATGCAAGGTTGCATAAATAGCGAATTGTGCATGTCATCATTTTTCAAGGACGGCCACTGCACCTCCTGTTATTGGTAGTATAGGTCCCCCTAACCATTGATGCAGCTGTATTTTGGTGTCTGTTCAGTAGCCTACTGATGATCTTGTACCCCCTCCCATCTTTATGAAGTCTCACAATTGGCTTCTTGTTCAGGCAATTAGTCTTAATTGGAAGTCACAGGTGTAATCACTTTTGTTGCACTGAGGTTGAACTTTGAGGCCTGTATTTTTAATATAGTCTATCTAAACTGTTTGTTTTTAATTATAAATAAAATCAAATACCCTACACTTCACCCTAAAAATACTACAATTATTGTAAGATGATACAATTTTGAATCATTTAACATTTTAGTGATATTGCACAAGCGTGCCCTCAGTTTTGTTATATATTGTATATTGCATGGACACATTTTGGTCTGTATCAAGCCTCACCTTCTCCTACAGCATAAAACTTTTTAACTTAACAACATGGAAGAAGTAAGATTTGTTGTTTCCTGTGACTTTGCTGGTCATCATCAAAGCATGCACCTGCTGCTCAATAAACTGTTTTGTTGTTTTCTATCAGGTTAGGAATGGAGCATGACGGCCAGGGGAATCGCTGCGCTGATGAGACCAGTATGGGCAGCATCATGGCACCCCTTGTCCAAGCAGCTTTCCATCGCTATCACTGGTCACGTTGCAGCAAGCAGGAGCTCAATCGATATATCCAGTGCGTTCAGTGTCTCTCACTCCATTATTTCTCATTTTCTCTTCACCCCATATGGGTGCATTGTTGCACAGCTTATGTGCGAAGCGACTCAATATGCTATTGATTTTCTTAGAACTTTCTCTTATCTGGCCTTTTCTGTTTTCCAAAGATCTCATCTTCGCATTAATGACTCTATTTATTCTCATCTCTTCTCAGCTCATATGACTGCCTGTTGGATGATCCCTTTGAACACAAGTGGCCCAAACTTCCCGAGCTACCTGGAATAAATTATTCCATGGACGAGCAGTGCCGCTTTGATTTTGGTGTTGGTTATAAAATGTGCACTGCTGTAAGTTCTTCACACCTGTGTAATTCCCAGAATATTGATTTGAGTTATTTATTTATACCCTTTGAGTCAGCAGAAATCCTGAGGTTCTTTTACATAGAAACATATTTATTACATGACTGACGAAACTCCCGATGTTCCCAGTTACAAGGGATAACAATATAATAGATATACAGTAGATACATATAATAACACATTAAAGACAAATCATTAAAAATTATGGTCTCAACACATCAGATTCCTTGGAAATACTGCATCAAGGTTCTTTTGAGAGATACTAAAGCACATGCTCCTGTAGAAAGACTCTGGCTCCCATGGGAGCTTAAAAAATGAAAACATCTTAAAGTTAGCTGGGAGAAATGGACCTGTGATGTGCAGCAAGGGTGGATTTTCACCCTGTATGGTTTCCTACAGCATGAAAAAACTGAATTGATTAGTTTGTATACTCATCTACATCTCCAAAAGAATAACTGAAGCTTAAATTTGTTGTTCCTCATTTAGTTTCGAACCTACGACCCCTGCAAGCAACTGTGGTGCAGTCACCCTGACAACCAGTACTTCTGTAAGACCAAAAAAGGTCCTCCGGTGGATGGAACAGAGTGTGCACCAGGAAAGGTAGGAAACGCATCCAAATCAACTTTTAATTATATTAGTTTTGTGCAATAAATGGAGCTCTCAGAAAAGATAAAGTAGAGATTAAATGGTTTTAAAGTAGTTTACTGTCATTTGTCTGAACTTTTTTTTTTTTTTTTACTTTTTTTCTTCTTTTCTGTCTTTTATTCCTTGTCATATTTTAGTGGTGCTTCAAGGGCCATTGCATCTGGAGATCCAGCCAGCAGCCTCAGGGTCATGATGGGAGTTGGGGCTCATGGTCAAAGTTTGGCTCTTGCTCCAGAACGTGTGGAGGTGGAATTCGTTCCCGCAATAGACAGTGCAACAACCCACCGTGAGTGCTGTGGCAGCGAGGAAACTGATTCTTAGTGGCAAAAAAAAAGGAAAAAAAAGTGAAAAAGAAAACACATGGAAACAAAAGCAGCTACTTGTTCAGTGGCCAAATATTTTATATGATCTGTGTGTTCATCCAACAGATGATGACATACTGTAAACGTGTGAATGCAAAGCTGGCTAGCAGGGCTGGTTTTTGATCCAGCACTGGCTTTGCAGAAACTTGACCTCAAAGAGTTCAACAGTATGAGCTACTGTACAGTATGTCTCTATGTTTGCTTAATTTGGCATTTTTTTCTAGTTATTTAGTTGACTTCTACTGGATTTAATGATCTATGGTGTACTGCAGGCACAAAATTATACCATTAAACCAGTTGGATGTGCACAGTTATAGAGAATAGAAACACTGATGCACCGTGTTTGGAAATGGTGAAGACATTATTATCATTATAGGGCTGTATCATGAGCATTACACTACCAGACTTTTCAGTTTAGGATCGCTCTGTTTAATATTTATTTTTTGCCCATATTGGAGTTGTGACATCACATCCTGTTTTTGGGCTTGAGTGCGGGGCAGTTTTGTTGAGCAGAAGGCTAATGTGACTGTACCTTTAGTAAGAGGACAACAGGTGTATTTAATAGCATCAAAGGCTGAATTTCACTCAGGTGATCCAGTTAGAGGTACTGCTACAGTGTACTTGACTGTATATTACATAAAATGTCTAGACAGGTTTTGTGTATGTGGTGTCTTCACACTGATAAAGTGAAGTACACTCAAAGTATAGAAAGTAGTCAGTATGCAGAATAAAATGGAGGAGCTGCTCACAGCTGGAAAAAATTAAAAACCCACAACCAGCTCAGGAAACAAATAATAACTATCACATTTTTGGAAAAACATTCTGCTTTATATTTGTGAAGTTTTAACTGGCAGGTTTTCTAAAGTTGCTTTATGATTGACATGTGATGGTACATGTATCTCAACATTTCCTGGTAGTATAGAATGGGTAAACATGTTGAAGACAATAAACAGTATACTGTAAAGATCAGTATATAGTGTGGGGGAAATGGGACACAGTTACTGACACAGTCACAAAATTAAGCATTAAAAAGTTTGTATGAAAACCAAAAACTTAATTTTTTAGTGTGCTGTTGATGGACATTATTACCCGGGAAATGGAGGAACCACTCACAGCTGCAAAAAATTAAAACACATTGTGAATGGTGGAGAGACAGTTCCGTCTTTGAAAAACATTTTGTTTTCTCTTGAGTAAATTTTAGTAAATCTATCACCACATGTTTTATATTTTCCATTTGCACAAATCAGTTAAGTTCATTAATTTCCAGTATACAAACTGAAAAAACAACTTTTTAGACAATTAGTATATTTTCATACCATGTACAATTAGTATGTAGTCTGGAACTGGGACACATCTTTGGTACTGGGCCTGCTGGCTTACTGGGACACTCAAAAGGAATGAAGCCATCGTTAATGGTATTAATTACATCTGAGCTTTTCCTGTTATAACAAGACAAAATATCTGGCCTGAGAAATGTTAAATAATGTTATTAAAACCTGCCCAGCGTGTCACTATTGTGCCAAATGAAGTAAGTTTTTAAGTAACTACAAGCCTGTAAAATCAGCTGCTCAAACTTGTGGTAGATGAAACCTTTTTCAACATGTTTTATGTCAATTTCAGCATCTTATACAGTACATATTAAATACAGTTTTACTTGTTAACATTTATTTTTTCTTTCTTGAGGTTCCAGCTTAAAGAAACTAAATACATTAAGTAAGAGGAGCTTTAGTAATATACTTAATGGTGTCCAAAAGTAGTATTTGTATTAAATAGATTTCCATCAAAACCTACTGGATTTACACCTAGAAAACAGCCTTTATAGAAAAAATTTTGTTTTTGTTTTTTATCAGGCCTGCCTATGGTGGTCGAGATTGCCCCGGGTCTGCTTTTGACTACCAGATGTGCAACACAGAGGAGTGTGCAGGTCCTTATGAGGACTTCCGTGCTCAGCAGTGCGTCCAGAGGAGCAACAAATACCACAACAACATCAAGCACACCTGGCTACCGTATGAGCATCCAGATGGTAAGTCTGTAAAGAGCAAAGCAAAGTCTCTTTCAAGAGGGGAGCTTAAAAGTTTCTTGCAGATCAACAAGTGAACAGATTACATTTGCAGGAGCAGCTGCTCACATGTATATACATTCAGGTGGGTGTTATCTGTCCTCTGTGTCCTGCTGATGTCTTAATCAGATTCTGAAGGTACTTGGATGAACCAAGGCGCGTGTGTATGTGTGTGTGTGTGTGTGTGTGTGTGTGTGTGTGTGCGTTGGTGGATGGGTGGGTGTTTTTGTGTTTTCAGAGGGCCGTAAGTGTGAGCTGAGCTGTAAGTCAAAGGAAACAGGGGAGGTGGTTTTCATGAACCAGGTGATGCATGATGGGACCCGCTGCAGCTACACAGACCCCTTCAGTGTGTGCGCTCGAGGAGAGTGTCTGGTAGGTCTCAACGGTGGTAGCTTCAGAAAAATGTGATTAATTCTCCTGATTTTAAATATCACATTATATTCTTTCTCTGCAGATTCTCTTTTTCTGTCAGGTGATGAATGTATCACACATAATTGTGTGCAGGTAGACTGGCATTTTGTAGATGAAAAAAAACCAAAACATATACAAACTTAAAAGAACATTACACCAATTTAAAATCGTCTCACTTACAATGATTAAAAAATAAATAAATAAATAAATAAATAAATAAAATATTCCTCCTTGTCAAAACCTGGTGCCACCATTATCCACAATACAATTCGCCCGCCGACAGTTCAGTCAGAGATTGCGGTGTGTTATGCTAACTGCAGCTAAGCAGAAACGAGCAGCAACAGAGGTCTGGTAACCTCACTTCTTTCTAACTCTACACCTCCAGATTTTTTCCATTTCCGACCTTGTAGTCTTCTGCCCCAAGTGACGTTTCCTCTGGAACCACAAAAGGCTTCATACAACTTTTTTCACATATGCAGTTGTACTCCCTAAGATAACAACAAAAAGTTACAAATGAAAAGTTATATGACCTTTTTTAAAGTTCTGCTTCTTTTTAGATGATTTTAAAACACAACAAAATAAAGATGATATCCATGTGAAATATTTTTAGTTAGTAAGTTTTATGCCAGAGATCAGCACCCATATGCAGCGGAGTTCCCCTGAGCAATATCCAAACTGAGCTCCTTGTCAGGTGATATTTATCATCTGACAAGGAGCTCAGTTTGGATATTCCTCAGGGGCACTCTACTGAGCTGAGCTTGGAAACGTCATTTTCCCAGAGTACCTTAACCTCCACTAGAGTGTATTTTGATGTTGAAAATAGTGCCCTTAGGAAGAATTATGAAGACGTTTGACAACTAGACTGTAAATACTGTAATTGTAAAGGAAATACAGCACTCTGTTCTAACACAAACACACGTAGTCATTATTTTGTCTCAGTCTTCAAATTGGCAATAAGGAAGGTTGAGACTTTTATTGTTGCAGGCCAGCCGCTCAGTGTTTTGGCTACATTCCTGTTATGTCTGAGTGTGTTATCATCAGCGCTGATGAAGGCTTCGCGCTGAAATGAGTCCATTTCTGTCCACAACAAAAAAAACATAAGAAGATGGATCAGTGAGTGCCGGTGTTTTGTTTTGTTTGTTTCATCTTTACCACAAACATGCACCCGATACTCTCCTGAGATTTGGAGCTGTGTGCACCGCTGCTTTGTACCATGTCTGAATGTGTTTCCAATGTGCATCGTTTTAAAGCAGGCAGCAGGGGCTCTAACCAGATAATATATAATCCCATGGCGTCATTTTCCCAGAGGAGTAATCTCAGTCTGTATAGAAGTCAGCGTTCCCCTGAGTTGATTGACTGTCTCTGTCCTTCCTACTTCACAGCATGTGGGCTGCGACAAGGAGGTCGGTTCATACAAGCAAGAGGACAAATGCGGAGTGTGCGAGGGGGACAACTCCCACTGTCGCACCGTGAAGCTCACTCTCACCAAGACGCCCAAAAAGAACGGTAATGATCAACTGTGTGGACAGGCCAGCGCTGAAATTAGCAACTTTGCCTCAGCTGAGTCATTATATGAGATAACTGTCATCGTTTAAGCTCAAAATCACTAATTCAGAGGTCTTCCCAATCTTCTGTGTCTGACCACAGCCTCTATCCCACACTATCATCAAACAAAGGACTAAACTTTTTGTCTCCATGTCTTGATTCAGAAATAAATGGCTGTTATTACAGCCCAGAATAAGTGCCTGCTGTTTAAGGCTCCCAGCTGTATCATGCTGTGTCTCTTTGTCTTGTTAGGGATGCTGAAAATGTTCGACATCCCAATAGGAGCTCGCCACATTGTTATCGAAGAGAACGAGACCTCCCCTCATATAATTGGTAAGTGTGTCTTACCTTCTTGTCCAACTGTGGAGCACATTATGCTATCGGTGCTAAGTAGCAGAATTGGTTTGTGTGTAGAAGAAGCAAACACAAGACCAATTTTACCAAATGTTACAAAACCTTGATGTTTTCTCACATTACTGTAGCTGCGGGGTTATTTACCTTGTGAGAATAGTTGAATATTGACTGTTGACTGTTACAGACACAGAATAAAAGTTCATCAAGTTCAACTTCTTTATGCAATAAAGCAGCACATTAAAGAGTCAGTTCACCAAAAACAGACACATAAAAATAAACAGATTTGCTTTTATTTGTCCAGATTCTGAGACTATTTGAATACAATGGACCTGAATGGAAATATCTTGTGGATTAAAAAAACTGAAAAAATTTAACTGCAACAAATGTTTTCAGTAACTTTGAGCCTTATGCAAGAACCACTCATACTAACAGACTTATTCTTAAGTGGCACAAATGAGTGATTTAAGGAAACTTGTCACATTCATCAATTTTTTGTACTCAGAATTTTATCTTAGATACGAACAAAATTCACAAGTCTGTCTTTCTTCAGAGTGGAAAAAGACACTTATTTGACTTAAAAATCATAAACTAAAATGAAGTAACTGTACGAGACTTAATACAAAATTAATATTCTGTTCACCATATCAGTGTGATGGCTATCACCCAACAATGTGACATCACCATCTGTATAATATTCTATCATTGGCTGTCACACCCTCTTGACTACTCACTATTTACTGTAGGTCATGGACTGCTTTGTTATTTTTCAGCATATTTCTGTCATGTAACAGATGATATATCATCAACAGCTGTTCTATCAATATTTTCTAATTGTTTCGCTTCTAACACCATTTCTGATAAATTTGTTATGTTTTCTGTCAGCTGCTGATTTCTGACAGCAGGCACTGTGGTGTGAAATTGTTTGTCTTCATTTTACCCTTGGGTAACTTTGTAAATTAAACTTGGGAATGAAGTTATGCTAATGATCTTTTCTGTGAAAAGATGGCATTCATCAGGTTAAAACGAGCGGCTTACGACGTGTTTATACAGTTAAGAGGGTTCGGGGAAAACAAGAGAGATTTAGGATAAGAATGAAAATGTTCTTGCATAAGGCCTGTTGACTCTCTGTCGCAATGGAGATGCTGGTGTGAATCCAAGCTGACTACAGCTGCTGTCCTGTATGAAGGAGAAAACTACAAACCTTTTAGATCCACATTTCAAGTTTAAAGAGCATATTTCATATTGAAAAAGTAGATTTTTTTGTGGAGTATTGCTTTAAGAGATTAAAAGGAATGTGATTAAGGCGCAGGATACAAGGCTTTACATAATTAACATACGTGTAGCCACAGGCATGCTTCCTGTGGGGTTTCATGTTACAGACTTTGCACAGAAATGTTCTCAAAAACACACTTTCATCCAGATCAGTTTCAGGTAAGGTTTCTGGGGAGAAATGTCTGCAGATGTCAGTTATGGCCTGTGCTTCGTGCTAGTGTTTTCTCATTCAGTTTGAAAATGTTTCATCCAGTATGCCCGAGGCTAAGAGTTGTCTTATATTCTATCTGCTTGACAAACTAACAAACATCAATTTTGGAATTTTCCGGAGGAGCCTGAAGTCTGTACTATTTGTCCTTGGGGAATATTATGGGTGTCAGTGCAATTAACACTGCTGATGAGTCACAGGTTCTATTGTGATAATGTGAATGAAAAATATTTTTTTATTTAAGCAACATTGCCGCACTAATGACTTTCAATTGGAGCTGAATGTGGCTGAGTAGGTGGAACACAATGCACTCATGACAGCTTTATCTGTACAGTAAATTCAATTTGCATTACAAAGTGGTGTGTCAAAAGTAATGAGACTGGAGCTCTAAAATGTCTTTAGGTATAAGAAGGTGTGACAGACTCGTATCTTCCAGCTTACAATAGTTCTCTGTGCGACTGTAGAGGGTGAGTCAGGAAACTCTCCCTCTTCTGTTTTACTTTCTGGCTTTTATTAGCTCATGGGAAGAAGAGATGACACACAACTTGGAGGATTTACTGCTGTCTGGCCACAATGCCAGACATCTCAAAATACATACTGACACGTTCCCTGCTCAAAGGAAACTCTCAGAATTCTTTGGCAAGGGAGGGTTGATCCCAAATATCTGTTCAATTTTTCAGACTTTTAATGAATGAAAAAGTTTTTTGCTACTAAAAACAATGTGATGGGCATGTATTCCTTCTTACCAAACATGCATAATATATGTTTTTTTTCTCCTCACTGACAGCTGTGAAGAATCAAGTTACTGGAAACTTCATATTGAATGCAAAAAGTGAAGAAGCTGAGTCAAAGACCTTCATCGAAAACGGTTTACAGTGGGAGTATTCTATCGATGGTGAGAAGGAGACGCTAAAAACACCTGGTCCTCTGCACGAAGGCATTGTAGTGCTGGTGAGTGAGGATGGAAGTGGATAATTGCTTTTTTTCATTATTTATAGTACCGAGTTTTCTAATGAAGTCTCCTCTGTTGCAGGTCGTTCCCCAGGAAGAAGACGCAAAGATCAGCTTAACATATAAGTATATTATACATGAGGACCTGTTACCGCTCATTACCAACAACAATGTGCTTCTGGCTGAACTGGACACTTATGAGTGGGCATTGAAGAGCTGGTCTCAGTGCTCTAAACCCTGTGGGGGAGGTCAGTGAGTGTGTATATGTAAAATAAATAGCAAACAATGTGTTCAGATGACAGCAAAAGATGCATCTAGTCTGGTGTTTTTTTCACCTTGTTGTTGTTGTTGAATGCTTGAAATTATTATTCAGTTATTATCATCATTTTTTTTCGAATGACAGAAAATTAATTGACGACAATTTTGATTATCGATTAATGATTTATGTCATTTATTGATTAAGTTGATTTGTGGGAATCTGGGATTATAAGATAAATAATTGATGAATAAAATAAATATAATAGACTAGACTAATCAATAGTGAAAATAATCTTAAATTGTAGCCCTTGATGAAATACATGAGACTGGCAATGACATACCAGCAGTCAAGATCTATGGATTGCAGAAAGAGCAACGATATGAATGAATTTTTTAACAACTTTTTATTGAAAATTAACATATTTTTAAACAAATAAACAAAAAAATCCAGTCCAACCATACACCCCCACCCAAAAAAACAAAACAAAAAAACTATAATAAAACAAAGAGATTTCCAAAAACAGAAAATTCAAAAAGATCCAGAGGGGGTTAAGGAGTATTATCCACATTGTTGACGTGATAAATAATGTCCTGCTGAAAGTTCAATAGTTGAAGTCTTTGGTCTGTGTAGTCTGGCTGCGGACAGATCCATCATGATGACATCTTGAAAGAACTGTAATCACTTTTTTAATGGAAAGATTGTGTGACAGAATCCATCTTTGATCAAGTAGTTTCTCCGCTGCTGTTAGTGTTAGTGTGCTGTGCTCTATTCAAGTCACATCCAAGTCATCAATCAACAACAACAACTTAGGATACAAAGGAATAAGTTTCTTTGTCAGCATAGATAGGATGCACACTGCTGTTTTCCAGAACATATATACAGGAAGACACTCCCAATTCATATGTTTATAAGTGCCAATAGCCCCCCTGGGAACATAGATCACAGTTTGCACTTAAGGTGGAGTCCAGATTTGTCTATTTAATGTAATTTATGCTATATGTCTGTATTTCCATCCTTCAGGCATACAGTACACAAAATATGGATGCAGGAGGAAAAGTGACAGCCGTTTAGTGCATCGCAACTTTTGTGAAACTAGCAAAAAGCCTAAACCCATCCGCAAACGCTGCAATGTTCAAGAGTGCAGCCAACCTTTGTAAGTGACTTTCAACTACTATACATATCGTATATCCATGTATTTATATTTCAATAACTAATGCAGCATTAAAAGTGGTAATAATGGCTTTGCTTCCATACTGTTTGTCATCCTGTCATGTTGTATGCATTTTAGACGGAATAAGTACTATGAGAAATAAATGTAATTGAAATGTGTCATGGAAAGCCTTTTCAAAGAGCCTGCTGTACTTACAGGTGGGTGATGGAAGAGTGGAGTCCCTGTAGTAAGACGTGCGGGAAGCTCGGCTACCAGACCAGGGTGGTGCAATGCATGCAGGCGCTCCACAATGGCACCAACAGGCCCGTCCACAGCAAACACTGCACCGAGGATCGTCCGGAGACGAGGAGAGCCTGTAACCACACCACATGCCCTGCCCAGTGGAGGACAGGGGCGTGGTCTCAGGTGAGCCGGAGGGGGACCTGGGTCTGTATTTATACAAAAGAATCACACTTACGAATAGAGCCAACTTTCACTATAATTCTTGTTGTTTTTGTGTTAAATCCTTACTATCTCCAGTAAAAATTAACACCTGAAATTAAAATAATTCTGCATTTGCTTCATTTTTGTGATTTTACCTTTTCTTATTTCTCCGCTTTGAGGGACACTTGTGTCTTCTTTCAGCAGAAAACACAACATTTGGGTGCATAAAGTCAGAGTGAAGATCTATATCTATATATTCTTATTTATGCCAAGCCATTAAAATACAGAAGGATTTTAATATGTTTGTAGGGTTGTTCATATTCTGGCATAAATGAAAACTGACATAAACATGAATTACAAAAAGGACTGTTGTCACTGTAGCAATGCCACTTTTAGGGCAAACCTGCCCACTCATCATGTCAACACTGATGTATCTTGTCATGAACATGTCATGGCTGCCTTCATGATCAAAAACAAATGAACTGTTAAGATATAACTGTCATATGTGGGTGGATCATGACAGTGGTTGTCAAGAGCTCTGACAACTCTCAAACCTAACTGCAGTGATAGAGATTGGGAGCTTAATAAATATGACTGTAATAACAGTTTAATAAGTTTCATATACCTTTAACATATGTTCGTATATTTGTGTTGTTTGTACGGTAGTGCTCGGTGACCTGTGGCGAAGGGATTCAGCAAAGGCAGGTGGTTTGCAAGGAAAGCGACAACACCATTGGAGAGTGTGAGGGCAAGAAGCCGGAAACAGTCCTCATTTGCAAACTAAGTTCTTGTCCAGGTAAGATCCAAATATATGTCATTAGAGACCAGAATTTACCAGTTTACCAGTTAGTTTGCTGCTTGTCTTACATATTCTGTTAGAGGGAAACTGCCTCTGCATGAACAGAGTCATATTTCTTTTCTTCTTTCTAAAAACCTGTGGATGTTTTATGTCTGCTGCATCATGCATAATCATCTGACAGCAGATTTAAGCAAGGACGAATAAGGGCATCTCATAGTATATGATTTTCTTCTGGCTCAGAAGTATTAAACTCAACATGTGGTTTGGTCATCTTACATAATAATTGCCTCATGAACATGAGAAGTATTTAGCCAGTGCCAAGAGCTAGAATTGCAAATTTATCATATTTAAGAGTTAAAGAACAGTGGAAGAATCAAATCAAAATTGGCACAACAGGCCCAAATTGGCAAAAACATTTTCCCCTCACCCTGGGATTCTATTAACATAAATATATGATAGACTATATAATGTATTTTTTGGTTTGTATGATGGATCACACCAGCTGTTCTAACTGCATGGCCCTTAAGTTATTTGTGGGATAAAGAACATCTTTCAGCTTCTATGTCAAAACATTTCTGCACTAATGCTCTCCTACAGCCTTTCTCATACTGCTTCCTCTTCAAAGAACCAGGAGCTATCAATTTTTTCTGTTTCCCTGAGTGGGCAGAGAGCGGAAAATGGTGTGGTTTTTGTCAAAAACATGAAGAAGAAGTCCAGGTTGGGCCCTGTGTTCTGTAAATAGCACCAGGCTTTATTATAGGTTTCTAACAACACAGCTTTATTTTCTTTTGGAGGTTGTCAAGAGCTTTTCTTGGGTCTTGTGGCTTCTGCTTAAAGTCCCATTTAGGGATGTTTACCAAAGTTTTAGCAACATTTTGTCCTGTCTTTGCTATTGTATTCAGGACAGCCAGTGTCTTCTCTCACCATTGAAACCATGGAAAATTCTACAATAACAGATGAAGCTGTACAACAAAGGGTTCCTGAAAACCCTGTCCTCAAAATCTCTTCAAGTAAGTCAGTGTCATTTTTCTCAAAGATCTATCACTTTGATCTGAACTTGAATGTGTACAGTAGAAATCTTTTTTTTTTTTTCAATTTTGCTCTTAGTGACGTTCTCTCTCCTGTTATTACTAGATGAGCCATGCCTGAGGGATAAATCGATTTTCTGTCAAATGGAGGTTCTTGCCCGTTATTGTTCCATCCCTGGATATAATAAGCTTTGTTGTGAGTCTTGCAACAAGAAAGAAAGCCTTGCCACACATGCTCCTGACCTCCCAAACACCCCAGAGGCCTCGGTTGAACCTGAGACCTCTGTTTCTTCTCACTCTGCATCACCCAAGGTTCCTCTACCCACTACGACCCAGAACCCACCACAAACCACTAAAGCCATCAGCAGACGACCTCGCTCCACTGCCCAGGCGCCAACCACCGCCGCTGCTGAAGCCTCGGCATCCACGGGTGCTGCTCTGCCCCAGGGTCCCACCGCCGACTCAGACCCAGGGCCTCTTCTACCTCCAGGGCCGCCACGGCCAACAGCAGACTCCAGTGGAGATGCCTCTAAAGAGCACAGTCCAAACAGCACTTTAGGCCCAGTCGCTGCCAGGTCAAGAAGGGACAATTTAGGATCCGAGAGGGACTCAAGTCACAGAACCCTGTCAGCTCAGAAATGAACAGTGAGCGATGTTGTGATCGTGCTGCTTTGTGAGACGGTCTCATACATCAGCTCATCCATTGCAGCGTCTGATAGACTCGCAGTCATGCTGCAGATATTACTTTCTTTTTTACAAAGATTTTTTTTTTCCATGCCAGTGAACTTAGACCAGACCAGTGATGGTTACCTCATCAAAACTCCAGAGCGACGCTGCATCGCTCTGTCCTCTGTGCTTCAAAGAAGAAACGGAAGAAAAAATGTTGTCAAAACGAAGGTGCTGTAAACTAAAACGACTACAAGACGTGTTCAAAATGTGATGACTGCATTGCTACATTCATGTTTTTATCTGTGTACAGTTGTGTAAGCCTGTTTTTTTTTAAGTGCATTAGAACTACTATTGAACTTGTATTGTGAACATGTGAGAAGAGGTCAAAGTCCATGATTTTGGAGGTGCATGTGTCAGCTGTGGAGTCTAGAGTGTGCCAACAGGATAATTATAGACTTTTATAATAAAAAAAAAAGCTGTTATGTATTATGAGTTATGATTTTGAATTGGATTTAAAATTTCATTTCTTCTTATTCCTTTTCTAATGTGCCTGTTACATTTCATCTAACAGTTCGTTGTCTCCTTTAGCTTCATAGCTAATGCACAGATATGAGGATATAACTCTCTGCAAGACAGCCAATAAGCTTCAAACTATTCCTTAGGTGATCATTTTATCTTTTTTTTTACTTTTCTGTGTTTAATGCATCAGTTAAATGCAAATATAATTAATAAATTTACATTGGTGATTTTAGAATTTATAAGTTTATTAATGGATTAGAACTAAAGACCAGTAAGTCAATAATTATTCAAATGGCACACCCCAGGACTCCATAGTCATTACTCCTGGCAGGGAGCTTCATGGCTTCTCTGTCCCTGGTGCTTTTTTTTTTTGTTGTTGTTGTCCAAATCCAACATACTAGTGATTCTCCTCACTGGTCAAGAATCATGATTGTTTGCAAGCCAACCCCACTGTAGCATGCCCTCAGTCTGCCTTTGTGGAAGTCAGTCACTTATGCTTTAACAACAAAGAAACAAAAAAAAAATGTAAGAAAAACACATTATGATATTTTTTGTAACTGATATATTTTTCAGATAATAATGTATATAGTGTAAATTTCAAGTTATGAAAAGAAATTAACAAGCAAGAGTAGAACGGAAGGTATGATGCAAACTGGAAAATACGGGCAACGCTGTAAGTCTACAGACTGTGGTTGGTCATACTGTTACACCATTCCTGCATTGCAGTTCATAACATCATTATGTTTATTGTATAGTTCTTGTATATACGTACGTGAATGAAAGCTTTAAATGTTAATATTTATTGAATTTTTAAGTGGTAAGGAGAACAAAGTAAAACACGTTTAAAAGAACTGAGATTCTTGTTGTTTCACTTTCCTCAATTTAGCCTCCATTTACTCTTTTTATACAGTATTTAGCTTTTCTCACAGCTTTTGTTTAGAAGTGGACCTGCAAGAGTACATGATGAAACATTTGTAATAGCTACTGTAATCGAGTGTCCTTGAATTCTTTTTTTACAGACCTCAGATCAAGACCTTGCATTCACTTATTTGTTCAGTCTGAATTGAACTGTGCTTAAATCAAGATGAGACATCTGTTATGTAGTGTTGCTATTAATGCGGTATTCACATCATTTGTATTTTGTGAAGGATGAAAATGAAACAGGCAGAATAGGCACATTCAAGCACTTTAATATTGTTTCAATCATATGCAGGGACTCATGCAGTTAGCCTTCTATCAAGAGACAAATGATGATTCCTAATCAGGAAATCCTAATGAGGTTTGAGTGGCACACTGTGACATTAATTCCTATTATGAGCCAGCTTCCTTCTGCCATGCTGACATTTGGCTGCTGACACTGGTCTGTGCCAGTTCTGCTCTGCAGAGTGTTAGAGCTGAGCGTCTCCTCCAGGCAGCCTTTCTGCTCTCGCTGAAAGGGCAGCGTTCCTCCGAGCAGCCAGACACCATCTCCCAGACTTCCCCTGCGAGCGATGACAAGGTGCTGCTGCGGTGTTGGTGTCACACAGACTTAGTCAACCCAGGGTGGCGCTCGCTGTGAGGCGTCTGCGGAGGTGTCTGGTGAAATCCAGCTGTGCTTGGGGCAAAGCCTGATTGACAATGGACTTTGGCAGCCAGCCCTGAGAACAATGTTATCTTTGTTAGAACCCTGAATTGTATTTTTGTGACTGTCAGTCTTGGTAAACAAAAGAGAGTTCTCTGTACAATAAATATGCATTGTTCATATGCAAATATGGTTTCCTATAGAAAATATGCATATGCAGGCAAATTGGTATGCAGTATTATTTTATTCAATATAATTTATTAAATAGCATTTTTCCTAATTTCCTATTTTCCTAATACATATATTTACATAAAAGTAATCTGAGAACAAAACTGTTGAAAATGGAAGGAAATTAATAATGAGAGTAAGGAAAATATTAGTTTGACAACATAATATTAACTCAAGTTTAAGAATCAGCTTAGGAAGATAGTGAGATGCAGTTGACAGCTCTGAGAGAAGCTAGTAAGTGGACCTTGATTTGACTTCATTTTTTCAAACTTTGAAAATCTCCCGCCAGAGCCATTAATTACATTTACAACTGTTTCCACATGCTGAGTTGTACTTCTCATCATGAGTAAACTGAATTTCATTAATAAAATCAATTTTGTGAAAACTTCCATTTTCAAGACAAGAATGAAGAATTTCATGTAGAAGTAAATGTAGCAGTAAATGTAGTACTGTACATCAGACATGATATATGTACATATAGACATTATACATAATTTCTATGCAGTTTGGTATAATCTGTTCCAAATGAAGCGCAAAGACAGACAGCACCTGTTAGTTGCATGCATCCACTCAACAGCAGCTACATCTGGCTCTGCAGTTTATTTACTATGATCCATCAGCTCCTCATTTATCTCATGTCATGCTGCTGTTGACTGATTGTGCTGTTTATTCTCTCCTCCACCACCCCAGCCCCCTCAGGTCTGGTTCCTTATCTCTGTCGCCAGCATACTTAATTGTGATTGTGTATTCTCTTTCTGTACCCCTTATCTCATAATTGTGTATTCCATATCACAGTGATTTGTGTCTGCTGGGCTCTGTTTTGTTAATCCTGGGAGAATATGAGCATGATGCGCCACATGTATTGAGAGCATCTTTAAGAGCAGATCCTGACCTGGAATACAAATGGCTGCAAGCATTTCAACAGCTATTATTGCAATTCCATGATGCTTGCCCCAGGTTGACACCTGCAGATCGATTGTGCGTGGTATTGTTTTCTTTTTAAAGTTAATTATTTTTTTCGCGCAGCAGAAAAGGGCCAACACAAGAAATTCACTGCTCTCCAGATAAAAGTCTGGCAAAAGTGGTGGAGACAAGAAACAATGTACAGTAATAGAAAAACACTCTGCACACTCCCATCTGTGAACACATTTGATGCAATAAATGAGTATTGCACATACTGGAGTCTGCAGCTGCTTTTCCTGTTATCATGCACAAAATGGAGAAAAAAAACAATACTCATGAATTTACCTTTACATCCATATTAAGAAGCCATGTGATGTGGCTCCTTCTTGAATTCTTGTCAAGAGGTTTTATGATGATGCAGGTTGGTCCATCCTCAGCTCTGTTCACATGCAAACACATTAGATCATTAGTATTCAACCGAGGTTTATTATGAATCATGTGCAAGTCCATAATGTATATTTTTATTTCCAAACTAGAACATCTTCAAACTGTTCTCAAATGTTGCGTTTTTATCAGTACATCAAAATTTACTGGGCTTTGATGTCATATCCATCATTGGAAGATCATTTTTATAGGCAAAACTGCAGAAATTGCAACATTTACTCAAAATATCGCTTAAATTATAATGGCTTTAAAAATGTGCTTTTGTTTCCATCTGTTATTCTATGGCTCCTGTCCTCACATTCTTCAAAATCCTCTGACATTCATCTGCAGTAATAAAACATTTTTATCTCACATGCATGAGATATGAATGTAGACTTTAAGGCCACTGATATTAGCTGGAGCTGAGCGAAAACACGCCGTTTGATTTGTTTCTGTAGAATCGAAGATGTTTTTCCATTTTGTTCTGACATTTTAACTCCTGGGTGGCTGAGATTACTCTAATCAGACATTGTACATTGTGAGAGAAAGTTTAATGAAGCTCTGAAATATATTTTAACACATGATGATTTATGCCCAGTTGAAACGGAGTTGTGTCTTGTCTGCAGATGTCTGCCTACCTCACAAAGCCTGCCTGAGGTGGGAAGGACTCCAGCTGAATTGTTGCTCCTCCAAGATAAATGCAGGACTTTTGTTTGGAACTGTGTCTAACACTCAGAAAATCTCTTTGGCCAATCAGATTTCCTGCCGTCTCTGATGAAACCTCGTGAGTGACGATCGTTTCAGGTCCGACATGCTTAAGAACCTACAACAAAGAGACACAAATAACCCATTTGGTTTGAAAACATGTCATGAACTGAATTATTTTGAGTACTTGATGAAAGGTCTAGCAGTTCAAGAATAGATAACTTGCTGCAAATATATCATGATGTCTGTGAAATGTGGCTATAAACAGAAATGTGCTAGACAACTGGACCTTCATTGAGTTAAAGAGAAGTCTTAACTGAACGTATAGTTAGGAAACCTTGTCAAAAAAGATCTTCTCTGTTTGTATAACCTGTGATATTTTTATAGGTTATAGTTTCAGAGTTGATGAAATATCCAATTATCAACAGCAGCCTTGTGTTAGTTGTTGAAAGGTCAGCGGCTCACTTTGATATGCTGGATGCTCGGGTTCCACTGGGGCATCTCCTCCAGTCTAACGAACAGGAGGTTGTAAAGTTCGTCCGGGCTGGCCTCCAGAACTGCCTCCAACCTGAAGACCTTTCTGGCCCCCGGCATCACTTTGCTACTGATCACATCCCCATTGCTCTAAAATGGTACAACAAACAAGCGGAGGTATAACACAATGGCAAGACAATGGTCACCCGGTTCAAGTTATTTCAAATGAACTTTGGAAAAAGACACTTTAAGTCAGTCAGGATGGCATTTTAATCAATGGGAAGTTACCTGTGTGATCTCGATCTTCCATCCATCTTTCTCCTCCAATATATTGAGAGCCTTCCTCATTCCTTCTTGGCCTTGTTGTATATAGAACAGCTGATCTTCTTTCGCTGGCACAGACTTTACATCTTCTGGTTTGGGCTCTGTAAAAGATTTTGTTTTGTTATTTCAACAATGATACCTTAAAATTGCATGAAACCAACAAAATAACATTGTTGTTTTTTTACCGTAATAGTTTAAACCAATAAGCTTTCTCATGTGATGTTGGATCTGTTCCGATCGCTGCAGGTGAGTGATCTCCTGGCCTATCACTGCCACCACTGTGCGTTGAAGTCCTGCATGAATGAACAGTTGAGAGAAAAAAGAAAAGAAAAACAGCTCAGAAGTTTTACTCAGAATCCAACATTTGCATGATGACTGACAATAAAGGAATAAAGAGAGAACTCCTTCCTCAAATTGTGGAGAGTGTTTACCTGCCATACTCCTCAGATGTGGGTAGGAGATTCCACAACAGAGCTTAACAACAGCAGGCAGCATATTGTCTGTCTTTGGCAGTGACAGCAAAGTAACAGAGTGTGTCTCTGGTCTTTATACGGCCTGTGAAGGACGCTTTATTGAGATAAGGGCTAATGAAGAAGATAGGACCTGTTCTGAATTCTCTTCTGAAGGCCACACATGACAAGACTTTTATTAACTTAAACAGAGCATTGGGTGCAAGGCAAAGAAGAAAATCTATCATAAGAGCTGTGATTTCTTAGTGCATTTGTGTGAATTTTAAATCACAATTTAAAAACCACATCACAATCACAAGGGAAGCAATCCTATTTTAGTTATTTAATTGTATACCATGTGTTATCTAATGAGTAATAATCATCTACTTTCTGAACAGCTCTGAATCAAAGACTATATAAAGTAGATAATGATAATCTACTTGAGAACAGACTGCTATCGGTTAATTTAGTACCTAATGATTAGTTAGTGTGCCTGGCCTGCTTTATACTGCAAAGGCACACTTATATTATATTCCATACTTATTCTTATTCTTCATCTTCTGTATAAAACTTTGGCATGTAACTAGTCTCACAGCATTGCCAGCACATACACAAAAAATACAACAAAACGTGCGCTTTGAATGGAAATGGTATGCTAAAGCAATAAGCTACAAGAGGCTGTGGTTTACAGTAATTGATAGTGTGAGTACAGTGATTGAGTGATAGAACAGCTAGCTGTTCTAAAATCATTGTAAACCATGGCCTCGCATGGCTCATTGCTTTTATAAAAGTTACTACATATACCTGGCAAGGTTTCATAAATTAAACACACAGCAACAAAAACTACAATAATTTATTGATAACAAATAATCACTTTTCCGCCAAACAATGTAGTTCTTCAGTGACATTTAGCAGAATGGTTGCCAAGCACAGACACAGTGGAATATTTCAGATTTTATAATAGGTGTCTTTTGCGCAGAATGTTCAGACCCTGAGTAATCCAGGCCTTCAAATTTTATCAAAAATCTTCAACAAATTATCATCTTACTCTCACAGCCTCCACTCTACAAGCATAACTTATACATCAAAATATAGACAAATTTGTCCTCTCCCCTCCAATGTTACTTCCATTGAAATAGGACTCATGGTTTTTTAATAAATTGCCCAAGAGGGCAGAGAGTGCCGTCTAAAAGTCTCATTGACTCCCATATTATCTAAGTTCTGAAGCTCCTTTAAAAAATGGAAATGAAGGTGATATATAACTTATCACCTTTATTACATATCATACATCAGTATTGCCAGTGAACTCTCGGGTCGCTCAAATTTAAATTTGTTTTTTGATGTGAGTTATAAGTTGTTCGATGTCTAATTTTGGCTTAAGGGCTGAAATATTTTAACGGATATGAATGTCGGTGCTTGTTTCACCCCTACCATTGGGGGGCATGATTAGACTCACAGGTCAGTCTCTGAACATTTCTCTCTTAGAGATTGAGGACAAACTCCTGCATTACAGAACCAATCCAAAGTCTTTAGGGCGGTCCTTCATATTGGGGTGGTGATATACAGTTCACTATTGAGTAGAATGGGGGGAAAGCATAATTTCCAGTAAGGTGTGTCCTTGACAAAATGTAAGGGACGTAGGTTTGTTGGCAGCTGTTCTCACTGCTATTTAAGCAGCTACCTTGCTTTTAGAAATCCCCAAACTTCGGTAGGCAGAGATCTTCAGTTGTCTGGTATCCCAAGATTAGTCTGTGGCAAATTCGATGGTAAATTCTCAGTCTACACACTGCACACACACTGCACACACACTGCACACACACACACACACACACACACACACACACAAACACACAGTGTCATTTCCGATTTTCAAAATAAAAGCTCGAGATGGTAACTTTATCATAACAGGAAAGTCAGGATGAGCCAGGATTTTCAAAACAAAAGCCTCAGAAGGTAACTGCATCTTAACAGGGAACTCAGGACAAGGCTTGTTTTTCAAAATAAAAGCCCCCAACGGTCACTGTATGTTAACAGGAAATTCGTGATGGACCTAGTTTTTTTTTCAAAATAAAAGCCCCATACAGAAATTGTATTGTCAATTGAAACTCAGGATGAGGCGGTTGTTTCAAAATAAAAGCTCTAGAAAGTAACTGTATCTTAATAGGGAGAAAGTGAGATTAAGATTTCTCTGTGTTAGTGTTAGTGTTTGTGTGCATGTGTAAGTGAAGGACCACATCCAATCCTGAATCCTGAATTCTTCCTGAAATTAGGTTTTTCAGAATATCAGGTGCTATCACAAAACCAGGTGCTAGTTTTGGGATGATGAAAAAATGTTTTGCAAAAAACATCAATTTCATGTTGGCAGAAGCATGTGTCCAATTGAAAAATCTGGGTTAAGGGCAGCAGTAAACAAGGCGCCATTACTGCAGTAGCATCTAATTTTTTACCCACTTTTGCCATGAAATATGACCAGGAGAACCTGTTACATGTTGAAAATATGGTCACTGAAAAAGGCCATTTAACACTTAATGGTCTAATGGTTTTCATATGTCAGTCACACATTTACTGGGCTGTGCTAAATAGTAAATGGACTGCACTTACAAAATACCTTTCTAGTCTTCCGACTACTAAAAGTACTTTTACACTACAAGCCACAGTCACACGCTGGAGAAGCCGGGAATTGAACTTCCAATCTCCTGATTAGTGGACGACCAGCTGTGCCTCCTGAGCCATAACTGCCTTTGTCAGCTGCTGTCAGCAGCTAAGACAAAATTCACAAGCCTCTGCAACATGACATGAATTTCATTTTAATTAATCTCCATTAGATCCTCTAGTTTACTTTCAACAGACTGACTGCATAAGACCAGTGTCTGTCTTCAGTGTGCCGTTGATCTCTTGCTTGCAAGGTTACTACTAAGTTTCATATGTTTACAGTTTTTATTAAATCATTTACATCATCTGATAACAATGCAAGAAATCATGGATTGCAAGTTTGTTTTATTATCATAAACTAGCGAGCAATACTACACAGAAGTTTCACATCCAGCCTGTAGAGGTCAGACGGAAATGTAAATGTTTTTCCCAAAGTTGTCATAACCCATTGCAAACTAGTATTATCAGACTGAAAAACAGCCACATTTACATGGGCTAATTTCATGTGTCGGAGGGGCCAACTGTAGACTGCAATCAACTCAAACATCTCTGCCTTCACTATGTGAACGCATTCATTGTACTTCTGCCACTGCAGTAATGGTGGTGTCTCTAAAGAGCACAACACAAAAATCTGCAGGTGAATTAATTTACTCTTCAGTAAATGGCTAGTGGATTCTTCTTCATTGTAGTAGGAAAAGTATAATTTTCATAATAATATCAAAAATACTACATGGCAAGTGGACCAAGGAATCTAAGGAAAACTTAATCTTGTTTCAAAACCTCACAGCTCAGGAGCTATGATGGAAAGTGTGGTGCAATCTTCTCTGGCCACAAATTTTCCGCCAAATTATTAATCTAGCTTTCAAGGTATACCGCTAACTAAACCACACAGACAGGCAAAAAATAAGTTCCTCAACAGAGGTAATCATTACAGGCAAAGACACTAAGTGGCAAAAATATATTCAGCTCATTAATTCAATTGAGACAACACTCACATATTGGTGGAAGCCAGTTGTGGAGGATGCTTGAGAGGTTGTAGGTCTTTGGGGATCAGAGGGAATTCAAGAGATTTCAGTTCATTTTGTCAGAGCCCTGAGATGTGACCATGAAAGACAGAAAAGACTGGAGCAGCTTTGTAAGGACAAGTATCACACTGATAAACCAGCAGTGAAAAGATGCCAGCCTACTAATTTTTTGTGCTGCTTCACAATGGTCTAATCAACCACCAGAGTCATAGGTTGTGGGGTAAAAATGAACAGATTGAATTATGACACATTGTATGCTGATTTAAAAAAATGATTATTTTCATTACATGGTTTTACAGGTCATTATTAATAATTATCCTCATGACCCACAGAGTCCTCAATGATAATTATGGGGTTTATATGACAGAGAAAACATACTGTAGCTGATGATTTCTGCTCACTCCATGAACAAAGGAAATCTCTGTGCACCAAGAAGGCCAAATGGTAATCAGATGTCAGAAAGGTTGTAGACCGAGATGATAAATGTCACGTAGGCTGCACCACTCACACACTTGTGCCTGCATACGACACACAAAGGAAATAAGAAGGTAGTGAGGGACGGCAGGGGATGGGTTGTTAATCCTCCAACGCTGCATTCTTGATGTTCTTTCCTTCCATCCACCTCTCAATAAAAGCCAATAACCATGTCTAAATAAAGACACAATTACGGTTTGTCATTTAATTTCATTAATTAATTTGTCTCTGTACTGACTCCTTGTGGTTAGCTGCCATGTCTTTGTGGATTCTGCTTTTTAGAGCACATAATTATAATTACTAATGTATTTGATTTTAATCCCTACACACAATAATCATTCATTCACCCATTCACTCATTCATGGTGATGAATGCGTCATCTGTACTGATCCCTTTTCCTGATGGTGTCTCTATGGATTTTCATCTCTCGACCAAATAATCATCAATGTATTTAATTTGATCTGTAGACACAATAATCACTCATTCACCCATTTTCTATTTCATTCATTCATTCATGGTGATAAATGCATCATCTGTACCGACTCCTTTTCATCGCAGTCACAAGATATCATATCTTTGTGAATTATAATTTCTAGACACAATTATTAAAATAATTTATGGTTTAATTCTATTCACTCATTCATTCACTTATTGATTTGTTCATTCATTCATCTGTACCAACTCCAATTCATGGCAGTTGCTAGTTACCACATCTGAGTGAATACCAATTCCAGATATTACAATATGGTTAATGTTCTTTTCATTCTTTCATCTTGTTACCATATCTGTGTGTATGACCCCCTGGAAAGAATAGTTTATCTTCTAATTTAATTTAACAATTTATTGACTCTTCATTCATTCATTTATTCATTCATACACTCAGTCACTCACTCATTAATTAATTAATCTTGAAACAGAGGTGTTATCTTAGTGGCCAGTTACCATGTCTGTATAAATTAAGATCCACTGACTCTGCAATGGTTTAATATTCTGTTTTATTCATTCATTCATTCATTCATTCATTCATTCATTCATTCAGTTATTCATTTCTTCATTCATTCATCTGTACCAACTCCTTTTCATGGTAGTCACTACAGTAGTTACCATTTCTATGTGAATTAGGATTCCAGATATGATGATTTATGTTTTTAATTTATTTTTGAATTCCTTTTCAGGGTAAATTGAGAATCTCTCTTTGATCTGACTTGTATATTTCTAAAATGAGGGGGAAAAACAGATCTACTTACTGTACAATCCCCACCTCTCTCTTTGTGGGGGCTCTACCTGTCTCTACTCATAGTTAAGTGAGTTACATAAGTAAGGTCTGTGTGTTTGTGTGTGTGAAGCAGGGTTACTATCATATCTGTAAAATTTTTGGTACAGGGCCCAGTGCCACCCTTTCCTCTGAAAGCTGCCTTGCAGCAGCGTTGCTGATAGAACACCAGGAAACAGCTGCCTCTTATCGCCCAGAGTCAACAGGTGTCCTTGCGAGAAGGCTTCATGACGTGAATGCTGAACTTCACCTGCTGA
This sequence comes from Thunnus maccoyii, assembly GCF_910596095.1. Taxonomy (NCBI): domain Eukaryota; kingdom Metazoa; phylum Chordata; class Actinopteri; order Scombriformes; family Scombridae; genus Thunnus; species Thunnus maccoyii. The sequence goes on from NC_056552.1 coordinate 11,731,212, forward strand.
TCAGGCCAGCTGACCTCAAACTGCGGTCACGCCACCAGGGAAGAAACCTCTTGCAGCAAGGACTTGTTTATGAATAGCAACGAGGTGTCAGTTGCCCCCGAAGGGGATGTAAAGTATGAACAGGCAAATTACTCATAAAATGGGCCTTAATTACAATTTGTGTGATGAAGTTTATTTTGAGCACAAAATGTTGGCTCTGTTTCAGGACACCATGTGGCCCCAAAGTGTGTCTCATCTACAAAAGTGACATTAAAGTGCATTTGTCCATGAAATGCTGGTGAAGTGTAGCAAAACACATTTTGTGGCTTGAATGATTCAGCAAGCATCACAGTACTGCAGGTTCAGATTTCTTCATTGTATAATACAAAATGCCCTCTGTGGCATGAACTATGACACTTACTGAGCATCTTGTGACATCAGACATACTGTATATTTTCTGCCAGACAAATCCTTTTTGTGCTCAAGGCAAGGCATTTTTTTGGTATTGCACTTTTCACACAGACCATTCAAAGTGGTTCAGAATAACAGAATAAACAACAAAAAAATAAAAATGCATAACAAGCAAAGGAATTAAATAATATACTGGGGATCTAAAAACAGAATAAAGTTTAATTAAAAGCAAAAACAGCGAGGACACATCTTAGATCTTTTTTTCTTCTTTCTTCATCTTCAGATTTTTTTGCAGATCCTTGCAGCATGGTAACTGAACGCATCTTCTCCATGTTTGAAATTAATTCTGGGAGCAATCAGCAGACCAGTGCTGACCTCAGAGGTCAAGAGGGCTGATAAAGCAGAAGAGATTAAGGGATGTATTTTTGTCCTGCACCAATGAGTCATCATCAACCTTCATTTCACCTCTAAAGACCATTGTGGAACCAATCTCATTGTGGAGTTAAAAACATCAGATAAACCAAACGTGTAAGAACTAATGAGTTCAGCAGTGTAATACATAAAATGCAAATAAACAGAAAACTTCTTAGAGGAAAGGAATGAGTACACAGACCACTAAGATCGTGTTCTGTGAAGGCATGAACAAGTAGCATTATTTAGCAGCACTTTAGATGTTATTAGGGCTTGAGGTGCAGCTTTCCGAGAGCCTTTTTAAAAACCTGAGAAAAGCCCCCCTCCAACCTACTAAAAGTAAAGACCTGATGTGGCTGTAGTTCTGAATCCATAACTACACCAAGATTTCTGATTTGGGTTTAGTTCTTGGCAACATACCACACACAGGTTTTGCAGTTATATCCTTATTTAATAGCAGGAAAGTGCAGAAATGCTGTATCATATGTTGCACATAGTTTAACACATCATTAAGCATTTGTTGCTTCATAATGAAATGTATAAACTGGATAATATATGTAATTTAAAGGATTGAGAATAAATGCTGAAAGCCAGACTGTAGTTTGCCTTCAGTTTATTGAGAGCTTGGAACAAGACATAGATTTGATCATCTGTGCTGTTTTTTAATTTTTTTTAATTTTTTATGCACATGCCATAGCTGCTAATTTAATACATACAGTATATATTCCTATTTTGTTGAGAGATTCTCTTACTAACAGCAATAAGTTAGACACACCACCAAAAACATAGGAAATAAACCATTTTACGACAAAACAACATAAATGTAAAGGTGTAAAGGCTAGTGTAGATGCTATATATTACAAAGCAAATGCATTTTTTGGTCCTGACTGAAATATCTCAACAACTACTGAGAGGACTGGCATGAAACTGACATTCAAAAGATGAACTCCTGACTTTTTGTCAAGTGCCACCAGCTGGTTAAAATTTTTTTTATCTAGACAACTGTGAATTACTATGAAATTATAGGTGTAAATATCCATGGTACCCAAAGGATGCATCCAAATGACTTTCAAGATCATTTCATGATTCCCGGAAAACAAACCCTAATGACTTTGGTAATTTGGTTCCACCATAAAACTGACATTTTTTTTCTTTTAAAAATATCTTAACAACTGTTAGATGGATTGCTATGACAATGGTAAACACATGTCACCTACAGATGATGAACTATAATCACTTGTCCAATTACTTGCCTTATGACAAAAAAAGTGCTCATTAGTAAGTGTTAGCATGAAGATGAACATCGAAGATGATGAACATGGTAAACATTATACAAGATTCAAGATTCAAGATCCTATTATTGTTATTCAGCAAAACATCAGTGATGCAAAGCAGAACGAAATTACGAGCATGGTACCATAAAAAATACAGATAAGTATATAAAAAGAGAGCTCTATAAATAAATCTCTCTATAAAAAGCCGAAATAAATAATTTATGTAAATGTACATGATTTACATCATTTTTACAACATGTTAGCATCATTATTGTGAGTGTGTTAGGGTTATTATAGACATTAGCATTGTGCTAATGAGTACAGCCTCACAGCTGCTATGGTTGTAGACTTTTAGTCTTGTTTAAACATGGTCTGTTTTAAAATTTCCATTTCCCTGCTGTCTCCCACACATGCATCTTTATTGCTATTTTGCTGTTACTCCTGTGTTTTGCCTGAACAACAGGCAGTTTGGTAAATAATTGAAAGAAAATTACTGATGGTGATGAAGACATATTTGGAGACCTGATGGCATCAGTTGTGTTTTTTCTCTTGCTGGTGGTCACATAATGTTAAAATTATCTACATAATATAATAGTATATATTTTTTCATTGTACAGTTCATACAAAGAATGAAGCCCAGAGTGCTTTACAATAAGGACACGCAAGTAAAACAGAGAATATAAAACTGTTGAGGAAAGGATAGATGCAAAGTCAGAGTAGTTACAGTAGGGAAATAGAGGCACAAAGAAAAAAGGTAGGCTACAGAAGAGCTTCAATAAAAGTACTAATAAAATAATGACACAGAGAGAGGTTTTGAGCAGCGATAATTTGGCATGCTCCCTTCCTTGTCACCCTCTCAAGTAATATGGATATTTGTATTTGAGGAAAGCTTTTTAGAGTTGTGAGGACAGCGAAAAGATGAAGAATAGGTGTTTGGAATACTGCAAAGTGTGAAAGGAAATGCATTTGGTCTCCAGAGTGAACGCAGTGTGTCCTCTCTGGGCAAGAGGTCTGTATGTGTCAGCCCTTTTCTACTGTCACACATGTGTTCACTCTGAGTCTGGATCTTGTGAAGGTTTTTTCAAGTGAGGCTCTGTCACAGAAGACAGCTAACAATTATCTACTGTCTATGCAGAGTGAAAGAAGTTTCAAACTTATTTGGGGGTCAAATCACATTACTCGCGTAAGTATGTTTGGTTGTTTGGGTTACATTAACTAAGGAGGACACTTCTTGCTGCTCACTGTTTAATGTTGAAAATGTATGCTACATATTAGCGATGCAGTTCTGTTTATTACAAGAATATTATCACTTACCTTTTCCATGACTACAGATCAATTTAGTTTTTTATATCTTTGTGAGGCTGGTGGTGCTTTGAGCTTAATATTAACATCTGCATGCTGATTTAATGTTTAACATGTTCACCATCTAACAAACCATTAACATATTAGCATGCTAACATTTGCTCTTTAGCACTAAATACAAAGTGCAGGTGAGACTGGTAGGAATGTAATTAGTTTGACAGGTATTTGGTCATAAAACATTGGACAATTAAAACTTAATTACAATTTATCCCGAGGGGAACATAAACGTCTGAACCCAATTTCATGGAAATCCATCCTGGAGTTGTTGAGCCATTTCAACTCATTTCAACTCCAAATATATTAACTTCATAATAGCTCTAAAAGAAAGGTCAGGGGATCGCCAAAGAGGAAGGATTAATCTTCTTGGCACCATTAACACTTGTACAAATTCCATGGCAGTCCAATAGCTATTAGATATTTTACTAAAAAAACAAAATGTTAACCACATGGTGGGGCAAAAGGAAAGGTCATGCGATCACTAAAATCAGTGTGGGCTTCATCCTCTGAAGACCATGAACATCATGAATGAATTTGGCAATCCATCTAGTATTTGTTGAGATATTTCTGTCTGGACTTAAGAGGTGGACCAACCAACATTGCTTCCAGCTTAAAAATCAAAAAACTTTAATTGGCAGAATCCTCTGTGTAGGGGCTCAACAGGAAGTTTGCCCAAATTTGGCTTTAAATTGCAAAAAGTGCCCTTCTCTTTCTGTTTGGCCCCACCAAGAGCTAAATCTAATTCTCAGGTAATTGTAGCGTTGGGTCAGGTTCAATTATTGTGTCCCCTTAAACAAATTTATATTCCTTGGATGTGGGACCTTTTCTGGAATATTTTTATTTTTGCTGTCTTCAGGTTTGTTCAGAGCCCATCTGAACGCTTGTTGTAAGATTTTAAAACTTTACTTTTAAGCCATGTTTGGAGGTTGACAGCAGAACTACATCGTCTGCAATTTTGTCTTCTTGTCTAAAGGCTTGGGACCCGGTTCATTATATCCTAAATTATGGGAAAGTTAATTTGCTATATTCAATAATGTGGGGCTGAGCCTTGCTTTTCTGTCCAATTGACACTGCATATTCATGATCATTTTTACCACAATACCACTTTTTGTTACTTTGACACATTGAGGCAAAGGCTTTTGGGAGGTAGACAAAGCAGGGGTGTGTTTCACATTTGATTTCATTAACATAAATGTCATTTAAAGTTCACAGCGGTCTGTGGTGGGACAATTTGGCATAAACCCAATCCGAATTTGGTGTATGGATAGATGGTGTGTGCAGATTGTTAAGTCCTCTGAGACAAAACTATGATTTCAACCTTTATTATTTAATGGCTCGACATAAGTTGACTAGGCTGCAGTAGCTTGCCAAGGTTAAAATAATGTCTTTGTTCTCAGGGAAATGACCTATATTGAGAATCAGGTTAAACTGTGTCACCAAACTGTTTTAAAATTCAAATACATTTCCTTGATCTATATTTTAGCATTTTGTTCAATATGTCATCAGAATTAAAAGCCCTTTCTGTCCATTAAGGGCCTTGTTTGTTTGCATTTAGCTCTAGTTTCATGATGGAAAAATCTAGTGGGCTGTGATTGATTATATCTAGCAATTTTTAAAAGCTCATGTTGTTTGTGGTTCAAACAGTCCTTTGAAGTGAAGAATTCATATCTCTATCTATATCTTGAATCCCTAGCTGCTCTGAAGATGTGAGTGAGAGTGTGTTCTAGTGATTCCTGAGGAGGAGTGTTAGGAGTCCTTAATCTAATGTTGTTTACACGTCTTAGATGTTATTATTATAATTCAAATTACCTTCAATACTGTGGACTAACTTGGAGTTCTTTTTTGTGGTAATGTGCTTGATTCTAATTTGTAAGAGAAAATGTGTTTTGAGGGAAAAGCAGTGCTGTCTGTATTTCATTTATCAACATAATGCAATATAATGAAGACACGTTGTTGATCAATTTTTCTGGCAAGTAGCAAAAACTGAATAGGTAATTAACTTGTTTTCCTACAATATCTGCTATTGCAATACAGTATCTGCTTGAAGCAACTAAAGCTTTTATAGACACTCACAGTATTCAGTTAAGGTCAGGGAAAGATCATGGTTAAAGTTACCATATGGTTTGTTACACCTAAAGGATACACACAATACATTTTGGTGAGAAACACTTCACTCCACAGGGCACCTTTTAAATATAAAATAAGTCCAAAGTGACTTGAAGCAGAGACTCGACTGTACAAAACAAAAAAAACAAACAAAACCACAATCTTTTCCTAATTACATTATTACATTACATTTATTGAGTGATATAAATGACAGGACTTATAAGTAGGTTTGGAGTTATCTGTCTTTTTGACTGTATGATGTTTCTGTGGTCAGGGGCCTGACAGTAAAAGCACTGAAAGAGGCCAGGTCCATACCTGTAATCACGTACACTGGTGTACTGCCTCCTCTGTTGTACCATAATTACAGTATTTCCTGTTGAGGATTCCTGTTGAGGATAATCTCTCTCAGTAGTTCAGTAGTTTAGGGGCACTGTGTTCTCACCTCTAATTTACACCAGTAATTATCATTAAATCCATTATAGCGATACAATGTCAGCGTGCTTGCTCTTCCATCTGAATACTGAGGAGAAGCATGTCCTTTAATCTTCACTAATTAAACTAAGTTACAAATGTAAGTGTTCTGGCATTACGCTTTCCCAAGAATGTCTGACACAGATCTGAACTGTATCTCTCAGCCTTGTGTCTAATTTTCAGGTGTGCATTGTGCTTTCGGTTTGTATGTCTCTCAGCTCAGGGCTGTGTCCTTGAGGTTTGTATCAAAGATGCTCAATTTCACTTTGTTAATGTTAATAGCCCTCCTCTCCTGTTGCTCTGTTGCTTTTTGTTTATTACTTATGTAGTTTTTTTTGTGTTCTTCACCTCCCTGTCATCTGCACTAATAACCTACAACCTCAGCACACTTCTGAATATTGCCACTATAACTACATACCTTTTTTTTTTTTTTAAGTTACACATGATAGCTCCACTTTACCAAAAGACCCTCCGGGACGCGGATCCTAACAATGGAAACAAGCCTCTGCGGAGAAGCAGGAAGACCAGTGGAACACCAAGGAAAACGTTCTAGGGTGCAAAACAGACTGCGTGTGGGAGCACAACGTCCACCCCTGCCCATTATCCTGCTTACAAATGTTCAATTCATGGATAACAAGCTGGATGACATCAGGGCCTGGATCCACTTCCAACGGGACATGTGCTAGGGTAACTGAGGCAGGTGACCTGACGGATGAGGACCGCTCACTATCCTCAGATAGCATATGGAAGCAGGCCATTTCAGGCAATGATGCGGCACTGCTGGCCTTCTTCTGACCTGGACAAAATGAATGCGAGCCTGAAATAGTCCACATGTAAAATAGCAAATATGGCTCAAATATCCCAAATCAAATATGGGCCTTTTTTGGTAAAGATGCGGTAAAGATCAGGTATGTGTATTCTGGATGTCGGCCAGCTCTGGTTTATCTGGTTTGTTCTTGGTTGACATATGGCTTGCTTGTGGCCCAGATCCGGGGAAAAAGGAGCAGACTACCCAAGTGCTGTCAATCCACGTGGTATGTGGGCTAGATGAAAGTGCTGAAAGTGTTGGGGGTGGGCCAGGTCTGGGCAACAGCAATTTTGCTATCTGGGTCTGTCTCAGAGCATGACATGACGAGAGCTCTGAGACAAGTGAACAGCAGGAAGCCCAGACACCATCCCAGGGCAGATGCTAAAATCATGGGCTGACCAGCTAGCCCCAATGTTCACCCCTATTTTCAACCGGTCCCTGGCCCATTCTGTCATTCCTACATGCTTAAAAACATCCTCCATTATCCCCAAGAAGACCAACCCAACCTGCTTAAATGACTACTGCCCTGTAGCACTGACCTCTGTGGTGAAGAAACACTTTGAGAGACTCATCAAAGACTTCATGTGCTCATCTCTGCCCGTCTCATTAGACCCCCTTCAGTTCACCTATCACTTCAATAGGAGTACTAATGACACCATCTCCCATGTTCTCCACTCCATTCTCTCTTACCTGGACAGCAGAAAGGGGAATGATGAGCACCTGCTGTTCATTGATTACAGTTCAGCGTTCAACACTATAGTTCCCCTCAGATTGGTCACAAAGCTCATGGACCTGGGGCTGAGCTCCTCACTCTAGAGTAAAGATATAATGTTTGAAGGATTTCAGTTTGAAGTTTTCTTTTATTATTAAACAATAGTCATATTGAATGTCTTATATTATGAAGTAAGAGTTGTATTGAATTTATATTTGAATATGTTTCTGAGAGTAATCTGATCACATAAGTGTTGCTTGACTTTATTTCATTTCACTATAGTATTAAACTTAAATTCAGTGTAGATGGTTTGAGATGTGTAGGTGATTTAAGAAAGTTGAATTAATGAAGGTTTGATGTCTAGACATCATGAAGTGTTAACATGAAGGTTACTGTTTCATATGTTAATAGAAAAACTGACTTATTATGAAATGAATGTGTAACGCTTAACTCTTTCTTGAATGGCTTCACAATATAAGATAAAAGGTGATATGAAATGTTCAGACCTAGCGACTCTGAAGTGTGAATTTGCGTTTAAAACTAAAACTTAATTCCCTCGTGTTTTTTTGCCATCTCAAGTCGAGGTCAAACCGCTCCTTAAAAGTCTAGAACAAAGGAATTGAATGTTCATCAACAACTCAGCACGAAAACCTTTAAAACACATCCAAAACTCTGCCTGCTTTGATCAAAATTATAAAAAAAGGAAAGCTTAACTGAAGTCAGATGAGCTGGCCTACAGAACTAAAGAAAAATTCTTAATACGTCTGTTTCATTTGTTGTTCCACCAAGTATATGCGTATTTTATCTTTTAACAAGTTTAGTTTGTTTTTTTGTTTTTATTTGTATTGTATTTCCACGTACAGTATTTTATTTTTGAAGTGAACACCCCTGAAGATTTGATTGTAAACTTATTAAACTTTATTAAACTTTATTCGGCATTAAACTCAGGTTACTACAAGCCAACCAAAGCCTGAATCCAAACTTAAATGCCTGAAGAAGAAAATTACTGGATCCCTGTCTGCTTTCTGGGAGCAGTACAGCAAATGAGAGTTAAGCCGACTCAAAGACTCATTCCCGAGCAGCCTGAAACTACATGACTCCTTTCAACCGGTGTTCAACACCCCCGCACCTCTGAAGACTCATCTGTAACATGGACCACATGGTTCTACCAAGCTGTAACTTGCAGCCAACTACCAAAACAATGCTGGACCTGACGTCCCTACAACAACAAAACTCGTCAACAGTAAGGCATAACATGGCTTTGTGATCAAGGGTTGATCTCAAATAACATTAAAATTTAAAAAAATAATTTCTTTAGAGAAGTTGAACTAGTTTTCTCTTAGCATTGCATTCCCTCGCTGCAATACGTCAGCATTGAGTCACACACTTTGTTATGAGACTGATTCATTGATTGATTGACCACAATGAGAATTAAATTCAAACTTTAATATTTCCTCTGGACATTAAAGTTTACTTCAAGGAGGTGGTGCCCAGCTGAGGTTATGTTTTATATCAATGAAGTGTTATGTCACAAGTCTACACACATCACCACCCTGATGAAGAAAGCAAGGCAGCACTTGTATCACCTCAAGCAGCTGAGGAAATTCAAGATCTTCTTCTTCTTCTACACTGCCACAGTAGGGTCTGTGCTCTCTGGAAACATCACTGCCTGGTATGGAAATTGCAGCTCTCAGGATAGCAAAGCCCATCACAGATGTAATTGTAAAAAGACAATTACATCTGATTGACAAGAGCCGTGACACTGTTTACATAAAAGTTGGTAAACTCTTCAAGTAAAGGCATCACCAGGACGGCACTGTCCTGCCTCCAGGACATCTACACCAGGTGGTGCAGGTCATTAAGGACATTCACCACCCCAACCAACTGTTTCAGTGGCTGCCCTCTGGCAAGTGTCTTCACTCCATCAAGGCCAAGACTGAGAGGCTGAGAAGGAACTTCTTCCCTCAGGCCATATGGACCATAAACACACACATTCTGCACCTATTTTGCATTCTGCATCTTTTTGCAGCTCAGCACCTTTCATACTTCACCATTTACATTTGCGTTTTGCCCACTGATCCCTACACCCTGAAAATTGTTTATAACTTGCCACCTATTTCTTACTTATTTCATTTTTACCTTATTTTTATTATGTACATATATATTGTGAAATTCCATCATTTATCCCTGTATATAGATTTATATTATTATTATTATATTAATATTCCATTACTTTTCCATATATGTAGCTTTATATTTTTATTTTTGTACTGCTATATAGCTTTATGTTCGCATTTGCACAGTTGTTGAAGTTGTTGCAATTTCATTCCACCAATGTTGTGTACAATTATGCATGTGACAAATAAAATCTTGAATTTTCAGTGTAGAAATAGCTGTGATTAACATTCTTATGTATCCACATTTGAGACTTGGTTTGGTCTCTGTGGCAACAAATGACTAACATCAGAGTTCTCAACTTCTCAAAGTTCCTGCTAGTTTGTTACGCTCCCTCCTCCTCCCATCTTTCTACATTTATACGCTGGCACTTAACTTGACTAGAGGAACTGTCTTGTCATTCAGATAATTGAATAATACTCATTTCAGGAGGGACTACAAGAGCTCACACAGTTTCTTATTATTGGATTCATGCCCTGTAGGGCTGCATCTTCATTGGTTTTACTCTTATTATTTAATTGGCTTCCCATGCACAGACACGCTCACTTAAAGTCCCCCTCCAGTCAAAAATATGTTTTTCTTATTGTTATCATTCAGTTGGATGTTTGAGCTTCACTGTGCAGAATGATGTATGTGCAGAGTATGATACCAGGGCCACGTTTCCCCTGGCATTAAAATGCAATATGTATCTGAATACTGGATAAGGAAAAAATGCACTCAGAATGCATTGTGATCAGAATGCATTCGGATCTGCCAGACCACATTTGGAGGTGGTCAGGCTTGCATTGTGAAGGGATCTCAGCCAATATTGTAAACGCAATGTGTACAGCATTCACAAGAAAAAAATCATCTCAGTAATTTGAAACGTCACCCAGCTCCACCTCTTCCTGCCAGCTTAAGCAAGCCCTGCATAAGCTACACACATAGCAGTAGCTAGGAGTCATCCTTCACAAAACATGATTTAGAAATGAAGGAATCCATCCGCGGCAGCAGTTTCCTTGACCTGGGATCAGATAATGTATCTAGAGACAGATCACATGTTAAAACCAGGTGTAAATGTGGCCTAGAAGATTATTTTCACGAGAGTTTCTCTGTACTCACTCAAAAATCTGAGTTAAATGGGTACACTAATGAGCATTTGACCTAGGGTCCGGTATGTAACTTACGCAAGTGTGTTGTAAAAACTTGAAGCCTCTAGTGCACATAAACTGAGAGTGGACTTATCAGTGAAGCCAGACACATCTTGTGTCCAGCAGTTAAACTTTTGAAATAAACAACATTTGCGTATTCATAGATTCTGGATTTGTCAGTAAGCGAAAGGGCGGAGATGTCATTTTAAGGATTTTTTTTACATAGTAATTAAACTTTTTTTGTTAAAGAACCATAACAGACAATGTATTATTCCAAGCAGAGGATTTTTATATGCTTTGAAACATGACTAGAAGGGATCTTTAAAGGATATGGCTGGCAATATTCTATATTATTCTTAAGGTCAACAAAGCCCATAAAAAGACCAAAACCAACAACAAATTATTACAATTCTAACAGGTATTGTTTATCTAGTCAAAGCTTGATACAGCTTACTCCTCTGGGTACAGTAACATGTTCCTTTAATACAATGATGCTGCTTTAGCCTCATCTTATCATAATGACAGTAATTCCTGTTGAGGATAATCTCTTTTAGTAATTCAAGGGTACTGTGATCTCAACTCTAATTTACACCAGTAATTATCATTAAATCTATTATAGCGATACAATGTCAGTGTGTTTGCTCTTCCATCTGAACACTGAGGAGAAGTATGTCCTTTAATCTTTACTAATTAAACTAATTCACAAATAAAGTGTTCTGGCATTGAAGGCTGCCCAAGAATGTCTTGCTTATGACGCAGATCCCTTTGTAACTTCTGCGGTTGATATGGTACCCGCTTTTAGATGATATTCTATATCTCAGTGAAGTAGCCTACACTCTTACAGCCTACACAGTTTGAGGATGCTTCTGTCAGCTTTAAGCTGCTGTTTCATCATCTCTGTTTACTGCTGAACCAGTGAGTTGATTATTTATTTCCCTCAGTTTAATTTTCTTTCAGCTCTTCAGTGGGTAAGGATTGGGCATTGGGTAGTGTGCAGTTATTTTGCCTATCAAACTTTCTTGCATGAGACATATTGTTTACAATGATAATGGTGGCAGATTAACCATCATAATTCTTTGTATTTTTTGAAATAATGGGTCATTAATTTCAGGCAGAGGTAGCCAGAAGCAGCCTTCAATTTAGCTAGTTAGTCCTAGTGTTATAAATATAAAGGAAAAGGTAATATCATACATCATCATTCTTGGTGACCGAGGTAGATTTATGCTTTATTGTTCCTTTTTGCAAACAGTATTTTTCACTTTTAACATTACAAGATAAAAGGTTTGTAGGATGAGGACTAACTAGTGTGATTAGCAAATGTAATGCTATCTTGGATAATAAGTTTGGCTGGAGTTGCTGGAACATAAACCTCCCAAATTCCAATAAAGAGCAGGACAGAGCAGGTAAGCTGCTTTAGTTAGCCTACACTCTGATATATAGACATCAGGGGCAAGTTATCTCATAGTAGATGTGCTATTGTGAGGGGTTTTTATTATGTGTTTGTTTGTTTTCACTAACAAAGTGCAGTTAGCTAATGAAATGCTCTTTGGCCTTAGAAGTAACACTGTATTAGGTTATTACAGTAAACTAATTAGATGGGCATGATAACCAGCAAACAAATACCATTTAATCCAATCCTTACACTTTTTTGTCAGTTTTCTTGTTTAAATATATTGTTTTTATTTCATGCATTGTTTACTTTTATTTTCCCAGAATGAGTTTTGGTTCACATTTCTGTGAACTCTTCAGTTATTTTGTTGGTAGCTATGTTTACACTCACTCTGCTATCCTTAAATCTGGAGAACAGGAAGCTGTTTAGAGCAGATTCATATTCTGTTCATAGTCTGCTCATATTGTATGTGAATGCTACCGAAGCTAATTGCATTGTCCTTCACCATTTCACACTATTTATGGACAGTAGAAAAATACGGGCAATTGTAGCATGACCAAGGTTATTTTTGCTTTTAAGCATGTCTGTAATGGTGCCATTTACAATGCTCTCATCTAGTGTTGTAGATATACAGTATTTACCCACACTGCTGTCCTTCCCTTTCATAACTGTGATGTTGCCTGTGATAGATACACAGATGTCTCAATCTGAACTGATATAACCAGCTTCCCTGGTTTAGTTTAGTTTATTCGTTTATTTAATGGGGGCCTTGCACAACACAACCATTGGGCCAGAGTTACAGTAGCTATATAGCTAATTTATCTGTGGTCCCTGGGCAGGAAGATATGAAAAACAATGCAGTGCAATACAAACAGTACAGTACAAACAAAGATTACCAACAGATATTATTTATGTAGTCAAAGCCTGATACAGCTTTCTCCTCTGGGTAACATGTATTTAATCCTGTTTGAGTAACATTTAATAAAACTACAGTACAGTGCCCAGCTATTCTTGGAAATTACTTTGACTGTCAGTTACCTTGACAACTTATTATCAAAATCAGAACGTTTGAGAGATTTCTGCATTTGTGTTTTTGTCCTTGCTTTTCTCACTGGCTTGAAATGGGCGGTGCTCTGCTGGGAAAAAAGGTGATGTCAAGTATTTCTGTGCACTAATCAAATTCATGTCTTCAGTATAAACAAATGGGCTTGGGGCTGAGTGTTACAGACAGGGTAGAGAAGTCAGAGAGTATTGAGAGACAGACTAACAAATTATTGGTTTTGGGTTTTTTTTTATGAGATTTATAAGAAAAATATAGAATAACGCCGGTCTTACCCTTGAATCTACACCATCAACTGCACAAGCTAAACTTTAGTGTCATCAATTGGAAGATTTTGTTGACCCCATCTCTGTGTTGCACTCAAAACTTTAGTATCATATAAAAGCCATAATTCCTGGAGCATCTGAACACTGAATGGTCTCAGGATTGTGCATGAAGAGACAGTCCCCATCTTGATTATTGATGGGGACCAAACGCATGGATCAACAATGGCACTGATGTGCTAATCAATTTAGGAGAGCAAACTAACAATTATCATTTTTGCTTTCTGATGTGTCCTTGATATTGCATTGGTTGTCTGTGAGGAGAATTTTCATCAGACTATATAAGTTAAACATTGGACAAGTGTAGTTTTCTGATGTGATGGCATTTGCCTGCTCTGTAATCTCACTCATGGTAGCTTATTGCACTGCTTTAATTGCACTGCTGCAGCTGGAAGTGGTTTATGTTTTGGGAGGCTGATCAATTTTTCCGACACTCACTACCTGTCAGCTACATTCAGGCTCCATCCTGTTTCCCAAAGTTTGGACTGTGATCCTATATTGCTGCCAGTTTTAGATCATCCCTGCAGAGGCCTGTAGGTGAGGTCAAAGACTCCACATCTGTCTTGTTTACAGCCTCAATTTGCATTGTCAAAGTTTATTGAATTAAAAAAAGGTATCAGCACGTTACCAATATGTAACTACAGCAGTGTGAAAACTTTAAAAGATAATGGTCTAGATGATAGGTCATGTTCAGTAGTACATTGCCAAGTATGTGAATTAACATATTAAATAATTCTAACTACCACCCACTACCACTTTACTGAAACTGTAAAGGGGTTTATTTATATTCCAAGCATACCTCTGCATACAGAAGGTACAATTGTGTTTCATCCTATCCCTGATTTGATGTTCAAGTTTCACTGTGCCTTATTACTTTGTGGTCCATATGCAACTTACATAAGTGTAATGTGAAAACTTGAAGCCTTCAGTGCACATATACTGAAAATTATCTTCTCAGTGAAGTAGGAGACATCTTGTATTCAGCAGTTAAACTTTTGAAATGAACAATATTTGCATATTCATAGACTCTTGACTGAGGGAGATGTTGTAGATGTCTTTTTTAGAATATCTAATCAGGTAACTCAACTTCTATATGGAAAAACCATAACAGACAAAGTACTATTCAAAGCCAAGTATTTTTATATATTTTAAAACATGTCTGGAGGGGATATTTAAATAAAATACAAGAACAAAAAACACTGACATCCACCTACCCTCCAAAAGACAAACAACATAACCATCCCACAGAGACATAGAAAAATAATAACTAATCATAAGTTTCAGAAAATGGAAATGTTTTCAGTTTACTTTTGGATGTGGACACAGTTGTGTGAGGTCTTAGGTCATCAGGCAGTTTGTTCTAGATAACAGGACCAAATTAGCTAAAAGCACCTTCATCAGATCTGGATCTTATTCTTGATGCAGTTAGAAAACCACCATTTGATGATCTGAGAGACTTGAATGGACATTTATTCAGTGAGTTGTTCAGAAATGTACTGGGGGAGGAAAACCATTAACTGCTTTAAAGATGATTTAAGTATGTGTTTGTTTTTGAGTGTACCTGTGACATCTGAATGAGTTGGGGTGTTCTTATTGTTTGTTTGGATAATCTAGCAAAGAGAGCATTGCAGTTATCTAACCTGGTTGAGATGGGGCGGCTATGGCTCAGGAGGTAGAGCGGGTCGTCCACTGATCCGAAGATAAGTTAGATCCTCGGCTCCTCCGGTCCGCATGTCGAGGTGTCCTTGGGCAAGATACTGAACCCCAAATTGCTCCTGAAGGCTGTGCCATCAGTGTGTGAGTGAGTGTGAATGATTAGCAACTCCTCTTGATTAGCAGGCACCTTGGATGGCAGCCTCTGACATCAGCGCGTGAATATGTGTGTGAATGGGTCAATGTGGCATGTAGTTTAAAAGGGCTTTGAGTGGTTGGAAGACTAGGAACCAGCTTCTCAGAGTCAGCTTGAGATTTAATTCCTGCTGTCCTAGTTAAGTTACTGACAGTCAACATAACTTAAGTTACAGTCCAAAATAACTCAGAGGGTCCTGACTTGGTCACTGTCTACTCATATGTGTATATTCCACATATGAGTGATAGGATATACTACATTTCTTTATACTGTTATACAAGTGGGAGCATGTACAAATTAAAAAGCAAAGGTGCAAGAATTGAACCTTGTGGAACCCCTGCGAAAACCTTCGTTTCAGCAGATATGAGGTTGGAGGGAAAACCAGTTAAGAACAGGACCTGTTATATTAACTGAATATTGAAGTCTCTTGATGAAAATATTATGATAAACAGTATGAAAGGCAGTACTGAGATCAAGCAAAACTAAAATAGAAAGTTTTTAACTTTTAAATCATTGTTAATCTTAAGGTCATTAATTACTCTGATAAAGGCTGTGTCAGTGTTGTGATTAGATCTGAAACCTGACTGTAACACATCATAAACACTGTGGGTGGAACAGTAATTATCCAGTTGTTTGGGTATAAGTAAGTTTTTCTAGTATTTTGCTGAGAAAGGGAAAATTTGAGCATGCTTGATAATGCTCAGTATCTCATTTGAAAGACATGGAAAGACAAACACAACAATGCAGTGGGATGGAGTCAAGAGAGCAGGAGAGGACCAGTTGGAGGCATTATTGTTGAATATTGTAATATTATCTAATGGTTGACACTTTGGTGTACAAGAAATTCAAAAGCTTGTCACATTCTACTGCAGAATGAAATTCACTCGGATTGATTTGATAGATAGATTAATCAGTTTGTTGATTGTAGAAGAAAGAAATGAAATGAGAGATGTATGGACTATCTGGAAGATTTCATTTCACTGTTATAATGATAAAGTTTGTTCTGTCCTCCAGCAGATTATTTTCATTATGCTCACAATGTCACAGTTTCATTGCTTTAGGTGATAGACTGTTACATTTTGGTCAGAACAACATGGTCAATAGTAATTGATAAACATATTAGCATTTGCATGAATGTAACACTTCTTGTTTAGTCTTGGGAACAGTAACATGCTATTTAAACTCAAATGATTGTAACAGACTGTTGAACTGTATTGTATCTGAGTTAGTGCTGATATCAACATGAATATTAAAGTCACCAGATATTACTATGTTATCAAAGTCCAAGGTGATTTTGGATGGCAATAGCCAAATTCTTCAGAAACATTTTTAAAATAACATGCTATAAATAGTTAGGTTAATTGGTGACTTTAAATTGCCCGTAGGTGTGAATGCGAGTGTGAATGCTTGTCTTTCTCTATTATATATGTTAGCCCTATGATTCACCAGCGACCTATTCAGGATGTACCCCACCTCTTGCTCAATGTCAGCTGAGATTGGCTCCAGCTACACATGACCCTCTAGAGGATAAGTGGTAAAGAAAATGGATAGATGGATGTTATAAATAGCTGCAACGGTTCCACACCTCCTGCTAACCTGAATGCAGAAGTGTAATTGGCTGGTGATGTTTCAATGAGCGCTTTGTTACCAATTTGATCAAGCCAAGTTTCAGTTACTAAGATACAGTCCTGTCTGTGAGGTAACCTACTACCATTTTAGGCTACATAATGTTTTTATGAGTATAATTTCAAATATGAAATAGCCATTCTTCTAATAATCATTTGCCATCCTCATCCACCCAATTATATACTGTTCTTGATGCATTCTTGGTTTTCATAGAGTAACCTCAATTTCACTAATCTCGAATAATGCAGGTGGCTGTTTCATGACTTAATCCAAGAGGTGGTGTAGAAATGCAGGAAATTTGTTTTTAAATTACAATTTTTTTTCTGGGAGAGAACCCCCAGATCCCCCGCCATTTATATATCTTTCCAAGTTTGCTCCCGCATTTTAATACGTAACCAAGTACCCTTGCTTGGACGTGTTGTCTTTTTTCATGCAGTGGGGGGTGGCTCACGAATTTCAATCACTGAAATCATGGATTTCAGTCATGTTAACTTGACAGGTACACAATGGTCATTTGTCTAATTTTATGAATTCGTCAAGTGTTACTCAGGATCTGTCAGCGTGAAGTTGTAGAGCTGGCCTAAGTAGAGCATGTTTGTAAAGTTAATGCAGCATTGCAGCACTACAGCAATAGACAAGGCCAGAGAGAGGTCGAGTGGGTCAATTTACCACAATTAATGCTCATTTTATTATGAACAAAAATACGTACTACTAAAATCCCATAGGGTTTACATAAAACATACATAAATTCACATACACAAGTCATAAATGTACATTCACACATCCAAGCACATCCATCCACATTCTTACTATTACATTCACTCACACACACCCCTCATCCCCACTCCCTAACCACTACAAACATGAATACACACATGCATTTACACACACACTCGGTGGGACTTTTCTATATTTCAATTTAGTGTCAAGCTTTCCTTTTTGTCAAAGAAGAAGTCATTTGCTTTGATGTTGTCACTTTAATGAAACTGTCAGATTGCATGAATGCACTTTGCTACAGAGAAAGATATCCAGGGGAATGTCTCACTTTTTATGACATTTTATGCACCTTCTCTATACGCTGACGGTTTGTCTCTCCAGTTTTATCGGATATCCCGTCATTGATTTCACTTCTCTCTGCCTGTTTGCTCTGCTGTGCATTGATCTGGCTTTGAAACTGACTTTTGAAACATGTCAGCACCTGAAACTGACTGTTGCCATCTTCAAAATCTGTTTTCTCAAATCATATTAGTCATATCACAACATCCATTCACTACAGCCACTGGTGCTAACTTCGTATTACGAAGCTAATAGTGGGCTAAAAGTGTTTTTCTTTGGCATTTACCTTGTTTAAAAGGAACACGCATGCACTAACATGATGTCTGAGTCAGTTTTGTAAATAATCGCTGATATTGTGACCTTTCATTGTCAACTACATGATTAGGTCAGCCTGATTGTGATAATATTGTGCCAAATCCAGTCTGATCTGCAATGTAATAGATTCTTGTGCGTTTTCTTTAAAACTTTTATTCACAAAAGGGATAGAGACAAAGAGAGAAGAAATAGTACCTCCATCATATAAAGTGGTACTAAAATGGGGCAAGCATTATTTATGAATTCAAACTCAAATGACCAATTTTGCAGGCCAACCATTTCCTTCAACTCAAGTAAGTATGCCCATGGGCACTGATGTCATTGTCTCGTCTCAAAGGAAAGAACCTCATCTGGTCTAGTGCCGATTATGTGCAGTCAGCAGGAAGTGTGCCACACTGCCAATAGCACTGGCTGGTATCAAAAGTGCCACTTTGTCATTAAATAGATGCAACTCATTCACATTGTCCTTTGAATTGAATTGAATTGAATTGAATTGTTTCACCCGAGTTGGAGAGGGTCACCTCATTTCTTGTTTGTCTTATTTGAGAAGCAAGGCCACAAAATGGGGTCAAAGCCTCTAAATCTGGAAACAAATTTAACAAAGTCATTGTGCATTGTGTTAAAATGAGACTTTACAGTATGCAGCCATACTAGCAGTTCTGTGAGTCAGTCAGTTCGCTAACATGCTCACAGTGACAATGCTAAAATGCTGAAGTTTAGCAAATACAATGTTTATCATGTTCAACATTTCAGTTTAGCGTGTTAGTGTGCTAACATTTGCCAATAAGTATTCAACAAAAAGTAAGGCTGAGGCTAGTGGGAATGTTTTGCAGGTATTTACTCATAAACCATAGACGAAAAGTACCCAATTTCATTGCAATCCACCCAATAATTATTGAGAAATTTATATTTGAAAATATAAATGTCAACTCCATGGTGGCGCTAGATGAAAAGTCAGGGGATCACCTGGACTTTCTGTACACTGTAAAATGTTGTGGGAATCATCTAAAATATTTCAATCTGGACCAGATTTATTATAACAGAGTGGCAACATCTCCATTGACTCTGTAAGGGTGTTTTTTCAGTAATGGCTGACCAGGGAGAGGTTGCAAATACTGGCAGTGAGTAGCAGCAGCACTGTAGGATTGCAGTGTTTTCAACACATTTTTCTAAGGTAAGAGGTTGAATTCAGCCACAATTATGACTTATATTTTTAATTTAGCAATTATTATCACAGGATATTAGTAATATGTTTTACATCATTTCCTTACCATCTACCAGTTTAAGACTGTACAAGTCATGAAAAGTAATTTTTTGTTGGTAAATCTGGATGTTCCCTATGGACAACAATCGCTCTGAATCACCACTTTTTGAACTATTCAAAGCTTAATGAGTCATGTGACTTGCTATGTTTTTGACTTGTCGCTAAACTCTCTCCTATGTGGCTCTGGTCTGGACCAAAGTGGTGGATCAGTCAAGAGACAGATGAACATGATCCCTAGACTTATGTTTCTAGCATGGCTAAGTCACAAAAAAACTAACTGCCCCAGATTTTAGCCTTAGTTTTAAATTTTATTCAGGTACCCAAAAAAGTCAGATTGTCTTTTTCATACATCAGTAATCAGACTGAATAGTTTTGAAACGATTTTAACATATCATACATGAAGATATCTTTGAAAATGTTTTATTTGCCTGAAAAACAGGAGGTTATGCTTATTGAATATGGTCACACTGCTTTTCACAGTTTCAAAACATGATCCATCAGACTGCTGACATGTTATGCAACATAATAATCCACAGTGTCATGTAACACTATCATACCTACAGTACATTGTTAACAAAGTGCAAATGGAATTTCAGTTGCGAACTCCTCTCATTAAATTGGCTTGTGCTACTAGTAAACATCTACAAAACAAATATCCAATAGAGAACCTGCAATATAATATATCATGGGACCAATAAACATAGGAGCGAGTTCATGCGCATAATAAGGTAACCATAATACAGTTGTCACCGTGATCAAAATCAGGGAACTCTACACACTCTCTGTGTGCTGAATTGGATGATCTTGAAGATGCTTCTGTTCTCCTGCATGGATTTCAAGGACCTCTGCTTCTCCAATCCTCTCTGCAAGAGAGCACTCATGTCAGAGTCATACAAAGCCAGTCATTTTACGTTTGCCACGGTTCCATCAGTTTTATTCAGAAAAACTGAAAATGAAAACTTGTTATGTAAGAAGCTTATGTAATTGTTTCCTCTGAATATTGTGGTTCATTCTTATATCTATTGTGAAAACCGCTCTTTCTGGCAGCATCCTGCTTGACATAAATATAGATAATTTGACAATAGACAAACCTTTTCCTATTGTATGGCTTATTTCCACAACAGGGGAAACATTTTGTCCACATTTGGTTATCCATGAATATATAATACAGAAAACGTCAGACTCTGCTGCAGGAAGGCCATGTAAAATCACAGCTTTAAGTAAATGGACTGTATTTGTATAGTGCCTTTCTAGTTTTTCGACCACTCAAAGCGCTTTTTACACTACGAGTCACATGCACGCATTCACACACATTCATACGCTGAATGGGTACAGGGGCTACCATGCAAGGTCCCAACCTGCCCATCAAAGGAATCTAATCATTCACACACTGATGGAACAGGGGTTCAGTATCTTGCCCAAGAACACTCTGACATGTGGACAGGAGGAGCCGGGAATCAAACCGCCAATCTTACAATTAGTGGACGACCCACTCTACCTCCTGAGCCACAGCCACCCCAGTGCAGTGTCATAATTGTAAAATGCACATCAGGAATACACTATAACAGGAATACATAACAACATTTAACAAAGCCAAAGCTGAATTCATATTCCAATACTATGGAGTATAAAAATACCCAATAGCTTTCATTTTCTCCCTCTATAGCATCTGCTTTCAATAATGTAGAGTACAGCTTTTGTGAAAAAGAATAATTGAAAGACATCCAGTCATGAAGGATAATCCAAAACAAATTCACTATAGAGAAAGCACATTTCAAAAAGGAAAAACAAAATTTCAAAACAGGAGATGGCAGATTAATTTTAATGATTTCTAGGACCTCCTTCTCCATCAAAAAGATGTCAAATGAAAAGAATCTATACTGTATATATATTTAATTAATTTAGCTTAAGTGAAATGTGAAGACCATGGGAGGATGCCTGCATTAAAAGGGAAGCAAAAGGAAAAACATGTTCTGGTACAATAATGAAGGGCAAGAGTGCATTAAGAAGAGGAGAAATAGTACATTTAGTTACCTGGTTTATCATTGCTGAAAGTTTGGGTCACTCTGTGTGAGCTATGGAGATAAATGGAGTAAATAATGTTAAACACATTGAGCTTGAACATTTTCTGAACAGAAAAAAAAGCAAATGAAAATTCGAGAGATCACCCAGACCTCGTTCTCTGTGGTTTTCTCCACAGCTGGTTGAATGGTGGACCGTAAGCCGGTGGAGATGCACCAGGATGAAAAGCCTGAAGCTGCTGGAAGTTCTGCTGATGATGGCCTGAGAGGTCCACACCATCCAGAGCATGTTTGATCATCCCCATCACCAGGTCTTTCTCTGAGGGTACATCACATGACATAATACCAAGAGAAGAGTTCAGTGATTCTTATCATCAGCAGCGGTGCAGCCTTCCACCACAGTAATTAAATGCTTTTGCAGTTTTTAATTTAAATAAATGTATTGACTGATGCAATTAAAAAGAAAACTATAAAGTAATTAAATGTATGCTTTAACATTTGAAAACTGAATATGTTAAAGCAGTAGATGAATGAATTATGAGATGGAATATGAAGACACAACAACAAAAGTAAAATTTTAAAAACTCTTCAGAAGTATTTGGCAAATCAGTTCAGAGGTTCTTAATTTCATTCATTATCTAAAAAGTGAAAAATGATATAATTATGGCACAGATAATGATCTTTTTTGTAAACACTTTACCAGTTTTTTCAGTGGCAGTATTTCAATGTTAATTTAATTAACCACTCACCTAATTAACTGAGTGCATTGCATTCTGGAGGCTTCAAGTTTTCACATAACACTTGTGTAAGTTGCATAGTGGATTGTGATGCCCAGAGACATTTTCAGTCATCAGCAGATGAATTTGAACACAGTCTTCTAGTGTCAAACTCTGCACATACATCATTATGCACAGTGAACCTCAAACATCCAAGTGAAGTCACAATAGAGTTGTGAAGTCTGAGTGGCAGCTGGTTTTGGAAGTGTTTTTTACCATTATATATTCCCATTTCAATTAATTCTTTAGATGATATCTTTATTGTTACTTAACATAGAAACTTGGGACTCTCCCGGATGATGTAAGACTTTATTATGGCCAGCAGTTTTAATTATTTCAACTTGGTTTCTCATTTGTCATTTTGGCATGGTGGACAGGTCTTAATACTACAATACCCATGAGCCTCTGCTGCTGTTGCCATGGAGGGGAGGCTAATCAGAGGCGTGAATTTGAGTCATAACAAATTCAAAATGCTTCATTGTTGTAGTTGAGAACAAAACACAATGACATAGTTTTCTTCTTTACCCACAATTGAACCAGAATTTAAAAGTGAATCGATTTAATCTGCAGATTGTTTTCTCAACATTGTAGTTTCTACCCGCTGTTAGCCACGCAAGTAACAGAACTTTAAGCTTAGTGTTTTGATGTTTCTTGATGAAATGCACCTTGAGAGTAGCAGTTAACATCTAACCCGAAGACTTGTACCCACTTATACTAAATCTATGGAGTGTCCCTTTAATGCAATTGTGAGATGTTTTATTGTTAAACACCCCTAACCCTGTATTGAAATATAAGCTTGCTAACAGAGGTAATGATTCAAGACATGCCTGAACTGACAGTCTCCTGCTAACCTTCTGAATAATTCTTATTCTTATCTATGTAATTATAACACTAATGCACAGATATCTCAAAATTACTGATACTACCTTTTTGCATGTAGCATCTAAAATTTCCAAATCTGCTGTTTTTATGCATAAAGTAACTATTTATGTGAAATGGGGGTAACAAAAAACATTTTACCTCTTTGTCCTGCAAGCAGAAGCCACTGCTGGACTGTGGACAGGGAATCTGTCTGCAGGATCTGACAAAGTAGCTCCAATACCTGTCAAGAGAGTAGGACCATGATAACATTAACTTCCAAACCACATACAATCATCTTTAACTTATTAATGAATTTCTCAAGACACACGGTGACAGCTGTGCTGGGGGGGTAATTTCCATCAACCAAAAAGCAAATGCTGCATAACCTTTGGCTAAAGCTGTGCACTCTGGAGAATCCCTGCAGTGATGGAAATTTCTTTTTGATCTGCCAGTAACCCTTCTTCTCTGAAATAAAATATTACATAGCTGTGCCTCATTTCAACCCCAAACTACCCCAAATGACATTTCTGTGCCTGTAGAAGAGCTCAAGATCATTGGAGGAGTATTTCACCATGAGTTCTTGATCATGGAAGAGTTGAGGATACCCCAGGCACTGGGAATGGGATCTGCGCTGGTAAGACTTGGTGGATGGAGGGATGATTCTCCCAGTTACAGCTGAATATTGGGTCTTTCGACGGACAAATTCTTCCTCAGTTTGGTCCTGGAATATATTGACAAAGTTCTAAATTAACAAGAGCCTACAACCAGGCTGTACTTTGAGCTAAATGCTAAAATCAGTCCAACATGTTAACATGTTCAAAATGACAATGCCAACATGCTGATTTTTAGAAGATATAACGTTTACCATTTCCACCATCTTAGTTGAGCATGTTAACTTGTTCACAATTGTTGATTAGCAGTGAGCACAAAGCTGAGGCTGATCAGAATATCAGGTATTTAGGTATGTATAGTTTTGAACCAAAGTACTGGACAGATTCAAAATGTATTATTAAATTTTGTTATTACAATGAATTACTAGTGTAACATGAATGCCTGTACCAAATTTAATGGCAGTCCATCCAATAGTAGTCGAGAAATTTCACTCAAAACCACAAATATTAGCCTCACAGTGGCGCAAAAGGAAAAGTCAAAGTATCACTAAATTCAGTACGTTGGGACCATGGATGTCTGTGCAAAATGTCATGGCAATCCATTTAATAGTTTTTGAGGTTTTTCAGTCATGGGATAAGTGGTAGATCAACTGACCAATAGACCAACATTGCCATCACTTGAGCCACACTGCCAGTGTGGCTAAAATCAAGGCAATTAATTAAAAACAGATGTCAGGAAACATGACATTACTGTGAAAATCATAGATGCAATCACCTCTCAATCACCTCCTTTTCATAGACTCTACCCGGTAAATTGTGATAAAGCTAATACTAAAACATTTTCCTTTAGGCATAGTGGATAAGTGGATTGTTAATCTTATTTAGTTCTTTAATTTCATACCTCAGAAAATGTCTTCAAGAGGTGTCTGCAAGCCCTTGGGTAATTTTTGCCACCACGGCATATCTTAATTTTCAGGTAAATCATCATCTATGCAAAGAGAGTGAATGCAGGCAGAGTATAATATAAATGCTGTGGTTTATTATTGTTTTTACCAGGTTTTGTTGACTACATGTCCAGCATTGCTATTTTGAAATACTTATACTGATATTATTTGTCCCAAAATTTGCTGAATATAATTGAAAATGCAGTTTCAGGCAAACTCATAAATGGGTAAGTATTAATTTATTGCTATTTTAATTTTTTTTAAAGTTGTATGAAATTGTTAAGAAAGCTAAGGGTGAAGATTACTGCGCCATTAGGTAACTCTGGATATGTTTCAAATCACAGCAATTACAGCAACACAACTACCTCTTTTTTGTCCTTTTGTGCTTGAGAAGACAAACTGACTTTGGCAGCCAGTTCTTTAAGTTCATCTCTCCAGGCTTCAGAAAACAGAGCTGTGAAATAAGGAGAAAAATGCTTGAGGCTTAATGGGATTCTTCGAAGGCAGAATTTTGGAAAAGTAAAGAGGAAATTTAGTCGCTATGTGTGTATGAAAGTATACCTGATTTGTGTTTGTTACCGCTGACTCCATAATGATTCTGAGCCAGCGGAAAAGCAAAAGATGAATCAGTGGCTTTTCTGTGGACGTGGCTCTTGAGAAGTGGATGAGGAAATAATGATGAGGTGACAAACCAATCATCTCTCACCATGCAAACAGGCCTACCATTAAGTCCTGTGGGAGAGAGTAAGTCACACTATTCATACAGTAGTTCAAATACATGAAGTGAAGTGCTTCAGAAGTATGGGACAATCAAAGGAATGCCCTGAAGAAATAAAGCCTGTAAAATCCCTGCTGAGACTAAAGGTGACTTCTCAGGGATGAAACCTACTTTTTCTGCCAATAACGCAGCCGTTTCTTTCATGTTCCATATTGCTATTCTAGGTGCCCATACAGCTGCTTGTTAAATATTCAAGGTAACTTCTGAATAATTACTCATCTCAGGAAGGGACGGTTCTGCAGAAATGGCAAAATAAGGACATTATTTTTAAAGCAAAGTTAGTAAGACATTTAATCTAAAATAACTCATTAGATGCAGTCAGAATTAATTAGTACATAAATAGACTCTTGTGTGTCCCAATAAGACACTGGTAAAATGTGGTAATGAGAAAACTACGAGTGAGATTGTCATGCCCTCCACTTCTGCCTCCTCCTCCTCCTAGCCTGCAATGTGTGTATGTCTCTCTCTCTCTCTCTCTCTCTCTCTCTCTCTCTTTCTCTCCCCTTCCTTGTGTCTGTACTTAATTGCAGGCGTGGAAACAGGTGTGCAGGAGTCAGGCAACCAGCTGCTATCCATCATTAGTCCTGCATAAATATCTGGTTCAGCCACCATTTCATCACCAGATCGTAGACTCTGTTACCACGGTCAGTCACACTTCTAGCCCTTCAAGCCTAACTACAGCTCTGTTGCTAATCAACATTGATAATACCCTTTTTTCTCTGTGCCTGCAGTTTTGCCTCCGCCTGACTCTGACTCCTGTCTCCAGCTTTCCTGCCTCGTCGGTGCAGCACAACACCCTGCTCTCGGGGAATCCCTCTGCCTGGCTCCCCTCAGCATTCCCTCTGCCCAGCTTCATGCCAAAGTCTCAGCCCCCGGTTCCAGCTCCTGCCCAAGCCCTTGCCCCAGCCTCCCAGCTACCACCTTGCAATAAACAATCTTCCAAAACTACTCACTGCCTCCTGGCTCAGAGTTCTGCACTTGGGTTCACTGGCCTAGCCCCAGAACAGAGATAGAAAGATCATCTGAGGTGGGCAGTAGACAACTATTTAAAATGTTTTAAGCAATTTAATTTGGTAATTTTGTACTTAAAATTCATATTAACTGATATTTTCTGGCCATTTGGGGCAGCTGAACAAGCTGTAAACATAGCATTAAGATATTGTCAATGTCATGTTAGAGAACAGTTCCCTATTAACACATTCAGCAGATATGAAACAACATTAGCAATCATTTGGAGTCCACTATTAACTCTCCTTTGAGCTCTGTTTGGGTCTCATCACTTCCTGAGAAAAATATTAAATGTTCCTCTTTTTGTGGCTAATTTTTCAACACTGATAAAAGCAGTGAGAGTGAACCAAAATGGGGCCAAAACAATGAGCAGAAAAACACTAAAATGCTCTTAGTCCAGTGTTTTTTTTTCTGTGAAATGCAACTTGTCAGGTCAGATATTAGCAAGCAAAAGTTAGCTTTGTCAGTTGGTTCATTCACCTGGCTTACACAAGTTAGTAGGTGTAAATATTTAATAACAACTAATCTCTACGTCCATTTGTGTGGCGCAACCGTGTTTTACAATAATAATAATAATAATAATAATAATAATAAGGTGTTTTAATATACTTATAAACACTTACATTGTAACAAGTTGTAAATACAAACAGCTGGAGCAACCACCTACAGATTTGTTTTTAGAAAAAAAATATTATATGTATATTTAACCATGCTCCACGTTATAGAGCAGTAATATAAAATATAAATAATACACAATCATAGATGGTATAATTTGATAAATACTAATTGCTCCATCCAGCAGCACAAGAAAAGTAAACTGAAAGTTCACATTGAGCTCCAACAAAATTTTGTAATTATTTGAAAGCAATTTTGAGAACCTAGATGGGAACCAGAGATATCTGCAGACTTCATTTCATCAGAATACTCCTCATTTACTGAAGTCATGTAGTTTGGGGAATCATAAATAAAGGCTCAAAACAACTGCTGACATCTGTACTGTATAAATGGAAGACAAAACACATGAATTTATTGTAATTTAAGGAAACATATTGCAGGACATAATTCAAGTTTCAATTCAACATGTGGGGAAAAAAAGCACATGAAGTTCTTCTGCTGCCCAGAGTGCTGTGACTGCTCTCTCACCTTGAATATGCCTCACTCTGTGTGGATGAGGGTTGTGCCTGGAGAAGAATGAGTGGTGACTCAAGCTACCAAAGCGCGGACTGTTTTTTGTCAGCATCTTGGTAAATTCAGGGGTGAATGGCACTTGATTCATTTGACTGTAGCTCCTCTCTCCTGTCGTCCCACGGCAGTCTGGACTCTGTGCAACCGACATATCTTGGAGTGACAGCTGGAGGTTTTGTCTAAATCTGAAGGAATAAAAGACTGTAAAGTTAAGTCCCTTTATTAAGTGATGTGATAGAAATACAGACACTTTAATATGTTGTGATGGCAGAGTTGTGACAACACATGCTAAAAAAACACTTCAACTAAAACATAATAAGGAGCAAGACAGAGACCACTCAGATTTGATTTACTCCAAAGATAACTCTGCATTTTAGATTTGATCAAGAAAAGTAATTGTGTTCCACCTAGAAAAAAAATCTACAAGAAAAATAAGTTTAGTCTCAAAGAAAAACAACTAAAGAACCACTTTACCTCTGAAAACAGCCTCCAGCTCAAAACCGTTGGTGCTTAATGCTCTGTGTTTCCTTTGTTGCTAGGAAACCTGAACTAAACAAGACACAATGGCATCTGTGCACAACCAGTTAATTTAGACATGATTTGCACATGCCACGCTGCTATAATTGAACTATTCTATGATGTTAAATTAAAGAACTCGACTATGAATCAGTCAAGTGTAAAACTAGTTTCCATTTGCGAGCAGCAGCCATTCTCATTTTTGAAAAGCTTGAAATGAAGTTGAGGGAAGAGAGAAAGGAGTCTATATGAACATCTGTGAGTGACGCACCTTTCACCTCACCACAATATGTAATAGTTTACCAAGGTGCCTCAGCGTCTATGGTGGCATATGGATGTGAATATTAATGTAACTCTGAACCAGAATGAATAATCTTTTAAGGATCCTGCTCCATCTGGCTTGTGTCATCCATGGTTCTTTGTTAAAGCTCAGTTGACATTTTTCAGTCTAGAAGGGGTGATGCTTTACAAAACAATGTAATATGTACGTAATGAGGAAGTGCTTACTAATTACTGTGACATTTACCTGAGTCAGAGATAACCAGGAATGACCCATATATATATAAAGTGATCAGTATGCGGATCCATTCATTAAGGGCTGATAAGGGAAACATGATAAAACAACATCCATAATTGTATCTGATTTCATAGTAGAGCACTTTTCTTTTTATTCTTGCCCTGTTCAATACATGAGGCATTCCGCATTAGCAGCTTTTCAATAAAGTTTATAAAAGATTTTATTCATTTTCACTCATTTGTTTCTCAGGGTCAACTTCAACATCAAACTACAGTGGGCGCAGGTCTCTGCTTTCATTTGTCGCGTGGGATGTTTAAGTCACTGTGAGTCAGGTGCAATCTTTGATCGGGTATTGTTAATGAAATATTTACAGTGAAAGGCTTGCAAATGAATGCTGTTTACATAACCATGTCTCTACCTTTATGCAGAATGCCAGTTTCAAGTTTCAAGGTCTTTATAGTAACATCTCATTACACAAATAAAAGAGAGTAATGCAGTAATGCATCGATCATGCAGTAAGGGGAAAAACAAATATTTAAAATAGTAAAAGCAATAGTGATAGAGTATAAAACATATGAGCGTATGTATGTATTTTAAGTGTGGTGTGCATATGTCCTACCTGTAATATATAAATAAATATCTATATGTGTATATTATATGTGTATGTACAAATATATGTGCTTATGTATGAGAGTGTGTGTTTATGTGTATGTACATAATGTATATGTGTGCTGTGTGTGTGTGTCTGCTGACTCACTACTTGATGTCGGCCTGTCAGGAAGTCCAGGATCAGTTTGAATTCAGTCAGTTATTACAATGGACTCCAACTTTCACCGCAGATATACTTATAAAAATGTCTTAAATTACTAATGCAGCATAATCCACCTCTCTGCTGTCAACCAAACTGTTGTATTTTTGCCAAAATACTGCCATTCTTCAAGCTCAAAAGATCAGCTAGAAGTAGAATACCCTCTTTTAATTGGTTGAGAGGTTTGACAAATCTACTGTAGCTCGCTAGTGTGAGCCAGGGTAGTGCTACTTGCCAATAAACAAGCCAAAGTCCAATTAAAATAAAATTAAATAAACCCTAAAAAATTAGCAGTAAAATATGAGCAATGCAGAGTAGCAACATTATGATCAGTGCACACATTGTAGTGATATTAAAGTAGATTCTGGATGTATTCTTAAAAAAAAAGGATTTTTTCATGATTTATGTAATGATTCATTATTTTGGGCCGTTAGTAACATTAAGCTTGGTAGCTTTTGACAATGTAGCCTGAATCCCTGTAAAATATGTTTCTGGCTAAATGGGTTTCCTAGGACACTGATGTGTTAAAAAAAAAAACAAATAATACTGTGTGCAGGACGTATTATCCCAAGATTAAATTAATAGATGACAAAAGCATGTTTATAAGAGTGCATCCATTTATGGTAATAAACTTGGCCATTAGTCACAAACACAGCTGAATGGGCTTATCAGTTTGTTTTTGTAGTGAGTCGAATAGTTTCGATATTCCTGCAGATCTGTCTGGAACACCAGACCAGCTGGCTGTGACAGAATTGGCAGAAAACATGCATTAAGGAAGTGGGTCACATCTTCACAATGCTTTCTCCAATCATGATCAAAATTACACAGTGGGGAAGAGTCTTTGTAGTACCTGTGTGCAGTGTTTGCTTGATGTCTTTTTGCTTAGTTCCCCCTAATTACCTCTCACAACTACACATTTTGTTGTTGAGGTATACAGTATGTCCTCAATTTCCTGTGAGGCAGTAAATCAGTGACTTAAAACTTTGCATATTTTTATACTCAGCATAAGTGTTTTTGAAAAAAGTCCATATTAATGGTCTCTATTAGAGGCACTATAATTCAAATTTTAAATATTTAGGCATGTGTAGGTGTACATTTTCCACCAACCACTGCAAAGACCATTTAAATTCCTGCATCCAGTAACTCGGGCTTGGCCATATATTCCAATGACCATAATTATTGTGCCTTATTTTCTCAACAAAATTGAAATGGATTTTTCCCCCTTTAAAACAAAGAATTACAAAAATGTCTTTTAATTGTCAAAGTCTCCATTGAAACACTATTACTGCTATTACAAAAAAAATAATCACAGTGATTCCTGGCAGCAGTGCCTCTGTCTCGGTCGGGCTAGGGACTAAGAAAGCCGTATTTTCTGGTGGGAAGCTGGTGAGGGATCATGTTGTCACAGGGGCGGCCTGTGGCATAGGTCACATAGGCAGTGGCCTAGGGTGCCAAGTGAGTGGGACGTTTTGTTTTCTGTTTAAAATAAAAACATATCTGTCAATATTTAGGTCTGACAATACAATTTTCTTTCAGCAGGGTCAATCACACTAATAACATTTATAATAGCTTTTTAAAATTTAGATGAAAATTCAATTTAAAACCCTGCCTAGGGCACCAACATGGTCTGGGCTGTCTTGTCCCTAGTGTGGCCAGTTTTAGCACATCCACATCCTGAAATAATCCAACACTTTTTGACCACAACCATCTATCTGTGACCTGAAGTTAGTTGCCTAACCATAACCATATCTTAACCATAGTTTATTTGCCACAACAACGCTCTTTCCTGAACTTTAATAATAACATAGCATGCACAGATATCAGTGAGAAATGTATTTTTTAAAAGCTGGCACTTAATGTTTAACAAAATTCTAACGCCATGCTAGCAACACTGAGGCTGTACTGAGATCAGTGGTTCTCAAACTTTTTCACATCAAGGACCCCTAAACTTTTGATAAGATTTTGTCCCAGGGTCCCCCATCTGATAAGATTTTTGCTTTTAGATGTTTTATTACAGAAAGTGTATGAAACCCAAGACCAAAACAGTCATACATTCTGTCATTGTTTTACTTATGGATGGAATTATAGTAAAAATTAATTATTCCCCATTTTGCTTGGGACGCCCTGGAACCCCCTCAAGGACCCCTCGTCCACTTACGCACAGTGGTGCTTTAAGTGCTAATGTCAGCATGTTAATATGCTCACATTTGCAATGCTAACATGCTGATGTTAAGCAGGTATAATGTTCACCATGTTCACCATCTTAGTTTAGCATGTTAACATGCACTTATTAGCACAACTGAGGCTGATAGGAATGTCTAGTTTTGTAGATATTTCATGAACCAAAATATTAAACAAATTTCATAATAATACATCCAATAGTTGTTGAGACATTTCACTAAAAGTCACAAATATAAACATTGTGGTAGCTCTAGACGAAGGAAAAGTCACAGGATCACCAATGTGATTAGGATTCTGGTGAACCTGAATAGTTGTTGAGATACTTCGGTGAGACTGACTGATAGACTGACAGAGTGACAGCAGTTAAAAATTATGATGATGTTTGGCAATATGGGCTGTTATGCCCAGGCGAAGCTCAATTCTGGAAGGTGAAAAGAAGTGGCTGGTGACATTGTGTGTCATGGATATAGCATGTTTCTGTCTGCAGCTCTCCACAGGCCAACAGTACAGGTTAGGACTGTGAGGGCATAGGGAATTTGAAATTTTCAGACTGTGCAAAAACAGGTGAAAAAACACAAAGTAAGCAAGGGGTGGATTTAGACTATATTTCAGCAAAATCAGACAGTGTGGTTGCCATGAGTGAATAACCTTTGCAATGGCATCCAGTAAAGCATATTTCCATTTGCTGGAATGATTAAAATTCTGTCAGCATATTTCAAAACAATCAGGGGTGCTTACAGGTGATGATATGTTTTCCCAAGACTATAATTTTATCACTGTTTATTTTACCCCTGTCTTGTTTGAATCTAAAAACAGAAAACGCATATGATAATTTAAGTGTTTTGTTTATCTTCTCTTCTTCTTTATATCTTCTCTTACACGACAGAGACAGACTAGACCTGTCTAGACTAAATAATGAATATTTTCTTCCTCCTTTTTTTTAAATTGAAATTGAAATTTGTTAAAGTTTGCTGAGGGGAATTGTTATGTCTTCTCAGTTAAATGATTTCCACCTTGTTGGAATTTTGTCTTACTTGTATGTGACAAACTGTAGGTCTCTGCCTGTCTTTGTGTCCCCAGATGCTACATATACCGTTGCTGATTTATTCCACCACCAGCAGGTTTATTCGTCTTACAAGGGTCTTCATTTCCTTGTGACACATTTAAACAGATGTTCTGGTGAAAAAATTGATAAAATATACTGTATGGAAGTTTTGCAAATCATTGTATTTTGCATAGAAACTAGAATTCAAAGTAGAAAACGTTTATTTAACACAAAATGAGAAGAATGGGTCTTTGTAGTTTTTTAAATACATTTACATGACTTTGTTCTATTTGTTTTCTGATTAAATTTTTTATTGTATTTAATTTAATTTATTTGTGTTATTCATGCAATGTCTGTGTGTAGCATAGAGGAGGCTATATATGACAGCTCCCCTTCTTCTTCTTTTTTTTTTAGTTACTTAGGGAACAACACATTTTCCCCCTAAACAGCAGACTGCAACAATATACTAGTACTAACCAAAATGACACTAATTTACATTAGGCCTTCCCTTTAAACTTAAATATGTGATCTGTAAACATTTAGCTTTCTTCTTTTGTAAACACATTCTTTCTGTAAACTCAATTGCAAGTGTCAATAAAACTTAACTATTTTCTTTCAGAGAGCTCTATGCAATGACCTTAATTGAAACCATATCATATTATGTAACATCAGTGTCTCTCTTTAACTGTTCAATACACAATGCACAAATGTTCCAGCAAAAACAAGATGCTGTAATTAATTAACCTTTTTGTCACAGCCTCTCTTTAGTTTCAGGTGCTTCTATATAACTCCTGTTATGCATTCAGTGTGAATCCGTAACTAAGGGACGCTCTTTTTCTCCCAACGAATGTAAGAGTCTGAGCGAGACTGGTTCTAAGAGAAGAGCCTGTTTGAACTCCAACTGCAAGAGTTGGTCTCACAAGAATGGAGCAAGCAAAATCAAGGTTCTGGGACAGCTTTTAGAGGTTTGATAATAGTGTCATTATCGAACCAAGGACAAGAAGAAACATCACAGCAAGGGACATTGTTCATCATCACAGGACACTTTTTATCTAGTTATTGCACACTGAGTGTTGTATAATACATGCAATACATTTATTTTTCAGTGGAAATGTTTTCAGTGCCAATACATGTTTCAGTGCCAATACAACTTTTTCCAGTGTTTCAATGCCAATGTTTCCTTTTTCAGTTCAGGTTTTGTTTTCAATGCCAAATTTTATTTTTGATGCCAAAATTTAACTGTTGCTGTTCTGGCCCCAAACCCTCTTCCCCTCACTCCCGCCTGCCCGCACAAGAGCTACAAGAGCATGGCCAGGTCGCTTACACACACACATACACACACACACTTTCTTCTACTTTATATTATTTACTGTTTTTATTAATAAAAATTTAAATAGACAGAGTTTTTCTCTTGCTAGGCTTTTTCAGTGTAGTTTTTATCTTTTCACTTAATACCCTACACCACTGCACCACTATCTGAGCATAACATGTTTCAGCTTCTGTGAGATGCCTGGAACAGTATGCTACTGGCTTCCATTCCCTATCCTGGACCTGGAGGAGCACACCTCCCAGTCCATAACTGCTGGTGTCAGCTGAGACAGTTGTGGGTCTGCTGAAATAATAATAGGCGAAAACTGGTGCATTTGTCAGCAGCACTTAAATGTGTTTGAAGGCAGATTGTTGTGAGTGGCCCCAAGTCCATTCTTTGCCTTTCAGAAGTACATACAGTGATTGACTTATTGTTGAGTGGCTGGTGATGTACCACCCCAGGTAGTTCGCCATGCCCAGGACTCTTTTCTGTTCCTGAACATTTACTGGTTGTGAAAGCTTGCAAATGGCCTCTACCTTGTCAGAGTCAGGCCTGACCCCTGACTGGTCAATGAGATGACCCAGGAACTGCAGCTGGCTCAATCACTGGCCTGAGGGAGCATTTCTCTTTGTTGAGTTTCAAGCCAGCAGACTCGATGCACTGCATTACATTCTCCAGCCGGGTGTTGTGTAACTCCATCAAGTCCCCATAGACTAAGATGTCATCCATAAAGACCTCCACACCTTCCAGCAACTGCAGAGTCTTCATCATCTTCCTCTTGAAGATTTCAGGTGTGCTGAAAATCCTGAGAGGTAGCCATTTGAAACAGTATCTGCCAAACGGCGTTATGAATGTTGTCAGCTTACAGCTGTCAGGATAAAATAGAATTTGCCAGAAGCCACCGGCAGCATTGAGAGAGGAGAACACAGTCGTGCCACTTAGCTTAGCAGTTATTTCATCTGAGGTAGGTAGGATATACTGCTTTCTTTTCACTGATTCATTCAGCTTCTTCAGGTAGATGCAGATCCTGAGTTTGCTAGTGTTCTTCTTCAGAACTGGCACCATCGGCGCACACCAGTCTGCGTCACCTGCTCAATGACACCATTGTTCTCCATTCTTTGCAGTTAATTTTCAACTTTCTGCAGCACTGGATGAGGCACTCGGCATGTACTGTGTACAGCATATGGCTGAGCATCATTCTTTAACTGTGTTTTCAGAGGTTCAGTTTTTAGTGTCCCACGCTCACCATAGGCCTTTGATGTCAACTGGTGTGTGTGTCACTTCATCTACTCTCCTTACCAGGTTCAATCTCATGGATAGGAACCATCTGAGTAATTTATTAACTGTGCGTCCACAGACTACATAACCCGTGATTCAGTAGGACTTTTCCTTGTAGTTAACGGTAGCCTTGAACATGCCAAGAAACAGCAGGTCACCTCTTGGTCTGTCCAGTGGAATGTGTGCTGGTTCCAGTGTTCTCTCTGGAGTGAATGTGTGGAATGTGTCCTCACAGATGATGTTAACATCTGCCCGTGTCAATTTTAAATTCCACTGCAGAGGAATCCACATGCACCAACACAGTACACTGTTCACTTATCTTGTCTGCATTACACACTGAGCCTAGGAAATAAGGTGGCTGGTCTGCCTGCTCTGTGACCTCATTCACTGATTTGCTCTTGTGGCACACTCTGGCCACTCTGGCTTTTTTCACATTTACCACATTTTCTTTCATTTCCTCCCCATTGTCTGTGTTCTGGCTTTCCTTGTGGTTTCCAGTTTTTACTGCATTTGTATGCAACCTCTTGCACTGTTCCCACTGTCTCTCCCTGCATGCTTACTTGTGTGGCAACCTCCTCTGGTTGTCTAACGGTCTGTATTGCACCAGCATTAGGTCTGCCATTAGCTGTAGCTGTTGTGCCCTTAAAACAGGGAAAATAGTGAGGGAAGAGGGATGAAGAAACCCGCACACTTCTCTCGTTTTCACTCGTTTGTATTGAGTGAGGCAGAGAGCGCGATTCCCCCTACTGGAGTCATGAGGCATTACCAATAGATCGACGCACAATCAACCCAGAAAAAGAATACACATTACCTATTTGTACGGTTTACATTCTGGCTGGATATTCTCCACAGTAATAACCTTAGCAACATAACTGAAATAACAATAAAATTATGTATTAAGGAAATGAAATATATAAGACATATAATTGCATAACTCTGAAAAGAAATAAAATCATGTTTCTGAAAAATCTAATTATTTTCAAATTCTTAACTACCACATACTCCCCCTCAAAATAGATGTTGTCCCCAACATCCAGACATTTGACCTTTAGTGCAATTAAGAGGTTAAACTACATACCATCAATAAACATTCAATGTGACATTACATACTATCACTTTTGCTATACCTTGCCTTATGCTCTACAAGTGTTCTTTTACAGGCTGGACCTTTTTTCATACATTCCTTCATATGGGTTAATACCCAGAGTCCATCAGTGTTCTCTGTTGGTCTGTGGGGCCTAAAGTGTCCAAGTTAACACAGTCCATTGCTGGCTTGTAACATAGTTCTGCTATTGCAGCATGTCCAAAGCAACTATACTCTCCTTTGATAAAGGTCCATGAGAGTGAAATGATTAACTGCAATCATGTGATGTTCTTTAGATGTGTAAGGTGAGCTGTAATCACAGTCTAAATGTGTACCAATTGTTCAACAGTCCCTTTGAATGTCAATTCTGTGTTGAACAGTCCATTTGCTTTGTCTAGAGTATAATGTATGTGCATTTACTCAGTTCAGTGACCTATGCTGTGTGTGATCACGATGTTTCTACCACCCATGTCCATAGGGTTGCTGGTAGTAGTATGGCTGCACAGTGTGTGTCCATGGCACCTCAAGGTTTGTATGATGTGATAGTGTTCTCAGATTGTAGCAAGCTGGTGAGCCCAGTCGATCATATGTGAAGACCTTAGGTCGCCTGTGCTGTCTAGGCCGCTGAGGCCCCGACTCACTGGTCCTGTTGTGCTCACTTGGGACAGGTGAAGGGATAGCCTCTTCCACAGGTAGGTCCTCAACATAACTGTCCTCTTGGTCCGGTAAGTGCTCCAGTTGGTTTATCACTTCATGTTCTCTCTCTGATTCAGATGACGCATTTTCCTCCAACTGTATTTGTTCAGCAGGTTTATCCGTCCTCTCAGGATTTGACGTCTGAGGTTGACATGGCTGAAATGGCTGCTGAGGTTGCACTGGATAATATTCATCGTCGTCCTCCTCTTCCTCTGACTGCTCCACTTCCTCAGTTGTCTCTACAGTTCTTTTCTTTGCTCGCGGCTGGACAGACATTTCGAGTGGCAGATGGTCACACGGTAGGAGAAGATTGCGGTGTAATATCCTTGATCTCCCTTTTCCCTTCTCAGGTCTGAGTTCATAGACAGGGATGTCTTCACTGACTCGACGGACAACTGTATGGACCACATCCTCCCAGTGGTTTCTCAACTTGCCTGGACCACCACGAGGTGTCATGTTCCTGATTAAAACGCGATCACCAGGCTGTAATACTGAGCTTTTCACTTTACTGTCATAAAGTCTTTTGCTCCTTGTGGCCGCTTTATGAGCATTCTCTCTTGTGATCTGGTATGCCTCTTCCATGCCCTGCTTCCACTTTTCCATGTAATGATGATGATTACTGTCTCCTTGTTCTGGGGTCAAGTTAAACAACATGTCAACTGGCAAGCGTCGAGAGCGTCCATATAACAAGTAAAAAGGAGAGAAACCAGTCACCTCACTTTGAGTACAATTGTACGCATAGATAAGTTTGTTCAGTGAGTCTTTCCAGTTGGTCTTTTGTCTTTCTGTGAGTGTCTTTAACATTTGGAGTAGTGTTCGATTAAACCGCTCCACCTGTCCATTCCCTTGGGGGTGATAGGGAGTAGTTCTCGACCCTGCAACTCCACAATAGTTTTTCAGTTGTGCAAACAGCTGATTTTCAAATTCGCCACCCTGATCATGGTGTATTCTTGTCGGGAAGCCAAACCTTAGAGCATAGTCATTAAAGATTTTGTCTGCAGCTGTCTTGCCTGATTTGGAAGTCGTGGCGTACGCCTGGGCGAAGCGTGTAAAATGGTCGATGATGACAAGAATATATTCATAACCACCCTTGCACTTGTCAAGGTGGAGAAAATCAACAGAGACAAGCTCAAACGGGTGAGTTGTGACAATGTTAGTCAGTGGTGCTCTTGTGTCACGGCAAGGCTTCTTGTGTTTAAGACACACACATCTTCTCATGACATAATCCTCTATCTCTCGTTGCATATAGGGCCAGTAGAACCGGTCCCGTATCAGTGACGTTGTCCTATCTACACCTTGATGGCCCATTTCATCGTGGAGTTCCCTCAACACTGTACTTTTGTGCTTTCCTGGTAGGACCAGCTGTTTTCTGTGAGCTGTTTTTCTGTATAAGACTCCATTCTCACTCATCTCTAATTTGTCCCATTCTCTCAGAAGACAAGTGATCTGTGAGCTGAGTTGTTTCAGTTCTGGACCTGATGGCTTTTGCTCTGAT
Source organism: Thunnus maccoyii (assembly GCF_910596095.1). NCBI lineage: Eukaryota > Metazoa > Chordata > Actinopteri > Scombriformes > Scombridae > Thunnus > Thunnus maccoyii. The sequence goes on from NC_056552.1 coordinate 11,770,044, forward strand.
AATTTACACTGAATCACAGGTCCAATAGTCGGATCACTCCTCTGGTCCTGTTTGATCTGTCCTGTTGTCAGCGGGATGACGGATGTGTCTGTAGTTATGGTTGCACACTTGGCCGAGACACCCATGGACCATGACACACTAGATTCATCCTGATTTTCCACTGCCTGTGAAGTTGCTCCAAGCACATCATATGACATTTCCTCTGAGCACTCTTTCATGAACTTCTCCATATCTATAGGCATCCTAGACAGACTATCTGCATCAATGTTTTCCTTACCAGGGCGATATTTGATCGTGAAATGGAAATCTGCCAATTCCGCTACCCATCGGCACCCTGTTGCATTCAATTTGGCAGTAGACAGTACATAGGTGAGTGGATTATTGTCGCTGTAGACTGTGAAGAATGGCGCATAGTAGAGGTAATCACGAAATTTTTCTGTGATCGCCCACTTGAGGGCTAGAAACTCTAACTTGCCTGAATGCAGATGGTAATTCTTCTCGGCTGCAGTTAAAGTACGAGAGCCATAAGCGATTACACGGAGCTTTCCATTCTGCTTTTGATACAATACTGCACCTAGTCCCTGGTTTGATGCATCAGTATGCAGAATAAACGGCTGCGAGAATTCTGGGAAGCCTAGAACAGGAGGCTGAGCTAGACAGTCTATCAACTCCTCTAATACTGACTGATGCATGTCGGTCCACTGAATAGGTGTACTCGATGGAACTCCTCTGCCGTTTCGTTTTGTTTGCCACTTTCTCCTTTTGTTTTGCAGGGTTTCAGTTTCTGCAGGTCCTTTAAGCAGGTCATACAGAGGGCTGGCGATCCGTGAGAAATCCTTGATGTACTGTCTGTAATAACTCAACAGTCCCAACACTGCTCTTAACTCACCAACAGTACCTGGCTGTTTGTTTTTCAGAGCCATCACTGCAGCAGTATCGGCTGGATCTATCCTGTTTCCCTCTGCAGACACAATCCTGCCGAGGTACCGTACTTCCGCTTTAAAGAGGTCACACTTCCTGGGTTTTAGTTTTATTCCATGCTCCCTCAGCCGTCGCAGGACCGTCCTGACGTCATTAACATGATCCTCAAATGTTCTGCTAAACACTAGGACATCGTCAAGATAAGGCACACATATTTTGTCCCTTAATCCCTCCAAGCACTCTTCCATGCAGCGCTGAAATGCTGCAGGCGCGTTCATGAGTCCAAATGGGATTCGTACCCATTCATATAGGCCCCAGGGGGTCACGAAGGCTGTTAGATGTTTACTGTCCTTACCCATGAACCCCTGGTGGTATGCCTTACCCTGGTCCAGCAGTGAAAAGAGGGTGTTTCCACCCAGATTGTCCATAATGTCCTGCACTCTGGGGATGGGGTGGCGATCTGGGTGAGTTTTCCTGTTGAGCTCCCTGTAGTCGATGCATAAGCGCAGAGTACCGTCTTTTTTTCTCACACAGACTACTGGGGAGGAATAGGACGAAGTGGATTTTTCCACCCACCCCTGCGCTATCAGATCCTGTAAGTAGTCTTTCATCTCCTGGTACAAGGGCTTTGGGACAGACAGATACGTCCTCGACGCTGGTTCATTATCTTTTAGTGAAATGTTCATTTGCAGATTTTCCACACAGCCTATGTCATCATCAGACCTAGAGAATGACTGTGATTCTTCTCTTAACATCTGACTTATAACTTGTCTTTGCTGTTCATTCAGGTGTGTCAGGTCAACAGGGGGGTCCCATTGCTCATCAGTGGGAGTGTCCTCACTAGAACTCTTAGCCTGGACTTTGTGGACTGAGGCAGTAGGTAGGCAGTCTGATTTGAATATGTTGGCAGGATATACTGATCTAACAGACTGCACTGTTCCAATAGCAGTCCTTCCTGACAATGTGAGGTCATGGCTGGTAGGATTTTGCACACTGACAACAATTTTTGGGGTCATGCCTGCTTTCACTGACACCAGAGTGTCACAAAACTCGAGTCCTTCAGGCCACTGCGGGTTCTCATGAGGCTCAAAAATCAGAGTCTTATCCTCCTTGAAGGGTGGGGCCTGTACCCGACATTCAATCTGGATGGAGCTGCGTTTAGGCACACTGACTCTCTCATTTGCTGTTCTCACATTGTGCTCACATGGCTGCCCTGCACTCACTGCATTAATAAAGGCTTTGGCTCTATTCTTTCTGAGGTGAGGGAAAGCTATCCTTACTGTTTTCAAGAGCTTTTCTCTGTCCCTGTGCTTTGTCCGGTCCAGCACACTATTCACCACCAGGTACTCAATGACATTAAAGCCAATAATGGGACATGGTTGTTGATTACCTTTTAGCACTAGCATGGGTATCAGTAACTCTTCATCATTAGCAGTAAGTTTAAAGCTTACCTCAAGCCACCCAATGTATGGCATTTCTGTTCCATTGGCTGCTTCAATGTGCAAAGGGTCAAGTGGATCAATTAGCTCTGCTACATCCCTTAGTTTTGCATCAGGTAAGTGGCTCTCTTTCCAGACCTCATCTATAGCACAAATTTGTGAACCTGTGTCCCAAAGTGCCTGAATTCTCTGTTTGTGCAGAAAACACCTGATGACACATTTCTTTCCTACCAACTCCCTTACAGTTGGTGTTTTCACCGGTTCGTTAATTTTTCTACACTTGGACTTCTCACATGACTGTGCTTCCTGTTTCTTAATGCCTGAACATATGTATGGCTTACAGTGTCTTTTGTGAGCCTGCCAGTGGGTCTCTTGGCATTCTTTTGAACAGTACAGTGTTGTTTTACAAACAGAACAACATTTTAGTTCCTTCCTTTCTTTCTCTTCTTCACAGCTAGCACAACAGGGGGACTTATCTGTACTGCAGGTTGCCCCATGTCCCGTGGGAGCAACCCCTCTTAGTTTAAAGGGATCTCTCTAGCTGGTTTTGTCAGTCTCTGTGCTTTACATCCTGCACGAAAATGCTCACTACTTCCGCACCTAAAGCAGTGTCGACAGTAGTCCTCACCTGCCTGGATACAAGCAAAACACCTAGGGCGGGGGCGTGGTGCTGGGTAATATCGCTGTGGTGCAAATCTTTGCTGGAACTGTGCTGTTTCCCTCACATGTCCAGGTCCAAGCGCTGGTCGGTACTCCTGCACCGTTGCTGGTGGCTGCTGGTGGTAAAACTGCATACAGTTTTGTTCAGCCTTAAAGGAGGAGGGCTGTGGGGTTGCACGTGCTGACTTTTGGATGGTTTCTCTAATCTGGGAAACTTCAGCTCTCAGATCTTTCAGCAGCGCCATGTCAGAACGTATTTCTTTCATTTCTGAGAGGAGGTCCGGGGGTAGAGTGGCTGTACTTTGCTGGGTGGTACTTTTCTTTTCCACTGGGGATTCACTGGGCTGGACAGTGTTTACATGAGTCACTCGTGATGGGGCTGAATGTTTCTTTTTGTCCTGTCTCTCCTTTTCATTGGCACATGCAATGTTCACCTTCTCCAGCAATAGCTCATCTGATGTATTTGTTTGCAGGAGGTAAGGCTGCAGGTCACTTTTGATATTATCATTCTGCAGACCAGTCAGGACAGTATGCATGAAAAGACTCTGGACTAGTGCCGGGTCGTATTTGAGGCTTGATTCAACTTCCTGAGAAGCAAACAGAATTTTCTGTCTCAGGTCCATTGCCCTTATCAGGAAATTTTGGGGTGTTTCTTTACTACTCTGGACCTCAGAGGTGAGTTGTTTATATAACTCTGTGGCACTTCTTTCCTGGTAATGAGACCTGAGGATTCTCCTAAGAGCAGGCAACGTGAGGTTTTCTTTTCCTTCAAGGTAACTCCTTAACTGCAGGCCTGGTGTGATGGCACGGATTACAGCATCAGTGATCTCTGAGTCTGGGTAGCCTTTGCTGAGCCCATTTTCAATTTGCCTAGCCAGACTGGAAAAGGTGAGCCTATCTTTTTGTCCGGGCTCCCCTATTTGGCCTGATATCTTAAATTCTTTGTGCCACATAGAGCCATTTGGCAGTGCTGAAGCCATGTTCTTCACTGGGATGCTAGAACTCAAAGGTAGGTTCATGCTATTTTTCATCAGATCATGCATTGCACTCTCTTTTTCACGTAATGACAGCCTTAATACCTCTACCTCCTTCTGGAGGCTCTCCTGTTCCTCAGTTTGATTTAGAAGTTCACTTGCACTATGTTCTTTGTCCATTTTTATTTTGTCTATGATGTCCTGAGCGTTCAGGAGTTCAGACATACCTTCATCCTCTAGGTTGGCCAACTCTTCCTGTTCAAGGTACCTTATGACATGTGAGACTAACTGACTGCGTGTCTTTCCAGTCACATGCTCTTTCCCTGGTCCTGAGATTTGAAGTGCATCACATACTTTAATCAGCTGCTCTACAGTCAGTTTATACAGTGCTCCTTTAATCTCCAGCTGCAGTTTCTCTAATTCAGATTCCATTTTATCAGAGGAGTTGGCATAAACAGTCAAATGAGGGTTTATCAAGCTTAATTGGTTTTCGCTGCTCCCTAGTGGTCACGTTGCTCACTTCAGGACACAAACCACCAATATTGGTCTGAAAACCACCTCTGCTGCTTTGCTGAGCTCCTTTCTGATGCCTGGGTAGTTTGGGGGGATGATCGACAAGAGGATTTCTCTTACAGGTTAGGGATGGTCCTCCAGCCAAACATCCCAGCGGTGCCTCCAAATGTTGTGCCCTTAAAACAGGGAAAATAGTGAGGGAAGAGGGATGAAGAAACCCGCACACTTCTCTCGTTTTCACTCGTTTGTATTGAGTGAGGCAGAGAGCGCGATTCCCCCTACTGGAGTCATGAGGCATTACCAATAGATCGACGCACAATCAACCCAGAAAAAGAATACACATTACCTATTTGTACGGTTTACATTCTGGCTGGATATTCTCCACAGTAATAACCTTAGCAACATAACTGAAATAACAATAAAATTATGTATTAAGGAAATGAAATATATAAGACATATAATTGCATAACTCTGAAAAGAAATAAAATCATGTTTCTGAAAAATCTAATTATTTTCAAATTCTTAACTACCACATAGCCTGCATGTGAAGTCTTTGTCCAGTATCCCAACAACAATACAGTCGCAGATATTTTTGTCCTTGGTTGCACCAAATTCATAGTGCTCTGAGAGTTCGTACAGGGCTCTAATGAAACACTCTGGGCTCTCAAGCACTTTGGGCTTCACATAGCAAGATGTTTGAAAAGTGCTATATAAATAAAGTTGAGTTGAGTTAATATTTAGTCATCTTAACTTCACTGACCTTCTTGGTTGTGATGTTAGTTCAGTTCCATTGTGTTTTCTTTTAGTGGTTTCATTATTTATTTGTATGCAATTTGCATTTATTTTGCATTGCATTTAGTTTGTCCATGCATTGGACTATATCATTGTGAAATGGGAAAAAATGGACAATCTAGGTTATGTAAATGTACAAAACCTGAAAATGAAAGAAGATGTAGAGAGTGAGATTGTGGAACATTTTTTCTCGAAAGTGCATTAACACTGTGGATTACAGCTTGGAAAAGCTCTTGACAGCTATAATGATTTCACATAGTCTTTTTGACCAAGGGGGACTACAAGAAACTACACCTGCAGCTGCATAAATGCTGAGAATGCCATCTCTCCATCAGTCAGTATGGATTATTCTCCCACAAGAGAATTTCAACCCGCATTTTTAAACAGTTTTTAGCAGTCTAGGACAGAATTTTGTGACAGACTCAGGTGTCAAAACAAGTGTAGTAAAACTTTCTTAAATTGGTCAAGAGGGAGGCTTGTCAGCATGGCAGAAGGAAGTCAGAACAGAAAAACAGATCCACAGGGCTGAGACAAACAGGAAGGAGGTCATAACAAAGTCTGGAACACTAAGGCAACATAAAATAACATTGTGTCCTCTGCATATATACATTGAGGTCAACTGCAAATGAGGAGCAACAAGGTGTGCACATGTCTATTTCAAGTGACAAGCAGGAGCAAGAAAACTCAGTGACAGCTGGGGGGCAGGTGATGAATGACAGCTCTGAAATGTTAGGAAAGGTCATTATGCAGATTAATCAGATACAACAAGAGACAGGGCGGGGGGGCTGGTGGTGGGGGGGCAGATGAGGATGCCATGACAGACCACCTTGAAGGAGATGACCCACCACTTCGAATTTAAGATGTTTATACAGCTTCATGCGCAGCTAACTGAAATCAGAAGCAGCATAAATGCGTCTTTTAGATAAAGTGATTCATAACACCATCATTTTATGTATAAGCTCTAAAAAGTCAATGCCATGCAATTTAATGGAACAAAAGAGAAGACAAAGTGTGGTTTTCTTCAACTTAAAAGATGCAATTGCAGCATAATATGAAGGTTTCAAACATGACAGTTCACTTTTCCAGTCAGCGTTTAGGGAATGACATGGTCCAGGGTTAAACTCAGGTCAGCTTCTCTTCCCTGTATGTTGTTGCCTGATTAGACATGTTTGTACTCAGAAACTTCTTGTGGAGACTTCTTGTGGATTTTTATCCTGAAACATCAACTTTGCAAAGAGCATCTGATGAATGTTGAAGAGTGTACTTTACTGAAATATGTTAATGCAGTCACTCAGGAGTTTGCACTTCCCTTTAACTGAAATTCTCACCCTGTCAAAATGACTGGGTTGTTTCACACAACAGTTCTTAAAAGTCCCATTTCGTGTCTCACATGAAAGTGGACAGTAATGACAATGCTCACCTGTGACAGGACTGAAGCAAATTGCAGTTCAGAAATTATGTTACAGATTTTTACACCAGACAAATTTTAACTCTGCTGAAGTATTTATTCCTGCACTGAACTTCTTGATTGATCTTCCTGATTGACTGAATTTTAAAAATTCATCCACAGGACATTTTGGGATTCGGTGGTGCTTTATTAAATCATGCGCTGTATTTTAAAGTTTTAATGTGTAAATTTACACTGCCTCTCTAAAGAATAACTTAAATAACTTTGAGGTTTTATCAGGGGTTTTTTTGTTTTCTTGTAGGAAGGGGGTGTACTTTGAATCAATTTGTGTTGCTATATTTACTGCATGTTTTAATTGTTTATTTTATTGATTATTTAGGTCTTGGGCTGGCCCTGAGAATTAAAATCACAGCAGTACCAAACCTGGAGCCCCAAGGGATCACAAAATACATCTTAGGGGTCTTGAGATGATTAACTGGAAAGCAGAAGTTACATTTCTTTTTACTGACTTTTTGCAAATCTTTATTGAATAACTTAAATTTTGTTTCACAGGTTTGCTCTTTGCCAGTAATTTCAGAATCATTTCCTCAAAGTTTCCTGGAGAGAACTATGTAATTTGATACTAATTACATGGAAAAGTGAGACAAAGTTGTGAGACAGTTAATGGAGTTAGTTGTGTTGAGTTTGTGAGCAGCTCTAGATAAATGTTCAGTGTGTAGTATTTAGTAACATCTAAAAGAACAGACTTGGTAAAAATTGAATAGATTATTTATAAGTATATCTTAATTAGTGTCTAATCAGCTGAAAATAATAATTGTTGTGTTTTCGTTACCTTAGAAATAAGCCCTTTATATCTACATGGGAGCGGGTCCCCCTCCACGGTGGCCGCCATGTTGCATCACCATGTTTCTACAGTAGCACAGAACGGACAAACCTAACACTGGCTGCAGTGAGGGCCTTACGCGTTTTAGATTCAGTGGGCGACTTCCGGAAATGCACCGGTTTTAAAACAAAGTAGAAGAACGATCCAAACATTTTGTATTGTGAGAAGTTTTTGAAACCAAAATCTGATAAATGGAGGATCATACTTATTTAGAAAATCACAGCAGCGTGAATTGTCATAGTCAAAGAAACGAAAACACGAAGAAGCTAAACGAAATCGGGACAAGCAACGGCATAAAACGAGGATAAACCCAGATGGAAATCCCTGATGAGAGAAATGTTTGCAGACTAACGCCGAAGTTTCCTGTTTACTGCTGGACAGGTAAGAGTGTAATGTATATTTATTTTGCCCCGCTGGTAATGGTTCAAAACCTAGATGATGTACAATGTTTATTAGTAGTACATTAGTTTCACTGAAAAGAAACTCTGCCACGTAACGTTAAATAAACACACTTTGGCCTCAGTTTGTGCTTCTCACAGAGCTGGTGGTCTGACAAGAGACAACAGGGAGGCGATGTTGTGCAAATAACCCAAAGATTTATTCATTTTCTGTGGCAGTAAGACAACACATTGACTGATAACTAAGATATTTAGCGCTGGTGATGTGCTAAAGACAGTAAGTCAGAGTAATGAGTTAGTGTGAAAGATAAACTGAGGAGAAGTCTTTTCACAGTGCTCCGTAATTTCATTGTTTGCTCCTAATTTGTCATTTAGGAGCACATGTACACATTGGGGGGCAAAGTTAGTTTATAGTCCAACATAAGTAACGTTTTCCCTGTTTCAATGTTGAAAAACATGTAATTGCTACCAGAGTTTTAATTTTGCATTTATCAGTCAGAAGTAGAATTTTTCTGTTATTTATTTTGGTGTGTTTATCCAGGCCAGCCAAGGCTCCCAACATCTTAGGACGTAATATAATGTATTACAGGGGTTTGTGACTGTGTCATAAAGCTCTTATTTTCTTGATGTTGCTGTTGTTTCTCCAGCTATGAGAGAGGTCCTATAGCATCGATGCATGGTATTGCCTTTATCTTCATCCTAAAGTGACTGTGTAATAGGTCAGGGGTATTTCACCATGTGCCATTGATGGCTGGAAGTATGCCTCCAGTTTTCATTACAACCAAAGACAACAAAAGTTGGTTTTACTGAATAGCTACTTCTCTCTGGCTGAAAGTGTGTTAATCAATTAAAATATCTGATCTAGTCTGTTGTTGGGATGAAAATCTGCATGGAATAAGGTTAAACAGTTTCTGGTGAGCACATTGGATAGATAGATAGATAGATAGATAGATAGATAGATAGATAGATAGATAGATAGATAGATGATTTATAATAGTAAGTTCGTTCATTTGTGCTGTTTTATTTTTCTCAGGCACTATGGGTTGGCATTATTCACCATGTCTGTGACATTCACACCCGCCATATCGGAAGTATTGCAGACCAAGTCAGGAGAGGTCTAGGTAAGTAAAACACATTTGTTTGCCTATGTAGCATATTAACTTACCCTGTAAGTCCGACTCTTGGTTAAATAGCACTATTTTTACATGTACAACTGTATAAAATGTATGAAATAGTAAATTAGCTCCCTGCAGCTGCTGCTCTACACACAGCTCCTGGAGCAGATGAGGAACAGCAGTGCCAGTGAATCATGGGTGTTGTTCTGCCATGAGAGCATCTTCATCCAGAACAGTAAATTGAATACCTTTGGTGTGGTATTGGTCTGACCCTTGTCAGCTATTATATGTGCAGCAATTTGACTGCTGGAAGGTGATAGGATAAGTTTAATCACACTGCTTTTAGTGTTCAAACAGACTAATGATTTTATAGATTATTCTGTCTTTATCAGTCAACTCTGAAGAACACAGAATAAGCTGTCAAAATGTTTGTGTTTGAACAGTAAAAGCTGCATGTTTATGTTATCCTTTTATTGTCCAGATTGAAAAGGATGTCCAAAATGTTTCTGCTAAATAAAAGATATTTTTATTACAAATGTCATTATTCTTAGTGTTTTTATATTTTTATTTTGTTGTTCAAACTAGTGAATTACAGTTTACATAACCTGAAGTGGCAATGAAAATTAATCCATAACATGTACTACAATGCCCTGTTCTGAGGATCATTGGTATTCCAACTTCACTACTGTTTTATGTTGCTTTATAAATGTAAATAATGACAATATAAATTAATGGTGGAAGTGGTAATGACAAGATACTGACTGCAGGGAAATACTGTCATTGTATAAGTATATATTAATATGTTTATCATTGCAATTACCACAGCACATCTGATGAATATCTTTTATTTGGTAAACTTGCACATTTAAGCTGAACAAATGTGAATATATGAACAAAAAGTTTAATAATTATCCAGAAAATATATAAATATAGAAAATGTATAGAACAAGTATAAAATAAATAAAATATCAGAAATGTAACAAATGGTCGAGTGAGCTAGAGGGTGATCGCTGGTAGTGAGGAAGCCGGTGAATCAGATCAATAAACGTTATTTTCTGATTGTTTCACAGCGGTTAGCTTCTAAAGCACAAACACACCCACACACCACCTCAACCCTGTAGCTGTACGCTGCCCCCCCTGATTTGGTCTGAATACGGGCTAAACAGAACAGCGAGGCAGATTACAGGCGCAGTATTCCCGCCATGAACGGGCTGTGTAAAAGGGGCTACTGACTCACAGTACACTGATAATACATCAAACTATACAGACTACAGTAATGTAAAGCACAGAGCTGCTATGTAAATACAACTTTGTGTTGTATTGGCATTTTTAATATCGTGCAGAACGGGCAGGAATATGATAAAATAATTGTATAAATATTAAAATTGCACAAACCTCAGTTGCTTCGGTCCCTTTGGGGGGTTTCCAGCCTCTTCCCTTGCTTCTGCATGCTGGTGTTTGCTCTCCTCCCTCGCTTGGCCCTGCCTGCAGCAGCACCACTAACTCGCCCTCTTCCTCTCCCCCTGACCTCCGGTACTTGACTCTGCAAACGGATAATAAAAAATGTAACGTTATCCTACCAACGCTATCTCGCTATCAATAATGTCTAACATTAGAATAAAATAACGTCAGTTTTGTTTAGCATGACGTTGCTAATGTTAGCTTGTATTACCAAAACAATAAAACACTCATAATTGTTATCTTACTTGTGAGCTATAACCTATAGTACTATAGACTAAATAGCTAAATACATATTCACCTCATCGCTTGACTTGTTAGAAATGCTCGGAGCTGTTGTGGACAATGACATCTTTAGCAAATAGCTTCCTGTCCTTGAAGGCCACCGTAGCTTCTGGACCCTCTCCGAAGTCTTAGGAAGGGGAGGGGTGAGCGACAGAGTGCTTCAATCTAGAACCTCACTGTTAGAGGTCGCTAAATCCCACACATATTACACACTGGACCTTTAACATCATTTATTTATCATGGACAATTTCATTCTTCATACTGAATTTTTATTGCCTGTAGACAATTCCACAATTGTGCCTCTTTAGTTGACCTGCTGTGCACTGACAAAAAGGCTCTAGGCTACATTATCTAAGCAAACAATTGGAATTAATTAATTGTAAGTTGAACAAGTGAACCCCATCTCTATTTTACCTGCTAGTGCCAAATTACATGGCTCTTTCCAGGAAACTTCTTAGGAAATAGTTTGGTATTTATGGACCTGTTAATGGTAATTTTATATCAATTTTATATCTTCAAGTCCTAATTCTAATTAAAAAAAATCAACTCTTTGGTTGAACTTAGTCTGTAATATTAAGGGCAATCTGTAATGAGGGGTCACAAGTGTCATGTCAGATTATTCTGATCAGATTCTTTATATGTGTTATCAGTCCATCTATACTTTTGGCATCCTGTTTGTCCATGCTGTATTTCTGTAATTTTGTTATCCGGGTCTATTCTGTACACACAACATCTATTGCATGTCTGTTCATCCTGGAAGAGGGAACCCTCCTCTGTTCCTCTCCCAGAGGTTTTTTAGGGGAGTTTTTCTTTATACAGATCAAGGGTCTAAGGATAGAAGATGTTGTACAGCAAGGCTGGGATCCTCCTAGTGATACTGGAAGGTAGTGGCACCTCGGTGGCAGCCTGTGGCACTTTGGTGACAGCCTGTGGCACCTCAGAGGCAGCCTGTGGTACGTCAGTGGCAACCTGTGACACCTCAGAGGCAGCCTGTGACACCTCAGTGGTAGCCTGTGGCACCTGAGAGGCAGCCTGTGGTACCTCAGTGGCAACCTGTGACACCTCAGTGGTAGCCTGTAGCACCTGAGAGGCAGCCTGTGGTACCTCAGTGGCAATCTTTGACACCTCAGTGGCAGCCTGTGGCACCTCAGACGCAGCCTGTGGCATCTCAGTGGCAGCCTGTGGCACCTCAGAGGCAGCCTGTGGCATCTCAGAGGCAGCCTGTGGTACCTCAGAGGCAGCCTGTGGCACTCTGTTGGCAGTTGAAAGACTTGCTGTCAACTAGGGCGGGGTCAAATTTCCTGGTTTGTTTTCATGACAGGTCAGCAGCCATAAGTCTGTTTTAGGATGGTTTCTGAGCAACCATGTTCTACTTTTTTTTTTTCATTCATTTTATCCACCAAGGAGGTTATGATTTTGAAATAAAAACGAACAAAAACACATTCATGACTAATAATTACTTTTATGGTCATTTATAACAATCAGCAACAATAATGAGAAACAAATCATCTGCTTTATTATTGTAAAACTGAAACTGTGTTATGTAAACATAATTGCGTAAACACAGGTTTTTTATTTTTATCTATCTATTTAGATGATGATGTTTCAGCCCTCAAGGGCCTATTCTAGAAAGCAGGTTCAACAAACTCTGAGTCTAAGCCTGAACTCTGGTGATTGACCCCGAAATAGGAAACTCAGAGTTTTTGGTTCCAGACCAACTGATCAGTCAGGTCAATCGACTCTGAGTATGTTCACTCTGAGTTAGGTTGGTTTGTGACAACAATAAAAAGCCATCATCAATAGAGCTCCAATACTATGGTTCACCTTGGCAACAGGTAAATAAAAGGCAGAGCCTCAATTTTAATCCAGTGGACGTAGAGATATTAATGCATGTGTATGCTGATGGTGCACATTTATCATTAAAAAAAGAGCCTGAGTCAGAGTGGGGAAGAGTGTCAATAAGTTAACACAATTAAGTTTTATTCAGTGTTGTCCATTAATTCATCATTTACCAGACTTACATTCCCTTAATGATGATAAAGTGGAATCTGACTGTATCAGGCTGTAGCCTACATTTTAAATATATTTGTTCAACTTTAACCTGACGGAGACAAAACACAGGAGGCAGCAACTGAAGATGAAAAATATAGTTAAAGATATATATATAGATCAAAGACATAGAGACATGACTGTAAGCTCAGAGTCTGATCCAGTAAAAATATGTTCGGTGATTTGCCTTTGAAAAGGTGTCAAGGTTAAAATAAACTTTTAGATATCTGAACTGAGTTCCATCAGTTTCTCGTCTAGAATATGGAACCATAAGCATTACAGCCTGAATGCAAATGTCTGATCATTGTGAAATGCCTTTTGTTTTTGTTTTTTTTTCTTTTTTAGATTTTTTTTTTCTTTTTCTTTGTATTTTATTGTGATATGGACCCCCCATGAGCTGTGTTCTTGATAAAGTTTGAATTGAATTGAATATTTGTATCTTGGCTCAACAGCATTCAGTAATGCTGCTCCTTCCTGCCCACTCATAAATAGTAACTCTATAAATAATCTACATTATTATAGGAATTATGTTCCATTAGTGCAACCAATCACATCATGATAGAGATAATCATTCATTGACCCTACCTACAGTATGTGTTTACAAATTCATAACGATTTTTAAAATTTAAACTCAGATTACATATTATGTGCAATAAACATTTGAGTGCAGCTGTCTTGTGTGCGCAGTGTTATAAAAGAAGGACATGCAGAGGTTTTGAGCTGAGGGTGAATTCACGCTGTGTAATATTTGAATATGAGAGCAAAAACTGCTGTTCAAAGAAATGACTGGTGCACATAAAAGGGGTACTCTTAGATAGTCCTTGAGTAGTAAACTAATATCCAGGCTTTAGATTCTGGCAGACAGTAAACCTCCACTAATGAAAGTGCTGCGACAAGTGCAGGTGCTTTATATGGACTGAATGAATGAGGAGATTAAGCTCTTTATGAGAGAGGAGACAGAGAGAAACTCGGTATGTTCCAGAAAACCTGCAAATGAGCAGGTTGGGTTCACAGAGTCAGTTACTGCAGGAACTGACCCTGAGTTTAAGTAATCTCTCTTTCTGGAACTGAAAACTCAGAGTTTCCCTCATCTCTGAGTTTACACTAAATCTGCTCTCTGGAATATACCCAGGCCTTCTACAAGATCAACAATAATAGTAAGACACAGGCACTGGCATGTTGTGTAGGCCACACCCTATGGTGATTAGACAGTCATGTTCAACCATTAGGGTGAGAAAAACAATCAAGACGCCTTCAGTGAATCAAAACTCTTAACCCTTTGATGCACAACATGGGTCAAAAATGACCTGACTGAATTTTTCTTTTCTATATCTTTGCAATAAATTACTTACTTTTTGAATAAAAATCATTTTCGTTTCACTACCCTTCTAATGCACAACATATCCAGCTAGAAGGAAACATTCCCACAACATTGGATATATTACCTACAAGTTCTAATAATGTTTTAAAGAAAATGTTTTTCATTTCAAATAATGTTCCTATAAGGTTTAATGACATAATGTTTTAACTCCTCTTCTGAGGATGCTTTGAGGACATTGTTGAGGTAACATATTATAGAATGGTCTTTTATAAAACATTCCCACAATGTTATATGATAACAAAGGAAGAACATTCTCACTGCAACTTTTAGAAAATGTTTTAGAATGTTAGGGCATAATGTTCTAACAATGTTATCACTCAACAATTTAAGAGGGTTGTCATCACACATTTTCTGGATGTTTTTAGAGAACATTGTCCTAGAGCATTCCTGCTGAAGATGTTTTAAGGAATGTTTGGGCATAATGTTCTAACAATAATAATCAATAAATAAATCAATAAACATTTTTTGGATGTGTTTAGAGAACGTTATCCTAGAACACTTCGAACCAAAAGAAAACTTCCCACTGAAAACATTATCAGAACATTACAAGTAACATTCTAAGAATATTTCCAGAACAAAATATTTCTCGCTGACCTGTATTCATTCATTATGTTATTTCATACATGGCTGAGTGTTTCTTTGCTATATGTTTTGAAATAAATGTATTTTATAATTTGATATTTCAGGTATTCATTAAATATCTTGATTTTGATTACAACAAATCATTATTTTTATTTTTCCTTTCTTAATTTGAAATTTTACATCACAATTCTTTGGTTAAGTATATTCAAAAATGTTAAAAATACATTTATTTTGAATAGATTTCTAATAGATATACAGAAAAAGTTAAATCTCTCTAGCTGAACATCATAAACAACCTAATCTAAATATCCAATAAATGGAAGTACATTACAGAAAACACCTCAAGTCATAATCTATATTCAATCCATGAGGTGACAGGGTTCTCAGACGGTGGATCCAGTAGTGATAAGATACCACAAGGGCAAGTGATAAGATGACTGATCTTATCACTTGCCCTTGTGGTATCATATCTTGTGGTAAGTCATATGTTGGAAAGATGAGTAGAGCACTGAAACTTGTACTGCTGAACAGACAAGCACTATTAGATGCAAAAATATGAATTATCCAGTAATAGAACATTTTATTGCATTTATTCATCCAATTTCCTCCAAGATATGATGGGTGAAGGTATCACTCCCCACCAAGAGGAGGTAATTTTGATGTTTTACTTTCCAGGAGGGAACACTATTGCATCCACCATCTGAGAACCCTGTCAACTCATGGATTGAATATAGATTAGGACTTGAAGCCAAAGAAATGCCACCAGCTGCCAAAGGAGTGCTGGAATCTAGTGGCACTCCCGTGGCATCTAGTGGCACTCCTGTGGCAGCTAGTGGCACTCCTCTGGCATCTAATAGCACTGTCGTGGCATCTAATGGCACTCCTGTGGCAGCTAGTGGCACTCCTGTGGCATCTAGTGGCACTCCTGTAGTAGCTAGTGGCACCTCTGTGGCATCTAATGGCACACCTTTGGCATCTAGTGGCACTTCTGTGGCAGCTGGCTGTACTCCTGTGGAATCTAGTGGCACCCCTGTGGCAGCTAGGGGCAATCCTGTGGCTGAGGTGCCACTACCTGCCAGTGCCACTAGGAGGATCCTGGCCTCTCTCACGTTGCATTGCTGTACAGATTGTGAAATCCCCTGATGCTTCACAATCTGGATGTGAAACTGGGCTAAATAAATAAAAATCGTCTTGACTTTTAAGGGGTCACAACTGCCAAAAAGGTTTGAAACCACTGATCTAGACTGCAGTATGTGTGGTCAAATTGATTTCCTCAATTAGCTCTACAATAAAAATGTGTTAGTAAGATATAATTGTGATGATTTGCATTATGTGTGTTTAGTTTCTGTATACATAGATTTATTTAAAATCCAACAGAATTAAGCTATTGAGCATATGGGATAAAATATTCACACATCAGATCGATATACTGTATCTTATCATACACACACACACACACACACACACACACACACACACACACACACACACACAGAGCAACAGTTGCTGCAGCGACAGCAGCAGGGTCTGATGAGTGACGGAGGCAGCGCAACATCCAGATGCACTAGTGGCTTAAAGAAGAAGAGAAGGTTCCAGCTCTATTTTTTTTTCTTTCTGTCTGCAAGCAACTTGGGCTCAGGATTGAAGACGCGTGTCAGGATGGCGGCAGCCTCGACAGACTCGGCGCAGGGGTCCACCAAAATAACTCCTGAAGTGCTGCAGGAGATGCTCCAGTACTACAACCTGAGCCGCCAGGAGTTCATCAACACTTACAACATCCAGCCGCTCGTCTACATCCCCGAGTTACCGTACAGTGCAAAGACCACCTTCGTGATCATGTACTTGGTTATTTTCGTCCTGGCTCTTGCTGGAAATAGTTTGGTGATCTACATAGTTTTGAAGAAACGGGCGATACAGACGGCAACAGATATTTTTATTTGCTCTCTGGCGGTCAGCGACCTGCTCATCACTTTCTTCTGCATCCCTTTTACTTTGCTGCAGAATATCTCGTCTGAATGGTTCGGAGGTGAGTTTCAAACCTTTAGAGTTATACTTCATTATCCTAAGGAGCATGTCATGAATGACCTCGACAGGATTTGAATATTGAAAATTTGGCAAACTGCTGTGATGTGTTGGACAGAATCACATTCAACTACAACCTCACCAAACTAAGTTCAACAGTGAGGAAAACAATAATGAAAAATAAAATGTACCGTTGCACAGTTTTACAAATACATCAAATGTAAAAATGCATCAATTTAACTGAGCAAATAGCCTAAGGAATATAAGGAGTATGCAGCCTAACTAATAATGATGCAAGGTATGAAATCATCAGATATGAGTTGACAATGTACTCAAAATATTAAAACCTAAGCAGCACAACAACTATACTGCAAATTAGAGGAATAATCAATGAAACCAAACACTGCCAGACCAGTGCAAACTACAGATTATTAAGCCAAACAAGCAGAGCCACACATCAGGCAGCTCTAATTATGTCGGCCAGCAAGCAAATAAAAGATATATACCCTTTATTTAACCAGGTAAAAGTCTCACTGAGATTAAAATCTCTTTTCTGAGAGAGACCTGGCCTAGAGAGCAGCGTAAACATTTTTACACCAATGAACATAAACAATACAAACAGACAAATACAAATGGATCCAGTAAATATGCAATACAAGGTCAGGGACAGAAATCCAGTTATGATGCATAAACAGGTGCAGTTTTCTAAAACGATTTTCAGTGAAAATTTAGGAGCAATCACATTTACCAAGAATACTGTTTTCTTGATCCTTTAAAATTGACTCAAATCCCCCATCAGCACTGACAATTCCAGGTCCTTCTGTACATTATCCCAGGAAGAAGGGGCAGCATATTTAAAAGCTTTTTTTGCCTAATTCTGTTCTAACTCTGGAGACCAACATCTGTGGAATATCATGAGGTATTGATATTGTTTTTTACATATGTATGTACACAGATAAGGAAGAACCAGCCTAAAGAGAGAAAATATATAAAAGCCAACCAATGCGAAAGTCTGCGGACATACAGAGATGGCCACTTAGCAGCAGTATGCAGAGTACAGTGGTATGCAAGATTGCCACAGCAAGTAATACAATGTACAGCACAGTAGTATACAGTGTACAACTCCTTTAGGCACTGGTCAGGTGCATTCATAAAGAGCAGATCGCTGCAGTCCAATAAAAGCAAAAAAAGTTACCAAAGTCAAGTGTTTCCTTGCCTGGAGGGAGAAACAGGATTTAGTCCTAAAAAAGAAACTTAATTTAAGTTTCAGCTTGGAAACAAGGTTTTCAATGTGTGATTTGAATGACAAGTTCTGATAAATAATAACATCTAAATACTTAAATTTTAAATCTCTTCCAGGAATGAACTTTAAGGAGAAGCCCAGATAGCTGCAGCAGGAGATAATTCTTTGAAATGACAGACAGAGCCCCCCGTGTCCTCTCAAGGGTTCAGTATATATATATATATATATATATATATATATATATATATATATATATATAAAAATATTAAAAAACTGGCTACTTATTTTGAGTCAC
Source organism: Thunnus maccoyii (assembly GCF_910596095.1). Taxonomy (NCBI): domain Eukaryota; kingdom Metazoa; phylum Chordata; class Actinopteri; order Scombriformes; family Scombridae; genus Thunnus; species Thunnus maccoyii. The sequence continues at coordinate 11,788,462 of NC_056552.1, forward strand.
AACTCAGAAGGGACTGAGAGCTGACCTTCCACTTGCTAACCTGCCAGCTGATCATGTTTAGCCTTAACTGTGAGGAGAGGAAATGAAGTTGAGAATATATTTAAAGAAAAGGATAATACTTCACACACAATATAAATGCCACATGCACAATGTAACTCTTTGGTATTGGACTGTACAGTCTGTTTTGGGTTTTTTTCTTTTGCAGTTCTAGCATTTGCAGTAGTCAACAGAATCTTCACAACAAATTAATGTGTCACAGAGTTTGTGAAGCTCATGTCAGACTTTTCAGAGGTTGGATTCAATATGATGAACACTTGTGCAATTATAGCCAAATGCAATGCAATGCAATGCAATGCTCCTCATTGGTGTTGATTCAACTCTATTGTAGTTTTTGAGGCTCTAATTCGAGGTGCTGTCACCTTACAGATCTTAACTTTTGTAAATTATTGCATTGTGTTACATTTGAAATCTTGTCTGCCATTGTGTCTGCCAGGTGGGCACTTGGCAAAACACAACACCTTCACTCCAACTTCCAAAAAGCACCAAAGAGCTGAATCACCACCTCTTTGACTAAGTGTCAAGAGACACCAAGCATTATTAGCTTTACAGATGGAATATTACAGATGGCTATTGTAGTGGATTTAATTATATTTCACAGATCACAACACTGTGAGCATGTTTGATGATCATCAAGGACACTGACATTCAATGTATCATAGCAATAGAAGGCCAGCTCAAAGCATGTACTTCTATTAAAATACACTCACAATTTGTTCTGGGTAAATCAGGGTTGACCTGACATGTGTCTCTTACCAACAGTGTATGTTATCACCTGGGTTTCAGCTCTGAGCGTCATAAGCCAAGATCACTGTGTTCAAGTGTAATCAGAGATTTTTGTTTTTTTAATTTCAAATAACCCCACAAGAAGATGAAAAGGATGAGGAGCAGCTCTCCTCTGTTTCCAGTCTCTGATCACACAATAGGTGTCATGCGAACTTGAATAGAAAAACATGTGTTCTGCTGTTTCTCTGTACCTCATTTTTCATTCCTCTGTTTTTTTTCTGTAGGTGTTCTGGTTTGCAAGACAGTTCCATTTGTACAGACCACAGCCATAGTGACAGGCATCCTCACAATGACCTGCATCGCCATTGAGAGATACCAGGGCATTGTCTTCCCACTGAAAATGAGGAGGCAGTACTCATCGAAAAGAGCATACAAGATGCTTGGTATTTTATGTTTTCATAAGTGGCTTATATTATGCTCTTAGGAGTGGATGTATTTATGAGTTCAAGGAAACCTGTGTTCTGTGAACAAGTTACAGCTGCACTGATTCATTAAAAGGAAATAAGCTTTTTCAGTTAAATACAATTTTATTTTTATGACACCAAATGACAACAGAGGTTCTCTCAGGGCACTTTTCACATAGAGGTGGTCTAGACTGTACTCTTTAATTTACAGAGTCCGAACATTCCCCCATGAGCAAGTACTTGGCAACAGTGGCAAGGAAAAACTCCCCTTTAATGGGAAGAAACCTCAAGCAGAACCGGGCTCTTGATGGGCGGCCATCTGCCTTGACCGGTTGGGTTTAGAGAGAAAGAAGGAGTGGGAGAGAGGAGAGAGAGACACACAGAAGTACAATAACAACAATAATAACAATAGAAATATGACTAATTATAATAATAGCAGATGTGGGTGTCAAGTAGGACCATGGCAAAACGGGTTCCGCAACCATAACCCACAGAAGCCCACAATCCATAACTAGGCAGTCCACAACGATGATCCATAAGAACCTGTGAGATGGGAAAGCACAAAAACTCCGGGGAAGAAGCCAAGTTAGTAACATGCATTGATGGTACATGAATGTGTACAGATGGAGAGGAGGAGGAGGAGAGAGGAGGTCAGTGCATCATGGGAAGTCCCCCGACAATCTAAGCCTATAGCAGCATAATTAGGGGCTGGCAGGCAAGTCTTGGCTGGCCCTAACTATAAACTTTGCCAAAAAGACTTTTTATATATGAATTTGCTTTAAACTCCAAAAAAAAAAAACAGCCATGCAAACACTTGTGCACATTTGCTTACATGAAGACAGAGAAGTATATTCCAGCCTTAAGCCCTTGAACAGCAGTATATACAGTATGGATGTGCAGCAAGGTCAGACAACAAATGACAACAATGACAGAAAGTATTCTGATAGTGCTGCTGCCACTTTTGCAGCTGCAGATTCATTATTACCTATGGAGTAATCACTTTGAGTGTTGTCACATTTTGTTATGTTGATGTTGTGCAAAACTGGAGGTTCTTAAGGATACATTTTTGTGTTGGCCAACCTTGATCTGCACCATTGTGGACATAATTTTTAATGCTCAAGGATCACACAAAGTGCACAAGCAAGAATTCTGAATGTGTCGTAGCTGCCTATATATGCATGCAAATTGATAAAATGCAAATATATCTCAAGCCTTTTAAAAGTAGAGCCTGAATGATATACAGTATCAGCAAGTTGATATTATCGGCTGATACTGGCTTATCATACAGTAGATGTATTGGTATCACATATGCAAAGAGAAAGGCAATACATATATGTATATATATGCTATAGGTTGCATTTTATAAAGGTTTCACACTTATTTCTTTTTACTGTCATATAGTATTTACTATCACTATGATTTTGGATAATGAGGTTTATTGCTCAACTGTAAAAACAAACAAAATAAAAACAAACCACCACAGTGCATATATATGTATAACTCTTTAACAACTAAACTTAAGGGTTCCTTGCCAAAAAAGTTCATGTCAAGTGTTTGTTATTGGCTTTTTAAAAAATCTAAAATATCATTAGTCTTAGGGCTCTAGTTAAAAGTGAGAAGACAAAACCAAATTCTTCTTATGGAGCTTCACAACAGACTGAATGCCAATGTTTCCCCATTTGAATTTTGTGTGTCAAAACCTTAGTAAGTGAAAAGATTACCAAGTGCAAATATTTCAGGTAATAAATGACTAAGGCACTGAAACTATGTCTAATCAAGTGAATAAACTTGAGGTCATGTAGCATGCCGTGGTAAATCAGAGTACTGAGGTCTCTCACTCATGGCGATGAAAACAAAGAATTGCTGTGGAACCATGCAGAGACTTGACATGATTGGCAGCTTGTTAATTACGTTAGAGAAGAATTGAATTGTGCAGCTGCTGTGACTACGGTTTGGCATTAGTCACACCCAGGTTGCTCTCCTTGAATTTCCTTGGCAGTTACTGTATCACACTGCACGTCCTGCATTGCACATGGACTGTATTTGAACCGAGAGTCTTATCTGTTGGCTGTATCTGTATGCATAACATATCTCTTCGCATCCTGCAGGGCTTGTATGGATTGCTTCTGTGATAGTGGGTTCACCAATGCTATTTGTGCAACAGCTAGAGGTAAGTGGTGCCCTTCAAAGCAACTCACCACAAAAATCCCTCCATTAGCTTTGTTTAACTGTGACCACAAGCTTAATTTAAGCTGCAGGCAAGATCATACTCATGTTGTACATCTGAATGTCAAATAATTGATTCAGCTTTGAAGAATATAGCTTTATGGTTAATATCAATACTGATACCAGCAAGTAATTAGACACGAAGGCCATCAGACATATTCGTGAACCAGAGGAATTCAAGGATTGATTCCTGAGATTTGATTCCTAGTAGGGGTACTTCCAGCTCATGTGTTCCACTGAATGGCAGAGGTTCAGAAAGATAGTTCGATATTATCTTGTTTACTTTCAGTGCTTTAAGCTTGCCCCGGAGAGCAAACACCTCAAACCTTATGCAAAAATGTGTGTTTATTGTGACCTGCTTTTTTAATCAAGGAATCCAAAGGAAAAGAGTGATAAAAGGCTTCCCACACAGGTCAGTGAAAATACTCAGCAAAAAGGAAGGGAGCCGTCAAATGCAAAAAAAGTGAGAGAATTGAATATGCTCAGTATGTGCATGTATCAGCAGCTACTCCAGATTGCAACATTTCAAGCAGGGATATTGCCTGAGGAAGAGCACCAAGCTTGAAATGCATTGCAATCCAGCATTTTTATATTTTGTATTTAATCTTTAATCAAAGTTTTGACATAGACTGCATGAAACACAGCCAACTTTTTGATTTCATAGCTGTTTGAGCTGGCATGTACCCAGTGCTGTCATGTATTTGTGTCTTTGTGAGGAAACTCTAATATTGGGGCTGCCTGTCTTTTGGAAATGATAAGAGATGATGTGTTGGTGCACTGTGGAACAGCTTTGGGGACACATCTGCAGATGATGTTCAACTGTCTTTATGAACCTCTGACTGGCCGTGTTCATGATTTGGAAGCCAGTGAGGGTTCTCGCCATTGTCACTGTACTAGCGACTGCTACTGGTTGTTGGAGATGGCACTGGAGATCGAGTGTGAGTCTTGTTATGCCCTCCTGGTGAAGCTCATCAAAGCGGCTGCCATGTCATGTGTCTGTCTGCTGCTCTCACTAGGCCAGCAGGAGGAGTATTACATATAGCCTACTGCAGTAGCTTTAATTACATCAAGTGTGTCACCTGTCAGCGAGAGCTACTTTATCTGTCTTGATCGTTCTTTCATGACCTAAAGCTTTTCTACCCCCCTCTCCCAGGTGAAGTACGACTTCTTATATGATCACTATCACGTGTGCTGTCAGGAGAGTTGGCACTCTCTGACTCACAGGCAGGCATACACCACCTTCATCATGGTGGCTCTTTTCCTGCTCCCTTTGGCAGCCATGCTGTTCCTCTACACTCGTATTGGCATTGAGTTGTGGATCCGCAAGAGGGTGGGCGACTCCTCAGTCCTCAACACCATGAACCACAGGGAAATCAATAAGATCTCAAGGTAGGTTTGACAGCAGAGATGTCTCCTGGAGTGTTCATATCGATGTATTTTTACCACAGAAAAACATATCTCAAGCAACACATCTGGTAGTGTGGATAAAATATCTACCTGCTAGTGGTATTGTTGGCTTGGGGGTGGAAAGGTGATGAACGTGGGATCACAAGAACATGTCAGTGTAGTTGCACTAGCAACTCCTACTGGTGTGCCAGGACTCCTGCATGAAATATTTACTATCAGTTAATGTTGGTCCCTGAACATTTACATCACGTTTCGGCAACCAAAAGTAGGGAATGATTGTCCCAATGCTAAATAGGTAATGGTTATATTTGCAGCAGGGGAAAACTGTTGTCATGGTTAAAGAGAAACCAACATTTACTGTTGTTAGGCAACAGGATGCAAAAGCTGTCTCCTTTATCAAACATAGATGATTTGAACATTGATCCAACCACCCTGGCCTCCTTTGTTCTTCTTCCTGCTCTACTACTGAATGAAAGCAATGGCCATTTTAAGCAGTTTGAACAAATGCCAATGCTTTCAGGAGAGGACAGAAGACAAGGCACGAGATGCTGAATTAGAGCTGGTTCCAAATTTGAGAACTTCTGTCTAGGAATATGTTTCTTAATTGTACATATCAATAAATGAAAGCAAAGTTTGAACCTGGCAGATGTTATTGTGTTAATGTTAGTGGGGTTTTATATGAGGCAGAACACCTGCAGCCATTGTTTCATAAGTAAGCCCACACAGTGGCGGCATCTTAGCACTGAAGCACATCAACTCTTCAGGAAAGCAGTAATTTTATCACAATTGCTCCCCCGATCAGCAAATCCCAGCCACTATATCTTGATTGCTTCTTTTGTATGACACGTTTGATGTATGCTATGGCAGTCAACATGGCCAGTGTGATGGGCTGTTCTGTTTGCATGCACAGAATCTTAAACTGCATTTGTTACAGCTCTTAGCACAGTGGATGAGAGAACAGCTAGATTGCTACCTCTGTTAAAATTGTCTGGTTACTGGGTGCTTGGAGGGGAAATGAGGAAAATCACAGATTTAATATCACAAAACCTTTTCATGGCACTCTGAATCTGTTGAAATTGAAGGTGTTTTGCTTTCAGAACGTTTTGGTTTCTTTTTTTTTCTCAAAGAACATGCCAAGAATTTGAAGCTGCAAACAATAACCAACCTGAGTCACTTGTCAGGAATACTTGAATAGTAATTTCAAACTGGTCCTACAAACAACCAATGCTGCATTGTTTTTCTTTTGGTAAATGGCTGCTTATATAATGCTTTTATCCAAAGTGCTTTACAATGTTTCTACTGCTGACTCACCCTTTCACACACACACTGACACACCGATGGCGGCAAGCTACCACGCAGGGTGCTGGTTCAACCATCAGGAGCAATTTGGGGTTCAGTATCTTGCCCGAGGACACTATGTGGACAGGAGGAGACGGGGATCAAACCACTGAATTTCTGATTAGTGAACAACCCACTTTACCTCCTGAGTCAGCCACATCACATTGGTGAGGACAGTCTTGTTTCAGAGGAGACACGTGGCTGTCCTTATCCTCCCCTGGACAACAGTGGGAGTTAGGGCTGCAGTACAAGGGTGCTGGCCCTTCCAAATTGGGAAAAAATGGCCTCCATTCAGGTATATGAGTGCCAGAGCCCTGATATTTCTTTCATGCTGACTCAATGTTGTTGCTCTTTGGCACAATTACCTAAATGGAAGAGTACCATCATTAGTGATATTAGTTGCACCTGTTCCTTTGATGCTATAACAAGTCAACATGCCTGAAGTAAGGCATGTTTTACTTGTCTTGAGAGTCTCTTTTACTTATACTAGTTTGTTTTTGTTTTATCCTTCTACAGGAAAAAGAAGAGAGCTGTTAAAATGATGATCACCATTGTTCTGCTGTTCACCATTTGCTGGGCACCATTTCACACAGTCCACATGCTCTTTGAATATTGTAAGTATTGCTGAATGCATAAAAGAGTCATAGAGTTGATCTGAATTTTAATGTGAAATGGAAATAAGAACAATACCTAGACATACAGTAGCTTAAGTGCATATTGCCATTTATTGTCTCTGTGTATCAGAGTAAGTTGTGACCTTGTCTTTGTGTGTAATTGTCCAGATGACCTGGAGAAGAAATACGACGGGGTGACACTTAACATGATCATCGCCATTGTTCAGGCCATCGGGTTCTTCAACAGCTTCAACAATCCTATCGTGTATGCCTTCATGAATGAGAACTTCAAGAAAAGCTGCATCTCCACCCTGTCCCACTGCATCAGAAAACCTAACCAGCAGAGCGGTGCCGTGGTGGCACCCAAACTGAGCGTACAGTTCATTAAACCCCAAAGCAGAGAAGCCTTCCTGGAATCAGATGAAGGCAACAGCTCGAAGCAGCACTCAGCGGAGAGAGGCCCTTCAAGTTCATCGCATGGAGAGAGCTCCCTGGAAATAATGGGTGAAAAAATCTCCACCATCCAAACAGAGCTCCCTGCAAACAGCTCCTCTCAAGTCAAATGAGGAGGGACTGGCTCAATGTTCAGGTGTTAAGCAGTTGAACTCAACCCTCATGTTTGCTGTCAGTCACTGGCACCCAACAACAGATGTGATTTGAAGTCTCACAGTTGCGGTTCAAAGACTCAAACAGCTCGAAAATATATCTCTGCAGCACCAGAAGCAAGAGAGTTTTTAAAATTCTGTTCAGGAGTACAGCAGGATGGAAATGAAGGAATCCCAAAAAGAGGTAGTTTTACTATAAAGACCACCCTGGGAGTCACCAATCAATCAATTATCTGAATCAAGAAATCATTTCTGTTGAGATGTCTCTGAAATCTGCAGGGCATTCAACCTCTCTCAGTGAGCGTTTAATGATGTGTTGGAGGGAACGATGTTCAAAGTCATCCCAAATGAACAAAAACTTTTACCACTGTTTGGACCCGACAATAGACATTGACTTTACTAAGCCATGCTTTTAGCAACAAAGGATGACCAAGGGCAACGCCTCAGCTTTTATTGCACTGCTTTATTTTCATTAATCCAAATTAGCTCTTCAGCACGAATCAATTCAGTTGAGGTTAATTCAGTTCTAAACCTTTATTTTAACAAGATGACGCAAATTCCTTTAATGTGTGTCTTTGTAGACATTTTAACTGCTTGTGAAATCCTGTGGAGATCAGGGATCACCTCTTCATAAAACTCAAAACTGATTTCAAACATCCCTTTTTGTCAGAGGAGCACACTCTGCACTTTTCTTTCAGTTAAACTATTTTAGTATTGAATGTCATAATGATTTTGACATTGATTGCTCAACAAAGAAGATGGCCCTGCAGACACAGCCTTTGTAGTTTTAAGGCTGAAATAAAGGACCACATGCCCTCATGTCTCACCACACAGGATCTTTTTAGAAGAAACCCAATGACATACAAGATATTCATTATTCACTTTTTTGATTTTTACAGTCTATTGCTTTATTGAAGAGAAAAATTGGATTAATTCTCATTTGCAATGAACTAAAGAAGCTTTTTTTATGTTCATTCAGTCATTTAATCATAACGATGAATCAAAGAATTTTTATTATACTGCTATAGTAAATTGATACAGCCATTTCACACGAGTAACAAAATTTAGATGTTGAGGCAGCATGAGCCTGTGGGATGGACAGATGCACAGAGTTACCTTCCTTTAGAGATAAATATGGCCTATGATGTCACACACAGAATAACACAAGGGACAAAATTGGGTTCAGTATTAATGTGTTTGCTTAATAGTGCCGTGGAAAATTTCCGTAATGTTTTTGTCTAAATGCGACAAGTGAACGTTACCATTATGGTGTATATATGAAGTTAGTTACATGTTCTGTAATGATATGTTTGGTAACTACAGCTCTACAGCTTTATTCTCTCTTCTGTGCAGATTGTTGATTTTAAAGATGTTGCATTGAAAATCAAATCATCTTTCATTTAAAACACATTTCTTTCTTTCTTTTTGTTAATCCAGATCTCTGGATCAGAACGCTAGGCTTTAATTTTGGCTTGTGTTGCACAGGTTTTGCCCTTTGACGACTGTCAATGGCATTTCTTAAAGACTGTTTTTTTCTCATACAGGAGAACAGGATTTTGCAACAAATGAGGTCATAATCTTGTTGAAATATTCAATTTTAGATTGAATAAAACTAAATATTATAACCTGTTTCTTTGTTTTCAGTATATATTGAGTTAAAGAGAGACGGGACCTTAGACCCTAGAAATGAGACTCATTCACTCAAAAAATAATAGTAACACCTGATAAACTCAGTTTTGTGTCCGGTAAGGAAGGGTTAGGGCTAAAATTTACACATTTTTATTCCATTATTTGACAAATATTTGTCACTGATTTTTTTATTATTTTATGGAAACCTTTTGATCTGGGCATCATGTAGCCATTTGATATTTGAATTTTGTAAACTCTTATCATTTCATGTGATAATTTATTGCCAGATTGAACATAACTTTTCTACAGCCTAATAAGAAAAGCTTTTTTTTCAGTAACAAAAGATGACATGTACTCTATATTGTTTGGCTGCCACATCAGCTTTGCTCCATTTAGCAGCAGATTACTGTAGTTTAGCAAAATTGATCGACTCAAATTTCCCGATTCCATTTAGTCAGTAAAGGATTTCCTCAAAACTCTTGAACTGTCACATGTTTAAATATGGAAAGGTGCATTAAACACAAGCTGTGCCAGTATCTGTGGGGTTCATCAATGAATGAAATACTGTCTATCAAATGTCTGCAGGCCTTAAAGGATAAGTTCACAATTTTTCTGTCCTAAAACAATAGTCAGATGCCTAAACGAATATGGACATATTTTTCTTGCTTTAATCATTCCATCTGTTCATACTGGCCATTAGAAGAACCCTTCATGACCCACTTACAATGTTAATGATGGAGGACAAAATCCACAGTCTTCCTTCTGTGCAAAACTGTGTTCAAAAGTTTATTTGAAGCCAATATGAGGCTTCAGCTGTCCAAATGAGTCAAATCAATATCTTTTAAAATTTCTTCTTTTTTGTTATGATCCTTCCTCTGCAGCTAAACAGGAAAACACGGTCCATCAAGATGGATAAAGAGGTCTTTTTTCAGTAAAAAGAGGAAGATGTGGACTGTGGAGGATATCCATTTTATTTGACTAAATCAGGCAGCTGAAGCATCATATAAGCTTCATATAAACTTTTGAATATATTTTGCTAAAAACAAGGACTGTGTATTTTGTCCCACCATCACTTAGATTGTAAGCACTTGTGAAAGGGATCTTTTAATGGCCAGAATGAATGATTACAGCAAGCAAAACCTGTTTCAATGTTCATACAGGCAACTGACTATTATTTTAAGACAGACTTGAAAAATTGTGAACCTACCCTTTAAACACTCAACAATTAGTATAATTAAGTACATATGTACAACATGTTTGAAAGTATATTTTAAAGGGATAGACCTAAATATATCTTTTTAGTATAAAATACTCACCATTAAAATGTCCACACAAACTTCTCAAACCCTTCACATAACTAGACATGGGAGATAAATGTTAATTTATCAGCCATTTTAGCCAGTAACCATCCTGGACCATCTGAAGTTCACACCATTTATGCCCATCAATCTACACACACTCTAGTGGCTCTGTGATGCTGCATGCTCACAATGACACTCCTAACATAGTTAGCAGGTGTACAGTAATGTTTACTGTGTTGATCATCTTAGTTTAGCATGTTAGCATGCAAACATTTGCCAATAAGCACAAAGTACATCTGAGACTGATGGGAGTGTCATTAGTTTTGTGGGCATTTAGTTAAGGGATCACCAAAACTAAACTGCAAATCATCCTGAGGGGGGCAGGAATTTGTTCCTGCCTTTCAAATGTGATGATTGGCCAACAGGGTGAGTTTTGTAGAGTACGACATTGTTTCCCCATTGCTGTCAGGATCATTTATTTTATTATATACATATTTATTACATTATTATATGAATAGCCTTCATACAGGGACTCCTGATGATCATATTCTTGTATGAAAACAAATCCTTTTAAGAAATGACAAACTGGATTTATATCCTCAAGTGGCTTTTGCAATGTGAATGAAAAACAGTCTTATGGTCTTGGCGAACGGAGGCTCCTTTGCTGAAGAACAAGCAATTCAAATTATAATGCAAAACAGTGTTTAGGGACCAAAGAAGAGAGCAAGTCAGCTTCGTGATTAAGAGGTAATCTTTCTTCAGTCTGATGTACACTTGTTTATATAACATAGACATGATATACATAGAAAACACTGCCAAAAACTTAGCATTCACACAGTGATCAGTGCCATTACACTGAAGGAACAGAAGATTATGTAATGTCTTAACAGAGGAAACACACTGCTTTACAAACAAGTAAAAAAGCTAGAAGAGCAGTAGATAATAAATGTTTAAAGCATATAAAGTTTTCTGTATCACCCTAATATGTTTAAACTGAAATAAGCAACTCTACCATCTGTTACATGCTGAGAAGTTAGTTAAATTAAACGCAGTGTTCTTTCACAGTCTGTGGCATCAGCACGAGGTGTCACGCCAAAAAAGGAGACACAATCCTATTTTCTGTTAGATCCCCCAAAAGGAAATTATCTGACACTTTGGCAGGCACTTCTGTATTTGCTGAAGATAATCTCAAAATATCTGTAGATAGGTGGCTCTGGAAAAAAAAACAAAAAAAAACTACTTCAAACACCCCCCCTCCCTGTTTATTTCCTCGATGCTATGTGATCAGAGGTATATGGAAGTCTGCGTTATCAAAGAGGAGAGGCCTTTTGACTGGAGAGGGATCCTTATCAGCCTTATGTAGGAGTTTAAACAGTCCTGTTCCGATATTCATTGGAATCCCCATAATGATGCACTCAGACACACCTGAAACAGGAGCACAGGAAAATGTTATGATCCACTTAAGTCATGAAGAGTAAAGTTCAATTTCATTACAGAGAGAGAGCATCCATTTACCACAGACTGAGTCCTTCTGTCCAAAGTACGCAGCATCGAAGAGGTGGTCAGCTGTTTTCTCGAAGGAGGCCAGCATGAGGACGCTCTCCTTCATTTTGGCTAAACCAAATCTGGTGATTCCAAGTATCTCCCCCTTTATGGACAGAATACAGTATATGTTAAAGCAATAAAGCAAAAAATACTTTTTTTTACTACAAAAACACAAACACTTTGAGGACATATACAGTGGATTCAAAAAGTATTCAGACCTCTTCACTTCTTGCACAGGTTATTGTTTTTTTTTATTTTAAATGGATAAAATTGCCATTTATGCCCATCAATCTACACTCAATAACCCATAATGACAAAGTGAAAACATGTTTTTATTTTTTTGCAAATTTATGAAAAATCAAATTGCAATAATTTCTAAAAAAATTTCACTTTGTCATTATGGGTTATAGAGTGTAGATTGATGTGCAAAAATGGCAGTTGTATCCATTTAAAATGAAATCTACAACACAATTAAGTGTGTAAAAAGTGAGGGAGCCTGAATACTTTCTGAATCCACTGTATGAATGTTTTTTTTTTTTACAAGTCATACCTTATAGGACATGAGATCTGCTAGAAGCATGACATGCCGCCGGTCAATGCTCATTCCATGGTTCACCATTGTATATTGAATCTCATTGATGATGGTCGATCTAGCAGCCTCAATACCCAAGGTCTTCTCAACCTGGAAAAACACAAAAAGGCTTGTGAGCATCAAGTACTGGTTGGATTAAGAGTCTCTGCAGATACAGAGAAAGACAGAAATGTCAATGAGCCCATACTGAAACAGTAAATAAATCACACAGAGATCAGAGAGAGTCAGACGCAACAGAAAGCTGCTCCTGAGAACACGTGGACAGTCCAGTGTTTATCATCATTTCTTACCAGATGATGACTGCTGGGAGCAATTTTGTTTACTGAAGAGCAGCTAGCCTCAAGCAGAGATGAGGCTAGCAGCTCAGACTTTAATTTGTAAAATCGGAGTGGAGTTCCCCTCTAAACAAACAGTAGCAAGTCAATTTAACTGAACTTAAACAAATTTAAAATGAAATTCAGTCAACAAGTTATACTAGGTTCCAGTTATGCTTATTTCTTCACTGGTAAAGCAGTTTCTGATCCCTCCACTGCCTAATCATTATAGCGTTTGCTTGAGATGTTAGTAGCAACATCCAGGATCACTGATCCTGGTTTTAATGACAAAGTACAGATGTGTTCAGATCAAAAATGAAGCAGTGATGTGTAAAAAAGAAAACACTTCTGTATCCCAAACAGACAGAAACTCACCATGAGGCTTTTTGCACCATTAAACTTACTTTAACCTTCACTTTGAGAGTTGTTTTGTTGTTTGAATTGTATTATTTGGCACATACATAGAGGTGCTTTGATTCACTACTTGCAACTGGACATTTAATTCACAGTGTCCATTTAGAAAAAAAACCCCAAAAACCAATTGCTATTAGAGTAGTGCTAAGAGTATTAGATGTGATTTTGGCCATTGTACTAGTGTAATTGGCACACTAAGCAATGATAAACTTGCTTTTTGACTTGCCAATCACATCTCTAAGACTTGAGACTTGACTTCGATTCGGTCCAAATGATTTAAAACTGCTCAGCTGACAATAGTTTCTCATCAGTTTAATGTGTGTAGAAACAAGCACAATACACCTGCATGACTGACGTGAACATGCGTGTCAATATGTACATTTATTCTTGATGAGAGTAGCCAGAAAGTAGGCTACTGCTTGAACTATTTCTCACACAAATTGCCTTGACCTGAATTCTTTTCCTTGGTTAAGATATCAGGCCGTGTAGAGCAGGTCAGCCTGCAGAAGAGAATCTGTCCAGGCTATCAATTCTGTCTTAAAATTCATGTGACAGATGTAGAGCAGATGCAGTGCCGAAAAATAAGGACGAATGCAGGGCTCTAAGCCAAGTTACAGTGCCACTGGCTTTAAATCACCCTTGACTCATACCTCGTAAGTATTGTTGGAAGTGGTCCTGCTTCCATTCACTCCATGCGTTGCCATGACAGCTCTCAGGTTGTCCCCCTCCACCAGGAGTTTGTACTTGCTCTTGCCACTCTGTTCGTCAATGTGAATGACAGCTCTGGCAACCTCAGGTATTCCTTGAACCACCACCTTCCAAGTGAGAGATGAGAAAAGAAACATGTCAATAGCTGAAAGAAGAAACTAACACAGGGCTCCAGTTTTACATTTTTGGAACCCTTCAAATTTAGGAACACCTCTTAAATCAACATAAAGCACAAGATATTCATAGTTTCCATCTTACTAGTGTTAATAATCAAGGCTTTAGGAAAAGACATTTTCCTCGGGCTGAAACGAACAATTATTTTCATTACCAATATTTCTCTTGATTAAACCATAAATTAAAAAAACAGAAGAGAGAAGTGGGAACCAACAAATGTCTGGTCCTACATTTTTCTTGAAATTATGTTTTTGTTTTCTTATTCATTCAGAACAGCTACAGAGGGATCTCTATTACTTATTCATATGTTCATACGTTTCCTTTCCTTCACATCTTGCTTTATATACTTTTTCCCAGATAAGTCTAGACTACAAAGCTTACCCCATGATGGGACCAAGCGGCACAGTATCGCTTAGTAAAATTTTGTTTATTTATTTTCCCTTACTCGCTGTGCTGTTGAAATATGTATATGGTGTAGCATATACAACGTCAGACAGAGAGCAAAAAAAAGAGGGTGGGTGTGGGTTATATTTTATAAGCTGACTTTTTCCAGAAGTCAGCAGCCTTGCACGTAAATTTCAAATATCTCATTAATTTGGTAAATCTTGTATGTACAAAACAAACTCAGGGCCAGATTTACTGAAGCTTTAGCACCTGTTTTTCAGGCACAGATGTGATGCATTCTGCCCCAAACACATGTGGTGCATTCATCAAGCAGACACACCAGGAGCTTGCTTCACAAAAGCAATTTGCGAGCACTTCTTACACACAGATTGCAAATGGTGCCAGTGCCCTAATTCACAAATGAAGAATCCCACAGTCCTCTATATTGCTCACACGTGAGTCGCAAGTATGATGTTTCTTTTGATCAAGTTAAATGTGTTAAATTCAATGCAAGAGGATATGATCTCACGCTGCAAGTTGCAGTTTGCATATTTGGTGAAACGGGCTCCAGGCTGGAGTCGCAGTTTGTGTGTCATTTGTGCAAGTGCCTGCAACGTGCACCTCTCTCCTCGTTATATAAGCATTTAAGGGAGGATTTAGCAAATAATAGAAGTGTAATACATATAAACAGAGAGTGATTATGTATTCCGCTGGATTTACTAACATCACGCAATTTGTGACATCTAAGTATGTGTTTTGCTGCATTTACCTCAGTATTTACATCCAGATCAACACCATCTCCGCCTCTAAATGCTCTGCTCTGAACTGCTGAGTTCTTAATAAATCAGGCCCTTAAGTGTTTTCACAGACAGTTTTTCACCAACTCACACACCAGATTCTCACCTTAGGAAGCTCTTCTTTTAACGACTGCAGAACGTAGTACATGGAGCTTTTGTTGTTCTCTCGCGGAGACACACACACCACAGCCTCACCGTGCACGGCGATGTCTCCCGGTTTCACTCGTAGTTTAGACATGCAGATGGAGTAACGCACCGTTTCTGCATTTACCTGAAAGACAAAAAAAAAGAAATCAGAGGCAAAGCTTCCATTGTTATTCTTACCCTGCTACACATAAGCACAACTCTAGAATTTAGATATAATTATAGTTAATAATTGTTGTTCATCTATCATTTTCTATCATTTTAACT
Source organism: Thunnus maccoyii (assembly GCF_910596095.1). Classification (NCBI taxonomy): domain Eukaryota; kingdom Metazoa; phylum Chordata; class Actinopteri; order Scombriformes; family Scombridae; genus Thunnus; species Thunnus maccoyii. The sequence goes on from NC_056552.1 coordinate 11,804,168, forward strand.
GTGAGGGCATGCTGTAGCTGCTGCTGTTAAAGCAATGGTGCAAAACGGTCACATGTGACCCATTATGAAGAGGAACAAGGACTGCAGGGCAGAGGATGAAGGACAGGGATGCCTATTCATGGTACATTTGTAAACATGGCAAAAAAATTCCAATTAAAATGTATTTTTCCCCCCTGCTTCCATATATCCTCTACAGGAATGTTCTTTCTAACCATACATTAAAGCCAGACTATGTTGGTGAACAGGACAGCAGGATAATGTTACTTGGAATTTCCCCTCATCTCACTTCGAGATTCTCTCGAGTCAGTTGCTTTAAAGACATCACCATTAGGTGACCTGACTGTGAGTGAGCAGCATGGCACCATTACTGAGGAATCTGTACCTCACCAGCTCATTTATCTCATTTTACTTCTGTGATAAAGCCATTAAAATGTTTGTCTGTTTTATATTAAACACACGTAGAGATGAGTCAAAAACTGACTCAGTAATGTCAGTTATGCAACAATATTTATGTTAAGTTTGCTAACATTAGCCGCCATAAATTATTGGTCTTAACAGACCAAGTAAGGCTCTAGCAGCAAAACTCCTGAGTGCATTGTATTTAACAAGAGTGTGTTTTATTGCTTTATGATTTGAACTTTTAATTTGTAAGAGGAAGAACATGTTATTTCCTCTCTCAAAATGTACATGGTGTAATTTTAAAGGGTAATTTAGGGTTAATTATAACTCAGGTCTAACTTTTGTAGATTTGGGTGTCTTTCCTATTAGTAATAATAACATTGTACTCAAGTTAATTGCTGATATTTGGGTAAAAAGAAGTGTATTGAATTCAAAGCAGAATTACTATTGAGAGATTCATACATTGTGCCAGTAAAAATAAGAAAACTGTGGTACCTCCAGTCGCAGCAGCCTTATCCTTTCCAGTGACAATTTCACCAGGATAAAACAGTCATCTGGTAGAAAAACCTCTTCTATGTACTCGGAAATCTGTGGAGGACAACATGAGACCTTGCGTTTATCACAGCTCAGTACTTCAACTTGTTCATGTCTGACACAGTTCCTCTTTTGTAATTATTGGTGTTCTTCGACAAATGCTTATATCTAAAAGGCACTGATTTATTTATAAAGGGAAAAAAGACAGGTGTCTAAAGGTATGATGCAGCTTGAGTACCTCTCCCAGAAGAGTTTTCTCGATCCTCCCCTTCACCAGCCTGGCAAAGTCAGCGTCATCCTCCACATCCAAATGAGCGGTGATTATAGGGGTGCTGAGTGGTGAGTAGAGTACTTTATAGATTATTCAAACAAATTAGGGATGTATTAATTACTGTAATACAAAGACAATGTTTGCTAAATGCACTAATTCACTGTCTAAGCCATGGACTCAGGCAAGCATTATGCTTCAATGACAATGGCTTAAGGCCCTTTTGAGCTGCAAACCTCCCTAAAAAAAAAAAAGACAAAAGTGATATCTGGCGGCAAATGTCAAAGCTGACAATTGCTTCCATTCAACCAAGGTGGGAGTGAATCAGTGAATGAATCAGTTCTTGCAGCAATAATATCCAATGAATCCCCAGAGACATCAAGACAAAGCCTGTAGCCCCCTTTGAAGGATGAAACAGCCTCTTCTTTTTCTCCTCTGCTCATATGACAGACAAAAACATCTCTGTAATTATATATCACATCAGATCTTGACCTCACCTGATGTTCTTGGAGGCATTGATGATCTCTTTAATGCGAGGCACACCGAGAGTGATGTTCATGGATGCCACGCCGGCAAAGTGGAAAGTTTTCAGGGTCATCTGAGTACCAGGCTCTCCGATACTCTGGGCACACAGAGCCCCTACCGCAGAGCCCGGCTCCATCTGAGCTCTGTACGAATCAACGAATGATAAACAGTCTCTGAGCTGACTTGGCGGTCATCATACAAAAATTACCATCTTGTCAACAGCCAACAGTATAGATAAGCGTTCATGTGAGAACAAAACAAGTCAATCACTCAATATAAATCTCCTACACCTGACAGAATCAGCGAGAACAGTACAAAAGGACATAATGAGGGATCATTATTTTTGTTTTCTTGTTCTATGTTTATCAGTTTTACCTTAATTAAAAAACAAAACAAAAACCACAACAAAACAAAATGTAAAGAAATACAGAATATGGCATCTACTTAATGGGACTCTGGCACAAAATTAGCAGCTTATTTGTGTTTTCTTCCATTTTTCTCTTGACTTTCTATTACCAGAGGCACATTTTCAGCTACCTACAGTGCAAAACGATGTAGTTTACAATTAACTTCAATGATCAATGTCTAAATGCAGCAGGAAACACAACTTTTTGGGTGTGCGGAGACATAGAATCAATGTGAAATTAGGTTAAAACCCATCTGTTCCTTTTAAAAGCTACCATTTATGAGCCTCAGAACAAAACACAGCAGGGAGTCTTTTACCTCATGTATTTGTCTCTGCAGGTTTCAAGAAACTTCTCCAGCTGTTTGGGGGTTATGCGATCCAGCTGATAGAGAACTTTTGGCTGTAATACAAAGTAGAGAAACGAGGAATTAAGTTTTAATTAACATAGCCGAAGACATTAGCATTTCTGGGTTTAGCACATTAATCCAAGGTGTGTGTTGTTTACCTCGCTGGTGCCGTTGTCGTTGATACCATACTTGTCTCTGGTCTTCTTGATTCTCTCTGAGACGCTCTTAATAAATTTCTTTATCTCCTACAGTTGGTGAGAAAGAATTTAATTATTTCAAAGGTTGAGTTCAAAGGCACATTGACATCTTTCAGAACAAAAAGTGAAGTGTGATCAAACTGTTTGACACATGACACACTGTCATGCAGTTGTTAAGACATCACAGATAAGGTCTGGAGAATGCAACCAATCAGCAGAGCAGTCAGATGTCAGAGCGTGAATTTAAGCACAGTGACAAAGGCTGTTTTATTGTAATAGGACAACACTGTCTCAATTAATTGATCTTGATTAATAATCATTAATCGGTTCCACATCTCACTGGCACACCATTCTCAAAACCACAACCCAGCATGCTTGGTCACTATACCTCCAGGTACTTCTCTGAGCCTGTATCAGTTAACTCCTTCACAAAAAGGGGGAGAGGGTCACAGGTATTACTGCCAGCACAACAATTAACTGCATGTAACTGGCTTTCAGTTCATACAGTATTTTCAACAGTTTTTTTCTAAATTAAGCCTAATTATTTTTTAGAAACCCACTACACATCATGTCAAAACATACACTTAAAATCTTTCTTTCTACATGGAATGTGGAAGTGGTGCACCACGACCATTAGAGATGTAAAGATTTTCTCTCTGCACCATTAAGCAGACTGTTACTGCACCGTCAGCCCACAAATGGAAAATGCTGTTTTTGAAATAAATTAAAAAGTTTCTTGACACAGTGAAAAAAAAAAAAAAAACTTAATAGCATATGAGCTGACAGTTGCAGCACTATTAAAATACAACTAACTTTCAAAACCTTAACACAAGTTTTCATAGGGGTCACTGCGTGTCAAATCAGACAAGGTTGTTGCAGCATCGTCTCAGATTTTGTTCAAACCTTGTCTATATCATGAATGGGTCCCAAAACCAAGGCCTGTAAAAATATTTCTGTTAAAATCCTATGTTTTCATATTTTTTCAGCCCTTGATATTATTTCATTTTTATAGCCTCAAAAATGGGAAGCCAAAAAAAATTCATTCACATTCCACAGCAGAATGAATGTGCATTAAGGATAGTTGACATGCTTTAAAACAATCATGATATAAAATGTATATCCACAGCTTTATTATGTCTTAAATAAATAAAACCTTCATTTTAAATTTTAGTTCGCTTTTAAGTAGTCTGCTCAAAATCCTACAGTAAAACAACAGAAATGTGTAAAATGATAAAGAAATATGCAATACAATATTACTGACCAGCTCTGATGCACATAAATTGGTTATGCTGCCCTCTTGACCAGGTCTATCTTGAAAATTGGATTGGAAACAAGTCAACAAAAACTAAACAAAAACTCCTATTACGAGACTAAGCTTTAACCAGCATAGAGTACTTTCTTATTGTTTTTTCTGAGATAACCTTCAGAAGCACTTCAGACAACACAATGGTTTTTAACATTCATGATTGGGAACTCATCAGTGGTGTAGTCTTTTCTCAAGAACGCATCTGAAGTATGTTTTCAGAAGTACATCATTTATTGATGATGTAGCTCTGCTAGCAAAAAAAGTCTGATAATCTTCCTCCAAATACATGTTGCAGTCAGCAACTCATGAACATAAATGATAAATTTAACTTTGGCTTATTCGTTGGACTGTGACATTTCCTAGACTGACGCATTAGAGCATAAATGCTTACAGTATGTCACACATATATATACTGTATCTACCAAACTACAACAGTTGAGAGCATTTCACATCAAAACATTATTGATTGTCTCTGTTTTTTTAACCTTTATTTATTTACAGGATTTCTCTGAGAGCAATGCTCTCTCTTTCAGAAAAGCCCTGACCACATTCACACAGTTACACATTCATACCTGGAAGCTGCCCAGTATAACCACAGTCTGATCTGCTGGCCACTGAGCAGCTCCACTGGAGCAGTTGGGGTTAAGGGCCATACTCAGGGGCACCTCAGTGGTGGTAATGAGGGAAGGGCAAGAACTGCTTCTTCACTTTCCCCAACCAGATTTATCCTGCCAGTCCTGGGGACTGAACCAGCGACCCTTTGGTCACAAGCTCGCTTCTCTAACCTTTAGTCCACCACTGCCCCAATCTATCCATCCATCAAATTTCCAGGAGAACCCTGTTGAAGCAGTCACCACTTCTCTCTGTCGATGTATGTCGCATGTATGTCATTGTGAATCCGCACAAAAAACAGGGACAAATAGTACCATCCAGCTTCTAGAAAATATCACACAGAGATAATAAGACCTCTTCTTCCCTGAAGGCCCCTGGGGCTGTCTTTAGCTTAGCATCATCAGTAAATGACTTATTTACTTCCTTAATTCTGATACCTTCGGGGAAAATCGCAAGAGCCTGTGTCGGCCTGTGGAAAACCAAGTATATTGGTTGAGACATGAGAACTACAGATTTGATATTTAAATATGTAGCCATCTCAAAATCATGAAAACACCCTTCATAATTAAAAAAAAATAAAAATGAAGACCTTTTAAGACAAAAATCAAATTTAAGGCCTTTTAAGGCTTTTTAAGGATCCTATAATATACAGGATTGTACTTTGGTGAGGTTACCTCCAAGAAGCTGTCTCTGCAACACAAGAAGTCAGCTCTCTTCATGATGGCATCTGCAGTGAGGACCAGCTCGTTTTGACTGAGTGCAGGCTCGTCTGGACACGTGTAGACCGCCTGGGGGAGTGGAGAGAATAAAAAGCAGATAAATAGGAGGCAATGCGGCTGAAGCACTCACTCGCAGGTCAACAGTTCCCTCACACAAGGGTTAACAGCTTCCGATAGCTGATCCTAAATGCATGTGAAACTATCCCATCCTAAACACAGTACGAAAATTACCTATTTACAAGAACAGGAACATTAATCTCATTATATTCATTCTGATGTCCCTTCACTGGCTGGCACTTTTGTTAACATATACTATAAATCACTAAATTTGCCAGTACGACTACAAGTAATCAGACCTCTTGGCAGATGGATGGTAGTTGCCTTACTATCATTTGATAAAGATGGAGCAGAGACACACAAACACAAACAGACCAATACATGTATTGCTGTCCCAGTATGAGCACCTTAACTTACATTTGTGTATGAAATGTGCTGTATAAATTAAAAATTCCTTGCCAAACCAATAATTTTAAAAAAGCCAAGCACAGCTTACTCACTCTCAGATACATCGGTATCGAAGCTATTAAATGCCCTGGTAGACGAGATGAGACTGACTCTCTACTCCAGAAATTATACACTGGATACTCTCACACCAAGGGGTCTGAATGAGGACTTTAATATCAGACCATTCCTGTGATTATTTATTGTTGCCATGTTCTCTCCAGGTATGAATTCATTCCTGTGCTGTTTATTAATATCTGCATTATTTCATGTATGACATGGTTGTACCCTGTCCTATTTTTCATATTTGGGCAAACACCTAAGGGTTGAATATTATAGACTCCTATTTAACAATAAGGGACATCTTTTTAGAAGTCTAGCCATATTGAAAGTATGATGTCATGTGACTGGAGCTTATGATCTATTTAACTGTGTATATTTTGTTTAGTCTGAACTAGTGGATGTCTTAATACACTGCATCTAAGGGAGCTACAGTGTGCCGACCTTCATCTTTCTTTGCCAAACCTATAACAAATTGGCATTCAGCAGAGGGTTTTCCTGCGGAGCTCACCACCTCTGGGATCAATCTGCTCTTGTAAACATGCTTCTGTTATCAATAACCACAGTCACTCAGGGTTTCCAAGGTGTGATTGATGATACACAGTGATTATACACCGTCATGTTGCTTTTCTTTTTAAAATGTAAATAAAACCCATTTAGGTGTATCACCGCCCCATGTTCATCGAATAAAACAACTCTAATTTGTAAAATACTATGCATGTTATCAATACTTAGTCGGACGCTACAATTATTAACTGAAAGTGTCAGTGCAGAGAGTAGCACAGAGTAGTGGAGTGAGACATCTGTCCTCCGTCCTGCTCTCTGCTGAGGAAACCAAGCTCACTATAGTAAACACAGGTGGCATTTTACACCAATGACGGACTGCTTACAATAACAATAAAAAACACCTGGAGAATACAGTCAATCCTTTCTTGATTAGAGTTTTGAAAGCCTCAGTTTTTACAGTTGTGTTCCCATATACATTTCTGCCTTATTATTAATAAACATACATGAGGACGTTAATTCAAAAAAAAAAAAAAAAAAAATCAGCATCCTGTGTTTGTCAACTGATCATAATTGAAGGTACAGGTTTGTTTTACTGCTGTAAAAGAGAGAGAGGGAGAGGAAGAGAGAGAGAGGACAGAAGTCTCACTCTGCTAGCAGACACTTTCTGTTCCCAGAATTGTAGCGTCCGTCATCCGACTAAGCATTGATAACACGCTTACTATTGTACAAAGTTAACACACGGCAACACATTTTGTTCATGATCAACACCACACGCCTAACAGATATTTAGCTCCTGTGTTTCTACATGTAGAGTTTCTCTGCTAATGATCTGCCCCTCTGGCTGGCAGTTGGCTTCTCACAGTAGGACAATATTCTTACTGGTTTTTGTTCTCCCAGAGCTTTGGCATATATGAAGTGTCACACACATTTAAAAGGCTTCCCTTAGGCTACACTGAGCCTATGCAATTAGACAGAGAAACTTGGCTTTTTCCATGAATGTCCATTTTTTTTTTTTATACAGGGCTGATGACACATCCATCCTTTGTCCTCTTTAATGGACAGAAACGTTTGGAGGGGGTGAACTTTTTGGAACTGATTAGAGCCCAGGTAACACTAAGATGATACTGTGAATCACAACATTTACTGTTTACATACACAGTGCATTCATCTGTATACTTGGCTAAAAACATATTATCACCTCATTGAGGAAAAGCAGATTGCCATGGATGAGAGTTAAACATCCATTTGAACAATAGGTTCATGTTTTTTTCCTAGTAATTCTTGCTCATCTTCCAGCCTAACCAACAACTGGGCAGATGGATTTTTTTAAAGCTTTATTCATCCAGTCTTGTTTGGCTGAACCTGCATTAATGAAGTGGAACAAACAAAATCAATCTGGGAAATGAATCAATGACTTTCTGGTTACCTCTCCGGATTTGTTTTTCTTTTATTCAAAAGACAAAACATTAACATACCGAATGCTAAGTAGTGTGCAGTACAAATTGTCCATGAAAGTTGAGATAGTGACGTAAGAGACCAAACATAAACATACATACATGAATGACAATTACTATGGTTGGATATGAGTGTAGTAACAAGAGGGCTTATGTAAAGCTTATATGAGAGCAGAGTTGAGATAAATAAACTATTCTTCTGGTAGTACGTGTATTGATGTATTTGTGTTCATGTGTAAAGGGGTGAAGGGAAAAAAAAAAACAATAAAAGGGAAAAAAACAATGGGAGGCCAAACAAGTCCATAAACTGTCCGCTCCCGATTTAACTCACCCGGATGTTGTCTAGGACTCTCTTAAACTCCAGCGGCTCATCCTTTCCCTCCATCGCAGCAGGGTCCAAACCATCACCACCATAAATGAACTGAATGATGTCGCCAGTGGAGCTTCGTACTGTCAGGTCGTACTGGGAGCACAAATCCTCCAGGGACTTTACCAGACGCCTCTGTCCAAACACGCGTAGGAACACAAATGATATCATGGGTGACATACAGGTATATAACAGGATATTCAGTGTCTATGTTTATCTGAAATCTGACCTCCAACCATTTTAAACAAATGTTCCAGTATTCCAACTTGCATATATTTTATTTGCATACATCCTCATGTAGAGCTAAAATGATTATGAATTGACAAAAATTTTGATAATTAATTTCTCATTTAAGTAATTTATCGAGCAAAAATGCCTAAAGCCTAATTCACTGGTTTCAGCATCTCAAATGTGAGGATTTGTTGCTTTCATGTTTTATACTATTTTACACTAAATTGAAATTGGATTTTGTTTGTCAGACAAAAGAAGTAATTTGAATCAACTTTGGGCTCTGGGAACTTGTGATGGTCACTTTCCACCATTTGTCATTATTTCATTATTTTATACATGAACCAATTAATGGAATAATTGAAAAAGTAAATGCCAGAATAATTCATAATGAAAGTGATCATTAATTGCAGCTTATCTCATTTTATTTGACAAGGACACTTTTTGGTATTAGCAAATTCCATTCAGATAAGCACACACTTTCATTCAGCCATGTGATATCAGCTTTGCAACAGGTGTGAACCGTAGGGGCATTACCTGCATGTATCCAGTCTCTGCGGTTTTCACAGCAGTGTCCACCAGACCCTCTCGACCAGCCATGGTGTGAAAGAAGAACTCTGTGGGCGTCAGGCCAGAATAGAAGCTGTCGGCCACAAAGCCTTTAGCAGCAGGCAGCTGTAGAAAAATCATTGTTGAGCCATTAAGAAGGTTTCGTACGCTAGAAATGTGTGTGTGCAGAAAACAATGATTTTATCCAGTTTCAATGTTATAACCCCATTTCATTTGTTATTCTCCAATATATGATCTTTGAAGAATCAGAAATATGAACAGACTCAAAACAGTCTTGTCCTTGTATATCATGTGTAGACCACAGCATGTAAATTTCATCAACAGCGTTCAATGAAAACTCAAGATTTTGATAACTTGACATTGACCAAATTTAAAGTCTGTCGGGTTCAATCTCTAGCAGGAGTTTGTTAGAACAACACCTGCAAATGGCAAAATCTGCACAAGAATCACAAATTAAATTCAAAATCCTGTTGGATTTAGGGCTCCAAGAGGATTGATACATGTCCCTACCAAATTTTGTTCATGTACGTCAATTTTGATGGAGGGGCTTCAAATTTGAAATTTTTTACAACTTCTGACATAAGTTCAAAGTTTCATACGTTTTTGAGCATGTTTAGCCCCTAAAAAATGCATTTCTTTTGGAAGAATAATAATAGAGAATAATAATTCCTTCAATTACAAGAGGGCCTTCACACCACTCAGTGCTCGGGCTCTAATAATAATAATTCCTTCAGATACAATTGAGCCTTTGCACCATTCGGTGCTCAGGCCCTAATAAATAAACTGCATCTTACTTTTGAGTGCTTGTCAAAGTGAGGCAAGGAGCGATTTTCAAAACCATCGGGTACTCGAGAGCCACTTATGGCCTGCTGGCCCACACAGGCAATCATCTGAGAGATATTAATGAAGGATCCTGTTTGTATACAGAGGAGACAAATGAAAAAGTGAGAGAAGGTGCATAAACAAAAAAATGAATAATTATGAAAATACAAGAAACAGTATGTACAAAGATCCCTGCAAAAGTGCTGGGATGATCAGTCGATAAAGAAAGCTGAACCTTCACTATTTTCACTTCCTCTCAAGTAAAGAATTTTATATTTCCTACAATTCTTTCCCTTTTTTTTTCTTTAAAGATTTTTAAGCCTGTATTGACAGTGATAGTAGAGTCAGACAGGAAACAGGGGAGAGAGAGAGGGAAATGACAAGCAACAAAGGTCCACCGTTGCGATTATATGTTATGTGTCTTAACCACCTGGCTACCAGGATGACATAAACTGAACATTTTTATGTTTTGGACTATTCGGACAAAACAAGTCATTTGAATAAGTAACCTTGGGCTCTGGGAAGTTGTGATGGACATATTTCACTGTGTCCTGACACTTTATAGACTTAATTGAAAAACTAATCAACTGATTAATCAAGAATGGAAATAAATATTTGCAGCTGAAGATTTTTTTTAGAGTGAAAACTAAAAATAAAGAGCCCTACTTCATAGTATAAGACGGTCATGTGACAGCTTCAAAGATAACGATGATATATTATCAAGGGCTGACATTTAGGTTAATGTTATATACGCCATTGAGTTGCACGGTTTGTCAAAGTTAATTGAAACCACTAGCTATTTAATGTGTTATTCCATTGTGTTTTTTGTCGTTTTGTGGAGAGCTGAACACTCATCTAAACAACTAAATCATTACGATGACTCTGGCCACTGAAGTTGAAACTTATCATTGGTTGCCTTTTATTTAGGAAGAGAAGTCTTTTTGTCCTGGCAGCTGCTGATGACCCTTTCTTAATACCTTGTTAACTATTGTTCTATCTGTAAAAGGAGTCCTGACTGACTGTCTGAGGCAACGATGAATTGCTGTTCTCTTTAAAACATTTGTTTTGGTGTCTCACAATGAATGTTCCCCGTTGTGAGACACCACACTCATGTTGTCAGGGAGCAGGGGTTACAAGTTAAGTATTTATAATTTGTGTTATCTTTCGCACGCTCAGCCAAACTGACACCGATCTCTTAGACTCTCTCCTATCCAAAGATTTCTGTATATATTTTTAACCACACTTTTTTGGGAGAAATTTTGTTCTTTCACTATCAAAGTATTTAAGCTGAAGGTGCTTGTAGGCCTGACAAAGTTTGACTGCCCTAATGTTATCTGATTGTGTAGTCAGGCTTATGTCCTTACATCCTTTCTGTTTCTTATCTCACACCCTTTTTTTCTCTAAAGCTCTTGATTAATCACTTGTTTGTTTATATCACAAGACTACAAAGTGCTAGAAAAATCCAGACACTTCCTAGCATGTGAATATCGGTAGACTGCAGTGAGGGCCATACTATTAGGTCTATTTTCACTCATGGAGGACTCTTCATATTACTATTTTTTCTAAGCAGCATCCACAGAGCTACATCTTTCATTACCGCACAGGTCTTTGTATTGAACCACAGACCACAGTCAAAGGTGGGGCCTGTTCCAGAGATTTTAATAGAGGTCATACACCCAATGTCCCTTTGACTATTTCTCCAAATAAATCTATTTTGAATACCAGCGTGCACTTACTTAAGTGGCTGAGGTGACAACCTCCTACTTCTGTTTGGAGGTTGCTTTCAGAGTTACAAAGTCTTAAGGATAAAAGGAAAATCCTAAAATGATAGTTTCGACTACTGCCTCCAAAACTAAATGATACATCTCAAGGTGTTTATCCTGACATAATAACTTTGCATCATTCACAGCAATATCTTATATTCAAGAATATATGGAACCAAATTACAAATTCATTATTAGTCAAGTTTCCTGTCCAGCTCGCTTACCTTTGGAGCCACAAAGAGCCATGATCAGTGGGCTGTTGCTCTTGTCGAGCTCCCTGAGGCAGGCGCTGCCAGCTCGGTCTCTGATGACTGACAATTCTCTCAAGATGAGAGCCTATTGACAAACACACACAAAATTAAACCTTGCATGCTGACACACAAACGTAGTTTGCAAAGGTCAAACCACACACGCAAAAACTGTGATCTTCTACAAGTGTTTTGAAACAGCTTTGCTTATCCTTCTACAAGTCATTCAATCCACACCCTTCTGCAATCCCTCTGAAACCTTTTTCTTTTCTTATGCACATAGTACAATGTCATTGCCAACCATTCATATAACACTACCTTGGGCTAAAAAAGGATGGAAAACACTGAACAAAAAACAGGATATTAACCATGTACTTTTCACTTTTCACCGACTGTGAAAACACCAATGTTTGAATTGATGATGGTTGTCAATCACTCCCTCTGATGGATGACAGTAGTGAATATGAATGTAGATGTTCTGAAATTGGTTATGACATAAGCTTTGGGAGAATTTACATAGCACTTTTGTCTGACTTCAAAAGTGCTGTGTAGTTATTCAGCCCTCGCCTGAACTGCAGTATGTGAAGAATTTTCCCGTTAATGATAATAAATCAATAAACTTTCAATCCATCATTTCTTGGATTGTGATCAGATAAAATTGTATTTAATTAACATTTGAAACATATGAAGATGTAAGGTTAAAATTCTCTTCTTTGTGACCAGGACACATAACTATGCAGTGATTCTCATCATAAACGAGAACATGAGGATTTTATTTTAAAGCAGCTGATGACGGTGCAGCCCAGTAAGGGTGATTTTGGTGATTAACAGGTGAAAATACATCTAAGGGTCTATCAAAATTGAGTTTTTTTACTCTGCATTGAATATTTGTTTGCAAAATCCACCTGTCCGTCCTCTCTGGTGAACAAAATATGTAACAGTCATAGTTAAACATGTCTTTTGCATTTCTTTACTGCAATTTTTTGTTACTTATCAGCTGATATAAACGTCGATGGCAATCTATCTGCACTAAGCCAATGTCAACCTGGCCGATTTATCAGTCAGGCTCTACTCAAGATCAAGGCAGCTGGTCTTTGGTAGTATTTCTATATCAGCCAATCTGTTCTTTTAACATCACAGCTCTGCTCAGCTACTGCTGAAAGGAAATTAAGCTCACCGACTAATTGATTTCCATTCATTTTCAAGATCTTTTACCAGTTCTTTAGCCTCTTCTAAATTTGCAGTTGATGTCAGAGTCAGTCACACCACCAATGAGTCACCACTGGTGTGAATTTTCAGTACTTGTCGTAGGAAGGTGTCAGTTTAAAATAGAGATTAAATGAAAAAGCTTATGCCTGGTGTGGTGTGCACGTGGCTAACTAAATGAGGATCCAGGTGACACACGTAAATTCTCATATATGTTCATGTTTTTCATGTGTGAATATATCACGCCCACCTCCAGGGTCTCCTCTGCCGTGCAGCCGGGCTGCTGCTGCAGTTTGCCAGTCTTCAGAGCTTCAATGTATTCATCACACTTCTGGTAACCGTCATCCAGCAGGTCCTGTTTGGCCTTCAGCAGACCTTGGCCAGGTGTCACGTCTCCAATGCCAATGGAAAAGCCCCGATTGGCTGAAAGTTTAGGGTAAAAAAAAAATTAAATAGAATTGTTTACTGCTGACTAAGGATTTAAAATGACCTAATGTGTACTAAAATACTAGTGTCAGAATTTTCTGGGCACATTTCTGTTGAGACTGACAGATATCTAAATCTTGAGGGCATTGTAAGACACTCAATATGTTGTTAAAGCCCTGGAGATCACCTACAAAGATACACCGGAGCGAGTCTTGCGAGGCGGGACATGGCGTTGGCAGCCTCCAGCTGTCCCCAGTCTCTCAGCAAGATGTAGAAGATGTTGTTCTTGGACCCAGATCCCAAGGTGCCCTTGTCCATGCTTCCACACATCAGCTCACTGTTGTGAATCACCACGACTGGGAACGTGACAGGAAAATGTGAGAAGAAATGACGCCATCAGGTCCCAGAATAGAAACACAACAAAGGTGAATGACACACGGCTTTGATTAAAATAATCACTGTCCAAGTTGATGATTCAAAACCAAGTGTAATAAAAAAAACACCTTAAAATGTGTCATTTACCTTTTTAAAACTTCTGACTATGAAAGGCATAAAAAGGTTTTTTTCCCCCTCTATATTTTTCTGCTGCTGTACTCTAGTCTTTCTTGCATAAGATATCTCCACAACGAGATTACCTGATTAAATTAAGGTTGTAATAACATTAAACTTTATGACTCAATCGAATAAAATCTTTTCATTTTGCATGTATACTGCAGTAGACATTTATACAAAAGAAACTCACATGAGTCATTGTGACAGAGATCCTCTCCCTTGCCACAGTACTGTTTGCCCTTGGTCCGCAGGTTTGCCTTGACTGGACATTCCTTACTTGGCTTCAGAATGACGCTGAATATCTGTTTGCCCGTCCACAGAGCCATGGGCTGATGGATAAACAGCAAAATATTAGTGGCAGGACACAAACACAGAGGTAAGTATCAAGCTCACCACAATGAAGTACCTTCATTATAGCCGGGCGGGGGAGAGAGATCCTGATTTTTTCATCTTTGCCCACAAGGATTGACGCCACTATCTGACAGGCCTTTGCTCTGTCAAAGAAGGTGTCCTTCAGGGTCAAGAGGTAGGCCGCTAGAAGGTAGAAATATGCTATAAAGTTAATGGAAATGAAATATATTGGCTATTTCAAATATAGGTGAAGTGCGCCCCCATCAGGTGGAAAATGAATGAATTCATGAACATTTTATTGTACCATCACTGAGCTCTCCTCCACATTATACATCATATATGCTTTTCAAGGAATATGCATGTGCTGGAAATTACAATTTTCCCTTTTATCAATGATAAACTGTAACTCAAAGCACAAGGGGCCTAACATCATACAAAAACAGAGCACTACAATTGGCTGTCACACACCACCGCACTGACCTGTCAGAAAGTCCTGAATAGCAGCAATCAGAGGCTCGCCATTTCTTGGAGTGACAAGGTTAGCTTTTGTCTGGAAGAAAAGATAATGATTTGTGTCAATCTGTTGTCAATTTCTTATAAACAACTTATTTCCCGCAGACAGCTTTTCATTGCTGAATGCCTGAAGGTGTGTGTACGCTGTATGGACCCTTTGTGCTGTGATGATACATACACCCATCAGGACCAGGGCTTCAGCTTTGGCTTCTTCAGTCTGAGGTAAATGGAGATTCATTTCATCACCGTCAAAGTCGGCGTTGTAGGGGGTGCACACACACTCGTTGAACCGAAATGTCCTGTGAGGTTTGACTCTGGCCTGTGAAAAATCAATGTCATACATTAAGAAGCGACTAGATGTCCAACATGAATAACAATAAATCAACTTGTTCCAGTGCTTTCACAGTTTATTCAAACCCTGTAACATTAACTCATTTAGTTTGGTTTATAGGTACAGATGAAAGCAGTTTGATGCACAGAAAATAACTTTAATTATCTATTTTGTTCAAATCTGTCACAGATCTCCGTACGGTACCTGTGCCTGTTTTGAGTTAAACAGATATTTATTCTTGTTCAGTGGGTAATTCAAATTATCATGGGAGCATAAAAGAGCATACCAATTTTACTTTTGCTTTGATTTCTTCAGTTTTTCAGCCCTATTAGAAACCTCTTTACATCTTTCCTGTTCAACAAAGCAGTGATTTTTGTACTCTGCACTGAGCCTGAAAATTGCTTTTGCAAGCAAACTGTGGAGGATTCATTACAAGTAATAATGAGATGTGAAACAATTTAAGAAAACATGCAAAACCAAAACTATTTTGGCATAACAACATATTGTTAACATCCTAGATTATCAAAATTCATATGCATTTGTTGTTCCTGTGTTGGTATGCACACCAGAAAAAGAAAGCTATGGCAAATAATAAAGACATTTTTGTGGTGCATAAAATTACAATCTTTAACATTGTAGGGTGAGAAGTTACCAAAATATTGTCAAAACCATATGTCCTTTGCTTATAAGCATGTCTTTTTGAAAGAAATGACAGATTTCAAGTTTCTACTAAGGTTTGTATAGGTGTTAAAAAAACTGTCAAAAAAAAAAAACAACTTACAATGTGGGCCATGATACTGAGTTTGTGCAGAGAGGGTTGTCGATTGAATAGGACAATATCGCCGTCTATCAGGTGCCTCTCTACCACATCACCAAACCTCAGCTCCTGAGCAATCTTCTCACGGTTTCCATATTTTAAAAACCTGACAGAGAGAGAGGATTCATTTTTAGGTGGTGAACCACATTACATAAGCACTTGTTTTAATTTTCGTTTGAGAAGCAACGAGCATCACCTTTTCATCTGTGTGTGACGATTCTGGATAAAGTTGGCACCAGGATGAACGTCAGGACCGTTGCGCACAAGTTTCCTCATTAGCTCGAGATTGGCTTTGTTAACCTGGAACATGGTACCAAATTGAGATGGTGTAACTTCAGTACTGGCATGGAAATGGTTGTGTAAAGTGTATTTGTTGTAGCCACTGAACGGTGCTTACCCTCTCTGGGTAAGTCAGGATTTTGGCTACGTGCACGGGGACAGCAACCTCGTCGATCCTCAAGTTTGGGTCAGGAGAGATGACAGTTCTGCCTGAGAAGTCCACTCTTTTCCCTGAGAGGTTTCCTCTGAATCGACCTGAGTTATCACAGTAGATTAATCAGTCTACCTCTGTCTTTGACAGATAAATCAATTGATGTCACAGCTCACACAGGCCGGTAACATTCTAATACAGTGTATGAGTGAGTAAGTATGAAATTAGTATCTAAATCTAAACTACCTGTTGTCATTTAATTGTTTACTGTGTCAAAATGACTGAAATATAAATAAAAACAAAACAAAAATTTGAATATTGACAAAATTAGACATCCCAGGTTTAAATATACACTATACCTTGCTTCCCCTTGAGTCTCTGCACAAAGCCTCTTGTCCATTTCTTAGGTGCCATGTTGAGGGGGATGCCAGAGAGCTCGCTGTTGATGTAAAGGGCACACTGTAGCTGGAGGAAGTCCCAGTCCTCCATGATCATCTGGGTCTTAGCCCCTGTCATACGATGCTGGATGGCAAAAGAGTTTGTTACTGTAGGCTGTCTTCATGAAATATCTGATGACTGCATTCAAGAAATGTCATAGTTGTTACTCTATGTTTAAGAGTAGGCTTAAAACTTTCCTTTTGATAAGGCTTATAGTTAGGGCTGACTCAGGCTTGCCTTGGACCATCCCCTAGTTATGCTGCTATAGGCCTAGACTGCCAGGGAACTTCCCATGATGCACTGAGCTTCTCTCCTCCTCTCCCTCTCTATCTGTATGCATTCATGTCACATTAATGCATGTTACTAACTCAGCATCTTCTCTCTCCAGCATTTTTGTGATCATTCATCTCTCCTCCTGTTGCTTTCTTCCCTTTCCTTGCCACTGTCACCAAGTGCTTGCTCATGGAGTAACTTTGGGTCTCTAGAGTACGGTCTAGACCTGCTCTATATGAAAAGTGCCCTGAGATAACTTCTGTTGTGATTTGGTGCTATATAAATAAAATTGACTTGACTTATTCTTTAAGCTGATGATTAACTTTAAAATAATCAACAATTGTCTAATAATAAGTCAGTGTAGTGTTTGAGTGCCACTTCAGAGACTGAAATGAGCCAGTTTGAAGGTGAAGGGGAGAGATTTCATCATTTTTAAGATGATAGAGGATCCAGATTTGGCCCTCTAACTGTATTGTTAAGAAGCTGTACGCTCAGAAAATGTGATTTATTCTATCTGGAGGCTGCTGGAATCTGAAATAATGTTATTTTCCATTGCTTAAGGTTCATCATATGAATTGCTTATGGACAGATGGCTCACCACAGATCATTATTTCATTAGCTCCACCTTTTAATCAAATGCTGTGAACAAAACATTTGTGCTGCTAAAAAACACTGAAGTTTACTGTCCTCAAACTAGAAGCACAAGTCTGATTAGGTCCTGCAGATACCCAGCTACTTCATACTGGATAGAAGATGATAAATACCAACCTTTTTGATGACATCGTTGAGGAAGATGATCTCTGTGAGCTTCATGGTGAGGTCATCCTCATTGGTGCCTGACTTCAGGTCGCTGACCACAGAGGGTCGTATGCAGACAGGAGGCACCAGGAGGCGGGTGAGGATGAGGTCTGCAGGTTTCCCTGCTTCAGGGTTCATCAGCAGCAGGGGAATGTCTTCTTGGGGAATCCTCTTGAAGAGGTTCAGCGCCACCAAAGGGTTCAGGTTTTCCTAGAGAGGAATTGATAATGAACTGTGAGGCAAAATATACCAGGGCCTTCGCCTAGGGCTGTGAAACTGTACAATACTTATTTTCATACTTTAGTTTCAAGACTAACATCATGTTTTTCTACAATTTGGTAATCAAAAGTATTTCAATACCCAGCCAAGCTTTTTATACTAGGAAGTTCGTCACTGGCCATACCACATGACATGTGACCATGACAACATCAAAGGTAAATACACAACATTCAGCCCCACTTGCTGTTGCATTAGAGCACCAGCATCTCAGACCAAAACAAATTCATGCGTCATTTACTCAAAAAAGTTGTAAAAAAATAAATAAATAAAATAAAGCAGCAGCTGAACACACAGCTCAACACACCAAGCTCATGAAACTCAGATCAAATTGTCAAATTAGGCAGAGCTGATCAAATACGAATCAAGATTCTGTTACTGCTTTGCCTATTTCTCACCTCAAATGTTTTCAGAAACATATTTCAGTGTACTATCTAGCTGCAGTATGAGAAAGCATGTGACCCGGCCGCCATGTTGAAGATGGACACGGGGAGGACAGGGAGGGACCCCCATGCACTAACATGCACATGCGCCAAGACAGGCTTCCAAAACAAAGAACAGAGAAGCTCAGATTACAAGACACTCGGAGGGAGTGTGACTTCATTCTCTGCTCAGGACGCCTTTACTCCACTATATCTTTACATAGCAAATAGTTGTTTGCTAACATCTAGTGGGGCTAAATGTCATATATTGCTCCTTTAAATAACACCATGTGAAAGAGTGTACAAAGTTCACCTGCGCCCGTGTCAGCAGAGGCTCCACCACTTTGTTGTGCTCGACGGCAGTATCAAAGGACTGCAGGAACTCTGACACAAAAGGATCCACCACCTTCTTAGTGGTTTTATACTTCTCATGGATAATCTTAAGCAGGCCACACTTTTTCACTGGTCCTGAAGATGAAGAGACAAATGAGTCAAATCAGGTTTTTCCCAAATATCACAGAGCACAGTGTCAAAAAGCAAATATCAGAATTGCAAATGTCTCTTTTTCACCATTAAAAGCTGAACAATTCAGACAGATTGTCCTTTTGCGGCATTTATCAGAGATCTTCTTCTTCAATCCACGCTTCTGGAGATAGGCCAGGTTGGGTCGTTTCAAGAAATCCATGAACTGCAGTTTCTCCTCTTTTGTCAGCATTATGCTCGAACATGTCTTGCAAATCATCTGGAGACAGGACAAAAGTACCACATTAGAATGAGGGAAAATAATCAATGTCTTGCACCAATACCGAAATTGTTTAAGGTGAAATTATGGAGCATCACTTTGTGATATTAATGTTATATATAAATATATATAAAAACAAATATAACTATGATATACAAAAACTGTGTCAAATTATGAAAAAAATCTTAATTACTTGATTTACACACTTATTCACCATAATTCCACCAGTTCAAATTTTGATACTCTAGTGACACCTTAAGAAATTAATTGATTTTTGCTTGCTGTAGTCCAGATGGAGGTATCTTGTTCAAATGAAGCAGTATTATTGCCTCTTCTAACACAGAGTGTAGCATGAGCATTATAACTAAAGGTAAATTTCCCTACAGATAATGCTGATCATATGCTAAAGTAAACCACCAGGTGTGAGTCTCTAAATGATGACTGTTTTAAAATATATACCATCTAATTTTTTAATGATGTATCCTTTAAATATCATGTGTTGCTGTAGGATCTGTTATTTCATATGCACTGTTAATAATAACATTAGACTGTGAACTTGCCTGCAAGATTCCTATGATGGCTTTGAAATAGCCGACATGAAAACATGGCAGCTCCAGATCCAGGTAGCCGTAATGTCCTAAACAATCAGCGAGATTCTTCCCACATGTCAAACACGGTCTGTCTTTCTCACTGGTTCCCTGCAAGAAACATGAGATCAGGGGAATGAATTGCATATGGCTACATACAGTGTTGGTATATGAAATGGGTACATCGGTACATTGATTAAAGCAAGAAAAGATTTGTGAGCCTGAAAGGTTGTCCAGGAGGAAATGTATACAATGGATTGAATTAAGTATTATATGAATTTAAAACTGCTCTATGCCTGAAATCAGGCATGGTGCCTGAGAACTTTAAGCCCTGCATACTGTACATAGGTAACATTATAGTAGTCCCACAGATGTAATCTATCCCTACAGAGCTATGTCCACACGAGTTGTAATTTTGTTGATGTCTTCCATGTCATATAAACTAAATCAGTTGTATATACAGATTCTGTATGGAAAGATTTAAACCTTCGATTTAAAACTTAAATATATTCCCCCAAAAAGCAAAAGTAAAAGACTGTGCAGCTATCTCACTGTTCCTACTTATATGGACTCCAATCCAATTAGATTGTTTGGTAGCCCAACTAACACAAATAAAAGTTAAAGCTCTTTGTCATAGATCTGCAAGTGCCATCTTCTTTTATGGCAGTCAGCAGAAATCAAGTTGAGAGGTCCTTCTAAACATATCTGAAAAAGTCTTTACACACATAACAAGAACTTTTCCTATATCTGAGGCCTGACATATACAGCAACATAAAGACATGTATTCCATGCTCTTTGGAATGATAAAATAACATTGTTAGGCTGTTGTTTGCCAGTTTTGTGAGTGTGTGAGTGTGAGTGAGTGTTGTTATTATTGTGAGTGATGTTGTAACTACAATACACTCAAGATTCAACAGGTTTTATTGTCACTTGTACAGCAACACAGCAGATGGCAACATCGAAGACAGTGAAATGGAACTCTAGCTCCAATTAAACTATATTATAAAATGAGAGAGAAATATAATAAAAAGGAGAGAGAAATATACAAATATACATTATATTGCACATTGGTGTGCAAGTGCAGTATTGCACATAAGTGGTAAATAGATAAATAAGTACATTGAACATAAGTGATGGGTGTTAAATACTTCTGATAAAATGTGTTAAAATGTGTAGTGGGGAAGAGAGTGTGTGTGTTTGGTGGGGGATGAATAAGTATGCAGGAGAGGAAGAGAGTGTGTGCGTGTGCAACAGCAAGTAAATTACATGCGCTATACTATATACTGCATACTGCGTATTGTGCCAAGTGATTTTTTGAAATAAACATAAAAGCAAAAAGAAGAAACATCAACATAAAGAAGCTGTAGTCATTGGGATGTACTGTATAAAAATCATGAATGAGTTTATGGCGTACCATACGGTGGTCCAACACTCCATAGGCCAGTGGAGTGTGATTCATGTCCTGGCTGTACAGGTTCTTACTGACCACCTGGATGTGGGCCTGCTGACGCATCTGCTCAGCAGATTTCATCCCAAAGCAGATGTGGCTTCTGTAGACAAAGATGAACAGTTAAGCAAAGACGTTCACAGGGTTAATATCTCAAAGTGATAACAACAGACCAATATCTACTTTCTTATGTCTGCAGGACTTCTCACTGGTCAGGGAAACCAAACCAACTGCTTAGGGTTTACACATGTGTTTTCGTGCCACATTTATCCACAAACTTGCAACGTGATAACCTATACTGAGGAGTAGGAATTAATAAAAGTGGACACTAAATGCGTTGATCGATGTTCGTGAAGTTAAGTTAATATGGCGATAAAACAAACAATATTAGGTAGACTATTACATTTTAACTGTGTTTGAAACAAATGTCTCTTCACTAACATCAACTTTCAAGTTAACCTTGATACCACTGAATTGTTAGCTACAACTTAACAGTTTGGTAGGGCAACGGTGTCTTCCAGTGCAGTATAATATGCACGTACTAACGCTAGACAATTTGTCAATATTTGCCACATTGCAAACTGATATGACACTGGCTAACCGAAGAGCTAACTACTGCTAGCTAGCAGCACTTCCCAGTCTTGTTATAACGTTACTCACATTTTTCTGGCCACATCTGTCTCTCTGAACTGCTCCTTCACCATTTTGGTAGCGGTACCTCAACAAACAACACCACTAATGTATTTGTTATTTTGTCCTCATTCCAGCAGACTAACGTTAGGCTTTGCGTGTATCCAGCACGCTGTCATTTCGCTTTCCCATGTTGATAGCGTGTGCGCGTGTGAGCCACAGTGATGCTGCCTTCAGGGTACATCCGTAATCTAGCGGCTTTACTCATAAGTCACAAAGTTGACAAAATGGGACTTTTAGCGAGGATCACTGTAACTTTGTGGTGTCTCGCCCGAGGAAGTTTTCCACTTTGGCTAGTATAATATGTACTAAATAACATATGCACATTTCTGCACTTAAAGCTGTGATGAAAACTACATATATATATATACTAACTTGATATTAAAGCACCAAGGAGTAACTTTATCTTATTTGTCCTGTTAATCTGTACTGTCAGTATTTTCATTTATAGACACCTCAAAGTATGCTGAATATGCTGATTAGCCCATGAAAGTCCGTATTTTTAATCAAATATGTGGAAAAAACGAGTTGACAAGAAGTACAGGAACGCAGCACAAGCCTATGCACAACAACAGCAAGAAAGAGAAGTGTCGGGAGCACGAGCACAATCATTAAGTGAGTACTGACACCTAACGGATAAAATTAGTACTGTATGTCCAAAGAGCTTTGGCTGGTAAAGTGAAATGCTTTCATTTAGAATGAAAAATCACTGTAATAATTCTAAATCTTATCTGTAAAAAAAAACAAAAAAAAAAACAACAAATGTGTACATAAACAGAAATGTGAAAATATTTGCCAGTGAGGTTGCCAGACAACCGGCAGTTAACTGCACAGAAGTGATGGGTGGATGGACAACTTATAAACTGTTGTTTGTCAAAAAATAGTTAATAGCCCCCCTAAAGCAACAAATTGTTGTTTTTACCTTTCTGTTTTTGTACACATTTATGGAGATACAGTGTTAATTAGCTTTTTAGAAGTGCTAATAGGCGTTTTGTTGTTGCTGTTGTTGTTGCTTTTTTTACTCTGGACAGGGCAAAGCCAGCTGTTTTTTTTGTTGTTGTTGTTTTTCTTTTTTTTTTCCTGCACCAATCTTTATGCTAAGCTAACGCTATTTGTCTCCTGGTTCTCTCTCTGTACTCAACACACAGTGCTGAGACAGGTGTTGATCTTCTCATCTAACGCTCTGCAAGTAAAGCAATCCAAAAGATTATCCAAAAATGTCAAACTGTTGTTTTAATGTTGTTTTCATCTCCTATATTAGTGAGACACAATGCTATCAAATAGAAGTCTAGCGTCCAATATAAACCTGCTATTTAGGATATAAAGGAAAAGGCAGGGGAAAAAAAATATATACAGAAGAATACAACTTTAACTGTTGTCAATGTTTCATAGTGTAGTATGTACAACCTTTACTCACTTTCACACAGAAAAGATGCCAGTGCAGTTATGATGGTCCAATGTTACTGAGGGGCATGGCAGGGGAGTTATGAAATCTAGACCTGATTGAAGGAACAGTTATTTTTAAGATGAGGCTGGATTTCAAGTTTGGTGATTTTTATTGTGATGTATGTTTATGCTAAAGGTAAGGACAATGGAAATGCATGCACTAGTAGGCTATGATATTCTGAAACAAATACATATGGATATGTCTTGTTGTTTGAGCTTGTGTGTGTGTATATGTGTTACCGTACTTTTTAATGTGCATATGTCCCCTTTTGTGTGCATATTATTCAGTGGTGAAGTGACACTAATACGATTATGAGGATTATTCCCCAAGGAATACATTCTCATCCAAAACACAGCACTGCAGACCTATGGGACATATATTTGTTACAGTCTGAAGTCCTACCTCTAGATGGCACCAAATGCGTTTCCAACAGCTGGAAATGTAGAGATGGAGGGGGTATTGAGACTGAGCTAACCTGCTGTTATACCTGTGTTGTTTGATGCTTCGGGGTGGAAGTTCTGATGGCGACAGATGACTTCCTGATGACAATTTCCTTCCACAACATGCTAGTGCTGATTAATTGTTCTGTCAACTTATAACCACCAACAGTGAAAATTGCCAATCTGAATCTGATTTTCCATTTTCTGGTTCTGCTGCCACTTAGATCTACAAGGGCTTCTAATTAAACCTCTCATATAGTGTTCAACATGGTCTGTGCTTTCTAAATCTGCCTCTTGAGGCATCGTATTCCTAAAGAGCATGGTCTCCTAGGGACACATAACTCAGGGATACACATGTGTATCACAGCCTGTGTAAATATATGTAAAGAGCATACAAAATGATCTTCAAAAACACTTGAGGGACTGCTGCTAACAATGTTTTTCAGCATGAGAGGCAGCTCAGTGATCTTCCCCCAAAGTGCCTCTTGAGCGTCTCTGTGTACAAAATCAATCATGAGCAGACACACACACACACACACAGACAGCAAGGCCATTTTCTGCTATGCATGGATTACACATATGCATAGGGCCCCTGCGACCGTTAGGGGGCCCTGTTGCACCAACGTATTTTTTTCTCCTCGATTATAAATTGACACTTTTGGTAACTGTAGAGAAATGGGTCGCATAAATCATGCTATTTCTATTTCCTGTTTTATGGGGAAATGACAGAGAGTAGGTTAACCCATCTGCCGTTCAGACTGAGTTTGTTACATTAGTTTTATTACATCATTACATCATTGGTTAGATAGCGGAGCGAAAGTTCCTGTTGGAGGAAATATGTTATGTCCCGCCCTTCCCCACTAGCAAGGTCAACACTACGTGGTGAGGAAAAAATTGATGAGAGCAGACCGTGGATGTATAAAGAGCACTGGATACAGGAAGAGCGCCAGGCCTTGAAGCCAAGCTGAAATAGCGGCCAAACCTTGTAATTACAACATCACGTGATGCTATTGTGCCCAAAGAGACTTTTCCATAGACTTACATTGTGAAAAAGACGTCTGTTAATCAGGGCATCCATTTTTTTGAGCATCACAACCCCTGCAAAATGACTTGTTTTACTACCAGAATTTGATCCATTTGGTCTGATCACATTTCGAAAGACTAGAAGAGCCGCATGATTGAATCGTTTTATTCTCATTCAAGTTAGCCGTAGGGCTAAACCGGAAGCTAGTTATCTTCGCCAGTGGAAGTCTCTAGTAAGCATGCTCCATGGGCGCATGGGGCCCATAGAGCATGCACAGTATGTTTTCAGGAAGTGGCTTTTTTTGACTTCATGCGCCAGTGAGCAACTTTCATAAGAATGAACGGGGCCCCACCTCCGACGCTGTATCCAATTCCTTTTATACATCCATGGAGGAGACGTACAGAAGAGTGTGGAGTGAGTGGCAAAGTCTATGGGATATGGTATATCTAGAGACCTGCGTGCCGTGGGTTAACTATTCTTTCATGACGTCTTAGTGAGTTAATTCTTTGGCTAAGCTAGCATAGCTGTAGAGTGTGTATGTTCTATGCAGAAATGTGTGAGCTACATTTATTACATTTTACTGCTGTGAGATATCACAGTAAAAATTTCTGTGGTGTTGTCTCTGGATGAAGAACCTGAGATGTAAAATGTAGCTCATTTATGTGCATAGCAGCATAACAGATGGGGATACTGCGCTATGATTGGTCGATGTCGCTAAACTCCATTGGAGCACCCAACCGGTTAGTGTAGGACCCGTGACCGACAGTATGCAGAGGTCTGTCCAGCGCAACGCACCAGGATCACGAAACTCAGATCAAACTGTCAAACTAGGTAGTACTGATGATATATGAATCAAGATTGTGTTTCTGCATTGCCTATTTCCCGCCTCAAATGTTTTTAGAATATAAATAATAAATATTTTAGTCTACTGTTTAGCTGTAATATGAGAAAGTTTGTGACCAGGCTGCCATTTTTTCCTTCTTGAAGACATATACCACCAGCAGCTCAGCTTTTACTTCTTTTTTTTTTTTTTTTACACATATACCATCATATACCGTATACCCTGGTGAAATGTCAGGAAGGTATGAAGGGTGCTGATAAAATACATACCGCCCAAGCCTCGTCTTTTTTTTTTTATTTTGTCAAAAATGCCGCATTAGGCTGTATCATTTTATTTTCTTACAAAAGAAAAGTTTTAATACAATCTTCCTATCATCTGGCTCCAGCTACTGACTGAATCTTATACTTATTCAGCCCCTCCCTACAAACTTACACACTGGTCCAATATTCATGTAACTACCCTGTGGTCATTAGGCGTTGCAGGGGTTACATAACCAAGCTTCCTCAGTGGTCTTGCCATAATCAGCATCAATCATGAGATTGGCCAGCAGCTGTCCTATGATGACATCATTGATGACTTCGCTTGCGAAAGTTTAGAAGATGAGATGATGATGTTAACAATAGAGCTGAGTTCCTTAAATTAAAATAACTTTTTTATGTGTATAAAGTAGCATTCAGTCAAAAAACATTTTGCACAGGGCCCCCAAAAAGCTAGAAATGGTATGACAGAGTACTCTCTGTTGAGGATATGAAATCTAGGAAAACTGGGTCTCTCTCAGGACTGGGGACCCAGGGAATTGGTCACTGTCCCTGCTTTATACTGTGTTAGGTTTAGATTCAAACAAAGGCTCTCAGATGAATTATGGAAAATTTTCTTCTGCCCACTAGTATGTGTTGAAGCCCCAGGGGTATATAATGTCCAGGTAATCCCCCTCCCCCTTAATGTTGTAAAGAAGGATTATTGTTACCAATTTATTAGATAATTCTATTATTAATCTAATTGCTTAGTCTATTAAGTCAGATATTAAGTCAAAAAAATGGTTACCACAAGTTCCTACAATCCATCACAATGTCTTAAATTTGTTTGTTTTGTCCAACCTGCAGTCCAAAATCCAAAAGTATTCAATTCACAATGAAATCAAACAGAGAAAAGTGGCTCCTTGCATTTGAGAAGCTGGAACAAGGGCATATTTGGCATTTTTGCTTGAGGACTTGGTTAATTGATTATCAACATTATTTGTCTTTCAGTTGACTGATCGATCAATCAACTAATGGTTTCAGAACTACACTTGTAGAATAAATAAATGATTAGAGACCCCTGAGAGCTGAGAGAAGTGCTTGTCTCTTTTTCTTCCGTCTGATCAGTGCGGGCGGCTCTTTAAATACTTGAGAGCCACCCAGTGTTTACTCATCATACCATTTACATTATGCAAAACGTATTTGTAGATCAATGTGACCACCATCTTTGTGTAATTAACATGAGTAATTACTGTGCTTAATTTACAGAGCCACCCAAGGTTCATAATGGGGCTGCAAAACATTGACCCATGACAATAGATTGATCCCTCCCTCCTTTAAAACCATGGCCCTGCTAATGACTAAGTAATGAGCAGATAGTGTGTAGCTAGGGTGGCTAATACAGCTTTCACTCTCCATATCCAGATTGGCTGATCCCCCTCCTTCCCCCCTCTTCCTCCTCCTCCTACTCTTACCATGTTTTCTGCAATGGTGTCAGCTCCTCGCTTAGAGGCCCCTCTCCCTCTTGCTCTGTGTATGTGTGTCTGCATGCATGTTGTGCGCACTGCTCGGTAATCAGCCACACAGACTCGCCTTTGGTGGCTGGAGACTGATTCAATATTCCACTGGGTAATTTATGCAGAACTAATTCTCTACAGGAATGGAAGGGCTTGGAGGAAGGCAGAAAGAGAGAGGGAGAGAAATACGGAGAGGAAGAAATCTGTGGTGAAATAATTATCCCTGGTGTCACTGTAGCAACATTCTGTGAAGTTGATGTCAATAAAATATTGAGCTACACAATCCATTTCAATTTCACCTCAAAAAGATGCTGCAGAGGGTCGGGAAGGTGGCAAGAATAAGGAGCACTGTGCATGTGGAAAAAGCATGCACGTCCACACACACAAGCCGCCATAAAACACACAGCGAGGCGATGGCTGGCGACGTGGGCTGCTTACAGACTGGCTGGGAAGCACATCATTGCCTGTAGTCATTTAACTTGTCAAAACAGCAGGGCTCTGTGTCTCCTCATATTTGGATTTAGTGGGTTTGAATTACTGGAAATAAAGTGAAAGAGGATGAGATGAAAAATGAAATGAGGGGAGCTTCCCAGGAGAGCCATTGGGAGCACAGTATAGATTATGGTCATTTGCGAGGGACAGGCTTGTAATAAGAGCCCTGTGTCAAAGTGCATTTGTGTGTATGTGTATGTATGCACCAGGGGCGGGGAAGGAGATAGGCTTCATTGTATTATTCTCACAACTTGTATTGATCAGCACAATTCACATGGAATTGTATACCGTTGGATTCACGTGTGTTTGATATATGAGATCTGGTTTGTAATCAATCAGCACATCCTGTTCCTGGTGTTATTCTATGAGCTTTTTTATAATGGATGCAACTGTACAGAGCCAACAATAAGAGAAGACTAAATTTGACAATAATAGAAACAGTGGTAGAGCCTGCCATATAGAGATTATTAGGACAGCATAGAAAGTGTAATATAACAATGGTGATCTGGCTAGTGATTATTTTCATTAGTTGTCTGACATTTTCACTTAATAAATGACTTAAAGGCTAGGTTCACATTTTTTTACATGTGTCTTAAAACAATACTCACATACCAATATGTAAATTAAATATGTTCTTCTCCATCCTGGCCATGAAAAGATCACTTCCTAACACAATTTTGATACTCCTCCTCATCCTCCTCCATCTCCCCTGCCGTCACATGGGTCCCGCGGCTCACTGTCGCCATACCTGGGTGCTACTCCCACCCCAGAGCTTGCCACTCCATACCGCACTTAACATCAGTGCCGCAAAGGGCTCCTGCCCCCCTTTGTGTCCACCCTTCCCCATCCATTCCATAACCACAGGTGCAATTTTCTCCACACTCCTCCACACTCCCCCAACCACACTCATAAATGGAGACTCAATTGTGAGGGACATTAAGGGAAAATCTGCTGTGACTGTTTGCTTTCCAGGCACTAAGGTGTCTGATATCATGGAAAAAATTCCCAGCATTTTGGCTGAACACTCACTCGCCCAGGATGTTCTCGTTCACGGCTACAATGACATTCCCAATCAGACCTCTGAAATGCTAAAACATGACTTCATCAAGCTCCTTGACTTGACTCCCTCATGGTCCACATTAAACAGATCTTTATCTCTGGTACCCTCTCCCCACACAACATGGCATGGGTCGTTTTAGCCGTACTCTTAGCCTCCACACCTGGCTGCAGTTAACCTGTACAGCCCACAATGTAGCTTTTAATGATAAGGGGCGGCTGTGGCTCAGGAGGTAGACTGGGCCATCCACTAATCAGAAGATCGGCGGTTCAATTCCTGGCTCCTCCAGTCCGCATGTCGATGTGTCCTTGGGCAAGATACTTAATCCCAAATTGCTCCGGATGGCTGTGCCATCAGTGTGTGAATGTGTGTGAGTGATTAGATTTTCTCTGGTGGGCAGGTTGGGACCTTGCATGGTAGCCCCTGTACCCATTCAGCGTATGAATGTGTGTGAATGGGTGAATGTGATTCGTAGTGTAAAAGCGCTTTGAGTGGTCAGAAGACTAGAAAGGTGCTATACAAGTACAGTCCATTTACCATAATTATAATCTCTTCTGGAAACGCTCATCCTTCTTCCATCATGATGGCATTCACTCCAGTAGCCTAAGCTCACGCTCTTTAACTGACAATTTATTCTACTCAATCTGGAACTCTCCCTCACCCTGCATATCCTCCATCGCATGTCCACTCCTGGACATGACATGACCACTTCAGGTCTCCAGCAGCAAACCTCTCCCTCCCCTACAAACCACACTAGCTCCTTGTGGTTAGGAGGGCTTACTACCACCTCCGTAAGCAAATGTAACTCATAATTATTCCTCTGGACTAATGTTTATTCTATTGGAACTATCATCTCTTACTGTAATTATACAATGGACAGCAACAGACCACATCAAGGATCTAATAGGAACAACTTAATATCAGTCTCTTTGAAAAGTAAACTAATTCAAAGTAACAGCCCAGAGACATTGAGTATGGCACTTTTTAGTGTCCGTTCACTTTCCAACAGGACATTTCTTATTAATGACCCTATAATGGAGCGCAAACTGGACTGTGTGCTTTTAACCGAAACATGGCTCAGCGCTGACGGACCAGCCGCTCTTATTGAGGCCTGTCCCCCTAACTACAGTTTCTCCCACTCCTGTAGACAAGGGAAAAAGGGCACTGAGACAACAACTATTTTCTCATCTGCTCTTGGCGGCAGAGAGACATCTTTAAGTGACTTTTGTTCATTTGAGCATCATTCCACTATACTCTATGCAGGCTATACAGTTAGACACTATAAAGGCCCCCAAACAATGCCCCCTCTTCCTAGCAGACTTTGCAGAATCCTTATCTATTACCCACAGTAATCATGATAAAAGCGTTATCATAGGCGATTTTAACCTACATGTGGACAATAAGTCAGATTCCAAAGCAATCGATTTTTAAATATTCTGAATTGTGGGGATTTTACTCAGCATGTCATTGGCCCATAGCCACGGCCATACCCTAGATTTGGTGATAACACATGGACTTAATGTTTGATGTATCCTCCATTGTTGATATGGCTATGTCTGCTCAATTTCGTGTATTCTTTTTGATTTTAGCCTGCACAGAAAAATACAGAGCACCTTGTTAAAAAACGGTGTCTTACCCCTGAGGTTGCTGCAAACTTCATGACCTGTTTAGAAAGCATAACAGGAGTTATTTTACCCTCCTCATGTGATGATCTGGTAAATCACCTAACTAACCAACTTAGATCAACTATTGACACTGTTGTCAAATAAAAAAAGGCCAACCCCAAACAGAAAGCCCTCAGGAAAAATAACAAAATTACTAATAAACAGAAATTGTCGTGTAGCAGAAAGAAAATGGAGAAAGTCTAAATTAAATGTCCACCATGACATTTTCTGGGAGCATCTTGGTATGTAAAATAAGGCAATCAGAAATGCTAGACAAGCTAATTTCTCCAAACTAATCAGTGATAATCAGAATAATCCAAAAATCCTCTTCTCAACAATTGACTGTCTGATTCACCCTGTCCCCTTAGACTCCGATGATCTTTCCTCTACATCCAGATATGAAGAATCTGCAGCACATTTCAGGGATAAGATAACCACCATCAGGTCTGGTATTACTCAGCTAAGGACTGATGCCCTAGAATCCCATACCTCAATATGTGAGGTAACCCTAGGGACTTTTTCCCTGGTTGACACTGAAATGCTTGTGAAGGTAGTATCACAGCTTAAGCCCTCCATTTGTCCTTTTGATCCCATCTCCACCACCAATTTTAACTATTTATCAGATGAGATCCAAGCTATTATTAACTATTCTTTCGACAGGTGTTTTTCCGATTACGCTTAAGACTGCTATGGTGAAACCCCTCCTGAAGAAAAACAACCTTGACTCCTCTGTCCTCAGTAATATTAGACCAATTTGTAATCTTCTGTTTCTTGGCAAAATTTTAGAGAAATTAATTTTAAGCAGCTAAATGATTTTCTTACACTTAAACTACATTTTTGAAAAATTTCAGTCAGGTTTTCAGGCCCATCATAGCACAGAAACGGCCTTGGTAAAGGTTGTGAATGACTTTAGAATTAACTTAGACACAAAAAGCTCTCTGTCCTTGCTCTCCTTGACCTGAGTGCAGCATTTGATACAGACGACTGCAATATTCTCATAGACAGACTACATAAATGTGTGGGCCTCTCTGGCAATCTTCTTAAGTGGTTAACATCTTACCTCACAGGTAGAGAATTTTTTGTTGCCATTGACGAACACCCCTAAGAAATATGTCATCAACTGTGGCACACCACAAGGCTCGATCCTAGGTCCAGCCCTTTTCAGTCTATATATGCTGCCCCTTGGCAGTGTCATCAGAAAACATGGCATTCATTTTCAAAGTTATACCGATGATACTCAACTCTATATTGCTGTGTCTCCTGATAACACTAGCCCTCCACAAGTGTATTTTAGAAATTAATGCTTTGATGGCTTCCTTCAGCTCAACCAAGATAAAACAGAGGTACTTAACATTGGAGCAGAGGCACAGAGAGAAACTGACCTATAAATTGAAATCACTGGCATGCAGTCCCAGACACCAGGTTAAAACCTAGGTGTCATCCTAGACTTTAATTTGACATTAATGTCCACATCTGGAATGTGACCAAATCTGCCTTTTATCACTTAAAAAATATTACCGTAGTGTTCCCATTTCTCTCAGGCCAATACTGAGAAACTAGTGCTTGCTTTTATCACTGGTAGGCTGGATTATTGTAATGCTCTCCTTTCTGGTCTACCAAAAAATAAGTCATAGATCAACTTTAACTCATACAAAATTCAGCTGCTCGTGTGTTGACCAGGACCAGAAGGAGAGCACACATCACACCTGTTTTAAAATCGCTGCACTGGCAACCTGTTAGTTTTAGAATTGATTTTAAGATTCTGTTATTGGACTACAAATCACTAAATGGTCTTACTTCCAACTACTTGCCTGACATGGTTTTAAGTAGGACCTGACCGATACTGGATCATTGGGGCTGATACAGATATTAGGCAGTAATAAAATTCAGATATCGATATATCGGCTGATAATTTATACATATACAGAACATATACATAAATACACATTTTTTGCAATGATCCCTCAAATGTGGTTATCAAACACTTGTGACAAAGATATGTAATGGAGATATTATATTTTACAGTTTAACAATAAACTTTATTGTATAAAATGACATCAGTGCACTGAAACAGTAAACTTAACTGGGAATTTAATAATTATACATAACTATAAATAAAATAATACATAGAACAAGAAAACACATGTACGTATAATTTTGAGAAAATGGATCAAATATACATAAAGTGCTGCCCATATAACTTAAAAAAACCAAAAACAAAACGCATATCGGACAGCATATACACCAATACCGATATATCTGTGATAGGCAAATATCGGCTGATAATATTGGCTGACCAATATATCGGTCAGGCTCTAGTTTTAAGATACTGTATATACCCACTAGATCCCTCGGGTCCTCTGGTAGTTATCTAAGACCCACGGTAAGGCCACTTTTAGTCACTGTGGCCCCAGCCTGTGGAACACCTTTTTAGCCTGCCATTCATCTAGTACATCTTTATTTCAATTTCCACTTTTACTGTTATTTCTTATCTCTTATTTTATTATTAGTTTTATTATATTACACTTTATTGGTTTAGATGTTTTTTATCTAAACTCATGTTCTTTTTAACTCTTCATGTTCAGCACCTGGGTCTGCATTTGATGTATGGCTTGTGCTATAAATAAAGTTTGATTGATTAATTGATTGATTGAAGAGATGGGGGACAAAATCTACGGTCCTTGTTCTGTTCAAAACTGTATTCTTAAAGCCCCCCTCTGGTCTCATATGTGTTTTGCTTATTGTTACTTTATTTTAATATTTGACCTTCACTGTGCAGAATGATGTATTTGCAAAGTTTGACACTAGAAGGCTGTTTTCACAGGAGGAGAGGAAAGTTTCTCCTCTCAAAGGTATGTACCTACAAGCACAATTTTTGACATCACAACCAGTTGGGAAGCCAGTCATGGTCCAGTGTGCAACTTAATGGTGTGATGTGGAAATTTGAAGCCTCCAGAAGGAGGCTCCTTGTGTCCAGAAGTTAAATTTGTGAAGTGAACATTTTTGCATATTCATTTACACTGAAATTTTCAATGAGGGCAAAGGAGTAGTTGCAGTAGTTGATGTTTTACAAAAACAATTGATCTTTTTATGAAACAGTTACATCAGATACAAATTATTATTGCAAGTATATTCCTTAAAACATGTCTGGAGGGGTTCTTTAAGTTCACCTAAAATTATTATGAGACTTCAGCACTCTTGAGTTAGACAAATCAAGTGGGTATCCCCCAAAGTTAGTCTTTTTGGTACAAAATATACCCCTATATGTTGCTATTCAAACTATCTGTGGAAGGAATGTAGTACTTATTTGTTGTACGTATACAGACTTAAAAACACAATTAATACATTCTTTTTATTTTATACAACCTTTATACAATTAATAAATTATAAAAAATGTTGTTGACAACTATTGACTATATAATTGAGTGATTGTTTAAGCTCTACACATACAGTAAAAACTTGGTACGTAACTTCATTGGTTTAGAACCACCCAGAACAAAAATTACCCCCATTGCAAGAGGCTCATAAGTGGAGAAAGATAACAACCTTATCTTGTTCCCTTTGACAATGAGCATAAGAAGTTCCACTCAACCCAATAAAAACACCTTGCATATTTGAGAACAAACAGGTTCACCTTGACTTATCTGACAAATATCCTGCATCAAGTGAAATGTTGTAATACTCTAACACTTGCAAAAGCAATTATTATGACGTTTATTGATCCCTGAGGGGGCGTTGGGCTGCTGCAGCAGCAAAGAATGAGGTAGAAATAAACTTCCTCATTAATATTAAACATGAAATATTTTCAGCAAGTCAGCACAGAGTCCCTATTGGCCAGTCAGTGTTGACTATGGACAAATTTAAAGATTTACACAGTTTTACAAATTCACACTCTATTTCAGGAAATGTGTATATATGTACGATACAAACATGCATCACTGTGTATTCATAAAGCTTTAGAAATGTGGATGAGTTTGCCACAAGTCCACACACTGAAGAATAATGTTTTCACTTCCCTCTGTCTCTCCGTGGACACCCCTGTTCTCTCCTCCCAGACATCTCATTATTTTGTATCTTCGTCACTCTTATTAAAGCCATATATCTTAACTTGAGGCCAATGCCCATCGATGTAGTAGAATACATACATGTCAAAACATTAGCAACGTGTGTGAAACCGCGCTCTGTCCTGCACTCTGGAGAGCCATGTGCAAAATGAATAATTTATCCAAATGAATTATAATACCAGCGTCTCCCCACCAAGGCTTTTGTCTGAGTGAGATTCTTGCTCACATTTCAGTTCATACAGTTGGCCTTGCATAAACTAGATACCTCTCTGGACAGATTTGCATAGAAACACCCTGCAATGTGGTGAAAAGGGAGCAATTAGGATTCATGACGGCGCCTCCCCTCCGGATGCTCTGCTGCCATGTGAGACGGCAGCAGCTGATTGAAATGGAGGAGCATGGCCTTGTTCATGCGCCTCTGTCTTCCCTCTATCTCTCCGTCCTCCTGGGGGGATGCAGGGCCGACTCGAGCCTCCAGGTCCGGTCTGGTCCTCCTCCTCTCTCTCTCCATCAACCCCTTTCATTGTCACCCACCTCCAAAGCACAGATTAGCAGTGGCTAAGGGCTGGTTGGAACTTTTGTAAGGGAGCCTGAGGGAAGGAACCTCTCAAGGAGCGGGTTAACAACATCATCAAACACAGTGTGATTAGTAGTTAACGGATGCAGCGGGTCACATTGTGCAGTTGTTTGAAACAGGTGATGGAGTCCTTGCTGTTGGTGTCTGGCTGCTCGGAGCGTGTGGGAGGTGTTTGACACAAACGAGGCTTCCAGCTCACAGAACCAGGAACAGATGGTGCTGGAAAATGAGGCACCTCTCAGAAGCATTGAAACCCCCTCCAACGACCCACCCCACACTGCTCTCTCTCTCTCCTCCACACACACATACACACACATACTCATTTTTTTCTCTCTTGCTCTCTTTTCTCCATAAATGAACCTTTTTGATTATTTAAGAGCACTTGTTATTCCTCATACAAGTGTCATGTCATAATCAGCCTCCTAAGAAAAGGAGCAGAGCTGCTTTGGGGATAAGGATGTCTTTCCTTATAGTGGAAACACAGGGTCATCTGCCAGTATGAGTTTTTGTTCACCTAGATGGAGCCAGCAGATGGCAGGGTTGGGTCTGGGCCTCTCCAGGGAAAGACAGCAGAAAGCCAAGGAAAAAAGTCATGTTTCTTGAAACACTCACTGGCTGCACTCCTTTAATCCACAATATATAAGTGGCAATGAAATACAATAGGAGGTAAGGGTGAAGCTATTCATAACTGGGCTGTCCAATATTTCTCGGGCATAAATATGCGCAATGTTCAGCAGTAACATAAGATATGTGGTGGGAGCCTTGTGAGGATTGATGGACAAATAGGTTACTTGATAATACTAGATGATAAGAGCACACAATATAATATTAAAATGGGTCAAACGCTAAAATGACTGGGCAAAAGAGATCTGGTGTGAATAAAAGATGCAACCTTATCAAATCACATTACTATGTATATAGTATATGTGATAATCTTTCAAAATATTTGATGGTTTGTGGCTGTAGAAAAATGAGACAATGTCTGTGAAAATAAGTGGTGTGAGTCCCCTGGTCAGATCCATGAGGAAGGTATCAGCATACACCGCAACCAGCACAGTCTGTTTTTTGATACTACCACTAGGAGTCGCTAATGTCAGAAACATTAAATAGTACACATAGGGGCTTTAAAAATTATAGTTTTATTGAAAAATCTGTTTTTTTTAATCTGTTAACCAAAAAAATAGGTGTCTTTGTGATCAGATTAGAGTTGCATCACTTCACCTCACCTTCATATAGCAGTTATAGGTCTACACAGGCCTTTTCCAGCTCTATTTTATTAATGATTCTATCTACCTGTATACGCGAAGGTTTAATTACCATGGTATATGAAAACAGGTAAGTCACTACTTTGTCCAGTGTGTGATGTAGGTGGAATAAAAATTTTAAAAAATGTGTTCCTTTGTCATCCTATCTTGTTTAGTAATGATGATAATGATTCGATATATACAGAAGCTTTGCAACAACTAAAATGTTTATCTTAACATGTGACTTTGAAATTGAAAGATTATATGTAGAGAAAGCAGGGAGGTGATGAAGAGAGCATTGTAACGTATCAATAAAGAGTGCAATTTGTTTATTTATGTATTTCTAATATTCAGTTTTGACTCTAATGTGTGATTAGCACAGCTGGAAGCTGTTTCTTCTTCTGTACAGGGGGGATGGTGCACAGTGATTATTGCAGATGTTTGATAAAGGTGTCTTACTGTGCTGTATAATCCCATGTGGGATGGCATGGCACTCACTCACTGTAATGGTTTTACATTTATATTATGCAAATAAACAGTAGCAGATTAGGGAGTCAAAGATGCATGGTGGTTCACAGTTTATTGTATAATTGGTTGAATAATGTATGTAATAAATGAACAAGTATTGCATGTTCATTTGTGTGAACAAGTAGTCACATCATGAAACAGTCAAATCAGTCATGCTTATGAGAAAAAAATGGTTTCAGTTTTAAAAGTTCACATCATTGTCCTTAGGTAGCTAGGTTTAAAGATTTATAGAAAATGTTATTTTGGTTTTGCAGAAATGTGACATGAATGCAACTGTCTTTTATGGCCAGCATTGTGGTTGGCTCCGTTCAGCAGACTACGGCTTGTGTTTCATTCCAGTCGTGTTTTCTCCCCTCCTGAGCTCCTGTCTCCTGCAGCAATCTGTCTGAAAAATGCATACATAACATCCTGTGAAAATAGCTTTCTGCAGGGACTCCACTAAAAAGCTGCGCTGCATCAAATGTTCCTGTCATTCTCTGCTAGGCCAAGTTGATGGCAAAACATTTGCATACTGCACAATCGGGAGAGATCAGAGCTGTGTGGAGGTGTATGTGTGGAGGTGTATATGTGTCTATTAATGCACACCTCTCCTATATTATAATCCTGCTTTCTTTAAAGGGTCAGTTCACCAAAATTGTCACATACAAAATAGTCCCCATATGAAAATAGTTGACAATGAGGTCTGTTGATTTTTCAGTATAACCAAGACGTTCTTTATAGAAAGACACATTGCTGTTGAGTCTCTAAAAATCCTTTTAGCTCCATTGTTTTGGGGTGGTGGCACAAGATTCAGAGGCAGATATATCAAAATCTCAGCACATAAAACTGAAACAGTTTCATTGCCTTTATATCACAAATAAGGGAGGAAATATGTGCCTATATAATTTGAGTGAACTGACCTTTTTAAGAAGCATATTCCACAAATCACCCAAAGCCTTCTTGAGTTCAGCATATGTGATAGGCACAAACTAGTCTTTGTGTGACACCAGCTCATGCTACTGACAACATTAAGCCTGCATATTTTTAGCTTGATTTATCAGATGATTAATATTACATGCCCTAATTAAATATTTTTCCTAATTCCACCAGTGAAAAAACAACAATGCAACTCCTGAATCTGTATGCCATCGGCCTAAAAAGACAATTAAGGCAGACAGGAGGGTTATTTCATTACAGACTCCTCTCCCTGGTGGAACAGGAGTGTGGTAGATTCGATTCTCTGGCTGTGATTACCCAGCCCTCGGCTATGACATAGATGACTATGAATCAATTGTGTTCAAGGGGACTCTCACTGGGGTGCTGTAGTAGTTAAAGACGAGAGGGAGTCCACTGAATAAGCATCCGGCCTTGGTTAAACAGACCATCAGGTAGTCTCGTCGACTACATGCACCACCTTAAATATTCATGCATACTTAAGGGAGAGATGAAACCAGCCGGGGTGCTCAAACAAACGCCCTTTGCCTCAGTATCTGCCACGGTTAAACGAGCAGTCACCATGACTGGATGGGAAATGTTTAGTCTTGCTCTGTGTCATCCAATCAGGGTTTAATATGTGCCCAAGACAATACTAATCACGCCAGGCTGCTCCTCATTATGGGTTTACGTAATGCCTGTGAGAGAACTCTCGGCTGTGTCTCTGCCATGTAAAAGACCAGGGAACAACATATAACATCACGTCTACAAGAGCAAATGTGCAAAGGTCTGCTGCAAGGTACAAGGTCCTGTCAGCTACTGCGTGGCAGCGAGAATTAGAGTTTTGTGCTGCATTATGTACAATGCCATGTAAAATGGAGAGTCATGCTTTAGATGTATTTTATGCAACAGCCTCTGATTCAAATGTGTTTGAATTTGAGATTTACCAGCAGCTTTTATAAGCAGACCTAAAAGTAGCATCCATTATGTGCCTTTAGCTACACAGTGTGTGCCTTCCTCTGCAGCACTCTATAGATCTGATGCTACCACTTGACTCATCTATACTCTTGACAAATTCTTAGCTCCTGCCCAGCTGCTCCCAGCCTTGATTTTTTTTTGTTCTGCAGGCCTGGAATGGATCTGCTCGACTGGAGGGGACCCGGATCCCACCCTCCCCGCCACCCTCCGAGTGAAGTTCTTTTCTCTGACACATTCAATACCATCCAACGCTATTGACCTGACATATTGATGTGCAGGGGCCTGGCCGCTAAGAGGCATCTGACCACAGCAGTCCAGGGGAGGGAAGTGTACGACAAAGAACTATCATGATAGACAGACTTCTCTTCAGACTCAAGACAATACAAAAACTAACAATTTCAGTGTGTCAGTCAGTATGTTGCTATTAACAACAGGTGGCGCTAGTTCACCAGTCATCACCCTCAAATCAAGGTCTTAAAGCTGACACACTGAGTAGCATCAGTGTGTTGTGATGATGACACAGAGTAAATGAAAACATGGGCTGCTACACTGGATGCAGTGGGACATGACATATTTTTCCTCTTGCTGACGTACACAGGCTGACACTGAAATGAGCCATACCACCCCTAACACACACACACACACACACACATACATATATACACACACACACACTACCACCAATCCCATCATGCTCTCCCTCCCCCATCCCCTTGAGGAATAAGAGGGGATTATGTCAAAGCAATTCAATTGTATGAGTGGAGGTAATGAACTCTTCCTTTTTATCTATTCTTTTGTGTATTAAAGTATTTATTTGTTCCTATTATCACTTGATGTGACGATATGGATGAGACACTTTTGATGAAAACAAATAGGCAGAAATTTCAGATTAAATGGCTGCTTTTACAACTGTTATTTCTTTTCACATATTTCTATGAGAAAAAAAGGAAGAGGAAAGGAAAAAAGGAGGTTGAGACACTTAAACAGACACACAGTAAAATATTTTAATAGTCCATACACTGTCTCCGGCGATGAGACAGCCGCTCCTTGTTTAGAGTTGGCCTTTTCCTATTTAGGTCAGTGGTCTCCAGTCCATTTCATGTTCTGTTGCCTCTACAGTGCCTAAATTGCCCAGCAGGCAGGTGCCATTAGAGCAGTTTGTTTGCAAGATAAGCAGCTATGAGAAGTGACAGCAGTAGAATTACTAATGCACTTTGGCTGTCATTTCTCTCTGAAAGCCCCTGCAGGGAGGGCCTGATTAAATTGATATTCAACCTCCTGCATGTTGTGGGCCCAAGCTTCATTAGCATAGGGTTTAGATGACACAGAGAGAGGGCTGGCATTAGTGTTGTAGGAAGCAGTTAGACACTGTACTGTAACTAATTTTCCAATTATAATGGGTGCCTACGATGTAGCGTATTAATGATTAAAATCACATTATTAACAGAGCATGTATGTTTAAAAATCAAGAAAGAGAATGAGTGGGAAAAGAGGATACATTTCACACGCTGGTGGTTCACAGGAAGTGTCAGTACACATTAAAAGGGATCAAAACAAAAGTAAGCCTTCAGCTGCGAGTGCCATGTGATGAAAAGACCAAAAAAGCATCCTGTCAATGTCAAGTACAACATTGTACTGCAGAGGTTAGGCACAGTTCACAGATCCCTATTACAATGTATCAAGGCTCAAAACTACAGTGATTAAAAAAATGTGAAAATATGCATTGTGGAGCTGGGCATTAAATGCCAAAGGTCATTTAATGTAAATCTAAGATCTGCCTGTAGAAATAGATTTAAGGGATTCTACATTTGTCAGATGTTTTTGTCCAAAGTGACTTACAATCATTCAAATCACATTATCAACAGAACATGTATGGTTAAAAAGAAGAGAGAGAGAAGAGGATGCATTTCACGCACTGGTGGTTCACAGGAAGTGTCAGTACACGTCAAAAAGGATTCAAACTACTTCAAAAAGCCTTGTGCTGCAAGAGCCGTTTGATTAATGGACAAAAATAGCATTCATAGACATGTGCAAAGAGTGTTACCATACTGTGTATCGTGACAATATATCATGATATAAAAGACTGTCGTCATTTTGGGAATGTAACTCGTATGTAACCCATCTGAGTTTCCCTTTTGTTACCATACTGTATCCCTGCAGTTTTGGTAGTATATAGTAGCTGTGAAATATGTTATATCACAAATACTTCATAGATTCCATGTTGTTAACATCACTTTAACAAACCAGCACTACTCAAGTACCCAGCAAAGAGAGTGTAATTTATTTCTTCTTTCCCCTAAAATGCCCAGTTATTACTCTCTCTATTCCTCATAGTCTCGTTTTTTTCCCACTGTACTGTAAGTATTCTTTTGGTACCTGTTTCCTGCAATGAACTTACACTGTAAATCCATCATTTTTTGTTTTGTTTGTATACATTAAATAGCAGAGGCTGTAAATGAATGACATTATTTATTGTGTGGATTGTCAGAATTCTATACCTGAAGAAAAGTCCTTGTCCAGGAATCTATAATCAGTTTGTTAATCAAGTTTCTTAAATTAGATCTGTGGCCAATTGAGAATTTTAAAGGCTCCAACTGAATTTAAACATTTAATTTTCATTGTTATCATTCTTTATAATTATTATTATCATTCCTCGGTTTAGTTTTATGTTTGTTTGTTTGTTTGTTTGTTTGTTTTAAAAATGGTGATTCCAAGGTAACGTTATGTTTTTTCATTTCAGAAATTGAATTATTTCTGCTTTGTAGAAATAATAATATTGATTTATATAAATAATATTATTTATACAAATAATATTAATTTCAATTAAAATGTTATTTATATAGCACTGTTTCATATAAAAGCAGTCCATAGTGCTTCACATAATAATAAAATAATGAAACAAAAGAAGCAAATATGTGCTTATACACACATACATACAAACATCCATACAAGCATATGAAATTCATACACATACATACACATATGTATACATACATACAGTACATATACATACATATAGACACACATACTGTACATTCATACAGATACAAACATGCATACATATACATTCCTATGAATTACTTTAAGAAAATGCAAAACTTTACTCTAAGATCTGCAAAACTTCAAACATTTTTTTGCAAATTTTAGATTTTACATTTTGGACACTCAGTTTATTTTAATTCCAACATTGTTAAAAATATTATGAGTCTATTGAAACGTGTGAACCCTGTTTTGTGCATTGAACCTGACTGTATAGTCAGTATACACAAGTCCTTTAACTTGAAGCTTGGCCTGTACAGTAATGCAGTGGGAAACCCATTGCTCACTGACCTCTCTTTAACCTGAGTAGCTGTTTCACTGGCCACACACTGGGACATGCTGTCCATCGAGTGTGCACTCAGAGAGGACAAATGCAGCCTGACCCATGCTGCTTTCATGGGCGGACACAGTGCAGGTAAGAAGATTTAGTGTAGTGTTTATCCAGTTTCCTGGAAGAACGGATGTACAGATTAGAGGATTTATTGAGAGATTGAAGCAATAGAAGCAGAAAAGTACACATTTAGGTTGTTAATTTGCATTAAATGATGGTATTTCATGTAAATGAGCTTACATTCTGTTTGCTTTGTTGATGTGTGTTGTGTTGTGTGGCATGTAAATAATCTTCTTGACAGGATCCTCCTTTACACATCCAGTAAAACCATAAAACATCCTTAGTGCTCCCTCCAGCATTAGCTGCATGTTAACATCACAACACTGTGGTGAAAGCTGTGGTTAGCACTGAGCAAATATTTAAAGTCACTGCTAAAGACATCATCACCACTGCAAATAAATGAATTGAATTCTGCTTATAAGCCCCCCACAACCCCCTCCCCCCCAGGCCCCTACTCTTACCTAAATGGATATTTGATCCCTGGGGAACACCTAGTGCTTTGCAATCTGCGCCAGCTTCCTGGTGGCGCTTCCCCATCTCTCTGAGAAGCAAGCACTGACTTTGAAGTCTGTGAAGCTGATGATAAATATGCTAATGTGTCTGGAGGTGACTCGACGTAGCAGATAGCGCTGTGGGGGGAAAGTGCCACCCATCGTTTAATATATGGAGAGAAGGAAGGAGAGAGAGGCAGGGAGGATGGAGGGGCGGGGGGAGGAGGGAGCATCACGCTACTGATAAGGCGTTACAAGGATAAACCATGGCAGTAAAAGAGCACTTAAATAGATGTTTTGTCTGATTCATGGATCTGTGGATATATGACTGTAGTGTGAAGTCATAAAATGGAATAGTCGTGTGTT
The DNA here is from genome assembly GCF_910596095.1 of Thunnus maccoyii. Taxonomy (NCBI): domain Eukaryota; kingdom Metazoa; phylum Chordata; class Actinopteri; order Scombriformes; family Scombridae; genus Thunnus; species Thunnus maccoyii. The sequence goes on from NC_056552.1 coordinate 11,847,608, forward strand.
TTAAACTGCACAGACAGTTTGGTCATATATGTAGATAAAGCCTCGTTCAACTAGTGTGTGCATCATACAGTGCAGAACATAAAGCAGGGGTCAAAGACATATCCGTTTGCAGAGTGAATTCACCAAATTGATGCTTTAATATTGTCACGCTAATGGAGAGGAATTTGAGCAGGTTATTTCACTGAATCGTATTGAGTGGTAGACTGTTTTAAATGCAGCCTCTTTGGCTCAGACCTCTGTTGGCCATCATTTCTATTGTTTATGAGAACAGTGTTCTCACCAAAGTAATTGCTGAGATCCAACAGGGCAAGAAATGAGCAGTCAAATCATTAAATATGTTGTAAACAACCATAGCCAACATTTTTAAAATTCTAGCTTTTTACAATGTTTATTTCAGCTACTGCATGGTTACGGTTAGGGAAAGATCATGGTTATGTTGAATAAAATATGGTAAGGGTTAGGCAACTACAACACTACAGATTAGGTAAACAATGTGGCTGCAGTTATGAGAAACACAAACATTGATAGCTGCAAGGCGATCTCTTGTCTCCTGTATTAAAAGTTGGACTTGCTACATACTCATCCACTACCCTGCATATGGGGCAAAATACTTCCTGCATTGGTGCTGAATATTGGCATTGGACATAAATCATGAGGTGCAGAATCATCACAAATTTCACTAGTTCACAAGGATAACTGTGCATATTGAACTACAAATGTAATGTAGTTTAGTTGAGCCAGGAGTTTGGTTTGTAATGTAAGTGTAATGGATGTTTACAATGGACAGTTTGGGAATTTTTTTATTGTTCCAGATATATTTGGCTAAAATGGCAGTTTGTATAAAACCTGCATGATCATGGGACCGCTAATGGTTCTCTGTAATTACTTTGATAAGCATAAAGTTGTTATTAAGGAAAGGAATGATGGCACAAACTGCTTGTAGTAAACCAGAATAATCCTTTGGCAAGAAAAAAAATCTAAAGATCAGAGGAGAGCCTGAAAAATTAGGGTAATTTTGTGTAGCAGAAATTTCTTTTTTTCTCCTCTCTAATCCTCTTAATCATATCCTGACCCCTCAGGTTTATCTTGTGACCTTTTTAAGGACCCCAGGTTGGAAACCACTGTTTTAAAACAATCAATTTAACTACTCAGTGCAAAGAATTATTTTTTTTTTTATCATCACTAAAGTCATATAAACTTGACATGAGCTCTCAGACTTCCATGAATTATTTAAGAGTGTGAGTGAACCCGATTGAAAAAGATGCATATTTTGAAATAGAAAACTTTCACATCAACCTGAGGCTTAAAAAAAGTACATGTGCCAGTTAATGGAATTCTGCAATTCATATACTTTATGCCTCTGGGCTTTTTTGCTATTCTGTGTGCTGCTACCACTGTTTACTTCTCTGAGTGAGACCTTCTACTTGGCAAATACATGCAAACTGTCTCCTTATGTCTGTAGTGCAGAGCGCACCGAGCTGCCGTCTCTCTGTCTGAACACAGATTTGATACCCTCAAGGTGACAGCAGCAGATCTGTTGCAGGTGTCGGAGGCAACATCAGGGTTGTCAGAAAGCATCTCGCCACATGACTCAGATCTCTGAGCTGCTCAGACATATTTGGGATACAGAAAACAGGTAAACACTCAAAATTCTCAGCACATATCTGAATAAAATGTTTGGTGAAGATAAAAAAGTAGCAGATTTTGCTGTAAAATCTACTTGCTTTTATCCATTCTGAAAAGAGCTCTCATCCCTTATCAGCTTGTGTATCTTAAGGCGGTCTTTGATATTAATGCTCCAAAAGAAGCTTTCCACTTCAAGTGTGTGTGGACAAGCTGTAGGTGTCACTGTCGACGTGGCTTTGAGCTCCACCAGTCATGGCCATGTTGGAGTCCAGAGCGCCACCCAGCCCCCTTTGTAGGAGACGTCGTAAGTCAGATGTTCAGAATGCATGGGGCATTGTCTGCCTGGATGTTCGATGGGCTGGCAGCAAAAGGTGACATCTGGTGACTAATGTGCTCAGATGTGAATGCTGCTCCCTCAGTTCTCTGGGCAGCAGCTGCTCCGCAAAGGCATAAATGAGACAGGGGGAGCGGGAGAGAGAGAGAGAGAGAGACAGCCAGGGAGAGATAGGAGAAGGGGGGGGGGGGAGGTTGTCGCAGGCCCAAGGTGGGGGGTAGGGCTTTAGGTTAGAGGGAGTGTGTTTGTATGTAAGATGGTGTGCATGTTCACCACGCCAGCCGTCTGACTCCAAAGGGGTGTGTTTTGGGGGGTTGGGTATGTCATGGGAAAATCAATGACTTTCTGTCTGATTTTCGAGGAGGTGAAACACAGCGGCCTTCCCCCTCGCTCCCTGCTGCCTCTCCACATCCTCCGCTCCACAAAGAGACCACACAGATCAACCAGAGCTTGTTTTGATCTGCTTTGTGTTTCCTGCAACCAAGTGCCTTCTAGTCACTGTGTCAGCGGCCAGTTGAGTCACAGCATCTCCTCAAGTACTGACTGGGTACGTGTTTGACTCATAAGTCTTGCCAGAAGGAGGTAAAGGATGTGATGTGGCTGTTGCAAAGGTGACAGGGCTTAAATGTTCAGTTCACCCAAGTTACAAAAAGACAGATTTGCTGGTGGTGTCTAGCCATGTGGATAGTTTGAGTTTTATGTGTCCAAGTTTTGAGATATCCATTTGTCAGATTTCTGTTGTCAACCCAAGTTGAATGGAGGTGAAAAGGATTTTATTAGTGCAGCTTAAAGAAATAGTTTGATATTTCGGGAGATACACTTATTCGCTTTTTTGCAGAGAGTTAAATGAAAAGATTGATACCACTCTCAAGTCTTGAGCTATGGCCAGCAGTTGAGCAGCTTAGCTTCGCTTAGCATAAAGACTGGAAACAGAGAGATACAACTAGCCTGGCTCCATCCAAAGGTAACAAAATCCACCTATCAGAACTTCTAAATTTCACTATTTAACACGTTATATCTTGTTTGTTTAATCTTTACAAAATCCAAAGTGTTAAAATGACAGGTTGGGGTTTTACCAAGGTTATGTGCAGGACTGTTTCTTGGCTCGGTGCAGTAACTTTAAACAAGGTGACGACAAGACTACAAACCCGGCTAGCTGTTCCCCCTGGTTCCAATCTGTGTGCTAACCTAAGCTGTCTGTCTGTGGGGCCTCATACTCTGGAAAAAGTCAAAGAAAATTCCTCAAATTGATATCACATCATAAATAAAAACAACATACTAGTAACAAGACATCACTACATCCATCATACTGCAGAGATTTCCCATGAGCCAACTGGATTTGGGGTGAAAAATCTACTGCTATAATGGCTTCATCCTTCTCCTGTCATTGAAGTATCCATGTTTGTTGAGCTGCATGTCACTTCACTGCACATGTGAAATGTTTGGATGACAGACAACTGTTTTGAAACCCCTCTCCATGTGTGTGCGAGTGTGTGTGTGTGTGTGTGTGTGTGTGTGTGTGTGTGTGTGTGTGTGTGTGTGTGTGTGTGTCCCAACTGTGGCCATGTTAGCCCTGAGGTCACTCCAGTGTAGAGGTCCTTGTGACCCCTGGGCTCCTTCGCTGTTCTAAACTTGGAAAAGGCCCCCAAGCTCTGGTTTGGCAATGAGCAGAGTTAAAAAATTGAAGAGGGAACGAGATATGACAGTGAGGGAAAACAACACCAAGAAAAACATGACAAAAATTACAGCTGAGGTTTGATTTTTCGAGACATGACCAGTTAATCGCTCCTAAAGAGCTGATAGCGCACCGCACTTTGACGTCGTTTCTGTCCCATAATCTTGCCAAAATGATTTGTATCCTTTCTTTCTAGTGAGGGGATCACACGAAACTGGTTGTGGATCAACACCCTCAAACATGTGGTCATTTGTGGCATTCATATGGACATGCTGCTTCTTAGAGGACACTTGAGCCCCACTTAAAAGGCGTCATGGGCTGCTTTCGATTAGGGAGGCGGTGGGCTGCTTTAGATTTGATGAACAAGAAGTGCATATGCATTCCACAAAGAATGTTAATGAAACACATTCCTGCCGGTTTCTCATGGAAACCAGCTTGGATTTAGGGATAAGGAGGTGGAGAGAAATGGGGTCCCCCCTCCCTGTGTACCCCTCCTAAGGAAAAAAAAAAGCTGACAAGAAGCAGGAGGGAATCATTCTTCTGGGGGAAAAAGGGAAGGAAAATTGTGTGGGATGAGAGTATATTGAGACATTGTCAATATGTGACATAGTGGGTTCCCACAGGTCCACCCCTGCGTTTTATTGGGTGTAAGGAGAAAAAAAGAAAAAATGGTATTAAAGGATAGGTCCACAATCTTTATGTCCCTTTAAAAACAATAGTCAGGTGCCCAAATGAACATTGAAACAGGTTTTGCTTGCTATAATTACTCCACACTGTTCATACTTGCCATTAAGAGATCCCTTCATACTGCACTTCCAACGTAAGTGATGGGGGGAGAAATCCACAGTCCTTATTTTGGGCACGATATCTTTGAATGTTTTCTTTTTAGAGCCAAAGTCCCTATTTTTATTTCTATCTTTCCCGTGCTGCTTAATAGGGAACATTGTCCAGGGAAACACAAAGAGAGAGTTTTATACTAAAAAAGACTAACTTTGGCTGTTATCCACTTGATTTGACTCAGACTGCTGAAGCCTCATATTAAAACACAAATGTGTCCATGTGGTCCACCAAAGGAGAGGTAGCACAGAGCTAATTTGTTCCTGCGTCAGTCAAAATTATAGTAAAACACACACCGACTGATGTACAACACTAAACAGTCAGTCAATTTTGCATTTGATATGTGTATAAAAATGTTTAAATACACATTTGCATGGGTTTTGAGTGAGAGAGACATTGCTTTTTATGTGTTACGTACAGATTCCGCTTATTGAACCTTAAATCCTTGATCTGCAAGAATTAACACTTTTTGCATGTTAAAATAAGTCCTTCATAGTGTTTGCTACCCCTGTTTTACCTCTCTAACGCTATCTCCAAGGAGCCATATTCTTTCTCATAGTCTTTATCAATTATTCAAACCCCTACCATAAGTTGTTACCCATCAGATGGTCCACAGTTTCACATAAATGGATGAAATCACCAACTGTCTGTAGCACTTTTGTATTCCTATAAATGACCACAAAATTGGAGCTAAAAAGCTAACAGATAGACTTTTTAGGGAGATGTTTATAGTAGATTGTGATACAGTGTCATCGTTAAAAGCCAAGCAAATTGATGCCTTGGCTTACATGAAAAAGAGCAGTTCTGAAACGTCTGTGCATATTTGTGCTACCATTCTCTGTGTGTTTATATCTGTCAGACCTGAACGAATAAGGTTGTGGTGATGACTCATATTACCTGAAAGTGAAAAACGATGTGAAACATAGCAGATGAATGTGTGAGTTAAGCTTTTGCAACCTTTACTTCATCCAAGGATTGTTGGTTAAGCACTGGAGCGGCGATGTGTTAGGCACTTTGCTCAAGGGCACTTCAACCCTTGTTGTTTATCCACTGGCCCCTGCACAGAAACTGTGAGGATCTCCTTCAGATAAATTCAACTCATCTCTGTGTAGTCAAGTGTGGAAAAAGAACAGAGAACAAAATGTTGTCTGCTCATTTGTGTAATTATTAGTTTGCATTGACTAAGAATGATATTACCTCCAGTTAAAACTCTATCCATATCCATCTTGACTTGGAAACCTAACCCCAACCTTATTCCCATTTATGGCCATGTCATTCCTGTTGAGGATTCGAATGTTCCACTCACTTTTGGGCTTCAGTCCTTCTGTCATTGAGGTGTTTTTCTGTTATTGATGTTTGGCTAACCTTGTGTCCTTTACGACCTTGTGGTGTTGGGTGAGTTTTAGCTTTTAATGGGGTTCAACATGGCATCTGTTTTGAGTGACATGTGCTTCTCTTTTGACTCCCTATTCCGAACTGCCCAGAGGATGTCTGAAAGCAGAGGGAAGTCACCAAGAATCTTTATCCTAATCGTAAACCAAACAAGTGGTTGGAAGGTCAGTACAGTTGAATTGATCATAAGATATATCTGATAGGTAGATACGAAAAGACACACCATTCATATTTACATCACATGACTTTTGTGACTTTAGTGACTAACCCAGCCTCAGCTTTACAAAGCTTTATAGCGTCTTTCAGCTCAATGATTTGGTTTTACAGCCTGCAACTTTACTGTTTTGGTTCAGTCTCATCACTCTCATCAGTGTTGTTTCCAGCAGCAGCAGGAAGCTGTTTTCATAAGAAAGCTCTAAAAGTTCACTGTATCCTTCCTGCCCAGCACCAACCGGGAAACAGACAAAGTTAGCGACTAGCTGGTGACCTAAGTGGAGCATTTAGCAGCTGAAGAGCAAGATATTTTCCTCAGTAGTCGGTGGAGACAAAATAAGAGTTAATGAATGCTAATGTTCCTCCGTATCTACTGGATGAGTAAATAGGCAACTGTTGTGAAAATAAATAGAACATAGTAATGTAACAGTGGATCAATTTGAATGAACCAACTGAGAGTGCATAGCTGATTTATATTACAGTAAATTTATCTACTATAGGTGCTGCATGTCAAAGTCCAGGCTGACAATCTTGCTGCTTCTGCCATCTGAGACATATTATGACGAGAGTAACAAGTTAATTACTATCTGGACAGCACAGATACTGTATCAGAGACTTCCTTCATGTACAGTATGTGAACTGCAGCGCCCCTCTTAATTAGAAAAGAATTAATTATTCTGAGTTTGCATAAGAGAGAATCTTTTCAGTCATTAAATATTATTAGTCATGCAATTTAAGTTGTGCCTCCGAGCCAAAGTCTGATTTTTATGGAGACCTCTCTCTCTCTCTCACACACACACACACATGCACGCATGCATGCATGCACGCACGCACACACACACACACACACACACACACACACACACACACACACACACACACACACACGCTGTCTTTCTATCTAATATCTGCTTATGGACACTTAGGGAAGTGACACGCACTTATAGGCAGATGCTATAACTTTGGAGGAACATGCTGTTTTTTAATTAGTTTAATCAAATATCACTTCTTTACTATGTAAGTCTTAATTTTGATTTATTTGCATGAGCAAGACTGTGTAGACCTTCTTCACACATAGTTTATATATATATTTATATGACTGAATAATGGCAATGGTATTTGCATTAAGCTGCTCTGTATTCATTTTGCTGATTGCAGAAGAAGTGTGTTTTCATTACAGACAATCACAGAGGCTCCTATCCAATGCAAATGAGACACTTTGCCAATTAACGAATAATGCTATTGGTTAAAATCAGGCTCAACATCACCACTGACAAAATGTTACACCAGGATTATTGAGCTTGTCTGATTATTTTCTTTCCATCTCACTGACCTTTTCTCTGTGCTGAATATACAGTTAACCTATAATGTGCTGCTGTAGTACTTTAACACATCAATCATGTGATCATTTACACACTGTGTCCAGATCATAATTCTATTTACCAGGGGCACTGTAATGCTATATTGATTGCCAAACCATTAGCATTTATACAACCATCAACAGTAAAAAGTAGTTCTCCTTCTGCTCCCTGCCTCACTCTACCATTTGGTAGCAGCTATAAATGGGCATGTTATTGAAAATTCCTTTTTCCTTTCAGTGCAGAGGGGGGAAGAGGCCGACCAGATCTCTATTAGCAGACTGGGATTTTCTCCCATGTGTCACGGTGAGTGTAATTGCAATGTCACACTTCAAGGACTTCATGTGGGTGGACGGGTGGTCTACCACAAGAGAGAGGACTGTAGTCAAAATACCAATTAATGAAGGCCAGAGAAATATGACCTGGACTGCTTCAGGTCCATACCTACCAATGGCTGAGCCTGTCGATTGAAATTGTATCCCATCAGCCCTTGGTCGTGGGTCAGCGCTCAGTGTCAGTGCTGGCAGATTACACTTTCCTCTTGCTGGATCATGGCTCATGCCCTTGAGCACATCCAGGAGTTCATCCTGTACTTACTTCATGGTGATGAATTCACAACTTTAGAGAGAAAATGAACTCCAGCTCTTCAGAAATTCTTTGTAATATTATCATGCAAACCACCAAGTCGAGCCGTACTTCGACATTTTTTACTGTTACTGGGGTCAATCAAGGAAATACAATCCTCTTCAGCAATTCTGTTCAGCTCTGTGCAGAGGTACAAGCAAACCACTTAAACTGAGGGTACAGTTGTGATGGTCAGCTGCAGCATTGTGTTGCTGCTGTAGCCCTGGGCTGCTGACTGTGGCGTAGTCTTGGAGTATCTGGCTCACATGTGTGAGCCCTGAGGGATGGCACATCCCAACCCTGGTGAGCATACAACCCACCGCTGCCAGAATTAATTACCACAGCGGGCTTTAACCTTGCCTTGCCTGCTCCAGCCCAGCATCATTTGGAGATAAGTCGCCATTTGCATGTGGCGCCAAGTGAACCTCAGATATGGAGTGTGCGTCATGTAAATGGACAGGCAGCGCCTGCTGTCTGTTCACTGTGTGGATTCATTGCCATGCAACAGATCCCTGTAAATAAAAACACAGAGCCAAGGAAGCATCCTAGTGTTTGTTTTTAAATAACAATGAATTAAATTATTACGAGTGTGAGACAGGGATTCTACACAGTGAGATTTATCACTCACCTCAGCAGCTCTACTAATTTTTTTAACCCCTATTTTAGCTCATTGTTTTGGTTTTACAGCACACTGTATGGCTCAGTCTATCTGAACCTTGTTTCCGGAAGTAGTAAGCAGCAGTTTTCAGCAAACAACCTGTTATAAACCTTCTGTACACTACCTGTTCAACACCAAACAGTAGACAAAGTTAATAACTAACAGGTGATGAAAGTGCAAGATCAAGCAACTGAGGAAATATTTTTCTCAGGGAATGGTGGAGACCAAAAAGGAGATAAAATCTTGGACTGGCATTCATAAGGTGGAGAGAAACACAGCTCCAAATCAATGATAATGTTGCTACATGTCTGCCAGATGTGTAAACAGGCAACTGTTGAAAAATGAAGTATAAAAAATACTATAAGCACCTGAGCTGTGGCTCAGCTGGTTGTGAAGTTCCTTTGCCCCCTAGTGGACAGAAATTAATTAATGCAGCTTTAAAGTGACAATGAATAGAAAAGTTCTTCTTTAGATTTTTTTTTTTTGCAATTTTTCACTGTCCTTGCTGACTAACATTATTTCAAAATAATCAATTTGTTTAAAGTATTTTCCTGTAAAATCCTCACAGAATATTACTTTTATTACTTTTTATTACTTTTTTTCTTTTGTAGCCCAGGTCAAACCCTTAAAATTGTCACACCAATTATCCAATTTATTATCCAATTATTTAACATTAGACAAATTGTTCATTTAGTGCTCATTGGAGTGACTCACTATGGAACTGAGGTGAAAATACATTTGTTGACAAAGAGTCTGGTTTCTGTTTCTGACAGCTGGCTCTCATTTTGACATGAAATCAGATCCTCCTCAGGGTCCACTGTGAGGACTCTTTGCACTGCCCAGTTATCAAAACACAGCATGGAATCCACTTAAGCCTCGTCACTGGCTACGTTTCAAGACACCACATCTAAAATAAAGAGACAGAAAATACATAAATGAAGAGAGGTGGTGAAACCATTTGCACTGTAGCCTACAAGAGTAATTATAAAGGTTAGAAAGGAAATGAATGATGAAAGGTGAGGCAATAGTTTGAGTTTAATAAACTCTTTTAAAATATCGTTTACATTGTTTGGCTCAATTTGAAGCTCAATAAATGATGTGATGGTGCTTCGTTGACATCGTATGAGCTCTAATTTTATTTGTGTTGTCATGATAATAATCATGTGCAAATACACTTAGCTACATACATCTCCCCTGAGATCGGGATAATTATTATATGAGAAGCAAACTCCACATTTCCTGAGCAAACAAGGTTACTGATTCTATAATGCTCAGGATTTCTCTACACAAATCCACATATCCAGGTCGTGGCTGCGACTCACAAGAATGCACCATCCGATGATTATGTCTAATTAAGTTAAATGTCACTTACAGGCAATGTGGAGTGTTCCCACCCCTCACACACACACACACACACACACACTGCTGAAGTGACTGCACCAGTGTGGCTGTAGCATCTGCCATTAGCGACCAGAGAGAGTCTTTAATGACACTGTAACAAAGAGAATTTCACTTCATCATACCAAAAATTAAAGAAGTCTGTCTCTGCTTTGAGAGATGTTGAATATTTCATGACACCACAGGCTGACCTTGGGTCATGCTGTGTAGAGGCCAAGATACTCAGACCTATGAATGATGCATCGACAACAGCAATAACTGTATATGACACTAAGGGGCCTCTGGATTCGAATTTGCGCATGGAGCGTTTGTGAGAAAGCAGCAGGGATGTTTCTTTGGAGCTTGGCGATGAAGAATATCTGTGATTGGATGATTCATTACAGTCAGTGACAGTCTGAGTGTGTGGGATGAGACCTGGTGCTATCTTTACCCTTCCCTCCACCTCTGCCCATCTCTCACTCTCCTCTATTTATGGAGCACTGCGGTGTATATGGCTGTTCAGTGCTGGACTGCATCCCATGGGGGACACTTCTCGATCTGAGCAACCCGCACCTTTTCTGTAGAAAAGCAGCAGGAACGACGGATTCCAGGAGAAGGGGATATGGCCTTTTTGCCCCCCCTCCACCCGCATTCGTGGAAAATGACTACAAATAGGCTACTCAACCCACATGTACAACATACATTCAAATGTGCACACAGAGTGTAAGATGCCGCCCAACTCCTTGCGTCTTTGTTTTCTTCGCCTACTGGAAAGCTGTGCAGCCATGAGACAAATTGCTGCGTGGCATTAGCACTACAGTGAAGGATGAAAGTGCACCGAGCAAGGCAAACAAGCATCCCATTACAACCGCCACTTAGCAACAAACACATCTATTACAGCGGCTGAGCAAGGCCGGTGGTGAGCCTGCACACACCTCCAACAAGCTGCTATCCAGGGCAATGAGATTCAGGATGCACAACGCTGGGAATTTCAACGAGAATGAGAAAAAAGAAAACAAATGGCCCCCTACTTTCTCTCCCCACTGAGGAATCAAGGGCCATAGCTACTGTTTACATACTTGAAGAGAGAGTCTCTTCATCAGATGATGTTTTATGATTTTTTTGTTGCCCTGCTGAGACTCGGAGCGTTCCCTTTTCCACCATCATTTTTTACTACAGACATGAGCATGACATCACTTCCACAGAGAGACGGGCTGCTCATTTCATTGGTTCCACTGTATCATAGTGATGAATGGAGAGCTTAATACACTGACCTGATACAGCTAACCTTCTGCTTTTCTCTTTGTATGCGCTACTGATATTTTTTCCTCCTTGTTTCTACCCACAGGTTCATCCCTAGGGCAGCACCTTACACTCTGATGTGTGTCATATCAATTCTCAGACAAAAATGCATAATTCCCTCCTTTTTTTTAAACCACACTAATTACTGTGGTGCAAATCCTGACTGCTGTTGTCATGGTAATTGCCTTTCGGGGGTTATGGCGCCACTAAAGCTCAAGTGACTGAGAGTGAGAGAAAATGAGAGGAAGTTAAGAGAAGATTGCGAAGGAGACACACATTGCTCATTGTGTGCCAACATATTTCATGTTTCATCTTGTTTCATGGCGTGTACTATTGGCAGTTTACCTTGACTCAAAATGATCTGACCACGGCACTGCTCCGCGTCAATGCCAGAAAATGAATTTGATGTGGGTGAGTGGGGATAAGTGTTCTTTCAGCACCGAGCAGAGTGCCAAGAAGTCCCAGAGCAGAGACCCGCTCCCCACCGTTTATCCACTGCATTAAATGAATGTGTTGGGTTCAAGGAGGGGTCAGGGAAATATAGGGGACAACATATGTCAAACAATACATATAGGAAGAGAAAAGTAGGATCTTAAAAAGCCTTTTATCATTTGGCAAACAGGGCTCCTGGCGGAGGAAAAAAAAAGAGAAAATCCTCGTGGATTGAGGTGCTTGATCATCATTATGGAACAACAAGAGGCACCTCTGACAGTTGGCACTGACATAATGCTGAAATGAGGATGGTTTAGCTTCTCCAAGGTCTTGAGGTTTGGAGCATCGTTGTGTGTATGTGTGTGTGTGTGTGTGTGTGTGTGTGTGTGTGTTTGCGTGTGCCCTGGTTGTCGCAGTGCCCTTAGGATGTCCTTGTGTAGTGTCAAGTGTCCTGATGGACCCCATGCAAGCATGATTGGCTTTCTGCTGTTCACTGTTGTTATTTAGACACTTCATCATAATATCTCTGCTAATATCACTTTAATTAACTGCTGTTGCCTCAGTTCTTCTTATGCTCTCTAAGTTTTGTTTTATGTGTAGGTTTGGTTTGGTAAAGTCATAAAATACAAACATTCAAAAAATATACACAACATAATACAAAAAGCACACACATACAAATCAAACAACAAAGTTAAATAGAGCATGAGATATAGATATAAACAAAAATAAATAAGAAAACAAACAAGAATATAATATAACATAAAATAATGAATTTTAAATAGTAAGAAACACATAAAAAAAGATGTTATGTATAAAACTGAAGCATGACACTGAGCAAAACATCGCTATAGCCATGTGGATCATTTTTGTTTTATTTGTCCAGGTGTTGACACATCTGTCTCTGAGATTTCTACCTCTATACAATAGAGGTGAAGGTTTTTTTTAAATGCTGTAAAGTTACAACACAAAATAAGGACATGAAAAAACAGATGAAATTATAAAAATGGTCAATATCTCCAGTAATATTAGAATCATGCAATAAGAATCTAATATTACTACTGTTAGCTCATTTTTGAACAAGTGCTTGGCATATTTGTGAGTTTTTAGTGTCACTTGGAAATATGTATTGTCATATTGGTTCATTAGTGACAAAGCTTTGCAGCCAACCATAAAAATGAAGTTTAATTTCATGTCTTAAGGGTTATAACTTTAAGTCAGAGTGCACTGAACTCTCTCAGTCACTGTATAATCCTCAGACCTCACAGTTTTTTATAAGGACTATTTCTTCAATGGAAAGCAGTTCTATTCTAACCTGATGTGCCAGATAGTTTGTTACACAGAAGTGATCTTGTGATGTCGTGATCTCACAAATCCAGCTGCCTCCATTCACCTCCATTGTAGATACCACTAGAGGTGATGTAATCTGGGTAAACCAGCCCTTTATCCATTGTCTTTATATATTTAGTATTGACGTACGGAAGAGCTGAAAGAGAATTTTTTCCATATTGCTCACTGAAAGACAGTACAAAAAAAACATCCCTTACAGCTGAATTCTAACTTGTCCACATGACAGTAATAGCTGCATTTTGCTACACATACACACACCAAACAGAGGCTAATTCAATGTTCCAGCTCCTGTTTGTTTAGTCATGGACAAACAGAAGGCTGTGCCAGCAGCTTATTGGTTTGGGATTTATTTCACTGAGTTTGAAAGGAATTGTCAAGAATTTATTTACAAATCAATTCTACACACAGGAGATCTACTTCATGATAATACACACACAGAGCAGTCTAATGCTGTTTAATCCTTCATGACTGCTGCAACTTCTGCAGAATTATTTCAATCGTTTCATGCCAGATGCTGTTAGGATGTAACAATGTGTTATTTGAAACTGTGTTCATCTTGTCAATAACTTGCTTTGTAATTTGTGACCTAGTGTTGAAATATTTATGAATATTTAAGTCATTTAGTGCATTGTATGTAGTTTTAAATCCTTAAGTAATCATCAGATTTGGAGAATGATCTTTGAGGTGAAATTGTTACAAAGCACATATAATCCCCCATGATTAAGTGCTTAAACAGAAAATTGTATTATATACTGTGGCATTAACATATTATCTTCAGCTCTATGCAAATCACTGCAATACACTGAGACCCAAAACATAACTGTACCTTTAGTTAAATATGATGATGTAGTGAAGACTTTATTCTTTAAAAAAAGAGAAGATAACCAAAGTCTGAGCTGAAAAAACATATTATATTAAAGAGTTCTGTAGACACAACTATGGATCAACATTTAGAGCTGTAGACAGACCATATTTCTATTTTTTACTTTATATTTTACTTTCTGTTTTATGTTTTTATTGTTGTGAGATTTATTTTAATGTTTTTTTTGTTTGTTTTGTTGTTTTTTTTTACTTTTTATTGTATACTTAACAATTAATACACAGATGAGTATCATATAAAACTGGATCAAGATGGTCAATAATAAGTCAATAATTATTTATTATCTGACAGTTTAATATATTTAACTAATTATATTACCTTTGAAGACTTATAATAGCTTTGATATCTGCTGTCTGAGTGTTGATTGACAGTTCACTCATCTGCTGCTCTTCCCACCTCCTGGACTCGCGCTGACCTGGACTATTGTCACAATATTTCAGTAAGCTTAATGTTACCTGATTATGACGCCTGCCATGTTAGCACAATTTAGCTGAAGTAGCTAACATTAGCCCAAATGTGCACATCTCTGTGTTCCCAGTGAGCTAGCGTATCAGATCGAGGTAGCAGGGCGTGTTTCCAGAGCGTGAAAGGCAACACCCCACACTCCTTATTATTTGGAAAGTCTTGGCTCCAAACAGAAAAGATCACGCCGACCACAGGCAGCAACTCTGGGCTTCAAACCGGCTCCAATGCAAACCAAAGGGTGATGTCACACTTTGCTACATCTTTTATAGACTTTTACAGTCTATGGGTGTGACCAAGTCCCATGACTTCCCTTATAGACTTGATAACCTATTTTTAAGCGATGTTTAACATAACAAAGCATAAAGACTAAACACAACACAGTCTAGAAACGTACAAACTCATACATCATATGTGAGACATACTGTAATCATACATGTATATAGCACTTACCACTGCACCTATTATCTTATTTAAATGGATTCTACTGTAGGTAATATTTGTCGAAACAGAATAATCACCACTGTCACTCCACTGAGATGTGAAATTCTGTAACTGCATTCAGCCCTCCTGAATGTTTTGACAATGTGTTAGAAATAGAGGCCAAGAGGAGTTTCAGCCCTCACAACTGCTGGAGCTATCGCTCACTCCATGTTTTTCAGATTAATTCAAAGCATCCCACTGCCTGAGAAATGACAACACTGCAGAGACAGCCTGGAGTTACACTTTGATGGACACGGTGGTCTATCTCTGCCATTGACTTCAGTGAAATTGTGACCCCCTGGTCATTTTGGCGGGGCCTTATCAGCGCTGGCCAAATGCAGGGGAGTCTGATGGAAGGACTAAGGAGATGATTTGTGGACAGTCTAGCACACTAATGGTGCTAACGCTGCATGCTCTCCACATTGTGGCTGCAGAATACATCGTGGAAATGGGATGGAGAAACCACATCCATTTTGATCAGGCCAAAATAGGAAACATGAAAGATAGCATCACTGACCAGAAATCCCTACAGTGGATAGTGAGGACAGCTGAGAGGATCATCAGAGCCTCCCTCACACCAGTAACAGAACTCTAACACACACATCGTACCCGCTCCTCCCATGAACTATTCACCCGCCTGCTGTCTGGCAGAAGATACTGGAGCATCCGGGCCACGACTACCAAACTCTGCAACAGCATATCATAGTCTTCATGTTTATGCACAGATTTGTTCAGTTTATGTCCTACTATATATCGTATTTTATGTCTTGACCTGGTTGAATCATGTATGCTCTGATGAAGATCTGATAGACCAAAAGCTCAAAAGCACCTTACAAGGACTTAGCCGGGTGGAGCGGTGGTCATCCTGCATTATGTCTTATCCTGTCTACCTGTTTAACTGTTGCACCATACTGTGGGCTCTTGCATGGGAAACAATATTTCATCCCAAATGTATACTTGTATATGGATGGGTTGACAATAAAGACAGTCTGAGTCTGAATCTAAATCCTCCTGAATATTTGAATGATTCTTCTGCTGTTATACTCACTCGCTTAAGACGAAACAAATCATTAGCACACAGTTTTACTGTTGGAAAACAGGATTTCAGGGCAACCACAAAGATAAATGTCAGCTTAAAGTTTATACAGTACAGTGCAACCTTTTAGTCCGTGATCCTACTGAGCAGAGAAAATCCACTGGGTGCAACCTTTAGAAGCAGGGATCCTGGGCCCTACCTAACTCCTCGAATCAGTGGCAGAAAATCTATATCCTCTTAAAGAGGAGGAGTCACATCAGATAATAGATATATGAAATCCATCTTGTTTCTGAACTCTGTCCTTTGTAGGAAACATATCAATCAGAAAGCCTCTCTTTGAATTGCCCACACTGACACAAAAATCAGTAAAAAAAAAAGTTGACTTTAGGACACAGGGTGAAGGTACATACTACAGCAACATCAGTAGAGATGAGGTGGAACTAGTCAAGAGGCAAGAAATTGAGAGAATAAACATTACAGAGGATCTGATATGAAATTAAAAAACAAACAAGTCTGCAATACAATACTTCTTAAAGCTTAAAGTGTAGGATATGCATGTTTTAACTGTCCATGTTTATTCACCCCATGCAGCTAATGCTGATGATACTCACGCAGTTCAACACATTCACACCTGGAACCTGCCTAGTGCATCCTGTCTGATCTGAAAGCCACTGGTGTTGGAGCAGCTGGGGGTCAAGGGCACCTAATTGGTGAGGGAGGTGCAGGAGCTTCTGTTTCACTGCCTACCCGGGGATTGAACCGGTGACCTTCAGCCTGTTTCTCTAACCTTCAGGCCTCCATTTCCTATCTGCCGTTTATGTGACAGTGTGTGTGTCAGAACTCACCAGGGACACCAGCTCTTTCTGTTATTTTCCTCCTGTTTAAGGTGGTGCAAATAGTTTTGATTTTGTAGACAGTCTAAAGTATCCTGAGCAGCCTTATCACAAACTGGCACTCGTAAGGCCCGGGATTGTGAGTCTCTGCAGCTGAGAACATCATCAGCACCTCACTACCCACCATTAGTGACACTGAAACAAGGCGCCCACAGACGAGTTTAAGGACAACAACCAGCCCACTGCCTGTTCACCCTGCTGCCATCTGCAAAGTGATACATAAGTATCTGCGGCTGTTGTGAGACTCCTAAACTCCATTTGAAATCCTTCACATCACCATAAAAGAGGACTCGAACAGCACTCCTCTCACCTACTTCAGCTCTGGCCAACATGCTGCACCACAAATACTGAACTCTCTGGGTATTTACTTCACTTGCCGCCCTTTTACTTCACTTTGAAATCATGAATAAACACTGAGCCCTGTTATGCAGTGCAATATCTTTTACCAGCATATGGCTGATGTTGCAGAACCTCTTCAGTTTGTATTTTGACAGTTGCAGCTACATTGTTGTCAAATATTCATTTATATTAATAGAGCAGCTTGATTTTTTTAAACTGTATCTTTTACTGTTTTACTGCTATATTATGTTTGTAACCCTTCCTCTCATTATTTTTTCCCTGAAATACAGTATCACACAGTAGCATATGTGAGGGCTACAACTGCATTTTGCTGCTCCATGCTGTACTGTTTATATGATAATAAAGCTGCCCTTGACCTTGATGTTGAAAGCGTTTGCCCTGAAAAAAACAGTGGAGGTAATACAGCAAGGAAGAGCTCTCTGCACTCACTGAAAATAGTGGTATGGATAAAGCTATAAACACAAATTATATCTAAACTACACATTATTATAGCTGTAGTGTTCAAACAGAATTACTGATATTCTTCACTGTAAATCTATATCAATCTAGCCATAAAATCTCTCTCAGTAGTGAAAAAAGTTGTTTATTTTTGATTTGCCTTGTAAATGTAATCAAATTATATTCATTCAGATGTAACCATGGCAAACTCCCTGTATTCAAACACAACATTTATTGTGAGACTGTTCTTCTATCCAGTCCTTATCCAACTTCAATGCTGAAGAACCGTTGACACCTCCAACGGGATCTAAAAAGTGCCCCCAAGATAAAGTGTGTCAGCTAAAAATATTCTTACATTTCTAAAAGGAGTCATGTACATACGTGGGAGAGTGATTTCATTTTCTGCATGCATGTTTGTAAGAGGAGTCGACAGAGCTATGCAGACAAGTGCCTGAGCGCCTGGTTGCTCTCTCTTTCGACATGTCAGGTGCCATGTTTACGCAACCTGTTGCCCAGCAACCCCTGCCAAACACATTGGTGGATGAGGGAAGCAGCAGAAGTATATGTTGTCATGTGGGTGTCTGTACAAGTGTGTGTCTGCATGAGAGGATCTGTGTGTCTGCAAACAGATACTGCTGCTGCCCTCCATTGGGCAAATAAGACAATTTTGAAGTTACTGGGAGTAAAATTTCTCCTCTTTTGGTAGATGCTAACCGCCTCCCTTTACTTCCAGCCCCTGTAAGCTAACATGTCCCAGACCAGTTTGTCCACTGAAAGCACAGGGATGAAATTTATATCAACCCTCATAAGAGGACTGCCAAATTGTCAGAGTAACCAATTGTTATGGGATGAGGAATTGCAACCCCTGACACTCCTCATTACTGAAAAAAGTAATCACATTCCCTTAACACTGACAGTAGAGGTATTCAGACTTGCAGTCAGTCTGCACATTCTGCACATCACCTCAACCTTGTTACACAAGTGTCATCAAACCAATCTTAATCTTACTGGTGTGAGTGTAAACATGAGATCATTAGTGTACATATCCTGATGGTGCACCACTGCTTACAGTAAGAGATTCAGACAGAATTAAATCAGATTTTTTCACCTGTATGTAAAACACAACTATTGCATCTTCCACTTCTAGTCATATTTAGTTTTTTGCTGCTATATTTTTGCTTTACTCTGGATATCTGTCCAAACTCTGATGCCACAACAATGTCCAGCAGCTACAGTGGAATTTCTGAAACATCAGAGGCAAAAGCAGCTTTTAGTGCAAATTCCTTGGAAAAGCGCAAGAGCTCCTTTCTGCACTCACCAATTTGCACCGACAGTAACACAAGAGATATAAGAGGCAGTGACACCAGGTTTCTCAGTGCGCCATAATGCAATGCAGCCACAAGATGTGTTGCATTTTCAGAAAGGGGCACAGCACTCGCTTTTTTTCCTCTAATGGAAAAGCTCTCGCTCTGCTATCAATATTGTTCCATCACCTACAAGCAAGACCTGCAGCAAGTTCACAAGTTCACACCTGCTCTATGGGTTTTTTTTTTTTAAGTTACTCTGTGAAAAATTAAAAAAAAATCACTGATGGTGGATGTAGACAGAGACACTGCAAGAAAAATAAATCCTGGAAGGCCTGATGATTTATAATAGGTTGTATTTTTACTTTTGAATTATACTGTAGATGTACGCTATCTTAGATCATGTATGTCGATATGTTGATTCCTGTCGTGGAATCGCATTATCATGAGAGGGAATCACTCAGCTAAGCTCCTTTGATGAAAAATAACTGAAGAGATTCAACCTGACCTTAAAAAACATGTGACATTTCCCAGCTGAGGAGCTGGAACCCATCCTCTAAGATAAGGAGAGCATCTTACTTAAATGTCACAGCGTGGACTGACTAGCTCTGATATTGTTGAGGAACTACTGCCTTGCTGAGATGCTTTTTGTTTTTTTTGGTATATCAGTTCGTATGAAGCTTCCAATGCAATTTGCTATGGCATCTCATTAAACCCTATAATGTCTTGCTGATAATTAAACATTCACATTTAGGAGAAAATGACTCTGCAGAGTACATCACAAGCCTGGGATTCTGACAAACACAGTATGCTTTGACTATAATTGACTTTTCACTCTGCCCTGGAGTTACAGGAGAATAATGGGGCTGGAAATAGCTAGTTAACCTCCTGTCAGGTAATACATAAAAGGAAAACAAAAGTCTTCACTGCACTGCAATATACCTAAACCTTTCCCTCTGAGAGGAACAGTGAGATGTCAAGGTGAGGATTGTTACACTAAGTGATTTTATTAAGTGGAACACCCACGGTGAGCTCAATCTGCCACTCAGGGACTGTTTGACGCAAATTATACATAATTCCCCGTGCATGACAAAACATCTATAATCCACATATATAGTATGGCTCAGTAACATTGCACTGGTTTATAAAGAAAACAAATAACTGAAGGGCACCCTTAAATAACAAATATTACTCTGTGATCATTATTAAGTACAACCTAAAACAAGTAGTTGATTATTCAACAAGTCATTCAATAAAAATTATTAAATGAATAATCACTTAAATAATTTATTAAGCAAAAATACCAGACATTGTGTTGTTTTTCTCAATATTACCATATTATGTTTAATTATTTTTGAGTATGAGCTGAAATGATCCGTCAATTGATCAGTTAGTCACTTGGAACTTAGAAAATTAATCAACAATTTTGAGAAAATATTAATCATCTAGGTAATTTACGATGCAAAAATGCTATACATTCTGCTGTTGTTCTTTGTTTTATTTTATATCATATTTAACTATTCAGTAGGATGATGTCATAAGGGTAATTCATAGCAAAAAGGCTTTACAAACTGCACTTAGCTGGACAGTACTTACTGTAGGTAATCTATACTAAGATGTTTAGCAGATTCACCATCTTAGTTTCGAGTGCTAGCATGCTAATATTTGCTAATTAGCACTAAATACAAAGTAGAGCTGAGGCTGATGGGAATTTCATTAGTTTTTAGGCATTTGGTCATAAATAAAAATTCAAATTTTGATGCTAGATGAAAAGTCAGGGGATCAGCAAAGGCATTGAGACTGCCCCCCCAAAAAAAACAACACAATACAATATAGTAATGCCAGTCACCCAAAAACGACAAATATCTACATTTGAGTGACAGATGCCATCTGGCAGCCATAGTAATTATGACTGGGAGCAGTGCCACAGTTATGATGATGTATATATATGTCGACAATTTTCATCATTTAGAGGAGGTGGGAGGGGGGGGTGAGAGGCTATAACCCAACGGTAGACTTTGCCACAGGAGACCGCTGTTTGTTTCCTGTTTCCAACCGCAAGTGTCACATTTCCAACCGCTTACTGTCTTCCATCATTTGAACCAAAACCATGATCTTTCCATAAACCTAACAGAGTTGTTTTTTTGTGCCTAAACCTAACCAGACCTTAACCATGGTGTTGTCATGTCATAAAACATAATAATTTTTGAACAGTGATTTGTAGCGGTTTTGGAAAGCACAGACAAATGATGTTCTCCTGCTGATTACTGCCGATAGGGGCGCCAGATTTTAAAATGCTACTATGTATCGTTGAGTGCATGTGGTCAAACAATGTATTTGGTTGTTTAATCTGGAGGACTTGAGGTATGAAAATTCATCCTGACGGGTGCATGAATGTCTGCACGAAATTTCATGGCAATCCATCAGTTATTGAGACAAATGTCAACCTCATGGTGGCACGAGAGGAAAAGTCAAGGGATCACAAAAGTTGTTAGGATTCATCTGTACAAAAAAATTGTGCCAATCCATTAAGTACATATGTTGATATCTTAGTCTCGGCCAAAGTGGAGGACCGACCAACCGACCGACTGACTGACAGATGTGCCATCCATATAGCTGTGCCACTAGCATGAATAATACTCATTAGCTTAGACAAGCATTATTCTATGGGACTATAGTCAGTGTTATATTTGCTGTGTGTCAGTGTTGCAGTGATCATGTTATTCCTCTCAGTTGGTAGTAAAGGATACATGTTGTCAACCCTCTCGCCTCTTTCCCTCTCTGCACTGTCTCCCTCTGTCTCTCCCACATCTTCATTGTCCATGGCCTAAGGGAACAGTTGGCTTTCTGAATGCTCTTCCCCCTTTGTGAGCACACATTGATTGGCTCTCTAGTCCCCCAAAAGCAAAGCAGCATGGGGTGCCGGCAGCCCCACACTGTAGAGACTTTTTGTTTATTTTTGTTTTTTTTTATCTTAGAGTAAAACAAGGGGAGCAAATCGTCAGGAGGCTTCAGCACAACCTGTCTCGGTATGTCTCTTCTCTTTCTGTTTGTCTCTCCTGCTGTAATGAGAATCAATGGGGTTTAAACACATTTCCCTGCCTTTTTGTCAAATAGAGAGCAATAGTTGTCCCCCTGTTTACAGAAGCCTCTCCTCCTCCTTCTCCTCCTCATTGCCCTACTGATTCCCTCCATCCTTTGCAATCCTATTTGCTGACCAGACTCCCCTGCACAGTCTGCAATACTGTCAGCAGGTCACACACAATCCCATAACACAACAGACCCCCAATAACACAGTTGTTTGGGGAAAGACGCACAGAGAGCTAAGAGGCTTGGTAAAGTGAAAGCACAGAATTCATTGACAGTCTCCAGCTATAATTTAACTCACATTTTTATGTCTCAGCAAAGAAATTGAGGTAAAATATACCAATACAGCTCTTGACCATCGTAGTAAGTAGACTCTAGGGAACGTATGATTCCAACACTATCTCTCTTTTTCCTCTTTTCGGACATACCACCGCAGCAGTATGAGCTCTCTGTCCACAGCAGAGCAAAGTGTGCACTGTGAACACATTTTGACTGGAAGACAGCCAGTGGTTGGTTGGTTGCGGAGGATGTGGGCTGGTCTCTGGAGCCTGGTGGTTGTTCATTCATAAACCAGGTGGGAACTGTAAATGAAAACACAGACATTTCATTGCCTACATTTTCAAAGATCACATTGTGCTGTTGTTATGTAAGGAGAAAAGGGACATGTGGGGTGAGAGTCAAGCATCGACGATGTGTTTTGTAATTCTCTAAGAGTGTGTGTCTACAAGTGGTAAAGAAGGACAAAAAGAAAACCATCAATGAGGCCATGTAAGAATATTTATGTAATTTAAATTTGGTTCATGAAATGTTGATCTAACTCATTCGGATTTAACTCAAAATCTGGCAAGATCGTTGACTCCCTGCTGCTGATTTTGTCATCTTCATTCAACATAATGTGAAAACTAGAATGAGTGGGAACTAATGTGCCCCTTACAGTCCGTTCATCTTCATAGAAGCCATGTGACCAAAGAACTTCTGTTGAGACAGAATCAGGAAGCTGGGATTAGTTTGTTATAAGTACAAGACAATATGAGGTTTTATAGGTCGTTATACCAGGTGTGCGACAAAGAAATCCCTCAAATGAAATGTAACAGACCATGGACAAAAAGAAAGTTTCATTCATTCATTATAATCCTATCACCCAGTATTCTTTGGGAGGCGCACTCACATCTTTGGTTCGTTAGTTAGGATATGTTACATCTTGGTTGCAAGTTTAATAAAATACATGATGCAATAACTCTGTTGCAGATAAGAGGTTGCTTTGCTATTAACCTTGTAAACAGTGCTTATAAACCTAATTTTGTATGAACAAAACAGTTTGAACAAGTAACAGACTGAATATACCAAGAATCAGCAGTCACATAAAGGGGACATGTCATGCTTTTTGTGATTTTCTGTTATATACTGTTATGATGTTACGCTATGCTAAACATGGTCAATGTTCCAAAACTTGAGGTTAACTTATGTAAGTGCTCCCTGCAAGTCAAAAGCCCAGGCTGCAACCGACTGTGAATGCTTCGTTTGCTATGTTTTTTTTTCTTACTTGACAACAAGCTGATGTTAGCCCGTTGCACTTGCCCATATGTACTGTAGCCTCTGTTGCTAAGGTTGTTGCTAAGGTTTTTTCATGTGTTGTTTGCATTGTCCACTCTCATATTTATTTCAGATCAGATTTTCAACTTGAACATGTACGGAAGTTGACATTTCGAGCAAAGAATGAGAAAAAGTAGTGAAATCCTACTACCATAGTTTGTTTCATGATTTGTTGACGTGGCTCCTGGAGCTGGTGGATGTCTCCCGAAGGTCAGCTTCCTGAGGCTGGCCAATCAGAACAGAGTTGGCTCCTCGGGAAGGGGGCCTTAAAGAGACAGGAGTGGAAATGGCCTGTTTCAGACAGAGGGTGAACTGAGGGGCTGCATAAAGGGTCAGTATGAGTTAAATAAAGAGTTTTTTGAAATGTAAATCATGCAAAGATATTCCAGCAGAGCCGTAGAATATAAATAGACTTGTAAAATCTGCATGATAGGACCTCTTTAAACCTACATTCCTTTTTTGGCCACTTGGGGGCGACACAAAAAGCTGTATTATCACCTTGTTGAGTTATTCTGGCTAATGAGTTAGCTAACAGTAGCCTATTTACACTTTTAACAGACACCAAGTAGCATTAGCATTTTCTTTGAGTCATGTTTGTGTCTATCTGGCTAATGTAAGTGCAATAATCATACCCTTTATAGTTTTGTTTTGCTTTCTACCAACTCCTGAGGGAAATACAGTATCTAGCTGCTGAAAGGTTCACTATGTTCACCAGCTAGTCGCTAACTTTGTCTGTCTGCCGTTTGGTCCTGGGCAGGTAGTGTAAAGTGGGTTTACTGGAGCTTCTTCAGTGAAAACAGCTAGCTAGTTACAATTTCATGTTATAGTCTATGTTGTTTTTGTATCATATTCATGTTTCATATTACTGAAAGTCATTATACACTAAGCACAAAAAAAAAGAAAACAGTTAGCTGCCCACTGCATCTGGAAATGATGCTGGTAAGAGCAGTAAGAACCAAAACAGTAAAGTTGTGACTGTAAAACCAAAACAATGAGCAAAAAGACACTAAAACACTCAAGAGGGGAACTGCAGAGTCAGGTGATAATTCTCTGTGAGTTCATCAAAACAAGCAGCACCTTTTTCATATTTATCTTTTTAATTGTTGTCAGAAAAAATATTGATGACTGCAGCTTTTAATCATCTAACTGATTCATAATCTCCACTTGTACTTTCTACAGCACTTCTTTGAGGGTTAAAGCCTTTTGGTCTCCAATCTACTGTGATGGACAGGAAAAAGGAAACAAGAACAAATTAAAGTCAACACGAGAAGAATACAAACGCTCCACTCAGAAAAAGCCCAGCAATCAAACCTGTGTACTTGCTGCGAGGTGACAATGTTAACCACCAGACCAGCATATCCCTGGCAGTAAAGCATGTCGGGTAAATCTGATGTCACACTTGGTCTTCACTGGAGCCTGCTGATGTACTGCACTGCAACATGTTGAACATCTGTGCACACACAAGTTTTGAAGCATTTCACTAACAGATCATTTTTGACTCAGTCTCCTTGACCCAGTTGTGATAAGGAAAATTCCCCTCTATATTTGGATCAGTGTCTTGTGCTGGCATACATCACAGACGACATCATCATCTTGAGGGAGAAGGTGTCACAACAGTGTGATCACAGGTCTAAAAAGGTCGATCCTTTTCAAACCATTGCAGTGGAGTACAGGAAAGATTTTATATTATGATGCTCAATTATTCTGGACAAAAATATGAGTGTTAACTGTCATCTTATTCATATCATTAGCCAAAACATGCATCACATACCTACATATTGATGGAGTGTAGCTATACTGACCCTGAATTTTTAACTGTTGTAACTTTGATGGTTTAAACATTTAACCATACAAGAATAAAATAGTTCTCCCAGCTGAGGGTGTCAAGCTTAAGTAGCCTGAGAGAAATCAGTGAATGAGTAACTAGCTCTTTAATGGCCGACAATTTAGTAATTCCTACCTTTGTGACAGCACTAAATGGCTGCTTTACTGCATTTACAATTTGCTGTATGGTATGAAAATATATCTAAATTACTCCATCTTCCACTGCATGCCTTCATTTGGAGTATATGAATAACTAAAACTAAAAAAGTACATTTTTTATGATTAGAAGCCGAGTGTTGTATAAAAAAACTCTAACATAACTTAGTGCGCTGGCTTTAATTAGACCAAATCCTTAGTGATTTAGATATACTGTAAATGCAGTTTTTTGTGTTTCCCAATTTGTTCTTTGTTTCCAACTATCTTTAAATACTACCTTTTTGTATAGATGTCAGCTGTTTGCATTGCACCTTACTAGAATCTCCTATTGAACATTACAGGGCTTTATTGCAATTAACGGCTCGATAAAATTGATTGGGTGTTTTGGTATCCTGGAATCCAAACTTAGGTCCTGCATCCTGATACAATTACTGTGCATCATGATTGCCTAAAATTTTCCAACCTCCGTTAGAGGGAAATGTTCACATTAGCCAATTCAGGGATGGCTTACAAGCTTGGAACAGGCTGAAATCAATGCTTCCTGTCACCTTTTAGCAGGACAAATGGCGCCTATTGTTCCAGTATAGACAGCTGGGGTAGATGCACAGGCCAGCAAGCAGAGGCTCCACAGGACTCCAAACACACCAGCAGAGTGTATCACTTGTGTAGTGACTTCTACTATAAATGTATAAAACCCTCTGAGAGTGAAAACTTCACTGTGACCCTGAACACATCTCACAACTCTGAGGAGTCAATCACAGCACACAGGGTGATGTATTTCTAACTTTTGACAAGGGGTGTCTCCAAAGAGGCCACAGTGGCAGCATCAGGTCAGTGTGTGTGTATGTGTGTGTGTGTGTGTTTGTGTGCGTGCGCGTGTGGTGGACAGGAGTCTGGATGCTGCTTGGCACAGTCATGGCTCCTTGACGTCAGCGCTCAGCCCAGCCTGCTGCTGCTTCTGCTTCTGCTGCTGCTGCTGCTGCTGCTGCTGCTGATGCCGCTGCTGCTCTCAAACATGTCTTTGTTATTCAGAGCCTTCCATCAGAGAGCGGCGACCTGCAAAACACGGAGGGTGGTGTCAGCTCCGAGGCGGATCGCCGGAGCGCAGCGCGCGCGTGTGCGAGTGCCCTCGTGTGAGCGCGTGCGTTTGTTGTTGTTTGTTGTCAGATATATTAATAAATTCAGATAATAAATTACAATAACATATTGTCATCACAGTGTTAATTTTAATGACGATTTATGATTTTCAGTTTGTTAATATAAACATTACATATTTTTAATTAATTGTTAAATAAATTTTAATTCTTTTATTGTAATCGTTTTATTTATCATTTTTATTGTTTAATAAATGATTTTTTTATTACTATTATTTACTGTATATTATATTTTTGACGTATTTGAGTGTTTTTTAAATGTATTATAACTACTCTAGGTACTAGTATTAAGTTGCAATATCACTGTAAATAATAGCCTACTAATAATAATAGTCATAATAAGCCTTCTGTAAATAATGTTTGATACCATAATAATAATAATAAATTTTAAATTACAATAAAGGACCTTTATATGTTGTTATTTTCACTGGATCAATCACGATAGAGGCTACATACAAAAAAAACAAAACAAAACAAAACACAGCTTCCGTTTTAATGTGTGTAACTATTTGTTTATACTGTATATTTCCGTTTCCTAAAACCCCGTGTATCCCCACACTGCGGTAGATGTGGTTGGTCCACCGTCAGTGAGCGGGTCGCCCCAGCCGCAGATGCAGTCAATGTACCAGATGGCTGCTGAGCGACAGTCCGGCTCCGCTCCCGGCTCTCTCCTCCTGATGGCGTCTCCGTGTAAAATCCGCGACACATTTTGTCAGCAGCCACCGAGCATGGGTCCCTTTGGTAATAGAATAGCCAATGTAATTTGACACTCCAACTTACTGCGCTCTCCCCGACTCTATTCAGTTACTCACCCACTGACGTTGAGCCCATTCTCAGTGGCCGTGAGGGGGGAAGATATTTAAAAACAAGAGCCGAAAATTACCGAGGACTTTCTCCGCTTAATAACCCGGTGAGTAGCAGCAAACTTAACGTTGCTTGTTTCCAGTGTGGCGCTGCGAGGCTCTTGTCTCGGGAAAGGTTTTGTTTCCACTTTGGCTCAGATTGTTTCTCAACAATAGAGTGACCACTTGAACTGGCACTGAGGAGCACGTCGGAGGCTGTAATAATAAACCACAGCTTTTTATTTACTATCACGCCGCTCTGTGCCGTCGGGATTGAACCGGCGGGCTGTTAAGCAGGTTGTGTATTTCGTTAGTAACAGATGCCGCGTTGATCTCTAAGCGTTGGGGCTTGGAGGCTACATTGTAGCAGCCTGTATGCATTTTGCTTGCAGAATGAATCATGCCGCGGTGCGTGTGTCTGTGTGAGCGTGTGTGTGTGTGCAACATTTAGAGGTCTTGCTTTTTTTTTTTACCTTTCGCCTCTGATTTGCAAAGACCACATGGTTTGTCTAATCTGGGTTTAATGGTGCTGTAGAATTGTAGGTGCAAGCTGCAGGATAACTGGATAAGGCAAGACAGCGGTCACTGCAGTGCGCGGATTGTTCATTAAATGTCATTTTTAAATGTTTATATGTGAGCTTTGTGAGCAGCAGCACATGTGTATAGCATTAGATATGAATGCATACAGTGTAGTCTATATGCCACAGCCTGGAGTTGTCTCACTGCTGTAGGTCATTACTGCTTCATGAGGGTTTAACAAGTTGACTCCCCAAATTCCTGCTGTCTGAATATGGAACCAGTTGGGATTGGAGGGGCCTCTGATATATAGCTGCTTTTCACTTGCTGTACATCTGTCCAGGAAGCAAAAAGCATGGCCAAGTGGAAAAAAGTGAGGCAGACATTGCTCCCAGATCTGCTTCCTAACCATTGTCATTGAGAGAGAGAGAGAGAGAGAGAGAGAGAGAGAGAGTGTGTGTTTCTTTCATTTACACATGCAACCTTTTTCTGTTTCTTGGAGAATCAAGCAAGAAAGCAAGCAAACAGACACACGTGCAGATGTTTCTTCTCTTGTTTTGGTGAGATGTCCAGGAGACCTCTTCCTGTTTTTGTTATGTTGCTGAAAAGT
Source organism: Thunnus maccoyii (assembly GCF_910596095.1). NCBI lineage: Eukaryota > Metazoa > Chordata > Actinopteri > Scombriformes > Scombridae > Thunnus > Thunnus maccoyii. The sequence goes on from NC_056552.1 coordinate 11,876,421, forward strand.
TCATTCTCCTCTTGTCTGCTTTTAGCCGCTGCAGCATCCGAACGTCTCCTGCACAGCACAGCCGGGTGTTTGGACCCGGCTGCTGAGGGTCGTGTAAAACTTCTGCGGTGACACCAGTTATTGAGCAGCCTCAGTTGCTTGTTTACATTTCTGCCATGCAACCCGAGGGTCTGGTTGGGTTTAATAGCTGCTGCCTGCAGCCTTCTGAACTGACAGACTTCTCAACCTGTAATCTCCGATGGTTGTAAAACTTTACAGTTTCGATGCAGGACGGGAAACAATGTCAAACTAGAAAGCTGCCATTTTTATGCACCTGGTCTTTTGATTGCTCTTTGCTCAAATCCCTGCGTGACTCTTCAATCTGCATGCACCACAAGCACACGATGGCACGTGTGATTAAGCGCTGATTGAGCTCTGGTTGTGCACGGGAAACTTCCAACTTCCAGTCGCTTCATAGATTAGGGTGGTGTCAGACAGAGGAGGAGGTTTTCTGTCCCATCCTCTCCCTCCCAGTCACCCCACCTCTGTGGGGCCCCAGGTTGGGCTCCTGAATAACCATGGGGCAGACCCCACCAGGCTGACCTTCTTCTATTCAAGTTGAGGATGTTGAAACACCAGCCGTCAAACAAAAGACACATTGAAAAAGAGATCTGCAACCCAGCACGTGTGTCTGGGCGCTGAAGTAGACCATTTATTAACTCTGAGTTTCCTTCTGGCCAATGAAAAGTGTCAGCATAAAGCGAGGCAGAATAAAACAGTAAAAAGACATTCAGCTGCTTCTAACACAGATTAGCAAACAAAACCTAAAAATAAAGTGATTTTTTTTTCATTCAGAAAAAGTAAACTTTTTATTTTTTAAATTAAATCTCACACGTTTGAGGTAGAAAACAAATCTCTTTTTTTTTTTTTCTTTTTTTTTTTTTTCCTGCCTGGACTGCAGCCAGCTCGCGGTCTGTGTGTGGCACTGTGGATTGACAATGGCAACACGTTTTCAGGGCTGGGTGGGAGTTTTCGCTCTCGCCTTTCCACCCACCCGATGAGGTGAGAGTAAAGGCGGAAGCTGGAAATGGCTGTGCCACATGGGAAATTATTCAGCTCTCAGATCAGAGAGGACACACAAGAGGCCTCATTACCTCCAGCAGCACTGCCGGCCAGCCTATGAGGAGACCTGGAGGCTGTGTGTCTCAACTAGCCACCCTCACCTACTTAAATGTTGTCCGTGTAGTGCATCTGATGCTCCTTTTGTCTGGTAATATTTCAGAAACACAACATAGACTGCAGCGTAGACTTAAGAGGTTTGTGAAATATCTCATTCCAGTTTCATCTGCGTCATAGCAGCAAAGCTAAACCCTCCGTCAATGGCCTTTTTACCAACAATGTGTGCTTAAGTAGCTGGTAAACACGGCTGTTTGATGGTGTATAATGTCATAATTTTATTGATCTGACTTGGGAATTCCACTTGCGGCGAGCAGCTCCTGCATACGGAGAGCTCTCTTAAGTACTCTAACAGGGAAAAAGGCGACTGACTGCTCTTCTTCCGTGGTCAGAGGGCTTGTGGGAAGCTTGTGTAGGTTTCGCTCAAGGTCTTTTTTGTGTTGTCAGTGCTCGACAGAATAAACTCCTGGGATGAATCATCCTGCTGGTATGGCTATTTTCAATGAGTAAGGAAAGTGCAGGGCAAGCCTGGTGCTCTCCATAATAAAAATTGTGTCACTGGGCAGTTGTAGTGGCTCAATCATGAAGTTTATGCTGGTGTCAAACAGCACTTCATTTTTATATTGTGTGTTTTATTATATTTTGATATTGCAATGTGTCTGACAGTGCGATTGTTTAGGATAACAAGTGGTGGAAAGTAACTAAGTACATGTACTTCACTGAAGTACAACCTTGATGCCACTTTTTACTTCTACTCCATCACATTTCAGAGGGAAATATTGCGCTTCTCACTCTGTATATACTATATACTTTAACACACAAAAACTAGTCTATAAAATATACTGCTGTGTTATAAATTAAACCAACTTTGTTGGCTGGTGGCCCCTTAAAATAATGCAACATGTACTTGCAACCAAGTGTGACAAGTATAAGTTTCACTAAGGAGTCATTTTTCCTTCTAACCTCAGATTGTTTCATTTTACTGTGACTGTTTCGCAAGAAAAATAAGTAACCATTACAAAAGCCAGAATAAATGTATATAACTGTGTAGGAAAACAAGGTTTTTCTTCTTTCCTATCCCGTTAGTCATCTTGTGACGCCTCATATATATCTTGCGACTCTGAATACTTCCTCCACCACAGATGATAACAAAAAAAGCATTTGCTCTACACCATTCCACCGTATTCTCCTCACACATGTTATTTAGCATTCCTCATGTGTGTGCTCGCGATGATTTGTAACACTGCACCTCAGTGACACGGAGCTGCAGTAACATGTACTGCGCAGATATCCACTGAAGGGTTTTTACGACGGAGAGAATGGTCAGACTGTACCTGTCAGCTTGACTGTTGACTGTTAATATGAAGCTTCTATTTTCAAAACACAGCTCAGGGAAAGGGAATCTGTGTGTGTTTGCGTTCGTGCAGGAGGGAGATACAGAGCATAGCGAGGGATGGGAGAGGTGCTGGGAGTGACGCCAGACCACACATCATTTAATCATGTTAGAGTGTGCAACCACTTTGTGCATATTTTCGGTTGCACTGGTGATAGGAGTTGTTATTGTACAAACTGTACGCGCAGAGAGGGCTTGACAGGAGGGGAAGACAGGGATGACAGTTTGATGGAGAGAAGAGAAATACCGCTTACTTTTGGTTTTGAGATTTGTCACATTCTAGATTAATCTCATCTTTGTGACCAAAATATGCTAATAAAAGTCAGATTTCTGTTGCTGCTGCAGCTTGTGAAATGTGATGAGGAATTTGAAGCAACAACATTTGAGACCACTTATAAGTAGAGCCTGTGGAAGGATGACCATTGTCATATTAGCATTGGATTTGAACGTGTCCTTTTGGCTTAATCCCACTGTTGACTCGCCTGCTAAATCCTGAGTGTGTTATTTTTGCTCTTTTTAGGGAGCCCCTCTCTGCATAATCTCACTTAATCTAATCTATCCCTCTTTATAATAGACTGGGAATGGTGTGACTTTATAGAAAAAGCTTTAGTGTAGATCCACACCAAACAGACTAGTGTGCCGGTTACTTCCCCAACCCCTCTGGCAAAGCTCTTGTGAAAATGCAAGTGACCTCTGCGCCCCTTGTTAGTCTGAACAATAGGCCTGCCTCCTCTTACAGCTGCAGCCATGCTGGAGGGGAAGTTAGCCGGAACAGAAAAACACACACACACACACAGGCACACACACACACGCACACAAGAGTTGAAATACTGTATATTTGGTAAACCAGGAAATTCCTTTTCTATTTAAAATCTTAATTATGCACAGGATTTGTTATTAGTGCTCAGAGTGACTGGGTTCTAGAGGATATGGATGTCATAGAAGCTGAAACTGATAACAAATTTGATAAATAGTCATTTATGTTATTTATTAAGCAAAATTGCCAAACTTTTCCTACTTCCAGTTTCTCAAATGTGAGGATTTGCTGCTGTGCTCTGGTTTATATCATTGTAAATTCATTGAATCTATGGACTGTTGCTCAGACAAAACAAGCAATTTGAAGACTAAGATCTGGATGAATGTGAAATTAAATGTAATTAAAATCTACTAATACTTTGTTTACATGTTTGTGGGAGTTAAACAGACGAGTTAGAGTGTGACATGATAGTTGTGAGGGAAAAAAACTATCTATTCCAATCTGCAAGCCTTAACCCACAATGGATATACAGTAATTGGAGCTTTTGAGGCCCCCAGCAGTCGTGGGCTCATGCATGTTGAATGTGACATGCTGTGAAAAACATACGCAGATGATGTCACAGCGCTGCACCGCAGTGTTAAGTGTAAATGAAAGGCTTTGAATCATGAATAGCATCCGGCTTCTCCAAAGTCTCTGCTTCTATAAATTAAACAAGGTCCAACCCGGGAACCCTGAAGGGTTGTCAAATCTTGTAGCATAGGATAGTGTTGCATGGCAGACATATTTCCTTCTTAAATTTGAAGAATGAGAAACTAGCAGCTGCTCTCAAAATGTGAAAATGTCTCAAGAGGTGTAATCTCACTATCAAAAAAAAAAAAAAAAAAAAAAAGGGGCGCCAGAAAGACTCCTCAGGGGCTCTGCTGAAGCATCACCGTGTCTAGTGTGCGCTTTGGAGCCTTTTTTTTTGAGAGAGAGAGAGAGAGAGCGAGATCCACACCTCTGATGAGTAATGAAGGTGATTCTGAGCAAGTGGTGGAATTACATTCAACAGAGCCCGCGGGGGTCCATATCTCATTGTTCTCTGACAGGGAAAATTAACTGGGATTTACTAATACACAGGGAATGTCCTTCCCCCATTCTCTCTCTGCCTCTCTCTCTCTCAAAGAAAAGGTCTGAGGGTAATCTCTTTCCCCCCAACAATCACCCCCCACCCCACCCCTCTTCCACCTCCCCCTTTCCTCTGCATCCACCCACTCCACAACAAACACAAATGTCAGGTACTTTCAAGTTTGCTATCAAGATGTAAAAACACAAGTAGATAAAATCCCCCCCCTGACATGTTGCACCATTTCTCATTCATTTATTGCCAGATGTCGACGCACGAGAGGCTCCTATTTAAATATCGTTTTGCATTTCACCTGTTTTCCTTTGCATATTCACTGTGACAAAGGCTGAGGTGACCCGAAGTGAAGAGGTCCTTCTGGGTGTTTGTTCTTACAGGCTTTGATAGCACTTTAGAGCTCTTGAGAACTTGGTTTCAAATGTGAAGTATTTCTCAAAAACACATATTTGTGACTAAATAAGCAACAATCAAAGTGAAAGTTAAAAAAGTATGCTGGCAGTCATTATTTAATAAAAAACGAACACTTATACACTCAGTAATCTGCTTCATCAGGACTCTTTGTGTGTGGTCTGATCACACTTGATTGACAGCCCAACACCTGTCATCACGTTCTGCCTCTGTTCTTTCATTGTTCAGACTTCCTATGAAAAACCGTGCCAGAGCAGAGTGCCCTTTCACTGACAACTGATCTGCTCCACTTGCCTACATTCATTTTCGTTCCAGGTTTGGTTCCATCTCTGACAAATAGAAACTTAAGAGTGTGTGGTACAAACTCTCTTCTAAGCAGCAGCCAGTTATTTAGTTTGTACATTTGCATCACGGATACGCAGAGTTGGGAAGCACAAAGGTGAAGTGTGAGGTTTACAGATGTCACGTTACACGGAACAAAAGATTATTTTCATTTTTAATTAAACTATCGATTTTTTTTTTTAATTATTTGTTTAATAAAAAAAATAGCAGAAATCACCATTAAAAGTTCCCAGAGCCCAAGGTGACTTCCTCTAATTGTTTGTAGGTCCAAAGCCCAAAGATATTCAGTTTACTATGATACAAAATGTAGAAAAGCAGCAAAAGAGTTAAGAAGCTAAAACCACCTTATTGAATCCTTAACATTGAGCTGTGATTTTCTCTCTTTCGTGACCTGATATCACTTTCTTCATCCCGCCCTAACAAAACTGTCTAACTGATGATGAAGCGCAGACAGCGGTGACACCACACCCACAGCCCGTGTGTCAGCTTACACTGTACCCTCATTCTAACACGGTGTCTGTGTGCGGTCCGTTACCCAGGTGCAAGGCATGCATCACGGACCAGAGCTGATACACTGACGTGACAGCTGTGGGCAGTGAAAGAAGACCAGAAGAGAAGTCTCAGCAGTGAATGGGGTGGAGAGCATTAACCCCTTGCACCCAGTTGATATGAATAAGTAATGTAATGTGAATAAAATAAATAAGTCAAATTGGTACGTACTACTGGAATCCGAGCAACTTACCCATAAAATCAGCTCAAACACCAGAGAAATAAGGAGGAATACAATTCAGATCTTTCTTGTCTTCAGTATCAAATAATCCAAGTGATTGTTTGTATTTCCATAGTTGCAATGTAAACAGGATTTGCTGGTATGTAAAGCAGCATGACATTTCATGGTACAGATTTGCCACAATGTAAACAAATGTAGGCTAGAAAAACTGAGCTCAGGTGTAGCCCACAGCTCAACCACTGACTCCATGGCAACATTACACTTCCTGTTTACATTACCAGAGCATGATGGGAACTGCAGTGCCAAAATTCAGAACAGATATATCAAAAATGGAAATAAGAAACAGAAGAAAACAGTAAGAGTGACGAAACCCACGACAATTAGCTTTTTATTTTTTTATTTATGTTATCGATAAATTTATAGAGTATCCTATCGACATGGTTCTTGTATCCCTGAGACACTGACACTCTCCTCTGTCTATTCATATAGATATTTGCTGTGTTGAACAACAGTGGAAGTAAAGACAAAGAAACAATTTCAAATCATATAAATCCTAGAAGATGTACCGTGATGTACCAGATGAAGGCATTTCTACACAGCTTAACTTAATCTGATCATAATAACACATAGTTTGCCAGGCAAAGACATGTAGCGACTATGTCATAAGCCTGAAAATTCAAACACTTGGTACAAACTCGGTATACTGGTGAATGTGCCTCTGAATGACCTGCAAGATTTCAGGATATGAAATGTGCATTTGTGGATAGACACAGCATGTAGGTGAGCAAAAAAAAAAAAAAAAAAAACATAGTGTAAGCACGTGTACTGCTGTCCCAGTGGTGACTTTAAATAACTCTTCTGTAAACACGTCCTGTCTGTTTCCTCACGTTCCCCCTGTCCGGTGGCTGCCAGGCTGTCCCGTTCTCAGCGGTGGCTTAAGGGGTGGAAATGAACAGTTACAGAAAGAAGCGATGGTTTCACACACATTAATAGTAATTATAAAAAATCATAACAACCACTGTTGCTGATGAATGCTAATGAATTGGGCAATGTTGTCTGGATGTAAACACACAGCGAGACATATGCAGACACGCTTCACACTCCTATTTATAGGTGCAGATTGCATAAGCTCGTTTCTAACAACAGGGTGTTCTCACTTTGTCAGTATCAAACAGAGAAAAGCTGTAACTGACCAGATTATTTTTACTCTCCCGCACACACACACACACACACACGCACACATATATTGCACCCCTACTCCTTGGCAAACGTTGTGTGGCCCAACGGGTCCCACGGCTTACAAAAATGTTGACGGCGGACGCTATTTTTGACCATCTGCTCTAAAAGGAGGGCATGTTTGAGTCACAGACGCTGTGGTGTGAGGCTGCGCCCGTGATGTGCCTGGCATGTGGAGAGAGAGAGAGAGAGGGAGAGGGTGAGAGGGAGAAAAAGAGGGGGGAGAGATAGAGAGAGAGATGGCCCTCCCGAGGGCCCAGCATCCTTCGTGTCACCATTGGCGTATGGCTGGTTTCACTAATGTGTGTTACATTAGATTTAAGAGTGATGGAAGGGGAGGGGTGACGAGGGGAGGGAGTGGTGGATCCTCCACATCTTGGACAAAGAACAAGAGAGAAGATATCCTTGTGCTTGACTCATGGTGTAAACATCGTCAGCGAGATGAAATAGTGTGAGGTCAGAAATGTCTTAACAAAAGTGGCTGTGTCTCATTCCACATCTCTGTCTCCACTCTCTCACTCATGTGTGTGTGTGCGTGCGTGTGTGTGTGTGTGTTATTTGTGAGGTAGGAATGTGAAACCTAATCTGAGCTGTCCGGGGGGGTTGGGCACAGTGGGTTTCTTTTGGAGAATTACCCCTATGTGTTGCCACTTCTCACAGAGTTTATGACTTTTTTTGGTTAGGGAATTACTGCTATATATCTTTGTAAACTATTTCCATATTTACTCCTTTTTTCATATTATTTTGACTTGTTATGCTTGTCCCTGTGTTTTTGTGTCCTTATGATTCTGTACATATGATACAGTTCTTCAACAGCATGTACACACTGCAGATAATTTCCTATCAAGTTATTTTTGTCTGTATTTAAAGTCATTTAAGATTTTTTAAATCTGTTTCGGATCAACTTGTTTCAAGTATTTTCTAAAATCAAGTTTCACTTTTTCTGGATTGTTTCACTTGACTTGAACCAAGTTGATTGAAACATTCTTATTATTCCTTTTTAAGATTAAATTACAGCCAAATTTGACTTGATAAGATGTTGCTCTGCCAACTCACTCTTCTCTCTTTTTTAAAAAATATTTAAAAGCATCCATCTTCGAAACGCACTCTCCAATTATCAGCTGCAGCTGTTATCTTTAAGAATTACCACGCACTGTTGCCCTGTCGTTTCACTTGACCTTCAATATTTGAGGTCAAATGACATTAGGTCTAGGTTTGGGTGCTGCAGTTATCCAGCAGTCAATTCAAGTAACATACCTGATGTTAGGGCCTTGTCACTTCAATTACTGATAAATCCATGACACTTTGTGGATCTGTGTTTTTTTTTTTTTTAAATCCTTTGGCATCAGCTGATCTTGAGGAGCAAATTGAAAAAACAAATTACCCAAGGCTGCGTATCCTACGTCCTCTTTGTGTGGCATCGGCAGACACTTCCTTTTTGAGGAGGGAGGTGGAGACGATCATGTGAGCTGTAATTATATTTATGTTGGGTCCCATTCAATCCGTCACAGTAAATTTTGCTTGACTTGTCATATTGTAAATCATCACAGCGGATTAAATGCTGGTTATGAACTCAAAAGGCCAGGGAAGGATTCCTTTTTTTCTCTTGGTGATCGCTGTATTTGTTTGTTTTTGACAGGCTAGTTGTGATGATATTAGCCCTACAGTGTTTCCTGGATGTTTTCAATAAATTTTAATTGGGAGGAGAATGGGTAATGTCACCGGCGTTTGCTTTGAAGAAAAAAACCCTTTTCAAAAGAGCGGGCAGCCTTCCAAGAGAGGAAGAATGCCTCTGAAAGCCCCAGTGTTTCACAAGCCATCCTCCACTTTTTGTTTTCTTATTTGTCTGGGATCAAAGACGGCGATGAGCAGTGATGGAAAGTTTGACTCTGTTTCTGGCAAGTGGCGTCTTTTTTAAACTAGTGCAGCAGAAAGAAAAAAAAAAATCCTTTTGATTCATTTCAATCAGCTGCTCAATGCTGAAGCAGGAGAGACTTCTGGTGACGGATGAAAGAGTAATCGGTACCGCATGCTTCTCATACACTTGGTGTCCAAACTCAAATAGTGATTGACTGTACACTTGCTTGTAGCAGCAGCTCAGCTGACATGATATTATTCATAAATATCCTAATGATTAGTTCAGTCCCTCATTCATTAGTGAGTGGCACGAATCGTTACTCCCAAATCACTAAAAAGATTAGTTCAGAATGAATGAACTTTTCACGCCGCTCGTCCTTCCACCGCTTTCAGACAACAATACTATTGTTAGGCTTCATTTTATCCCCCCCCTCATGAATTTTCGGCAGTTAAATCAACTTACGGCAGCGAGTTGTCATACACGCGTTCTGCCACCTTGAGCACAGAGACGGGTGCGAGCCTCACATGTCTGAGCAGTTGCTTCATTTGTCTATAAAATCAGTTGTTTGGAGAAGCCCTGAATGTTGCATCCCTACATTTGTATGCGAGTCACATCTACCCAAATAAAGCTTAAAAAATTTCCCTAATGTTCACTGCAGCAAAGTCGCATTTATTCATGCTACTGTCTATACCTGAAGACATAATTTCATCTATAATCTTTTATAGATGCTCTAACTTGCTGTATATTGTGGATTTTGAACATGCCAGGAGTTCTAAGAGGGAAAGTATGAATTATTTGTCATTACGTTTGCTGCTGATAGGAAATGTTTTGCATAATAAACAGCCAAGACAACAAGTGAAAATTAATGAGCAATATTTTTCAAAGATATAGTTTATGATGCATGTGGTGTGCTGTTTGCTGATGACTAAAAAAAAACCCACACTATTCTCTTTGGGATGATTGTCAACCATCAATTTTCATAATGCCATTGTTCGCCTACTGAGTATTTGTTTTCATTAATCTCCACAGTTTGTATTGTCATGTTAATTTGCTCTACAAGAGTCTCACTTCAGTCTGAAATTTTAAGAACAATGAGGATGAAAGCCAAGAAAGCGAGGCTCATATGAGTGGAGTAGGATATTGGAGAGGAGTAGTCTAGACTTAGCTGAACTCCCAAAGCTTCTTTTTTAATATTTAGCTCCTGTCAGTTAAAATCAAAAAGTTTCTCACTTTCTCCAAAGCTCGGAGAGAGGAGGAGGAGGAGGGGGGGGGGGGGGGACTGCTTCACGGGTGAAAGCCCTTGCACATGAATATTTAATGGTTGCATTTTAACCAGAGTCATAAAATCCAAGAGGATGTGGCTGAAAAGAGAGCAGTGAGGAGTGTGCAAAGTAGGCTACATTGTTTCTTTATAGTCTGAACTGGATGTCTGAAAGTCATGTAACTCTTTTTCTGGCTGCACAGTGAATCAAATATGTGGATTGTGTCGGGCTAATTTAAAGCCCAGGCTACGTTTAGCGACGTGTTGCAGCCTGTTTTTGCAGGGTAAGCTGCTTGTTCGACAGCAGGATGAGGAAATCTTGGACCTTAAGGGGCTAAATTGAAAATGTTTCATTTTGACACTTCCTCAGTGCACTCAGGAAAATGGATTTGATACACTTAATCCATTTGGCCAATTGACCAGATTCAGAGGCAACATCTATTCAATGCACATCAATTTCAGCTTAATGGAGTTTGAGCCAAAAAACATGAGGATATCGGTGGATATTTAATATGCAACCTCTCCTTCTTCTTCTTCTTCTTCTAGTCTTGTCATGCATTTTTAAAATTCTGTTCAGCCCTCCGCTGAGCCAGACTTGCAGCAGACAGACACTGAGCTGATTGTTAAGTTTGATAAAGCTCTGTATTTTTGCTTGGCAAGGTTATTTTCGTGTATGTAAGCTTTGCTTCACCGAGGTAATCATTTGTCATCCAACATTGAATCAAGTTAAATGGACTCATAAATTGCAATCACTTAACTCAGCCCAACTATTATGTTTAATATTGCTTTGTGGAAAAGGTCAGCCGGCAGTGGATCAGGTTCCAGCAACACAGATAATTCAGCTGCCTTTTATGAGTCTTTTCAAGCTCCGGAAAAATTAGCCACCATGCAACTGACTGTACTTATAAGCGGCAGCACAGGATATGCGGCGGCTACTGTTTATGTTTTCTATCCTTAGATATCCTTAATGCAGTGTTTAAAGTGTGTGGTTGGCAGGTTGCAGATAAACCACAGTGGATGCCCTTAAGGGAAACACAATAAAAGGCTTTCCCCACTGAAAGGTCCAAAGTGCAGTTGTCCACTCTGCATGGCAACAATGGAGCAGTTGTGCAAACGGAGCCATCAGTTGTGCTGGCAAGCCTGGCAAACCAGCTTATCAGGAGGCAGGGTGCACTGAGCAGTGGGTGGGGTGATGGTGGTGGTGGGGGTGAGAGGAGGTTAGAGTGCATATGTGTGTGTGTGTGTGTGACTTTGTGTAGTGCTCAATGGTACACAACCTCTCAGTTCATTTGGAAGCTGGGAGCTTGCTGAGGCTGCAGAGACACAGCTGGGGAGGGATCTCCCCATGGCCCCTTTGTGTTCACATTTTATTGACATTGTTTATATGCTTCTAACCAACTGCATTAAAGGAATACTCAACCAAAAATCTGTCTTTTATGAGTGTCAAGTACTCACTGTCTATTAGAACTGCTCAATATAGAAGCTTAAATAAGAATATTTACTAAACTGAATTACAGATTGACAACAAAAAATGCCCATGTTACCACAATAGGATTCCACTGAATGCTGATAAGTGGTAATACTTTTATCAGCAGGAAGTTAATATTAACTGAATATTAGAGCTGCAATGATTTGTCGAAAAATTCTCAAAATTCAAGCTTCGCAAATGTGAATATTTTCTGGTTTCTTTAGTTTTCTGTGACAGTAAACTGAATATCTTTGGGTTGTGGACTGTTGTCCGGGACAAAAGCAAAAACAGTGATTGACATTTTATAGACCAAACAACAGATTGATTTAGGGCTGCAACTAACGATTATTTTCATTATTTTCGTTGATCAGCTGATCAATTGATCATTCCAGCTCTAAATCGAGAAAATAATTCATAATGAAAATTATTGCTAGTTGCAGCCCTACTACAAATGATTGTACAGGTATATTTGGTGGAGAAGAGTTCTTTGACAGAGCTTTCAAAGAATCCAAGCAGCATGAGGATTCTTCTGGACAACTAATCTCCTACAAACATACACATGACATTAAATCTTAGTTAAACAATAACAAAACTTAGTACATAAGGAGGAGGATGGGATGGTGGAGGGAGCCCCAGAAGAAGGTTATAATGGCTGAGCTCTACACCTGTATGAATATAACTGGGCATTCATCAGCTAATCAGCTGGTAGCCAAACAGCTGTGCATGAACCACTGATGATGAAACATGAATGAAGCATCTGATGACCAACAGCGGATGCATGTATGACTTCAGCGCTTTGTCCGAACTAACGCTACGCTACGCTGAATTATCGTCCAACCTGCTAGCTTGAACTGTGGCTCTGAAAAGCGTGTAGCTTATTCTCCATGTGAAGGATGACACTACAGACTTTTAGAGCCACCTTTCAAGCCTACAGGCAGTGAATATTTGATATTCAAATGATGAAGTATTCCTTTAATCCCCTGAACTGAAATAGTACTGACGTTAAATGGCTCTAACTGGACAGGTCCAGTGGATAAGGGTGGCGAGGACTATCTCAGTGTCAATATTTGCATTGCTTTTCCTATCACAGTAATACATTTACTACTGTCTGCCTTTTTGTGTAAAAACTGCATATGCAGTACCAGATGAATCCTCGCCCCTCTCTCACATAGGAGCGAATATAAGCACCGCAGTTTGTTGGTGGCAGATATTTTTTTCTTCCTCAGAGTTGTTTGAGGTGTTGGAGGAATGCGTTGTGTGCTCAGAGAGTTTATTCACTTGCAAGATAGTCTGTAGTGCTTTCACTGCATTTCCTTTGGGACACAACAGTTGGCAAAAAAAAGAAGTCTCAAGGTGCCTGTGTTAGGCTTCAGATGTGACTCTGGGTTGGTAAATATTTAGAGAGCAAACATTTTGATACCAGCAGGGATTATAGTAGAGGGAAACATGTTTTTCTAAGAATGTAAATGTCAGCATATTGCAAGGCATAATGCTACATATTTTTTATTTTAATTCCAGTCTCAAAAAAAACAGCAGTTTAGCTGCTTCAATCCCACAGAGGAAATCTGATTGTTTTTCCAAGTCCAGGTTATTTTGATGTAGCTCGCCTACTGAAACTCATTCTCTTTGTTGGAAAACCATCCAATTAATCAGCAGGGATTGTTACCACCCACAAACAACCAACATATTTGTTCTGCTGCTTCACCTTGTTGGCTTTGTAGAGGGAAGGTGCCAAAGGTGGATGTTAAACATGTCAAGTGCTATCTGCCTCATTTACTTGGCCACTGAATATTCATGGGCCTTGATACCGGTGTCAGCCTTCAGCCAGCCGTGCAGAGAACCAGCAGCAGCCTCTACAGTCATCAAACAAGCTTGATCCTCCGACATGCGACTCCTTCCATCCTCATGTCTTCCCAGAGATCCTCTTTCATGTCAGATTTTCATTTGTTTTCTAATAAGGTGGTGATTTCACCAAAAGCTGACAATTGTTTCCTGTTCCAATTTGCGCGGCGTGCGAGGGGTGCCGCGCCGCGCCGCTCCTCGCTCTGAGGCTCTCTGGGACGCGTCAGTGAAGGCACCCCGCGAAGAGGAAGAGGACGGAGGGAGGTGAGCGGGTATAACCCCATGTTCTGCAGTCATGCCCATTTACTCCCCCTGACACCTCCGGGGACGCGCTCTGACCTCTGCAGGGACCTCGCTCCCTCTTTACTCTCACTCATGCGTTTCCTCTCTGCTCCGAGGAAACCGCACCAAATTCCTTGTGCATTACAAGAGCTTTTCGGGAGGCCCCCGTCGCCGTTCGGCCTGGTCTAGACTGGCGTGACTGTTGTTTGGCAGCTTCGGCGAGCTGCGGTGTGGGGTCAGGCTCACTTAGCATGGCAGCGGAGATTGCAGCGGTTGTCTCATTAAATATATGTTTCCTGTGTTAACATAAAAAGCTCATGCTCCTTGTTGTTCCTTGCCTCAGATGAAAGGCAACCTCTGCAGACTGTAAACCTTCAGAGCCTGACAGTGTCAACATAATGTCGTAGATTAATAATTTGCAGCATGTTGCAATGAGATTTGGGTATGGGTGGAAGAAGAATTTAAGTTAGTTAAGGAAAAGTAGCAACACCACAGTGTTAAGATACTCTATTACAAGTTGACTTCTTTGAATTTTTGTCCACTTGGTGGCATCGCAAAAAGCCGCGAGCTCGTCATAGCTTTAAAAAAGCTTTAAATGAAAGTTTTCAGCTATATCAGCAGTATCAGTAAGTTACGTGTTTCTTATTTTCTTGGCTTTCTGTTCGTCTTTTCTGTTGGTAATAAAATGGATTTTGGTTAAAATGATCTGCGGCATTCACTGGAGGAGTTTTCCTGATGAAATAAAGAGCTAGCTAAAAGCTCAAAACACGTTACGCTGGATAAGGACGTATTTTTCACTAGCCGTCCATATTGACAGCTTATTATTTGTCTATTACGCATTAATAAATGATTTATTAACCCTGAATAAAGTCAAAGTTAAAGCTAATTTTTAAACAATTTATGAAGTATGTCCTATATGAAAATGGTATGCAGCATTTTAATGTTGTAGCTGATTGAGGTTTAGCTAATTTTAACTTAACTTGTATCAATACGTCTTTTTTATAATCTGATTATATGTAAAATACTAGTGTGAGAAATAACTAGAAACTGTAGTTTTCAGACAAAGATAATTGACAATATTTCCCTCTACAATGTAGTGGAGAAAAAGTAGAATAAAATGGAAATACTCATGTAAAGTACAAGTACCCTTACATTCACTAGAGTAAATGTATTTAGTTACTTTCCACCACTGGATTTGTGAGAGGAGGAGTGAGAGAGCCTGAGTGCAGGCTTTAAGTCCTGATACGTGAGGGTTTGGCTGCAGCAGAGGAAATTTCATCTCCTGTCATCTCCCTGTTGATTAGTATTGATTGGTTGGTCTGAATTGGCCTCTTCAATGGAAGTTGCATCAAATAATCCCTCATTCTAGTTTCCCAAATCCATTGTTAGGGCTGGGGAACGATTGCATCAGTGGCTTTTTCGAGCGCGGCAGCGGCAAGCTGAAACATTTCCTGCGGGGGTCATAAAAAAAAAGAAGGGTTTTCTAGCCTCAGTGTTTTACCTCTTAATGAGACTTGGGAAAAGTTGACCTACCGAGTAATTGTGACAAACATAGCCGAGGGGGAGCTGAGTGTTGCCCTGCCTCCTTTTGACTGTGGTGGTTAAAAAAAAAAAAAAGCAGCTCATCGCACCTGTGGTTTGTATAGACATGAATCTTTTTCCCAGACAAAACGAGGAATTCGCTGCAGCTTGGAAAGGTCCCCCCTGTGGTGCATGGATGACACGGTCTGCTGTGCTGCTGCTGCTGCTGCTGCTGCTGCTGCTGGTTGGCTTTCGACAGGGGCAGCTTGAGTGTAATAATGAAATGGAAAAGTTCCAGCGCAGTGAACACTTGCACGCAGAAGGTAATTGGAGATTGCCACCGAAGAACTCTGCACGATATGCTTTCAATGCCGCTCCTCAGAGAGACAGACCGCGAAGTTTGATTATGTTTGCTGTTACCCAAACGACGGCTGTAGTCGAGCAAAATGGGATACTGTTCAGACAGGGTGCAAGGTGAGAAGGCGGTGGCTCGGGCTTAATGCGCATTCGTATTTTTATCTATTTTACTATAAAAGTGGCATAGACGTTATTATGTATCTCATGAGGTGTTTTCAAAACACAAGGACACATGCAGGAGCCAGCACAAACAGGTTCTTACATCCCATTCTTAATTTATGAGACCTGAGTGTTGCGTATTTAATGATTGGCAGGTTACAGATTGCTTGGGATCCCCCACAAGTTCGTAGCATTGTTGATCGTTTTCGAGAGCAGGTGTTTGAGGCTCATGCAAGCTCCTTTAATTAAGAATAAAGACTTCAGATTGTGGTTCTTTTGCCACTTCAAGTCTGATTTGACATTGGAGGATCGGAGTGTTTTTCAATGGAAAGCAGATGAATGATTGATAAGAGAAGCAAAGCTGCTTCAAGTCCTGCTCTGAGGACATTAATAATGAAGGGTACTTTGAGCACTTCAGTGGCATATGGAAGACAAGAGATTTCATCACCTCCTGAATGTAACACTACCATTTTATTTAACTTTCTTCATTATTATTGTTTTCATCATACTTTCTTTTGTATTTTCAGTAATTGTTTTATTTCATTTTTCTCAAACTACGGACACAGGGGGCAGATCTAACCCGAGAAGAAATTTCATAGGGTCCTCCATGTTTAGAATTTATTGTTAAATCAGTTTTTCATTTTTTTTATACCTTCCATTCAGATTTATTTACCTCGTGCCCAATTTCTCCGCACCGACGGGCTCATTTCCCTCCACAAGGTTGTACTCAAGTTGGTGCTCAACGCTTGACTGTTCACTTTTGAGTCATGAGTGCCAGAGGTGCCAAAACACATAAAAGATGTTGGAAAAAGGGGGGAAAAGGAAGACGAGGAGATGTTTTTTGGCAGTGTTCTTGTTCTGTGAAGCTGCCTCTCCTGTCTGCGGTGTAGATCCTGCTGCTCAGTGTGTGCTTGTCAGGCTCCATGTCATCCTGCCATTGTTCAGGCCAGAAATCAGCTCAGACTCCCATTGTTCTACACTCAGATCTGCAGCTACATAGTGTTCTGCCCAGTACTTCTGCACTTTGTCATGTTTGTGAAATAGAGTGATAATAAGAGGTCGCCATGGGTTCTGCTAGTACTACTATCTCTTTGTGGTCTGTAAGTTACATCAAATCCTTCAAATTTGCCCTAATTAGTTAACACATTCATCTTATTTGGGCTTGAAGTGCCATTGTTGTGTTAAAAAAAAAAAAAAAAAAAGGCCTAAGCTTTTCCACAGAGTGGAGGCACAAGC
The DNA here is from genome assembly GCF_910596095.1 of Thunnus maccoyii. Classification (NCBI taxonomy): domain Eukaryota; kingdom Metazoa; phylum Chordata; class Actinopteri; order Scombriformes; family Scombridae; genus Thunnus; species Thunnus maccoyii. The sequence goes on from NC_056552.1 coordinate 11,893,549, forward strand.
ATCTCCTCTCCCACTGGAAACTCTAGCCGGATCTTGACAGTAAAGGAAGACATGTCTCAAAGTGGATCAAAGTAATTCCTCCCTTCCCCCTGTCTAAACGGAGCAACATGTTGACATGGTCCCAGTCACAAGCTCAGTCGTTTGTGGAAGAGAGTGGCGGAGGATTCCTCCGGCTCGTGGGAAAGCATTCTGGCTGAAAAGACGTCCTGACATTTGTTTCCCAAACAGTGTTTGTATGGCTTCGTGTTAAGGGACAGTGAGGAGTTATGGCTGTTCAATGGGTTTTTCTGTTGTGTCGGGGTGTTGATGCAGGCCGACTTCTCTTATGTGCGTCTTTCATGTGGTTTTACCTTTTGAGGTACCCAACTTAACACTTTCACTTTGCCGCTCCGTCTCTTCAGGCCGCCCAGGCTGTGTGTCCCATTCAATGGCAGCGCAGCACGGTCGCTCGACAGGCTACAGCAAGTAACCTTTAGTTCAGAGGGAAAAATTGTTTTTCTCAGTAAGACGTTCATTCTTATGCCACGTACTCTTCTCGGCCCCGGCAATATTTTCTCTTATACTGTAGTCATGAAGTGCTCTCACATTGGGAAAAATAAATTATTATGTTTGTATTAAGCCCTTCAGAGTGTTGCTTGATGCCATGAGAAAAATGCAATGTGTCACTTACTGTATATTTGTTGAATTCCCACTGGACTGACAACAGAGAAGCAAAGTGGGAGGAGTTAAATTGGGTATCCAGGATTGTGAAAAGTAATTTTCTGCATCGACAATGTTAGTGACCGGCAGTTAGCCACTTCCAATACATTTGAAAATATCTTGTTCTGTCATAAAAAGTTAAGGGCATAAGCTTGTGTATATAAACTTAAGGACAAGGGTCAACTACAACTCCCAAGGAGCATTTAGGAGAGAAATATCTAGTCACTAAGTTTAAAATTCTGTTGCATATGCGGATAATGGTAAACTGATTGCTAACAATTAAGAAATATATAATATAAATATATTTTTCTTTCTCTTTTTGAGATATAATTGAATTTTAATTTAACTAGCATCCCAGTCAGTTTGATTGACATCTTGTATCACTTCCTGTCAGATGCAAAACAGCAAAGTACATTGATTTCTTGTGTACTACCTGCAAAATTATTATCAAATGAAAATTACAAGAGCTATAAGCTTACAGTAGATATACCATATTGGTGTGTATGTCGGCCAACAAACATGTATGGAAATGCCAAAGATATGTTTGACTTTATTTAGAAACAGTGTCTCAATTGCAGAGTTTATCCACCAAATTAATTTTTCTACTGTAAAATGTTATGTAACAATATTGGTATCAGCTTCAAAAACCCATTGTTGGTTGGGCTCAATAAAAGACTATATAGCACGCACTGTAGCACTGTATTCGCATGTATGTGGACACAGCTTATGTGAGTGTTTTGGATCTTTACCTCCTCCTAATTCAAGAAATCTACTAAGGAACTGTTCGAATGTGATCTGCATTTGATTGAATTCTTAATTTGTCCTTGATTCATAATGAGTGCGTAAGAGCATATGGCTCTGGTGTCTGTAATGGCCTGCCGGATTCTGAAGTTTTTGCTCCAATAAACCGCCAGACATTTCTCAGCTAGCGTTGCCTTCGCTGTGACACATGAAGAGACCGCAGATGAGAATCACCTGTCTGTGTTGAGCCCGGGGAGGCAGAGCCCATCTCCTCTCAAGGCAGGTTGTCACCGCAGCTATTAAGACTAATAGCGGCAGCCTGTGATAAGCACAGTTAGCTGAATTCATGACCCGAGTGGCCAGAGCGGCGAGATCATTTCCACTTGTGTGTTTTTCTGCTGATGCGTTTAATTTTTATCCTGTCCAGCAGTGTGACACAAGAGGTAAACCAGAGAGTGCCAGAAAGAGAGGAAAATAGAAAGAGAGTGATGGAGCCTTGGGTGAAATATTGATTGGTACAATCCAGGCTGAAAGCACTGCAGCAACAGAGGTACATTATATTCTCTCATATGACAAATAAAGTCATCTCTGTAGTGTTAATTGCGTAAGATTCACTCTTTTTTTGTCACCGATTTCCATTTTAGGCCGATGCTCTTATTCAATGCAAATCACATTTGCAATATTCTCGTTTCCATGAATTGCACATGAAGAAAGAACCAAGTTGAGTTGTAACAGTGGGCCACTTTACCCTAATTACACAATTACATATTCGTCCACTTAATCTCTACAGAGGTATCTGGCCTTACAGAGTTTTTGTTTAATTTGCCCAAGTCTCTTAGGTATCTATTGCCACCCGAATACTATGGAGATGAATGGAGTTTGATTTGTGATGTTCAAAGCAATGAAAAATTTTGGCTGTTCGACAGCAATGTATGTTTCTAGAAACAATGTCTCAGGATAAGTCACGGATCTCGCTGCAGACTGTTTTCTGTGGGACTAAACAAGAACTAAACCTGTTTGCACATTCCTGTTTGGGTTTCCTCTGTATCTGAAGAACCGTGAAGATTAGGCAAATTAGTAACAGATTAAAAAATGATGGCTTTGTTCAAGAAGAAGAAACAACAATGACATTTGAGTAGATGTTGCAAAGATGACTTCCAGGAATGGAAAGGGATTGAGAAAGCCAGAGCACCTGTCTCCAAGTAGAGACAATTTATGGAGCGTTTTATGGTTATATAACTGCTTTACTTTGTATTTAAACAATTAGAAAGCTGTTCCTCTTCCTCATCTCCAAAAAAGCCCTATGGTCCTTCCTATTCCTTCCGTCATACCTTCCTTTGTTGGAAAAACATCTTTTTTTTCTGTGATTTGGCTGAACAGACCCTTAAAATCAACATGATTGCCTATATTCTGTGTTTATAAGATAAGGCACCCCTTTACCTTTCCCTCTCCCACCATACCTCCCTGTAAAACCCAGCCAGATAATTGTAGAGCATCAGATGTGTGCTCCCCTTCCCTGCCCCCCCCCCCACCCCCCCCTCCTTGCTGCCACCACATGGCCGGTATTAGCCGATTTCCTGGAGATCACTGGAGGATGCCGTCGGAGCACTTGTGTTCCTCTTTCTCCCTCATTCGCTCTGCGTAGAGTGGCCCGCTTAATGCATTGTAATGGTTGACCATTATTTACGCAGGGGATAAACAAAGAGAAGCGAGGAATTGATGGAGTAATCCACTCTCGTAGTCATTAGGCATTGAGATGGAGGAGCTGGTGGGAGCAGCCTCCTGCTTATGCCTCTCGAGTTGAGCAGCTAATGGAAATGGGACTCATTAAGACACCTTATACTCCGACGCACCCAAGATCATGAGCAATTGCTAATTGATTGTCGTTAGCGTTCTCGCAATGAGACGCTCTGCCTGTTTTCTCATTTGTTATGAACGGCTTTGTTTTCTTCCCCCCGTCTCCTTCACTTCATTATTGATGTTACTGTTTTTCTTTCTCTTTCTCTTCTGCCTTTTGCCTCTAGAGTCCTCAGCAACTGAGTCATCTTAACGCTGCTATACCTGGTTAGCTGCAACAATCACAACCTTGAGAAACCCCATTTGGACAATTCTGTATGTAATCTATAGTATTTCCTATGATTGGATGTTTTAAAAATCAATATTCTAGACACATTAATTGCTGCATGTGCATGAAACACACATGCCAAAGGCTAGTGTAAAAGAGCAGATGTAGAAAATGTGCTTCAGCCAGCATGGTCATGGTTGAATAGCAGGGAGAGGCAGGTCTCCCTGTGATGCTTCGCTTATTGGCTCTGGAAATTCCTTCCTCTTTCCTCTGGAACCAGCACATTGTGTTCATCTCAGCCTTTAATCATTTTTTCCCTCCCAATAGTAATGTGCTCTCTTTCCCCTCCCTGGATTCCTCTGTGTATATGCCCCCCCCCTCTCTCTCTCATTGCTTTTTCTTTTTCCTTATTACGAGAAGGAGGAAGAAAAGATAAGGGAGGGAGATGAAGAAAAGGGCTGAAAATGCAAATACAGGTCCGTAGTTCTTTCTTGTGACAGATCAGGCCTCATTACACCCACCTCTCTTTTCCAATTGGCTCAGGACGATCCCTCTGTCTTGCTTGTCTCCATTACATTAAGAAGCCTTTCACCTCTTGTAAACCCTCCTTTGCTCCCGGTCCAGTGAAACAGTGAGAACAAACAGCCAGGTGACCAAAGAGGGATCTCTGGCTGCAGGGCACGGGATTTGTTTTGCAGACGAACCGGGACAGAGAAGGGGAGGTAGGGGGGCATCATTTATATGTCTGTGGTCAGACGGTGCAGTGTTTCTTTGCTTCAGCGCTCTGCCAGCAGCCTACACCTCTATCTCTATCTGCCTCGTGGGAGTTGCTACCACCTTCTCGCTCTGATAGGGGAAGACTGGAAACAAAGGAAGAAAAATACAAGCACCCTCTTGGGCTGCTCTTGCTTTTGAAACAAGATATACTGTAGAGAAGGGAGGAGAAGGAGAAATAATATTGAAACCATCAATTATAAGACTCACATGAGCATCAGATCACCACTTTGAACTAGAAAGGTATTTAAAGTGAAATTCTAGTTTCATACAACCAGTTTACCCATATAACAGTAGTAATAACGAGCTAGCTGAGAGCTATTTACCCTCTTAAATAACTCTTTATTGAATGAAATGATGCCAAATCCAGAGAACAAAATACCAGGGGGAGTAAATGACACTCTGAGAGCTGTTCTGATTGACTGGTTGGCTAGCATGTTAGCCGTTAGCTCAGCAGCTAAGCCTCAAGTGCCGTATATTTCATTCAAACTGTCAACATCCATCACAATTTACAAGCTGACTTCCTGGTGCTGACTTTGACCCACTGTACTTGCCGTAGTTGTGCGCTCACTGACTATGATTATTACTAATGTTTTCGGTGCACTCACTTTAAGTCTTACCTGTAAATAAAGTGGTTTACATTAGGGCTGCAACTAACTAATTATTTGATCGATATTTTCTCGATTAATCGATTAGTTGTTTGGTCCATAAAATATCTGAAAATGTTCACTGTTTAAAGGTGCAGTGTGTAGAATTTAGTGGCATCTAGTGGAACAGACTTGGCAGAAATAGAATATAGTATTCACAAATATGTGTATTTGTGTATTTATGTGTAAATTAGTGTATAATCACCTAAAAATAGGAGTTTTGTGTTTTTGTTACCACTTCCATCGATAAACGCTATCATACACGCTTGGAAAGGGAAGGGGAGGGGTATTCAGTTGATTGCAATTTGCAACCTCACCGCTAGATGCCACTGAAATCTACACACTGGTCCTTTAAGTAATCCAAAATATAAACAATTGTTGCCTGAGGGCAAAGTGTTTGATAACACATTGGGAAGTTATGCACAGCAGGAAGTAAATTACCTGCATTTGCATAAATAAGACGTAATTGGTAGTTGCTGTGATGCTGATCTGGTGGCACACAACATGTATACGACTGCACTGTTTTGTACTAGAGTGTGTGTTGTATAGGTTGTGTGTGTGTGTGTGTGTGTGCGAGTGAGTGTGAGGCTCCACATAATTACAGCAGTGGTGGTTAACTAGGCGCCGGCATTTGTGGTAATCAGTAGAGAGTGAAGATTGGGGAGCTAAGTGAGCTGGTGTCTCATGCTCTCTGAATGTATCACGCTAAAAACCATCATCTCTAAACCTGCAATCATCACTACAGCACTCATTCACTGCAGTGATACACTTTGTGTTTGTAGCTTTATCCGACAACAACATGTGACTCCATCTAATGTAATCACTCTATATTGATGTCCTCAGAGACCAGCGGCATGTGGGTTTGGAAAACATTCTGTCCCTCTTCTGTTAACCTTGATTAGGTTGTCAGTCAGCACAGTACATACAACATATTCAGGCATAATAATCCTAACTGCTGCTGTTAAGGATAATATTTAATAAATTTGATAAATATTTTATTTATGTTGCATGATTTGCTTGATAATCGGTTGAATGAGCGTAAAGGAAACCTCTTAGTGCCACAAAGCACGGAAGGAAAATAAATGGACTTCCTTGGATTCAGTGTTTAGTGTGTTTGATTAATATGTTTATTTAATCAGTTTGTTGTAACACACGTCTTTTTGCTGTTGCCCCCAAACAGCATTGTTTTCCACCAATGCTAGCCATGCAACATTAAAAATTCAGCCCGTAGATACACCACTGAGCATCCAGTTCAAGTCTGGTGCATGAACAGAATCAAAACAGAAATAAACCAGACAAACATCAAGACCTTAAATGATGAGCCAGTTGAAAAATTTGATAAACTATTAAATGTTTTAGTCATTTATAAAGGTGACTGCTTCTAGCTTCTCAAATATGCAGATTTGCTGCTTTTTTTAAAAATTTCATGTCATTTTGAAAAAAAAAAATCTGTTGATGGGACAAAACAAGCCATTAGGTCAACTTTGTCTCTGCAAAATTGCATTGTTTTTTCACATTTTATAGAGTAAACATTTAATTGATAAATTAAAAAATCAACAGCTCTTTTGATAATGAAAGTAAGTAATTGTTGCAAAGGTCTTTAAAATGTAATTTGGGACTAATCCGATACATGACAGTTGCAGAAGTCAGAGTTTTGCCCTGATTAATTTTTCTATAATCACGTTATTAGTGTGCAAATAAATACAGTAACTATGAGGTGAGATGGTTACCAGCTTGTCTCCTCACGGTCCTGTTTTAATCTTTAAAACCTGTTTGTCTCCTAAAAATCATTACAACCAACTAGATTATCATTCCGACATTTGCTCTTCCCGCATTCCTGCTTTGACTTCAAGTGTCTTTTGTAGGATGTCTCTGTTTGAAAAGCAGAGATTCGTATCTTGGTTGATCTTGTATGTCTTGAGCAGATCAACAACAAGATGCAGCCTGAAGGAGGTGTTGAAATCATATATATATGTGCAGAGGTAACACCAAGTGAAAGTGGAGCACTGCGGAGGGAGGTGAATGGGAGGTCAAAAGTTTCAGAACTGTTATTTACTGAGAACATGACAGTGTGATTAAAACTGTTCTTTTTCTCCCATTTCTCTGTTTTTGTCTGCTTTTAAAACTTTTAATCACTACTATATATCTGTCAAAAGGTATAGAGTAAAAAAAGAAAAAAGGATATTTGTATTTTTTGAGGAAATATTATCTTATTAATTATCTAACTGAGCAAACAACATATTTACTTAGTTATACTAATGCTCAGTAGCTGTGCATGTTTATGTTTCTGAGTTATTTTATCACTGTAGCTCATTGTTTCCCTTTATCATCGAGGCCAAAAAGCCTCTTCAATCCTTTTCCTGTTCTATTTGTTCACGTGCTTCATGTCCATGTGTATTCAAAACCTACTGTATTTACCAGTTAAAATGCAAATGTTGCCCACTGGGAATAATAGCCCCTGAGAGCTGGCTGGGTGTACAGACAGACAGACAGCCTGTGGCTCTCTAGGGCTTTTCCCACAACACTGAGAGCAGAGCCAGGTGAGAGTTTTTCCCCAGGTGTCCCTCACCTGCCATTGTCTGGGCTTAGCGGGTGGCGTCCAGCTCCCACCACCCGTTTGACTCACCAGCGGGTTTCGTGCCCACTTTGCACAGGATGGCTGTTCTTTATTCAGCCAGGAAAAACCCAGTGCTGACCGGGGAGGAACGAGCCTGTCCTGCAGCGACAGTGGGGATTTTGACTCCACGAGGACCCAATTGAACCTGGGAGGGCCTCTCCGAAGCATAATAACAATGATAAACGCACCTCTGTGGCCGGCTTAAAACAGGCAGGGAGAAATATTTTATTGTGCTGGCCTGTCTTGACATAATTTACTCCCGGCTTCTGTTTTTTGCAGTATCAGGAGGTTTAAAATCTTACCTTGTGAAAGGTTGTTTTTTTTCCCTATGAGAAGCCTGGTGTCATCTTTAAAACATTCTGATGAGTTTGCTTTATGCAACATCAAACCTTTTCTGCATGTGCTTTGAATTGGCTCAGGATGTAGTGACTCCCTGCCAAAAGCAAAAAATTGTGTGTGTATGTGTGTGTGTGTGTGTCTGCAACTTGCATTCATGATTAGAGCAGATGTGCGCATGTGTGTCTGTGAATTTTATACTAAAATAATTGATTTGTCAATTTACAGAGAATGTATACATCAGTTATTGATCATTTAAGTCATTTCTCAAGCACAAATGGAAATTATTAGCTGATTTCAACTTCTTAAATGATTTGCTGTTTTTTTGTGTTTTATATTTTTGTAAATTAAGTTTGGACTGTTGTTTGGACAAAACAGCTATTTGAAGACTTTTTTTTGGACATTTTAATACAACGATTAATTGACATATGAAAATGATAATTAGTTTTAGGCCCAGTTTGAATAAACTTGTTTTACATACTTTAGAAAAAAAGAATGCTTCAGACATAATTTTCAATTTTCTCAACTTTTCGGGTAAAAAAATTCTGTATTTTATTTTATGACACCACTTCAAATCCTGTCTATAAGGGAAGGTTGTTTTTCCTTTATGTTTTCTAAAATTCTTTATTTGGTGTTAACTCTAAGGACTTAAAGTGCATTTTTCAGGTGGTGATTCAGAGAAAAACTCCTTTAATTAGATAACAAGCTTCTATGTTTCAGATTTGCACTTTGCCAGCAGTTTATCAATTACTGCTTGTGGTTTCATACTGCCAGTCAGTCTTTGTCTGGGCGCCTGAGCCTGCTCCTCACCGCGCTGCAGAGCCGTGTTATTGTACTTAAACAAATCAATTCTGTTGCAGTTGAGCTTTTTTTCCTCCATCCCCTGTCATTATGAACTGTTTGCAGTGCAGAGCACATTGATTTTTCACAGCCCTGGAAAAGCTGTTGATGAATAGCACAGAGGTATCTGGGGAGAATCTGGCTTTAAAAAGGAGGCACCCAGCACCGGCCCCTCCTTCTCCTCCTCTCTCCAGACCCATTGAGCCCCCAGCGCTCCTCCACTTTCTCTTTTCAGAGAGCGGCACTTCCAACAGGGGAGAAATGCTGCCTGAAAAATCCTCCAATGATAAAAAAAAAAGAGGATTAAAAAAAAAGTGTAAGGCTCAAGGGACCGCCTTCTCCCGCTGCATGTGAAAATACAACTTGTGGTTAGACAGTTTTTATATTTGGAGCATTAGCCTTGTCCTGTCAACCAAAGCATGAGCTGAGCTGAAGGCAGAGGTGCTCTGGTTGGGGACAGAAATTGCAAGCATGCTGTGTCACTAAGCAGACGCCTGATGAAAATGATACTCCTAACAGGACATAACTGTAGACTTGAAGGTAAAGGGGAAAAGGCATTTGTTACATACTTACACACACTGCACACACACACACACATATTCACCAAGCTATAGCAAACCCTAACACCCTCAAGACATTTTTATTCTTTCTTTCTTCTACTATCCCATTCAGCTCCTTGGAATTCCATGGTTCAACATTTAAGGAGTGAAAAAAAAAAAGCTTGTTGGCGCCCTCCAACTTTTTCTTTGACTTCATGAAAATGAGTGCCATGCTTATGCTTAAGGAGGAAGTTTAAGAAAAGAAAAAAAAAATGAGTGTAGCACAGGAATAAAGAAAAGGACCAATAGTTTGTTTATACTCCTTAACCTCAATCTAAAACTATTACCTTATCCTAGACCCTTCATTCAGAGAGAGGTGACTTTGATTTTACTTATGAAGACATGAATCCTAATTTTTTCTCAACATCCAAGTTTGACTTTTTTTTTTATTATATTTGAGGTCTTGTGGAGCCGCAAAAGAAAGTTAAAACACTCAGATGATCTCAGTTTCTGCACACACAGTTCAGACACTTGAGTATTGAAGTGGTTGCGTCGTGGAAAAGATGACACATGATAGAATCCAGCCTATGCTTATTATGCTAGTAATTATAACTTCTCACAATGATTAATTCATTAAGGAAAATTAAGTCTCTGTACTTATTTGCTTAGGTGAACACAGATAAGACAGGACTACAAAATAAACCATTTCTGTTTATTTTATAATTGGTTACATTTTAGAGTTCTGTTCTGGTTTATTGTATTAAGTCAGTACTTAAATGGCTTATAAGTAATGCTTTCTCACACACAAATGTTATCACCTACATTTCACCAGGAACTAATGTGGTCATTTTCAAGGGTCTGAATGTCACTGGGCATATGCACGGGCTAAGCTATAGTAAAGGCCTCTCTTAATAGGCTTATCTGTCAATCGAGAGTGAATTGTGAGCTGGCGCGTATGTGCCACGGCAGTGAACTTACTCTGTGGTGGATGTTTATGATACCATACTGATCATGTGAAGTAATGGCTGCTTTTTTGATTTGTCCTTCATGGGCACAAGAGCGTGAAGGAGCTTATCCATGCAGGGAAGAAGGGAAGGAGTGTATCACATTAAACAGGGGCACCTTAACTTTACAATAGGCCCTGGGGGGTCGACAGACGTTTTGGAGCTACCCCAAGTTCTTGCCACAAGTTCCAAGTGCAGGCCTCCCTTCACAGTATGCCACAGCAACAATAATTCAGCACCATGCGTCAATGGACAGCGAAAAATAGTAAATGATGTGTCCTCCTAATCAGTAAACAGAATATGAAACTCATCAATATAAGACAATACATCAATAATAAGTACAGACAGCTAATCAGCCAAGTAGGCCTGTGTATGAGAAGATCAGTCTTTTCAATTAAAAACCTGCAAACACAACAAGCAAAGAACTTGTATAAAAAGGGCGTATTGTCTTTGCTTCAGAAGTGCTTTCTTCTGGTCTCCTTTGCCGCAAACTCCTTGATTGTGTCTTTTAAAAGCCACGGCCCAAAGAATGTCATGCTGAATGGACATTAGGGTGAGGTGGCCCAGTCTTTCTTTTGATGCTGCTTGGTACCGCGCCGCCACGTTCAATCATGACGTAATGACGTAAATCATGTCTTTACAAAGAGTGTTGAAGTACATCGAGAGGATTCATTCCTCATCATGTCCACCCCTGCGTCAAAGGTAGCTTTTACTCTCCTACATCGTGTTTACTATGTTTTGTTTTTTTTTAAGTTCATGTCTCGTGAGGCCCCTGGTGGCCCGAGGGCCAGGGCTTAAGCACCGATAAGCCTGTGCATTAAGGTGCCATTGACGTTAAGCAAGGTGCAGATGGAAGCCACTGAGAGCCCAAAAGAGAAGCAAAATCATTGAGTGGGCTTGATTTTCATGGGGAAAAAATACAAATGTTATAATTCAGTGTTTGGAGGTTGGTGATTGATGTATTTTCTTTCCCTTTTCTGATTTCTCTCAGAGGCAGAAGACGCGAGGCACTGGAGTGTTTCTCCTCCTGGTCTGTGAATGGGTGGGGGGGTCTTTCGTGGTGAAGAATCAAGGATTAAAGTCAACACAGGTGAGTTGTTTATTTCTATAATGGTGGGAACTACGGAGCCCAGTAGGTGTCCGGAGTAAATTTTGTTTAAGGTCATGCGCACAAATTTGAATTTATGTTGTGTATGTTGTGTAATGTATGTTGCTGTAGAAGAATCAACTGATTGTTGTGATTAGTTAGCACCCAGAGTGTTAGCAGCAGGCTATTTTTGGTATTGAGGTTTCTACAAATTAATTAATTGCTTCATTCTAATATATTTTTAGATAATCACATTCACAATTTCCTCTAGTCTGCACTCTTTTTAATACAGTTGTGATGCTACATTTTGCTGCTATCAGTTAGGCTATGTGCATGTAGCCTACCACTGTGTATGCTAATGGCAAGGTTAACCTAAATACAAAGTTCAAATTTTGCAGCAAAATAAATTAATTTGAATTAAATCACTGCAATCAGTGGATTCACTCTCAGGGATGGGCTACATCTTTCACGTCATGTTCAGCTTTGGTGAACTTTAAAACGCGAATATGTTCCTGTCTTGACTGTGATATTTTAGGGAACAGAGAGCCAAAAAAAGTCAAAACTGGAGGAAGCTACCTCTATGAGCCATGTTTCACCATCCATTTTTATCTAACCCTGTGTGTTTAACCACTGACAGTGATAAGACTGAATAAAATATGTTAGCTTATTGCCCCGTTGGCGACCAAGCAAGCTAGTTTACTTCAGAAAGCTTCTCCTCCACAATGATAACATGATGTTCTTTCCTGAGAGCAAATGCAGTAAACAGCAGAGTACAGAGAAAATAGAGAGAAGCTCAGAGAGCTATTGTGACTGACAAACACTATTCCTGGCTTGCTAGTGTGTTAGCTGGAGTTCTAGTTCACTTATTAGCCCTGCAAGCACTTTCAGGTGTTACTTTAATGCAGTGCAAAAAATAGTGAAAGTAGACTGAACATGGGCATTTTAATGAGCCATTTGTACAGATTTTTGATGTGGATATAGCTCTATATTCCGGAAAACAAGTGCAAGAATTAATTTGTGCATAAGAATTATATAATTTGAGAGCAAAAAATAACTATTTGTGTGCACAAATTAATTTTTTACCCCTGAGACTTACCAGGCGCCTGAAGGACCTTCTTAATTTCACCTGGAAAGTTGCTTTGCCTGAGAGACTTCTGGAAAAGACATTATGTCACAACTGAAATCAAATAAGCTTGTTACTGGAAACAGATATCAGCCTCCCCTGTCACCACAGTGATTTAAAGGCTACAACTCTGTTTGCTCGGACATGCTCTGCCCTTGCCGTGCTGTTACTGAGTGTCTTTGGTAAACATGTGATGGCAGCAGTTTGTGTGTGGCCAACGCCGGCTCACCTCGCAGAGCATGTTGATTTTATCAGGATTTCCTGGGGGGCTCTGAGTAACAAAGTGCTGAGATGTTGCATCTGTTTATGTCTTGTGCCGACATCCAAGTCCATATGCAGTCCACACACATATAAAGAAGGTCACGACTATCCTCACCACAGGCAAGCCACCAGTTCATCCTCTCTCTTTACGTAATATGTAGCCCAGTGTACGTTCCACTAAAAGGGAGAATTATGTCGTGGAAAGGGAATGTAATTGGTTCATCCACTGTATTATACAATACAGCTATGGCTTCATGGATTAGGAATTGGGATATCCAGCATGCACGCACACACACACACGTACTAGATAAGAGTTAATCTTGATTATAGCAGTGTGAATGCTGAGAAATACAGTGCCCTGACAAACATCTGCCCGCCACACAGCTGAGTGGGATAAACCAAAGTGATTATTGTGGAAATGTCAGGCGAGGTAGACAGCGGGAGCAAGTGAAACGAGGTGGGGGGGATATGACATGAACAGGGACATGACATGAGTACTTCGTCAGTTCTCTCTCTCTCTGTCTCTCTCTCTCTGTCTCTCTCAATGACCAATTTTTCCTCTATTGATGCAAGATTGCCTTCGAGGAGGGTAAAGCTAGTTGGGTTTGATGGAAAGGCTGCAGTCAAAGGAAATAGCGACAGTCTCAAATAGAGAAGTTTGATCTCTGAGATTGAGAGGGGGGGGGTCAACAGCCAGATAAATATATATATATATATTTATTTAGAGAGAGAGTGAGAGAGAGAGAGAGAGCCCGGTCAGGTTAGGCTAACCCATTGTCTGTAACTTCGGGGCTAACCCCCTTCACTTCTCCAGCAGTTGGGGAAACAACAGACAAGACTTTTCTTGGTCTTGAGAAGCTGCAGCATTTATTAACTGACACACTGTAGCCTGTACTATACATTTACTGCCAGACTTACTGCTAACCTTTTCCTCTGCTCTGCTCACATTCACCGTCACTTTTCTGCCACTCGCACTCACTCAATCACACGCTCGCTATGCACACATATTAAGTACTGCCTTATTTCTTAAAGGAGCTACGCTAAGAGTTTCCCAGGCAATGACACAGAGCTTGACTCACGTTTCAGAACATCGCTGCCCAGAGGCTCCCAAACGCTATTGATTTCCAAAAGAATGGATATTTGGGGTTATTTTTGGCATTAAAAAATAATTTTTTTGGCCTGGCAGGGTCTTGTTGGCATGGCGGCCTGCCAGGCCTGTACAATTATAGGAGAAACACTGGGCTGCAACTAATTATTATTTTTCTTGATTGATTTATTTCTCAGTTATTTTTTGACTATTTGTTTAGTCTAATAAATGTCAGAAAATGCTAAACAAATTGCTTGTTTTGTCTGACCAACAGCTCAGAACCCAAAGGTTTACAATGTTGTAAAACTGAGAAAAGCAGCAAGTGTTCACATTAGAAAAAATGGATAATTTTGCAAGATACATGACTTAAAAAATCAATTACTAAATTTGTTGGCGAGGTTTTCTCTTACTTATTTGTAATGTTTCAGCACTAAGCAGTTACGGCACCCAGTTTCATTTCAGCGGGCTGAAGGTTGCCAGGTTGGTCTTTGTCTCTGTGGCACCAGTTTAAGCCCTAATGAATAATTGCTTTCCTCTGTGAAATGTGAGGGGTGCAGACATTCTGTTAACCTTGCTAAAGGAAAAGGGGGGAGGAAAAAAAATCCCCTTCCTGTCAGTGGTCTCTCTTTCTCTCTGTTCTTGTGAGATCTGGAACTGATAAGTGTGAGGCCTCTGGTAACTGAACAGGAAGGATAGAGGGCCTGGCCTCCGAGCCCCTGGCTCTGCACACATGTCCACCTCCCCTGAACAGGCAAACAAAGACAGCAGCGCCTGCCACTTAACTTAAGGTTTCAAAACATTCGAGCCTATTAGAAGGATTATTATGAGGTTTGTTGAGAACCCCTCTCTCTGTTGAGTATAATAACAGAGAGGCATTTTGATAAAACACACGAGGGCCAAATGAATGCTGTGCAGCAGTTTCACACCCAGGCACAATCACAGCTCTCTTGTTCCACTGACCGGTGTTGAGTCAAGTGTAAGTACTTAATTATACAAGCACATGGCAGAGCAGTGAGAGTTTATCATTCAACCCTAACACCCAGAGGTTTGAATGACAAACTGTTAAACTGATAAGCATAATAGTGATGTAGTGTCTGTATGTACTGTAGGTGTTTCCAGAAGCAGGTGCCTTAAAGGAAAGAAACCACAAAACAAAATGTAATATAGAATGTACTTTCACCCACCTCTCAAAATATGACATTTGTTGAAATTAGCTGTTGAACAGAGGTTGAAAAATCAGTTTTACAAGCTGAGTTGGCTCGGGTTACGTTCATTTCCATCATAACAAAAAGTTTTTAGATTAATGAGCTTGTAGTGCAAACATTTGTCTTCATCTTTACATACAATTTCAACAGGAATTTAAATTTGTTAAGTATTTATTGCATCACACAAAGGCTATCTGTAACTTCAAGGTTATCAACAACAGAATCCCCAAAGACAGTGAAAGATAAAAGGGACTGGAAAGGAAAAAGAAGCTCTGTAATCTTTGTAATGATAATTGTGTAGGGGTCAGGCACCATATTTTGTTAAAAATTAACATGTGCTTGCTAAAGTACTATTTAAAGGGTTCATCTATGTGTTTTTTGTCATGAAAATTGCTTAAGCCAGAAGTTATATGTGAACTAGGTGCTTCCTCTAAGAATATCTTAAGTTTAATTGTGTAATTTATGCTTCATTCCTGCCGTGTTATTGTTTTGGCACTATTTTCTATCTTATGTTGTTTTCATTCTATTCCGAGTTAACAACTGGAAACTGAATCTAGAAAATGAGCCATTGGTAAGGTATTATACCTTGCATTTCTGGACCATTTTGTTGTCTGCTGGTGCATTTTATTCCCGCAGATAACCGGCCAAACATACATGATGTGACATGACAAGATATTTCCAGTGCAGCTACCATGAAAGATTTTTTTTTTTTTTAGCTATCTAAACCATCAGTACCAACAGTAAGCTGTCTCCGGCATGGTACAAACTATTTTGATTCCCCTACAATCTAAGAGAAAGGTGCACTGTGTCTACACAAACAGTAGCTTCAGTAATTTAAGTGTAGTGCAGCCACATGCTGCAGATAATGACAGACATGCTGTAGTAAGGGCTCTCCAAAAATTCTCACTCCACTTATTACCAGCAGCTGAATGTAACATGATCAAATTAATTCTGTGAGGTCGTCCAAAAATATTCTGGGAAAGGCAAGAACTCACTTAACTGCATAATAATTACAGAACTACAACAAAAAACTAAATAACAAGAGCACTTGATCATGATAAAAAATGCTGTGGAATGAATTGAACACATAGTGAGAGCATTTTAACAAACTGAAAAAAAACCATCTGAACAAGCATCCAAGGATTTTACCCTTGAAGCTTTTGTGTTAGCGTGGCAGAGATGATGCACAGTAGCTTTTGACTCAAAGACTCATCACTGACATGTAGCAGCTGATGAAAAGGCGATTGTCCTATACAGTACTGGGTGAGTAACTGTGCATGACAAGATAGCACTTGAGCAGGTTTCCCTCTCACAAACTTCTCCATCTACCATCTTATCTTTCGGAGTTTTCCTTAGTACTTAACGCTCATGTGGAATGTCTATCTGATCCCAACTTCTTTTCTTCACAATACCTTTACTAGAAAGGCAACTTTGGGAATCTCAGGCATATCTTTTTGAAGGCCAAGACTGTGGCAGAGATGTTTTCCGGGGTGATGCCCTTCCTATGAGAAAGCACAAGATAACGAGCCAGCGTGACAACTGAATTATTAGCCCATTAGTCACCGGAGAGAAAAGGAGGTGGATGAACATGGCATCCATCAAGAAAGCGCCTCTTTTTTTGCAGATAGCCTCTCCAAACTGCCGCCCAGGAATCTTGTAAGTCTCTCCCACTAATGTAGGAGCTGGAGGCCCAGGGTCAGGGAGCAGAGCTGGAGCTATCACGGTGCTCTCTGCTGCTGCCGATGACCCGGCCGCCTGTCCTAGGAACAGAGCAGCATAACACAGAGGCAGAACTCAGTGTACTGGACTAAAAATAGACGTGGCATCATCCCCACTTTCCCGTAGACACATACAAATGTAGACGCACACACTCTGGTTTGCACCCCAAACCAGTGCAGGCGTATGCCTTCAGAGGTGATCGCAACCACTTGTGATAGTCAGTGACATGCCAGAACAGGTTTGATTGACAGGGTGACTGCGGTGCTACAAAGTGCGTGTGTATTCAGGACAGATGTTGTCTGCAGCCCGCTCTGATGGCCTGAGTTGACGTACAGCAGCAGGAAGCCATTAAGCAACATTTGGCTCCGAGATGAACCTCTCCACTATTCTCTGACCCTGTTGAATCTCTGAGCCCTCTTTACATCTGATGTGTCTTTGTATAACATATCTGCTTGGCTCTTCTTCAACAAAGACTTCACTGCAAAAAGAAACAAAGATTATTGAACAAATAGCGCTCGGTCCCTTTAATGCAAAATTAAACCTGGTATCCTTTGACATGCCGGATCAATTTCCTGTTCATGATGAATTGTCTGAATAAGCTACACTTCACAAGCTGAACAAATTAATTAATGGCTTGAGCGTAATATGTTTTAAAACACTTGGCATTGAGATGCTGTTGGCTTATGAATGCTCTACCTCAATGCTGCTCTTGAAATACGACCACTAGAGGTGTGAAAATTTCTTGATTCTAAGATGCACCGCGATGCGAACGTGGACAATTCTGCATCGCTTCACAAATGTCAAAAATGGATTTTCCAGATGTTAGTTAAAAAATAGTTAGAAAAAGGTGGAACTCAACTGGGAGGGCAGTGCAGCACCCAGCACCCAGCACACACATGCTAGAGTTATCTTAGTATTTAGTAGCTCATCTTCAAAAGAAGCAGCAGTTGCAAGCATTTTTTGATTTAATGACTAAATAATTACCTTTGCAAGATGAAGGTGTTGTATAATGTCAACTTTCTACGCCGTCACCCAGAGACTAATGTTAGCGGAGCAGAGCAGCAAACTCCAGCAGTAACACTAAGGCATTAAACAACTTAAACCAACTCCGAGGTGAAGAAAATAACTCAGCGCTCAGTCTGGTTCACCTCAAACACCCTGCACCCACTCTGCGTCTTGGACAACTATGTCTTTCCCCGAGAGCAAACGGTGCAGCAGAGAGGTTGCTCTCCACTGCTGGAGACATGATGTTAATAACAACATAGTGGAGCACTCCGCCTCACCCTCAGTTTGTTACTCTCATATAAGCAGGAGACTGTAAGATGCTTTCAGATTAATTAATTCATTAATTAATGCAGTTAACTTCTTAAAATAAAAAGGCTGCGGACCATTTATCTTAATTGCCAGTAATGTCTCATATTGTATTTCGGTGGACTAAGGACACCAGTGAATGGTTTGGCACACAGCATACGGGGGCAAGAGACTGAAAACTGTGCCCCCTTCTCTATTCATTCAATCAAGAATCGATTCTGAGTCGAACTGGACACCCAAGAATCAGAATTGAATGATGAGATTCCCAAAGATTCACACCCCTAATGATCCCATTAACAAACCTTTTCTTCTGCCTAATGCCGCTATATTTTTGCATTTCTCTTTGTCAGTGAGAGCAGTTACTGTGGTCTCATTACGTTGGTAGTCGGTAGGTTGGAGAATATTACCAAGACCCAGTGAGCTTGATTTGACTCCACACAGCTTCCGCTAAATGTTCTATTTGTAATATGTCTGAATAAAGCTGATGAAATGATGATGAAATGATGATAGTGGCAGCGCTGCGGGGCCTTGAATTAGCCCATCAGCTGATCTGACTGCCATTCAAGTGGCCCAGTTTGAACATGTATTTACAGCAGCAGGACAAATATAAGCCTGGATCCTACATGCTGTAGCTGAAGTACAACCCCAGCAGTGTTAGAACAGAACTCAAGTTGTACTTTAAGTTATTTTATACTTCTCCTACACACTTATTGACAGGTCTAGTTACTTGTTACTTTTCAGGTTTTAGTACTTTTATAAAGCTTTTATATCTTTTAGCATAATGAAGAAAAACAGGTATATTAGTATTTACTGATGTATCTTTTAGTATAATCAGGTAGTCTTTTGGTATTTACTGCACCTTGTTACATCAAAAGCTGTAATTAATAATTAGTTTCTTTGATTCACAGTACGGTGGATATTACTAATTTATCTCTTCGAGCTCTGTAGCGTGATTGAGAGTTGTACAATGCAGTACATTCAGATCTTTTTGAAAGGAGTTTGCGGCAGACAGGCTGATAGTCATCAATTTCAGACTTGTTTGGTAATTTTAGGGATCAAAGGCGATGATGAGGATGATGATACTGATGCTAATCCCACTGAAGGGGATGATTGAGTCATCACGGCAAAACAGCTGTCTTATGTGCCGCACCCCCCCCCCCCCACCCCACCCCACCCTAATGGCTGATGATGACGGTAGCAGAGTCTAAGTGAGTGCAATTGACAGCGGAGTTTGAGCTTCCTCAGGGAGGAGGGAGAGAGGCTGAATCTGAGCAGAGGGAAGCAGGCAGCAGGGTGGCCATGAAACATTCATGCACCTGGGGACTCTTTGCATAAGGAGAGCAAGCTGAGCCAGTAATGAAGTATAGAGCAGAGGACTTTTAATGGCTCTGTTTGTCCTTTTATGAGATTAACTTTAGTCTGCCTTCTTATATAAAATGCATTAAAAGCCTAATTGCATACAGTGATTAAGTGACGACTTTTACTCACTAAAAAAAGGTACTGCCTGCTGCGGTGCCTTGTAGAAAATATTATTTACATTCAGAATAATCTGATAATTAGTACCACAGGTGTGTGGCTGGTTATAGCTCCTAGCTGGACAGCAGAAGGTGAGTTATTCCCAGCCCTCGGCCACTCTGCCTCGGACTGTGAACATGACAACGGTGCACCAAATGTGGACATCCCCAGTTGCGCCGGTCGAACAGTTGTCCCTCCTAAACTCATCCTGCTCAGAGGCTGAAAGCTCCCGTGGGGACAGAAAAGGCGAGGGAGAAGCAGAGGAATGGCAAGATGAAGAGGAGAAGAAGGGAGAAGTAATATTTAGACAGCTGCACGTGTAGTGTCGTGTATCGCTCTCAGTGGAAGGGGGGAGGTTAGAAGTGGAGGGATATTTTGGTGTCCTCAGCTAGGTCTCAGACAAACTCCCTCTGCAGTATTGATGTCACTGCACCCTTCTGACAGCTGTAAACGGACTATAAATCACGAGTCGCAGTCATCTATAGATTTACAAACACCTGCTACCTCTGATTCTATATGGCAGCAGTATATCATCTGTCTGAACTAAGATAAATGAACTTCAATACATTTTGTTCAAAAATGTATTGAAGCTAATCCTTTAGAGAAACCCATCTGAGAGCTCACTGTCAATGTCTCTGTCCTCAACCCTGACCGGCGATACGTGGTACAGTAACGGTGGTTGTGCGAGACAGCTGGTCACATGTCTGCGGTCCTGTGCTAGACTGGCCCTCTGCCTTGAGGTGGTGGATGGCAGCTGACTGCTCTGATTCACTGGGAACTCGACTTGTGTGTTGTACGCCTCACAATGGATTGACTCATAGGGAGTCGAAGCTGAGCTTGTTCAGTGTCCATCTCTCAGCCATTTTACTGGGATTTTCTGTTTGACTCCTTTGTTGCCTCTGTGTTTTGATGGACACAGAGGTCTTTTCTTTTTTACTGTGTATTTTTCTGCATTGTTCCCCCTTTTCATACCAGTGTGGAGTGGCCAGTTTCCCTCCCCTCCTCGCAATGCCGTTCTTGTCTTAGTCACAATGTTGTTCTGGAGAGGATGTGGACTGTTAGTCAGCCTCTAGCTGGCGTGCAGCAGTTTCACTGGAAGTGTATAATATGCACCCACATTGCACCCCCACCCCTTACTCCACACAGTTTGTAGGATTCACTAATTATCCCTCACTGGCTTCCCACTGAACACGTCCAATTGTGTTATGCTGTTCTTATTCCGGTGAAATTCAAACCAGTCCAGGTTGAATAATATATCCATAAGTTTGATATATAATAAGTCTAGAAGTGGTTGCCAGATTGTCAGTTGTCACAGTAACGCAACACCCTTTCCGGCTCCAGCTCCAGTTTTCCAGGCACTCAGCAGTCAACTGTCAAAGCAAGCGATGGAAATATTTGTCACTGTGAAGAGAGCTCAAAGAAATGCTGATACCTCTTCAGCCCTCAGCACATTATGAGAAATCCAATTCGATCTGAGCAAAAGAACTAAGATCAGATTGAACACTGAAAGCTACTAGAAATAAAATATTTCCCACAATGTGAAGCTATGGTTTAAAAAAAAGTCTGTGAACCAACTGCAATAGTGTTAATAGTAAATAGTACTATAAAGCAGCAGGGTTGTCACAGCGGGCAGAATTACCTCCTGCATCTCTTGACGATTGTGAAACAAACTATAGCATGTATTTTTTTTATTTTACAAGGTATTATATCACAATTGTGTGCTTGCGTGTATTTGATTGACGCCGTGCATTGCTAGGAAGTTGAGGCAGGTTCAACTTTTTTGCTGTATGACCTTGTGTCTTTTGGCCAGACCTCATGCTAACACAGTGGTCTCATTGGAATGAATGAGGACGCTTTGTTTTTTTGAACCAGTATCTGTTTGAACACAGCCTTAGTTGGAGAAAATTTAGATTTTTGTATGAAATATGGATAATGCTATGAATGAAAGAACTGTATGCTTATCTCTTTTCAGAACCCTGCTTCTTTTTGAAACATTTTTCTATTCAGCCACCTGATCACCACCTGGTAACCAACGGTCTTTGAGCTCTTCAAGACAGTATTTCTCCTGGTGACGGCACACAGCAAATAAAATATGCCATTATACCTCTACCTGAGGTTACTCTCACTCCCCTATCACATAATAACATGTGTAACACCCTCGCAGCAGCCACTAATTGCTGCTGGATATTAGCGCTGGGTCTCTTAAGACACTGACCTTGCTTTAGCCAATCACAACAGGGCATGTTACCGAGTTGAGCTCTGATCAGAAGAGTCCCCGCAGCATGAATGGGAGGAATTAATTATTCAGACTGGCTGCTTGTATGTTTTGCTGGACACCGCATTTAATGACATCTATAATGGCTTCTTTGTGTGAGATTAATAGTGATGTGAGACTATCAAAGTAAAAAAAAGTCCAGTCAGACAGCTCACTGCTCGCCAGGTAAACACAATGAGAAAGATGAGTGTGAGCATTTTTATGACAGCGTTCAGGTTTTTTTTTTCTTTTTATTCACAAATTCATTACCTTGGAGCTTCACACATTTATATGCCTTACTGGTCTCCATCTTATTCTCTGCGATCTGGAACATTTTGTGTTAAACTGAAATGAACCTATGGTAATGAGATGTGTTTAAATATTTATTATACGAGGAAATGAAGAGGTAAAAACCTTTTTAAACAGAGATTAGAGCCTCTTCTCACAATATTTACTTCCCTGCCACCACTGTTTAGCTTCTACAGCTCGAGGAAAAGGCCGACTTATATAATGATCAGTGGTTGGGTTTCCACTGACCTTTTACAAGGCCAGAAAGCACTTTGAATGAATTGAAATGTTTTCACGTCAGTTAGGAAAAGGGGAGAGGTGCATTTTTTGCCTTGATGTCACCTTGATCTTAGTTAAGGGTGGCGACTTTAAGACAATGTTCATTCAGCTGATAAAAACTTTTAAACGCAACATTTAGATTACTTCTTGTGTCTATTTAATGATCAAATACTGCAAAGAAACCACCCTCTTATCGAAGAGGAGACACACTTTGCAGAATGCAGCACCGCAAGCCACGTTCACTTCACTCATTGGTCAAATGTTTCTAGGGTGGGAGCAAGAACTTCAACACAGGAAGAAGGTCCTGAAGGAGGTCCACTGGCCAAATATAATGTACTATGTTGCGCTAGTCCAGGTCAGACCTCGATTCGTTCTCCAGCTAGTTGTTAGCAACTGTTAAATTCACTCATTGGCATCCCACTATGCAAAGGTCACCTGGCTACACTTTGCTCAAACAGAGTACAGATAGTTATCGGGTCAGATCGAGGTCGGATCACGTTCCCACAGCAAACAAACCACTCCAGAGTTTGTTGAGACCGGACCGAGACCACCTCCTCTAAAGGGTCTCGGTGCGGTTGTATTGATCCAGAGTTTGATTTAACCGGTCTAAAAAGTGCAGGTGTGAAAGCACCCTTAATCAGTGGAGAAAATAAGTTAAAGTTCAAAGCCAATGACCTTAAAAAAGGTTGGAAACTTGAGTCAGTATTAATGGTCTTGACATGTTGATGGTATACAGAATTTGTGGCTGCGAGATTCATAAGATGGTGTCAAATATGCAGATCCCGTTTCAGTTCAAAGTCTAGTAAATAGGGAAATAGGTTGTGTTGTGTAAGTTTGGGGTAAATATGTTTGTCTTTTACTTTTTAGAATGGTAAATAGATACATTGATATATTGATATATAAGAGGCAAGGAAGTGGGTTACTAAAAAACTCAAGCACTGCAGCACTCACAGCTTTCGTGTGTATTTGCTGTAAATAGTCCTGAGCAACAGTAAGGTTACTGACTGTTGTTGCATCTGCATTATGCTAATGTAATGAGAGCAGGAAGCCAATGGAGGCTAGTTACACTGGATCGCTACGGGACACGAAGGCAAGAGTCATCATGCAAATTAGCAGGATGGCTGATCTCTCAAAACAAAAAGTTTAATGAGAGATAAGCAGCCAGGCCGGACCACACCTCCAGTGGCAGGCCAGATTCAGATGCAAGTTGTGCTTTGATATTTCTCTCTAACCAAATGTTCTTATCGCGGCCCCCGAGCAAACATGCAAACAATCTGGCCTGTGTGTTTCCAGTCACATGGGCCAGAAGTGCTGGAGAGTCAGCGTGTCTGTCCTGGTATTTCCTGAGGCTTCGTAAACATACGTACACACACACTCTCCCTCTCTCTCTCTCTATGTCTTTCTCTGTCACACACACACACACACACACACACACTCATAGAGGTTATATTCAAACAAACAGTCAATAATGATGATATAATAATAATTATCTTTATCTCTGTAGCAATAAGGAAAGGGAAACCAGTTAATATGATCATTAAACTAGATTTAAAAAAGGAATAATAATAATAGTTTGTTACTCGCTGTCTAAATTTCAATTTTCAAAGAGAGTAATGAATTAAAGTTCATAAGTCTAAGCCTGTTATTATCCTAAATTGTCAAAAACAAGCACTCATAAATCATTAGTTACATTTTTGAGCTTGGCTTGACATAAGACTCATTGCTGAATCTGCTTCCAACTTGTGGTTACTTCTGACTTAGAATAGAAAAGAAAAACTGAAGGAAATGAGACTGTATTTTGCACTTTTCCTTTTTTATCTCCTCATACTCATCATGATGGTGTCATTTACAATAAATACACTAAAGGCGGATTAAAACTCCAAACCACACACTCAGCTCTGAATCCACACTACCATGGAAGACAGTTTAATCCACTCCTGATGCATTTAGATAACTAAAAAGCATATTTTTAGCTATTACACCACCATCACTAAAGATACTAATGGATGTTGTTTGTGTGTGAGTGCGATTATTGTGCTGGACTTTGCCTGTGGATGGCCGTGCATTAAATCATTATTCGATTTAACCAGTTGAGATGTGTGTGTCTGTGAGTGTGTGTGTGTGTGCTCGCACACTGTTTCATCTAATTGATTTGGAGTGTTAAAGCACAGGGTTCAATGAATAGTCTAATCAAAACCTTAGAGGTTGCTGCTAAATGGTAAAGAATGATTTATGTGTCTCAAGCTTTTTTTTTTTTTAAGCCTGCAGCTTTAAGTGGATTCTTCTACGCGCTTTAGCTCTGTGTTGAACAGAGGGTGTTAATATAATTACTGTAAATAGAAATGTTTGGATCAAAAGTTGGAATACAATTAAATAAACTGAAATCATGAGCCATCAGCTCACATTTCAACCTCCAGGTGCGTTAAGTGCTCTCGATATCTCTTGCCAGTAATCTCTTTTTTTTTTTTTTTTTTTTACCCATTTAGTCGCCTTCTAACACAATTTCATGGTGTTGATACAGAATCTAAAAATTCAATAGCTGAACATGTATGCTGGGATTATAATTTGGACTCTCTGTGGGGGATGTAGGTCAACTGAAAGACTCTATTTCCTCAAATATTGTAATCCCCATTTGTTCTGCTTTTTCACCAGAAACACAGCTTTGAGGTCTTTGTCAGACTACAATGCCCTGGGCAGGACAGTAGCTTAATGCTGTTGTCTTGTTTCCAGATGATTTCTCTACTTGCGTGCCAGTTTGCTTATTGTCATGTGTTTTTGACATTATTTTTTTTTAATTGCTTGCTTTACCTTATGTTCCCTGCAACCAAATAACCTCCTTTACTTTCAGCTTGAACTTTTACTCCTCAAACTGTCCACTCTGTTCCGCTGTGGTGCAAGTGGGACATGTTTATGGTTGAACTGGGGAACAGGGTCAGCAGGATATACCCATTTAACCTTGCTTGAGACCTGCAGAGAAAGGAAGTCATTCATTTAGTCTCAAGTGATAAAACCCGGGTGAATAGTTAACTGTCTGCCTTTTCATTGATAAAAAAAAATGATTTCACCATCACTTTCTAAAATGGTTCCACTCATTCAGCGTATTAACGGCTGCACTCAGCCAAACTAATTTCGTGCCTGTTTCTCCGGGCTGGAGGAATAGTTTTGTGAAACCATGCATGAACATGAAAAATTGATTTGTTTATATATCATTTCAGTATAATGGGTTTTTGCCCTGATTCAGAGACAAACCTTGATGTACCTTGTAGGAGAAAAAGGGAAGGATTACTCCACTCGCTGTTCATATTCTGCTCCTGTGTTGTCTAAACCTGATAACAAGTATGGCACAAGACAAGGCTGTCCATTGTGGAAACAGCTTTTTCCACAAAAGTCATTATGCTGGATCAATGCTCCCCGGAGAAACGGCAGGCTCAAACGCCACACACAGAGATGGGGGATTGCGTCAAAATATGTAACAGCCCGAGGCTTTGTTTGATGGTTCAGCAGGGTAAGGTACATACCACATACCTGCAATTATTTCAATGTTTTTTATTCAGCTCACAGAATTCATCTAGTGTCTTTCATACCTTTCTGAAAAGTGTCAAAAAAAAGCATTAAAATGACATGAATCTTTAAAGGGCTGGTACCAAAACTCACTTACCTAGTTTAGACATACAGATAGTTTTGGCCTCATTTGCGCGGGTTTTGAGATACCTACCTCCAATTCAATACAATGGAGGGGAATGGAATTTAATTTGTGGCTCTCAAAGATTTAAAAAATTCAACAACAAGATATTTTTCCAGAAACAATGTCAGTGTTACTCGTGATAATCCGCAAAACTGATTGTCAACGCTCAGAGGGACCAATTCTTTACTAGAAAGTAGTTCCAATGAAAACATTTCGCAGTGAGGTTTGTGGCAGGAGACATTTGCAAGATGGATATATCGAAAACCTGAGCAAATAAAACAGAACCTATCTGCATGGAGATTATAGGAAAGGCTGGGTCTATAATCACATACCCATATGTACATTTCAAGAATTAACAGTTGCTGTAATCATTTCTTTCGTCCATACTGGACATGAAGAGATCTCCTTTTAAAACAATTCTTATTTTTTAGCGATGAGGGACAAAATCCACAATCCTCTTTATGTGTAAGAGTGAAGCTAATATGAGTTAGTCAAATGAAGTGGGTATCTTCTTTTTAGTACAAAATCCCCTCTTTGTTTAACTATCCCTCTTCTGCAGCTCAGCAAGGAAACACAGTCTGGGGAAACACAAAGAGGGAATATTGAACTAAAAAGACTGTAACTTTGGGAGATACACACTTGACTTGTCAAAATCAGACTGCTGAAGCGTCATATTATTTTATGCTGAACTTCAAATTACATTTTTGCGCACAGAGGACTGTGGATTTTGTCCCTCGTCAGATACATTGGGACAGGGTCTCAGGACAGTAAGGAGAAGAGGGATGATTACAGCAACTAAAAACTCTTTCATTGTACATATGGGAACGTGTGTGTTTGGAACCTATCCTTTAAGTAAGAAAGATTTTTTTTTTTTTTAAATTTAGGTGAACCAACCCAAACAACATGCGCTATAGTATCCTCCATTCATTAAACCATGTCTGCCGGTCTGTCTTTGTCATCAGCCTGCAGTCAGTTGAGCCCCTGGTCTGTCTGGGGCGGTTCCACATGACAGCAGCATGTGTATGTATGGACAGCACATTTAGCCTCTCTGTCTTCTCTGTCTCATCTTGAATGTTCATACCCACGGGTCAAATAACATCTCATTTAAAAAATAAAGTCAGAAGGTTTGGGGGAGTAAGTATTTCCCGGGTTATGGAGGACAGAGCCGGGTGCTCTGTGATGTCTCTCTCCATCTGTCTGCATGACTGCATGGTACATGGAGCTGTGTGGTGGTGGTGGATCTGCTCGAGGGGGTTGTAGCAGTGAGTTGGGGGGGAGGGGGGGAGGGCAGGAGAGGTGGTGGTGGTGGTAGGGTGGGGTGGGGGTGGGGGTGGGGGGGTGTTTCTGTAAATAGCCCACCCTGCATTAAGAACTGGCATGCCGGGGCTGTGCTCTGTGCAGTCCTGACCTCACCAACCCAGCCGCCGCTCACATTTCCTCACAGCACGGGAGGCTGTGGAAGTCTGTGCCGACTGTTTCTCCACTTTATCCAGGTCAGATCTGATCTACTCTCACTAGTAAAGCACTGACGCTCATGACCCCGGTGACCCCTCACTGCCAGCCAGTGTCAAAATAACACAAGCAGCTCTGCGGAAGGCCTCCACTGCTCTGCCTGCTGTTATGAAATCATGCTGCCCTCATTTGGATCTCTAAGTATCTACACTCGGATAAATGTTCGGATCAAAACAAAGTGTCAGCTCGATTTGATTTCCGTCTTTCTCCACATTAAGCTGTTAAAAGGGAGTTTGCCTTGAAGTGCATGTGCAGTGAATATGTGTGTGTGTGCGTGTGTATGTGCGCTTGGAAGTAGGTCATTGATTTGGAACTTGGACACTGATTATGTGCTGGCCTAGAAATGGGCTATAATCGGTGTCTCTCATACCAAAACAGCTTTTTATAAGTGGCAGTTATTTCAAGGTCAGGACAACAGTTGTGTCTCATCGCTGCACATACATACAGACTTCTCAGTTTTCACATATGGCAATTCTCTTGAATCTGTTCAATCTTGTGAAATTGCTCATTTTCAGATATATTTTCACTGAAAAAAAAAAAAGACTAGAGTATCATGTTCATCTCTCTCGATAGGGACTAGAATGTGCCAAATCTGCAGGCATGCCCTGTTCTGTCGTCCGGGCAGATTCCCTTGATGGGGGTTTGATGTGTTCATGCAGATGCCACTTGAGCCAATAATGTAAATATTCGTTGTCTTTGAACAAGCCAAGACGTGATCTAATCTGTCTCTGACACAGAGTCTCCGGCAAACTCTCCTTGAACACGTGTAAAAAGGGAGTTTTCTTCATGACCACGTTGGAGTAAATCTTGCGCTCAAAGCTTGGAATTAACTGTCAGCTAGCATCATCACAACTCCCTCTCTCTGTCTCTCTTCATAGCTTCAAGCTAGCGCTGTATTAGTTTCTGCAGTAGATTTTCCTGAAGCGCCCTCAGGATGAAGCCTCGATATTGTTTTGTAAATGTAGCTCGGTATAGATTCAGCTCTGCTTACAGTAAGAGCTGATATTCAGCTTGAAGAACTAGTTGTACTCTCTGAATGGTGGCTGTAGGAGGTCAAAAGGGCATGTTTGTGTACTTCCTGTTCTCTTCCCCAGTCTTGGCTAGTGTGGGTCAAGAATAAACATTGGGAGCGTGCTAGCATGAATGGAGATCTCTTATGTTTAAAGTGGCTGTATTCCCTAGTGTGTTCTTGTTTTGTTGCACAGTTAAGTCCCCGGTCTTTTCATAATGATAGCAGGAACAACTCGAAAGAACAAATCTGAGCCAGCGGTTTGCATATCATCTCAGGTTTGCATGAGAGCGGGCGTCGCGATCACTCCTCCTCCCCTCCATGTGTCCCACATGAAAGATACTCATGTTCGCAGCATGAGCTTGTTTATATGAGCCTCGCCATGTTTGCATTTGTTTGGGCATAGAGGCAGCAACCAACAAGCCAGGCACAGACAAAATCCTATCAAAAAATGACATCAGCCGCAACAGCTGCAGGCTGTGGCACTGGGAGAAGAGGAGGTAGAGAGAGAGAGAGAGAGAAGAGAGAGAGGGAGAAAGAGAGAGAGAGAGAGAGAGAGAGAGAGAGAGGAGAACAATTGACCAGAAGCGACACGGGAAAGAGAGGTGACCTGATTGCTCAGCTGGCCAAGAGCACGGGAAGGAAGCAGCAGGAAAGGCTGGTCCCCTCAGTCTGGCCTGACTCTCTGCTGCTTCTGGTGGGTCCCTCTGTGGCCTTCCTCTCCTCCCTTTCCCCTCCTCCCTCCCTCCCTCCCTCCCTCCCTCCCCTCGTCCTCCTTCCCACACTGCTGCCTGTCACGGCTCACTACATCGGAACAAAATGATCAGCTCTCACCTCCTCATGAACACGGGTCATCATGGTAGCCATGCAAGGGCTGGGCCCTCTGTATTAGATAGGGATCACTGATATCTGGGAGGAGGAGGAGCTGCGGCAGGAGGCTGGAGAAGTCAATATTGTTTTGGGCTTTTTACAGCACATATATGTAAGGGTGTTTAAACTTTATGATTTTATTTATTAGCAATGGCATTTAGGTTACAAACTTTGTGGCACTATTAATTTCATCTCGCCACTCTCGAGGAATTATTAAATGTGTGCGTTTATGATTCTTCTCTTCACAAGGAAACCCGTCAAGTGCCTCTTTCACAGTTCCTGTAGTTCATAATGTAATTAATTCTAATCGCAATCATCGTTATAGCTTTTCAGATCAAATACCCAGGAGCAGTCCTAACAAAATAATCCATTCCTCTGAAAAACAAACACCCAAACTCTCTCTCTCTCTCATACACCCTCGCTCTCTCTCCCTCCCTCTGTGTTTGGCTTTTGCTTGGAGAGAAGAGCAGTCAGTTGGATGGAGGAGGAATAACATCAGAAAACAGAAGGACCTGCACATTTGCATACCTTTTTAGCATGTGGCTGAGGGAGCCTTTATTAAATTCAACCCCCCCCCCCCCCCCCCCCCCCCCCCCCGTGGGCTGGGCCCAACCGTGGGGGGAGGGGCACAAGAGCTGAGAGGAGGCAAAGGAGGGGTGGTCTCATCTTGGAGACAGGAGGCACCATCTGAGCCAGCAGACAAACAATGTTTTCAGACACGAGGACAAGGTGGCAGCAACGGCAAAGTGTTTTTCAGCAGACCAGTGGTGTCCCCGTCCTGTCACGGAGGAGGGGGGGACCGTGGGGGCCACAATGAGGAACACACATTAGCCTCAACACAACGGCCACTTTAGTCACAAATTAGTAGTCCTGAAATGATTAGTTGATTGATCAGTTAGATAGAAAATGATTTGACAACAATTCAGGTGAGCTTCTCAAATGTGTGGATTTACTGTTTTTCTTTTTTAATTGATTGTAAATTGAACCAAATCTTTTGGTTTTGACTGCTTTTTGGACAAAACAAACAGTTTAAAGACATTTAAATTGCCTGTCACAAGAACTTGGGAAATTGTGATGAGTATTTTTCACATTTTATTGACAAAATAATCAACACATATAAAAAAAATTGACAGATGAATAAATAAGAAATTAATTGTGTAGTTGAAGCCCTACAAATTAGTGTCACCTCATCTTAATATGTCTCAAATGACTTATGACTTAGTATGAACATTAGACCATAAATGGTATTTAGATATAGCATTACGACTTAAAAATGTAGCAGTCTGTCTGGCGTCTGTTTATGTGGAAACTTGTGTACAACCAACTTCTACATTATTGTGGTCTATAGTTTCACATTCACATTTGTTTCTATTGAGCAATTGGCTTCATGTTTACTTTTAGCGTTTAAAAGGTCACAAAAAAAGTTGAGTGCACCTTGATGGAAATTGCCGGCACCCTGCTGGCTCCCTATTAGCAAAGCCTGAACTTCACGTTACCCCCGCTGTAAGAAAACACCTATTAGCAAGTGATTCGATAAGAGCACAGAGATGCTTTGTGTTTGTGTGTACCTGTGTGTGTGTGTGTAATGTATCTGAGGTGAAGTGGGGCAAGCCCAACAGGCTGTAAGTATCTGTTCGAGCAAGCCGAGGCAGCTTGTGGTTGTACTGTACCTGGGAGGAGGCTGAGATAATGAACCAATGCGGTGAAGTGAGGCTTTCCCCCGCCAGAGAGGGATGAAGGATAGACTGAATTTACACTGAGTCGCATTTTCTAATTAAAATTTCAACATGAGAGAAAATGAGTGTACAATCTAAGATATTCCATTACAAGGTTGTAGGTTGTAACAACCTTACAAGCTTATGTTAAGACACTAAAGGCCTCAACAAGACTTTTCTTTGAATCATTTTACAAATCTGCCATTTCTACATGTTCTGTTGCTCCAGAAACACACAGCACAAAGTCATGCACATGTCTAAAAACAGTCAAATGCGGTCGCCAAATATAAAACCTACTTCTTGCAGTAGCGCAGAGAAAACAATGGGATGTAACCTTTAAAAGATGAATTCCCTCCACACCATAATTTGTGAATCCAGTTGTGCTGTTGGAAGACTTTCTGCTTCAATGGAAGAATGATACAATTATCTTTTTAGCTTTAGAGTCTAATTGTCACAGATTGGTGGCCACTAAACACACAGGTGTAATATGAATAATAGGAACATCTGGAGAACAACTGGAGATAACAACTAACAATTGAAATGACATATTAAGACATTTGAAGACCAGTTTATGTAATAGACAATTTCTGAAAGACCACGAATAGCAATTTAAGTCATGTTTGATTTATGTTCCATGTTTGATTTATGTTCTCCAATAAAATCGAGGGGGCACATGGCCATCAGTGGAAACAGCATGCACAACACTTGTGCTAACCAAAAAATACCCTCGCTCTTTGCTGTTTTTGTAAGCCCCACCTTAGCATTTGGCACACCCAAGGCAAGGGGGATGGGGGAACGAGTATGAAGTGAAGAAATATCACAGATGTTAGTCTGCATGAACTCCTTCCCCTTTACAGCCTTCCTGCTCAATGTGGCCTCTTTAGCCGCCGTTTTTTTTTTTTTTTTTTCCTCTCTTTCCCTCCACAAAAGACAAATGACTTCTCCTAACCTAATTTCAGTTGCAGCATGCGAGGGTCTGCCTCGACGCCTGCCGGTCAACAGAGTTTGAGTAGACACTGTGCAGATTCAAGCCACTCTGGAGCCTAGATGGCATGTTTTCTCCCCCTCAATGTCCTGGCTTCTGACTTTGGGAAGATTTTCTGAGGATTTTCCGCTCAAAACTCTGTAAACAACTTACATTTTCTCACATTAACTTATTTTTGTGTCTATGTGTGCGCTTGCTTATTTGTGCATGAGAAAGCTTTTTGCACCACATGCTGCAGGGCCAGTTGTCTGTTTGAAGAGTGCAATGGAAACAGCAGGGTTAGGGTTTCAGCCTGTGCTACAACCACACTGTGTGTCTCCGAGTTGTGACTGCAACAGGGGTCACAGTTGTGTGACATGCCAAACCAAGTCTGGTGGTGGTGCTGTCAGTCATCTAACCACACAGTCGGGTCAACTTTTACTGTCATCCGCGGTGTAATCTTGCTCATATTTAATTTGGTTAAAGCGAGGAAAGCTGTCTTAACCTAATCACAGTTCAGAACCGGGCTTGTTGAGATGCTCTGGACCGATAAAGGGCAGGAAGTGGCGGTGTGTCTTTGATTATTTGGCCTTTCTATATTTCCCTTGGGACATGTTGCTGCTTCAAGCATGGCAGAGTCTTTGCCATAACCAGGAGGGACCTTTTGATTGGTTCCTGATGTGTGGACAGCAGTCGCATCTCAGGGGTCCACAGCAATTTATCCATGGGATATTGTATGACCTAATGGACATATTATTTACACAGAACTAACCTGGAGGAATCTCCATGTGTCTGTAAAGTGTTGAGATGCATAGCCTCTGTCCTGCCTGAGTGTTCGCTTGCAATTAATTGTGCTTTGAAAGTGCACAGGTTCTGTCCTTAAGCAAGCAGCTGACTATTTTTGTTTTTTAAGCAAGGTTTTAATTAAAAAACTGTAATAGGGTTTCTCAGGTTAACATACAAGCGTAGTCTGATGAGCTATGAGTGTGTGATTTTGGCTTCAGGATGTAATAACGGATTGAGAAGCGTTGTAGTAAAAACTGTTCTGCATTGACGCTGGCTTCCCTCAGCTCTCTTTCTCTTCCCCCAACAGGAACTGGCTAATTTCCTGAACTTGATATACCATTTGGTCACCACAGAGGGAAACATCTGAGAGAGGGGATCTCAGAGAATTCTTCACTTTTAAAAGCTTAATGAGTGTTCAAATCTTTGGGTCACCGCTTTTTTAACGTTTCACAGGTGGCGCAGGAGTTTTTTTCTCTCAGACTTCGGAGGCACCTTAGAAGGAAAAATGAGCAGTCAGGAAATGAAAGTTTTTCGCAGGGTAAAAGAGGTGGAACAGTTTTCTCGGTTCCTCAGACTCCCCACGTGCTCAGTCGTTGCCTCGTTAGCAGAGTCATTCACAGATTTCCTCTGTCTGCTCTCGCTGTGTCAAAATGTATCGTATCACCTGCGCAGCGTTCAGTCTGTCATGTTGAAGACCACTTCAAAGAACCTGGTGCTTATCTTGACTCAAGTCTCGGTTCATGGAGAGTGACTGTATCTGTTTCCCCAACCTTGGTAGTGCTTGCTGTCAAAGGTCGTGACTTCAGCTGGAGGTCATCTCTCTGGTCAGCTGCTGGTTGGCGAAATGACCCTCTCAACTGCCGGCCTGACCTCCCCCTCCCCCATTTCTCCCTCTTGCTTTCCTGATGATCCAACAAAGTGGCTAACACGTGTAACTTCCTCCATTGATTTAGATGAACCCTTGACCACAGCACGATCTGTCTGCGCCGATCTCCCTAATAACCCCTCAGCTTCGGTTGTCCTACGTCCGTGCCACTGTTTCTTGAAACAGAGCTGGCTGCTTTTGTTTTGCTTTCAAACAGTGTCGTTGGTGCAATAACAAAAAGGAATAATTTCCAGACAAAGCACTTGTCTGCCTCTGTACAGCTCAAGCATTAAACTTGTGCAGAGTATTACTTGAGCCTATTGATTGGAGTCCTCTGCCGTAGAGAGGGCAGTGTGCAAAATCAATAATTTATTTTCTCCTAGGCTAGCCTTGTTCATGCTTGTTTTTTTGTCTGTGAAAATGAGAGGAAAATAAGAGAGAAACCCTTTACTTCCACTGTATTCCATCTTCTCCATTGACTTCAGTGTCTCATTCTAGCAAAGTCAGCTTTGTTCCCTGTAATCTCTTCGGCCCACATATTTTTTTCTCTCCTTATCTCCATCGCATTCAAGAGCATGAACCCACCTCTTTATAGTTCTCAGTGGCGGGTGGGTGGGTGATGTCATGCTTGTTTTTGCAGTTGTAGTACTGTGAGGTTATGTGTATCACTTTGTCACCTTGGTGGAGTGTGTGTGAGTTTGCGTTCACCCTTGCTTGTGTTAACTCAAGGTTGTATCTGTGTCTGATGTTGATGATGGCGATGGTGATGAAGTTTTTATTATTGTTTTATGTACACAAATATGCCCGGCTCGCATAGCTTTACAAGACACCATAAATTGACTTAAACCGGATCCAGAATGCAGCACATATAACAAATGACACAACAAAAATTCAAAATAAAGAATTGCAATTAACATGTAATCACATACATTCATGTTGATAGCAAAAACCATAAATTACTAACAACCTCCAAAAAAAAATCTAATTAAAGACTAATTAATCTTTTCTATTTCTTCCCAAGCTTTTGCAACAAGTTAGCTCAGTTAAAGACATTAAAGGGAAACTAGAATTACATTTTTTAATCTGTACACTAGAATTTTTCAGGGTTTTGTCTATGAAAAATTGACATGCTTAAGTCTTTTTTAAAGTCTTTTCCTCTATCTGCCAGCCTTAATAGTCACAAGAAGCATACCAGTTTGTGGATGTTATGTGATGTCTACAGGTTATTTCTGTAGACACACACTGCACGACATGTCAGCCTCCTCCATTGTGTATATCTGAGGTGCAGCCCTGGTTGGACATGAAGTCCGAGAGAGGACAGAGTAACACAAAAAGGGGTCAGCGAACAGGAACATGGCTGGTGACAGGCTGCCTGCATGTGGGGTGGTTTCGCTAACGAGAAGCCATTGTGCCCTCGGTGAAGGTTAACTCTCTGATTCAGGGAGGCAGGAAGTGTTAGCTGCCTCCCCTGCACTTTTCCCATCCGCGGCCTCTGCCAAGCCTCGGCAGAACAATCCAGCCCCTGTGACTGAGAGGGAGGGAGGGAGGGAGGGAGAGAGAGAGGGAGGGAGAGGGGGAGAGAGAGAGGGAGAGAGAGAGAGAGAGAGAGAGAGAGAGAGAGTCATAGACAGAGAGAGGGAGGGTATGAAAAAAAGAGTAGAGAGGTCCAATTTTGCAGGGTAACATCAGGCTCCTATGTTATGCAAGTGTTCTCTTTTTGTTTGCCTCACCCGGGGTTTTGATACAGATTGCATGAAGCATGATGGTAATGCAGAACATTCAGTCTGTCCCCTCTTCACCAAAACAGACTCCATTTAAGGTAACTCACATATTTTCCTCTACAATTGGAGCTGAAAAGTGGCCAGCTGTAGCCAGGCCCTGGCAGGTTTAAGTTCTGCACACAAATACACAATGAAATGGATATCACAAAATGCACTCATAGACAAACACCCACACAGAAAATAGATATCTCAAAATAAGCACACAGCCACACACAGATAAACCCGCACAGAAAATAGATATCTCAAAATATGCACACATGCACACACACACACACACACACACACACACTCATAAGTCACAACACCTCATACCGAATCAACAATCGCATCTTTGTTAAATTATCCAGGAAATTGTTTGCGGTGCTTTGATAACACAGGTGTTTATATGGTAATAGCTTCTGGAGGCTGGATAAGAGTGAAACAATAAAGTCATTAGGGTGTTACAAGAAGAAATGAAACCAGGCTCCTTCACACACACTGCAACTCATCAACCCCCCCCCCTCCAAACCCCCCCCCAACACACACACACACACACACAACCCCCCGTCTCCACCAGAAGAGGCTGAACTCTTATACACAAATTCATTTAAAAAAAAAAAAGCTTTTGTCAGCTGCCTTAATGACCCTTGATGTGTGTGAACCTGTGCCAAGTTGTCCACGGAAGGGCAATTTATCTCCACTAGTGTTGTGGTTATATGGAAGATAAAAGATGAGAGAACAGAATAGAGTATACACAAGATAGAATAGATCATTCGTAGGAAGGGTGGCCTGTTTGTCTCACCTAAGCCATTTAAATAGTTCCACTTACGGGCTTTTATCATAAGTGTCACAGCATAGAGTTTATGTAAGTAATCACTGATATGAGGTGAACCCTCCCTATGCGGTTTTCTTATTGTCATCAGGTGACATTTCCCATCTGTCAACATTTCATGTCCCCAGTCGTCGTTGTTGTAATTTGCTCCGTCCTTAAAGGCATCAACCTTTGTGCGAGATGTCATCACTACATCTGTCTCCTTTTTTTGAGCTCAGTTATACGTTCATGCAAAACAGTGTTACTCCATCTAATGTGTAAGATATAACTCAACCGTATCTTTACATGTGGCTTGGAAGATGTTCTATCCTTTTAAAGCTGCACTAATTCATGTTTTTATATTTACAATCGAAAAATGACTGCGTAATGTGAGAGGGTTGTCACATATAGTGCCAAACCCGCAGACAATTATCTCTCAACTCTGCAGTGAAGAGGTTTAGCGTCTTTCAGCTCGATTGTTTTGGTTTTATGACCCTCAGCTGAACAAAGTGTAACATTTAGCATCTAAAGAGACAGATATTTCCCCTCAGGAGTTATTTAAGACAAGATTAAAGCTAAAAGGGGAGTGAATATTTGATTTCTGTTTAAGTGGGCAGAAACACGTAAATAAGCAACTATGTGCTAACATGCTCACCATAACAGCTTACGGTGATGATATGTCAGTGTAGTGTTTACAGCTTTATTACCCTTTGAAACTGATATAATTACATAACTTCACAGTAGCAGTAATTAGTTACATTACTCGTTGCATTATTACTCTGTCAAAGAAGCCTTCTGACAACTCCAAAGCCACCACACCCACAGGTCACATCTGTTATATTTAACACACGTAGAAATAGGAAATGAAACATTGTGGTAATCACAAGCAGCCAGCCTACGAAGTAGAGTCGCATATTTACCCATGGCGCCATGGTTATCTAGCAAGGTCAGAAATAGTAACATGCGAGCTAGCTGCCTCACCACACCTAGCTTATGCGACTAGATGCATATTGGTCCTACCATCAAACTCCAAGCAAGACAGTAAACAAGCTCTCCCTATGAAAATGTCAGAGAAACAGTGCATTAACAAGGGATCAGACTACACAGTATTAGCCCGAAAATTGTCTAACCAAAGAGATGTTAAGTGTCTGGAACAAAAATAACGTAGGGCATGTCAATGTATCGTTTTATCCCATATAGAGATTTATAGTGGAAGACATCCGATCCTACACCTCAGACCACTCAGAAAGACTACAATGTCCAATTTTTTTCCCTTTTCTCGTCTAGTTTGTTCGTTCTAGTTATTTTTACAACACCATTCTTGAAGGCGTAGTTGTTGAGGAGTCCTGGAAGTCTGTCTCTGGCCCTTCCTGCCTGATTAGCTTTACAGGTCCTGCAAGGTGTAAATGGCCACAAGCTAATATTGGTCAACATGCAGTCTGACTAGTTTCATTATCAAGTCACGGCAGTACCATAATATACCTAATCTGATATAGTGACCATCTGGAAAGACATAAATGTTGTGTGGTCTGATTATGGCTTTACCGAAGATGTATTTTCTGACTCGCATTACTGTAACCCTTTACGACCCAACAATGATTTGTAAGGGGAATCATCTTTTTCAGTCTGCAAAAAACATGGATGCATTTTGTCTGTCTGTCTGGGTGGATGAGTAGAAGTAAAGAGCGACAGACTGGCAGGGAGCGAACAAAGATGTCTATCCACAAAGGTGCCTTCTCTCATCTGATCCCGACACATCTCTCCTACAAAGGAAGGACTGTGCACAGCGTGCAGATGCTGCTAGCCTGCCTCTGTTGGTAAATAATGAATAGGTCACACCTGGTGGTCTCTTAGTCTCTTAGAGGCTCGCTGCATCCTCCATCCCTCTCTGGCGGTGGTTTGGGAATGTGCGTGTGTCTGAGTGTGCGGCGGAGGTCTAACATTAATCAAAATTCTCCTGCAGTCTTCATTTTTGTTGTGTTTTCTTTAACCTTTAGCTACATAGTGTCCTCTTGTGTCACACTCTCTAAAGTGCTTTAACAGTGTTTGTGCTTTTTGTGTAGAAGTGTAGAAGTGTGTGTGCAGAAGTGTGCAGAGCAGTGACATTGAGAGCCAATAAGAAGTATTAGCCGGGCCTCTGTCTTGGATA
The DNA here is from genome assembly GCF_910596095.1 of Thunnus maccoyii. Taxonomy (NCBI): domain Eukaryota; kingdom Metazoa; phylum Chordata; class Actinopteri; order Scombriformes; family Scombridae; genus Thunnus; species Thunnus maccoyii. Next base: position 11,932,066 of record NC_056552.1, read on the forward strand.
TGACCACGTAAAGATGCGCTCAGTGCCACTACAAGGTGACAAATGACTGACTTACATCTCTGCAGGGAGCTAAAATAGAGGCTGCACTTAAAAGTGTCCAACAATCCAGTGTCCATCATAGCGACAGATGATTTCTTAAGAGATTTATTTAATGCCTTGGGACCACAAATGGCTAAAAGCTAATTCAATATCGTTATTTGTGATCACTTCAAAAGATAAAAGGGCCCACATAAAAGATTTCTCAAATACCCAGTTGAGATGTAATGCATCATCAGTCATGCCAACAATCTCTGTCTATCAAGAGGGCTTGTCTCATTAAAAATACATACAGTGTATTGAGCTGAAGTATACCAATCATACTAGCTTTCCGTAAAACTCCTCACGCTGCTTTACAGGCATCAGGTATTGAGAGGCTACAGGCTGAAGTGGATTTTCTACATTTTGTAGCAGTCCAGGAAACGACTTCAGCTGCAACTAATGATGATTATCAATTAATCTATTTGGATTTATCAATGGATTTTTAGTCTATAAAATGTCAAAAATAGTGAAAAATGCCCATCACAAGTTTCAAGAGCCCAGTGTGACTTGAGATTGCTTGTTGACAAATTAATTGATCGGCTAATTGTTTTAAACTTTTTCTAGAATCCACACTGCTGTCAGTCTCCATGCTGTCACTTGTGCCACTCAACCAGCTGAAATCCACAAAGCGCCTCGACACTGTAAACGCAGATTTTTTTTTTTTTTTGAAGTAGTTTATTTATTCAAGAAGAAACTCTTCTAGAAGTGGTAGATATGACTGGTTCAACCCTGCTTATCAGCAGCGCGGGCCGTGTGTGGCAGAGATAGCACGCGGCGAGTGCGTCACAGAGAGCGTGTGATTGGAGCCGGATTCAGGAGTCAAACAGTGTTTTATCTCTTGTATATCAATCACGGTGCACTGCGGCCCCTGCGCACACAAGCACCAGAGCACACCACATTGTTGTAGCAACAAACATACTCTGACGTGGTATTGTGGTGCCCTTGTTTTTTTTTTTTCCTTATATTTTTTTATAAAGGTTACTGTTGTGTTGTCAGGGAAGCGGGAGAACAGAGTCCCAAGACTGCAGGTTCACAAAGCTCAGCAACAGCAAGAATAGAAATCATAGGAATCCTATTGTCAGCAGCTCCACAAGTCAATAGTCTTTACAGGGTTTTGTGTTAACACAGACACCACGCGAGGCAACAAGCTGCACTCTATGAAATGCACTCCACTCTGCAAGATAAACTTTTGTCATCAAGGAATTAGAGTAACTATCTGCTTTGTGTGTTTTCCTTGTGAGCGAACAACACAGCAAATCAAAAGAATGTTTACTGGGCTGCAAAAGAGAAGTGGAAGTGGAGAACAACACCATGTTTCCTGTCTAGTGATTTGTAAATTAATTTTGGCCTGGAAAGCCGGCTCTGCTTACAGGGAGTTTTCCCTATAAACAGTGAACTGGAGACTCCTGCCCCTCGAGTTCTTTCCATTCTTTCCACTGTGTGTGTGTGTGTGTTTGCACATGCTCTCTCACACACACACACACACTTTATTCCCTGTTTGGATTTGACTTGTTTGAAACATTAATTCTACTTGTTAAGCATTTTCCCCCACTGGTTTTAACTAAGATATTAATGATGTGTGGCTTGTTAAGGGAGACATAACATGCTTTTTGTAATTTTCTGTTATTTTCATCCTGTTGTGATGTCAGATGTCTGTGTTAAACATGGTCAAAGATCCAAAACTTGTGGTGAATGTAAAAATGCTCCACTGCAAGTCAAAAGCCAGGGCTTCAGCCTGCTCTGAACTCTCCATTTGCAATGTTACCTCTACTTCCTCCTCGTGATGACATCAGATTGTTCACGCATGTCCTCAAATGGCCGTCCGTTCCATAGCCTTTGTTGCTAAGGTTGTTGTTAAGGTTGTTCCACAGGTTGTTAGCATTATCCTCTTGCATATTTCGGACCAGATTCAGGGTCAAACATGCAAGGATGTATTTGAAAAGTTTCCCTTTTGAGTAAAGAATGAGAAGAAGAAGTGAAATCCTACTACTACTGTTTGTTTATGAGAGGCAGCTTCTGGGAGCTGGCAGTCAGAAGAGAGTGGGCTCATAGGGAGGGGGACCTTAAAGAGACAGGAGCTAATACGGCCTGTTTCAGACAGAGGCTGAACTGAGGGGCTGCATAAAGGACAGGTTTAAGATAAATAAGGAGTAAGTAAGGAGTTGAACTGTAAATCATGCAAAAATATTCCAGTAGAGCGCCAGAATAAAAATAGAGAACTGGCAATATGCATGATATGTCCCCTTAAAAGGATAATTTCACAACTTGGGTCATAGTTTTTGTCATTGTATTCTATTCTTCTCTATCTAACATTGTACTCACATGTAATTGTTGATGGCAGCATTGCTACAATAAAGCTTTCCAGGGCAAATGATGAAACAGGTTGCAAAAAGATAACTTGTATCACTGCTTTTGGAAGTAATGTGTCTACATACACAGCTATACTATGTACATTAGGTACTGTAGATCTCAGCTCAACATTTGGGAGTACTATGTTGTTATTATTGATAGGAATGATGGCGAAAACTATGCAAATAAGACCCATGTTGTGTGAAACCGGAAGTCATGTAAAAAGATCAAAAACAGCTAAAACTGCTTGAATTTGTATAATCAACAGGGTGTTAAATGCCTTTAAGAGCCAACACTTCTACTTTTCATGTGCCTCCTTCCTTGTACTTTTTGTTTTGCTTCGTGTGATCAAGATACTAAATTCTTTGCCCGAGGCACTTCTCCATTTTTTGATGTTTCTCCCTACAACACTCGAGTCCACCGAGGCCAGAGAGAAAAACAACTTCTCCAAGTTTAGTTGTTGAACATAATATGGAATCGTGAACATCGGTATTGACTTGTGTCCCACCAGACCAATTTAATCTGTGATTCTGCTCGTACAGTGCATCCAGCAGAAGGAATCATGTTATTAAGCCCTCTTAATGAAACAGTCAGAATGGACTCTCCATATCTTCTTGCACTAAAAAAAGCTCATCTAAATGGAAAACACATTGTCTTCATTATTTGCAAGTGTTGAATGAAGGCAGTTGCCATGGTTACAGCCATCGGAGGCTGAAGCCTGGTTTGAGGCCAGAGGGGCTACAGGAACAAAGTGGCTCCTAATGGTGAGATTGTACAAATGGCTCTCTGAGAGGGTTATATATCGCTGGCATTTCCATGTTGGCCAACACTGTCGGAGCGCAACAAATGATCAGTTTCACATCATATCCTTGTGTCAGCGCTGGCTCTGGTTAATGAAACAAGATAAATCTCACCAAGTTATTTGCTATTCCACAGCGCAGTCTACTAAATATCTCAGAAATATATTTCTAAATACCTACTCTGTGTTGTTTTCCAATGCATCGGCTTTTAAAGAGCTGTGCGGAAACTTCCAGTGTACACCAATCAAAATGCAGATTGTCTACACAGCGTGGTGTCCACCCAGGAGAATTACAGCTGAATACTAAACAGCAGTAAGCTCTCCGTTTTGACGGGTGTTTATGCTTTTGAGACAGAAAGAGACAGGCAAAATGAGAGAGAGAGAAAATGCAGCGCTTAATTCATTTTCTTGTCTGAATGTAGGTTAAATTACCTTTAAATCCCACACAGAATTGCACATTGCAGGTAAATGAGTCACTTGGCAGCTGATAAGCAGCAGCAAAGACACGCTGGGAATCGGAGACAAGGTGCCTTTTTGCGGAGAGAAAGGCACACCGCTAATAATAGAGGAAGCAGTCGTGTGGGACCCTCTCTGCTCTCCGATTCATGTCAGATAATAATTGGTTTACCTGATACGACGCCCTATGTTTGGACGGTGATGGGGCAGCGGTAAAACAAATTACCAGGGGGTTGACCTTTGGGAGTGCGGCGTTGACCCCAGCCAGGGAGGCTGCCTGACAGGAACACCAACACCACCTCAGTGCCATACAGCCAATCTGGATGTTGTGTGTTGGAATAGGATCTGATATAAACACTTATTATTGACAAGAGTTTAGGTTTGGATTCAGTTGTGGGGAGAGCTCGACAAAACAAAAAAAATGTGAAACTAAATACTATCTCCTGTATATCAATGGTAGTCTTAGAAATGATATGAAAATTAATGTAATATTAATGCATTTCTCGAGTCTTACTCTTATTACTTACTGATAGAGACCGGCAATTAATGATAGATAATGTTCAATAAAAACAGTACTGTCCTTTCCTGCCTTATCTTAAATTGATGTTCAATTCTGGCATGTTTTCAGGAGAATAATATAATGAAAGGAGGTTGTGTAGGTTTTCCAGCCCTGAGTAGTGTCTACAGGTCTTCCTCTGATGCTACATTTGGCCCCAAAAAGGTCAAAAAAATGAGGGCAGCCTGAATGTAGCCTGACAGGAGCAACGCAGGGCAAAAAAGTTCATCAAAAGAGCACTTGCTGCTGCTTGTAAAGCTTACTTTGTTAGTGAATAGTAACAGATGATGACTGAATAATCATTTTTTAATCAACTTAGCACATCTGTCATCTGGATTATTACAGCTGAACAGTTAGAGGACAACGAGAGATTTTAGTGAGTAAATCAAACTGAAGCTGTATAACATGGAAAAAAAACAGTGTTTTAAAAACTACCAGTGGCAATTAACCTGTGTTTACTACAAGGTGTCATTCATTCAGAGCAACTTTAAGTAGATGCAACAGCAGTTTTCTGATTGCCAACACTACAAACACAAGCGAGTTTTGGTGTTTGCTGGTGCTCTAAAGCTCCAATTTGTTCACAACTCACCATTATAAACGCATCAAGGTTCTGCAGACTGGTGGCGGCTCGCTGCACCTTATTTGTGCAAGATTTATTTTACCCTCGCAAACAGGTTGTTCACACGTCTGAAAAGAGATGTTTGTGCTGTAGCTGGCCTTAAAGCCTGTTTCATGTCTTTGTTTATCTGAGGAGAGAAGAGTTCTCAACTCTCAAGACTTGTTTGTCCTTCATGGGCTCACACAATCTGATCGAGCCAGACTCTTTTCTTTCAGCTTTCGCTATGAAGCACTCATTGATGTGATGAAAGAGATGTAGGGCTTTCGAATGCCCGGCATGACGTCTACAATATCCATTTTTCTGTAGATCAAGACTAGATATTCTCCCGATGTGAATTTAAATCCCAGGGAATTGTCTGCGGCCTGCAAGGCACGTAGTACTGTCTCAAACAGGCGTCGCTCAATATTATAACACAATTTGTATGTTAAAAAGGTGGCCCCTGTTGTTTGGATGTGTTTCTAAGTGTGTGTGTGTGTCTGTGTGTCATATATCGACCAGTGGAGGATGTGTCGCTGACAGGGCAGCCTCTCTGGCCATTGTGTCGGGGAGGGGAGGCTGCTTGCTTTCAATCCATTATTGACTAATCTCATTAGCCGAGGATCCTAACGCTGAATGAGCCGCAGAAACTGACTTCTCTCCCTCCCTCTCATTGAGATACACCAATCACGTGCGAACACACACACAAACACAGTCACATGCAAACTTACTTGCATGCACACATATTGAAGTCCTCTGCCAGAGAGAAGAGGGAGTCACTTGTAATTATAGACAGCAGTTTTGAAAGAAGTTTTTTTTTTTTTTTATTGCCCCTAATTAATCATTTTAATTAAGTGACTGCCTATCTGTGCTTTCTACTGGATTAGCTAATTATATGTTCAGCACTTTCTACTTGTGTCCTGACGTATGTGCATGTGCCCCCTTCGCCTTTGTCATATGGCTGCTTGTACTGTATCACTGTGACAGACTGTTTGGCATGCTCATGGATCACCTGTGCGTTTTGTAAAAACAACCGCTTTGCATATCGGCTCGCTCCTGACAGTGTAAACTTTGCAGTCATGGAAAAGGAGATGCAAAGTGTCAATCTGATTTGCACAGAGACTTAATAATAGTTTGCGATCACGCAGCAGCTCTGCCTTGGCATTTGTTGTTTTTATTTGGTTGGTGTGTTTGTTAGTTGCTGGCCAGGTGACTGGGGGCCGCGCACCTCTGCAGTATCACCGAGCAGAGAGAGAGCAGACCACTGCAGAGAGAGATTCATGACCCAGCCAGCCTGTAATTGCTGATGGTTCAGCAGTTTCGGGGGGCTGAAACAGGAGGATACAGAATTCCTCAGCTTTTTCCGCTTCTTGCAGCATTCATTTCCTCCTCCTTTCTGATCCAGTGCGTCTCCAGTTCTCTCCCTCAGTGTCTCGCTGCCTCTCACACCTTCCCTCTCAGTTTGTCTGTGTGTGTGTATACGCCTCTGTTTGTCTTAAGCTGTGTGTGTGTGTGCGTGTGTGTGTATGTGTGTGTCCTGTATACTTCTAGAAATGCTACTGCAGGCAGCATTGTTTATGTCCTCCTGTCAAGCTACCTCAACTTCCCTGATGGATGATGTGAAGCTCTGTTGTTTGCCAACAACTAGAAAAGTGTTGTAGTTAAATTACACCCATGAAGACACAAGATAGGATTTTACTCACCATGAATCCGCAGATAGAAAAGTTTTCTCTTCAAAAATATTCTGAACTGATGCCGAAATAAGTAGTTGATTAATCGATTAGAACATTTGTAGTCATTACCATTATAAATTTAATATCTTGAAATGTTAGACTTTTGGCCAAAAACATTCAATTTCAAAATAGACTGAATAAACAACCAATGAATGGAAATGACATGGACAAAGAAACCTCTCTAGCTTTATTTATGGAGTGTCAGACTGACATAGCACAGGCACTTTTTGAGGAAAAAAAGGGGTGAACTTCCCACAAATTGCAACAGAAAATCTGACAAATGTTTATAACTCATAAAAGTCTCCTCTATAATATATAAAAGTCCTAAGAGATCCAAGTGGATAAATTATATATATTAGTAAACTTGTATACAAGGCAACATAAATTGGCACTAATCCATATAAATGTTTGCACCGATGACCATAAACTTAAACATGTTAACTTTTAAGTAAAAGTTAATCATTGCTGGTTATCATCAGTGTAAATTATCTGGCTCATCTTCAACATTTTCATCATCTTCATTGTCATCACATGCAGCCTGAGGTGAATTTGCACACCCCAATCCTTTGCAGTTGTTGCATGTGACACAACACTCGATGTCATGCTTCTTGCATGTGCACCTGCTGCTGCTAAAATCACAAACAGAAGATGAATATTATTTTTTACAGTACAGTAACTAACAAGTAACCGCTAATCAACCTCACTAATGGCAAATATTGTAACTTTCAACTTGATCATTTTTGCAATGAATCCTGTTCACATGAATTTTGCAGATCACTCAGTTTGTTAACCCTTAGATGCATGAGTGACTGGATACTACACTCTACCATAAGTGGGTCAAAAATAGCCCATATTAGTGTCAATGTGTTTTATAGAATAAAAACATGCCATTTCATAATTTTGGTTAAGAATAATGAGTTGTATTATATTTTGGTCCACACAAGAATGATTTCATGTTTGACATAAGTTTATTTTTCACAGATATTGAACATTATTAGGATACTAGGCTATCTAACAGGTTTGATGCCATTACAAGCAAGCTAGAAATATCATAATAAGAGCCTGTCTGTCCATTTTATACACATCAAACTACTCAATGTCAACAACACAATCACAATATATGGAGTAATGTTAGCTAGCTTATTTAGCTAACTAGCATTAGCTAACTATGAAGCAGGCTAATTTGATGGTACATGATAATAACATATACTCTTTCACACAATAATCATGAATGTGCAAATGTGTTGTTGAAATATATAAGCATAAAATGTAAATTAAAAATGTAAATGGTCTGATATCAAAAACACGTTTTTTGAAGAATAGCCTACCGGGAATATGAAACGATAAAAACTTTTCATTACAAAGATATTGCAAGAAAAGGAACCTACTGCGTCATTTTGACCCACTTATGCATCTAAGGGTTAAGAATTTCCTTTTGCACATGCACTGTACATCCAACTCCATGTCTTATGTAAAACACAGTTTCTGGTTGATTGTGGACACTACTGAACCCTGTGTGTGTGGACATCAGACAAGAAGACATGCATTTAAATCAGTTTTTAAACATGGGCAGCAATGGGAAATTGTGTAATCACTGATTTCACTATTTTTAAATACTTCCCACCACTTTTGACATGTTATAAATGACATATTTATGAGCCGAGAACAGTTGAAAGAGTTTCTGTTGCAATTTGTGCGGGGTCATGTCGTATAATGCCTGTACTAACAGTGCAGGGATAAGCTTAAAGCACCCTTTGATGACAGACAAACAACCCCTCACATTATTGAGTTAGCTGAAAAGAAGTAGTTTTTTTAGCATTAATGAAAGAGATTATGTGTGTATGTGATGTTACTGTGTGTAGGTGTGAAAGGATGTGGCTGTTATCGCTTCATTTGACAGCATAAGTCTTGAATTGCGTAACGCGTGCAAAAAGCCTCCTCTGTCCTAGCATACAATATTCATTTGATGCTATTTTTAGCTCACTGTAAGATTATGTAAAATGAGACATACTGTTCTACAAACATGTGATATGCATTTCTGGGACTGCTTATATACTCTTTGGCTCACTTTTATTTAATTCTATCATGCTGTAGTGAGTTCACAAAGAGCACTATACAGTAAGGTGGATGAAATGATATACATTAAACAAAAATAATCCTGGATTCCTTCAGTAAGAGGTAAGAAAGACGTCCACTAAAAGTATTAAATAAATGTCTTCAGTGTTTGATTGAGGACTCTGCTAAATCTACTCCCTTGGAGAATCTCCTTCTTCTCCCCAGACACATTGGCATTCTTCACAGCCACATGTGAGATGAGAGGCTTCCCGATTCATTTACACAAAGGCAATCAAAACATGGCAGCCCACAATCTCTGGCAAATTAGAGCAGTGCAAGCGGCGTGATGTGGACCCGAGCAGAGGTCGAGGAGGGTGGAGGGTGGAGGTCTGTCTGTTGCATGGGATTCATCACATGCCTGAGTGTGTGTGTGTGCGTGTGTGTGTGTGTCTGTGCGTGTGTGTGTGTCCCACAGCTCCATAAGGAAGATTTGTGACACAGATTTACGGCAGCCTCTACATCAGCCCCCCTCCCGCATGGCAGACCCCCACTCCGTTTACAGACACACTCGGACACAGACACACTCTGCTTGGTCACGGGGGGTGGGAGGGTTGGGGGTGTAGGAGGGCGGTGGGGGAGGGGTGGGGGGGAAAGGCTGGACCGCCGCAGTCAAAAGCCTCCTCTCTGCGGATCAAGCGTCCGCCTGTCTGGTAATGTGTTGTCATTGACCAATTAGGAAATCCAGATCAAACAGGCGCAGGGAATGGCCCCTCGCTGCCCCTCTCTAAGCACTCTGCTCTTTTTAATTGAGCACATTTGTGGAATGAGAGGCTTCTCCCTGGAGGGACTGATGGCTGCAGATACTAGCAAGCTGTTAACACAGGATCAGTCCGCTCAGTAAGGTTATCAAACAATCTGCTGATATAAAAAAATATATCTTCATGAGCGATGCCAGGTAGATGATCCTAATGCAGGTCTGTGGAGTGTAGGAGAGGATGATTTTCAGAGGGGGCAGGTCTTTGAATGTTTAGACACAAAAACACAATAAAGTTTTGGAAAAGAGCAGAAATACTTGTTCTGATGGAATTAAGGGAATATAAATATCCATTAACAACAGAGCTGAAGCAAAATGTCCAAAAAATCTGAAAAATATTTTGTGTATCGATTTAACTTCAATTGTGACTATGTAACTTTTGCTGAACATTGGCCACTGTGGCCACAATTAATGTGATAATGCTAACACATAGTCTAGCAGAAGTAGTTAAAGTGATGTCATCAAGACAGCTAACTGACTCCGTAATGTTCATCATACAGCTGAATGGAGCTAAAGTTCACTAACATGAGCATAAACAAGGCTAACAAAAACATTAGCCGCCGTTACATACCAGACCAAATAAGGTTGTAACAACAAACTCCTGAGTTTGCTGAGTTTAGCAATTATGTGCTTTATTGTTTTAGCTGTGCTTCAATACATTTAATGAAACCAGGAAAGTGCTTAGATTAAAAATTTAAAGTTGTATCCTGACTATATGATATTTTTTGTCATATTATATACAATTATAAAATATAAAATCTATCTATCAACAATATAAATCAGGAAGATAATGTAAAATCTATTAAACAGCAGTCAATATGCCATTATGAAAACAAATAAGCAGTAAACAAATATATTTTTTATTCCTTAAAAATAGATAAATAAAATTAATAAATAACATTGCACTGTGGTTAGGAGTCAAACAAATAATGGCTTTAAAAGTCATTTATCAGGCAAAAATGCCAAACATTCACTGGTTTCTTATTTTATATCATTATAAACTGAATATCTGTTGGTTTTGGACTGTTAGTTGGACAAAAACACTATGTTAGGACTTCATCTTTTAGTTGTGGGAACTTGACATTTTATAGATCAATCAAATAATCATAATCAGAAGATTAATGATGGAAAAAACAGAAACTGATATTTTAAAATGGAGAGGTTTGTTAGGTTGTTATGAGTGCTGGTAGTTCGTCGGTATGTCTTCACAGGCTTCTTCGGTGAAACAGAGAAAGCTCATGTTGCTGCTGTCCATCAGTGTGTCTGCAGGTTGAGCTCATGCACTATTTAAAATCTCTCCCTCTCACTCTCTGCCGCTCTCTCCTCCCATTCACTCAAAGTCACAAAAGGCCAAAGGTCACTCTCACAATGGAGACAAGGAGGTCGTCCATCCCCCCTTCCCACACCAATATCCCCATCAAACACACACACACACAAGACAGCAAACACACACAACTGCCCCTAACTTATCACCACAGCCTGCTCACCGTACACACTCGCAAGGCAGCAAACACACAAACATGCGCGCCCTCGTGTTCTGCTCTCAGCCTTCTTTGAATTCCTTCCCATGTATCTTGCAGCTCGCCTGTCACTCCTCCCCCCAGCGCTATCAGTCTCTCTCTCCCAGACCTCATAATGGCTCCTCCTGGGTAGCGGCTGCGTCTGCGGCTCCCGCTATTTCAAAGTTTTAGCTGGCTGGATTAAGCGTGGTATGTGGAAAATGAACAGCCACTCACAGGAGGGACACATGAGCTGAATGCATAATAAACCAGGAGACTGGCAGGAAAGAAAGAAAAAAAAGAAAATGGGAGGGAGAAAAAAAAAAAAGAAAAACACTCACAAGTTGTCTGGAGCAGTGTTGGCACCTACACAGCAACAATATCACTCACCGAAATGGAAATAAAATGCCTCTTTGACTTTTCCTCTGTGCTCACAATCAAAGGCAATTTTTAAGACAAAGTGTTTCAAGGGGCTGAGGGTAGTAGTGACGGCTTTCTTTGTGAGATATTGAGTGCGAATTCTCCTCATATCGCAACAATAGCTGCAGGTTTACACTCCGGCTCGCTGGTTTCATCATCATCACATGCCTCTGAAATTCTTCGAGAATTGCAGAGGAGAGGGGAGCTTGGCAGCGAGCGGTGGAGCCGATAGAGCATCACTGGCAGACACAGCGAGTGTAAGGCTAGCTGGCTAGCTGTTAGCTCCATGCTTCTCAGCATTTGATGGGGCTCTTAAGAGGTGACGTGCAGTCATGTGGCTCATCTGTGCTGCCTCTACCGCCCCAGGGGATTTGACCCCCCCCCCCCCCCCCCCCTACTATTAGTGCAAGGGTGGAAGGAAATTAAAAGAGTAGCTGTTTGCAGGAGGCGGTAGTAGAGGGCAAAAAGGAGAGGAGAGATGGAGGGAGAAACCGCTACGATGCTCCTCATGTTGGCATGTGACTAGGACCATCTCCTCTCCCATACTCCTTTGCTTGTTCTGAGTCAGGCGAGGTGGAGGGTGTGTGAAACTGGCCCCCATCTGCCTTTGTCCTTTTTCTTTTCTTTTTTTTTTTTTTTTGTATCGCAGCCGGCAATCGGCCTCTGAGACTCTGTGAAACGTTACACTTGGTTAGAGAGGAGATATTGCTTAGGCCCCTCTCTGATCCCCGACCCACTGTTTTCTTCTTCTTCATCATCTTCTTCTTCTTCTTCTTCTTCTTCTTCTTCTTCTACTGGGGGCCGTGGCAATCGTGGGGGCTACCAGTGACCACCTCTGCCCTCCCTCCCTCCCGCTCACACCAACATGCTCCCTTTGCTTTTCTAATCACGCTGCAGATGTGCCTGATGGCTGAACAATCTCTGTGTACTGAACATTGGGCTCCCGCTGGAATCCAGGAGGCTTGTTTATGTGAGCTGTCATGAAAAAAAAAAGGGAAAAAAATGTGAGAGGGCAAGGAGGGAGGGAGCGAATGTGGGTCTGCGTGAGACAGAGAGGGAGTGGAGGGAGAATGGGAGATGGAGAAAGACAGAGGGGAAGAGGGAAAGATCAGTGAACAGCGACCAACACAGCAGGGCTCCTTGGATTGAGTGTGTGTGTGCGTGTGTGTGTGTATATATGTGTGTGTGAGTGAGTGAGTGGCACAACTGCGAGCCCGCCCTCGCTCACGGTTGCCGCTGGAGCTGCAGACCAAACCACATTAAATAAAAGAAATCCATTCCCAAGCCTGTTAAGGAGACATGTGGGGAGGTGCGAGTGTGTGTGTGTGTGTGTGTGTGTGTGTCTGCACTCGAGTGGCTGTGTGTCCATATGTGTGTGCAGCAGAGAAATGGGGGAAGGGAGGAGGAGGAGGTGATGGAGCAGGGCTGAGGGGAGGGGAGGTAGAGCAGGGAGGTGGGACAGGCAGGAGGCAGCTCATATTATTCTCCGTGCCAGCTCTGGATGGAGCCTGCCGGGGATTATGGCACATTCTGTAAAGCAACAATGGAAGCGGCGCCGAGTCGTACACATTTCCATCCTCTCTGCTTTTTCCTCCGTCGAACAAACACAGCTTTGTCCTCGCTGCCTGCCTGGCCACTTACCAGGCAGAGAACCAGGCGGACACCTGGAGTCCTAGAACTGCCCTCTCCAAACTAAACACCCCTCCCTCAGTGCAAGAAAACGGTGCCTCTACAATGTTGAGATAATTAAAGGGGAGCTTTCACGCCGGCCTCGGCCGACAGTCGGAAGAAAACAAGACATATCTCGGAATCAAAGCTCATTAAAATCATGAGGGTGAGGAGATGCTTCCTCCCCTCCTCCTCCTCCTCCTCCTCCTCCTCCCCTCCTCCTCCTCCCTCATCTTTATCGCCCTTAAGCAAGTGCTGCAAACAGCCGAGCCCTAGTCAATGATGGCGCAGATTAGTCCTTTATTGCCTAATTCACCTACAATAGACGACACGAGGGGACTCGATCACCTTGAGCTGAGCATCTCGACGTGTCCCCACGAGGTGCGAGAGTGATGCTGATTTCTCTGCTCAGGCCACCTTGTTCCGTTTTAATAGTGTCAGCAGTACTTTGAGCTTTCGATTAGTGAGGTGTGTGTGTGTGTTTCTGTGTGTGTGTGTGTGCGTGTGTGTTGAGGGGGGTGTTTCACACAGCTCTGCGGAGGTGTAACACCCTGCCTGTAATGTTGTTGTAAAGCACATTAGGAGTGACTGAGGGTGTTGTTATGGTATCATGATGCTGGTCCAGCACTCAAGGGAAGGTGAGAAGGTGTGTGTGTGCGTGTGTGTGTGTGTGTATGTGTGTGTGTGTGTGGGGTCGGGATGGTGGCCAGCACAGCCTTTCTGTGTCTTCTGCAGCCAACCGCAAACTCCCTGCCTGCCTACATCAATGAATACTCCGGCCCTCTTGAGGCAGCAAATGCGTCTTTATTCCTTTAAAGGATAATTCCAATTTATTTCAACTTGGGATTTATTTTTGTAATTTTGGTCATTATTTCTATCAGCTACGATAACATTGTACTCACCACAGTAAAATGCTGAGATGTGGGAACACAGCGACATCACTAAAAAGAAGAACACAAGCAGTCACGTGAACAGACGAGAAACCCCCAAGTTTAGTTTACTTCCCAAAACCTCCATCACAGCTGACAGACTGACTTCCTGGTTCAGCTTTGACCTACTGTACTTAGCCATAGTTTTTCCTGTGAAATGAGGGATTATTACCCGCTTTTTGCGTGCATTCACTCCAAATAAAAGTCATTTTTACTGCAGCAATGTCACCCTGTTCCCAGATCTCAGCAGGTACATGATGAGTTCAGCGTTATCATAACAGATAAAAATGACTGCCAAAACTTCTAACCCAAAAATAATACCCAAGTTGTATTAAACTGGAAATATCCTGTAAAGACACAGTGCCCGACCCCAAAGTAGCCTGATTGTTTTGGTTCACAAGCCATTTATATGAATAAATTAAATCTGTTTACCACTTCCCTGCGCCTTGACAGCTCAGCTGAGAGACCGTGTAAAGCGGCGAGGGTTCGTGATCCATTTGTTCTGCTGTGATGGTGGGATAAAGCTAATCATTGTCTACTCTTCTCCCCCTCTGACTGTTTTTATCCTGCAGAGCAGAGGCGCACAAACCTGTCTATGTTACATTAACAGGCTAGAAGCTCTCTTTGAAGGTGCAGGGTTGGGTTATGGGTGTCTGGAATAATGTTTAGATTCCAGACTGTGCAGTTGTGACAGTTTGAAAAGAAATCCTTCTTACTTACCAGAGATAATGTTCTGCTTTAGCGTCTTCATTTAACATTGTTTAGCATCACCATCTTGTAGTCCCCGCCGTGGCACAGTTTTGTCATCAAATTAAATCTGCAGCCCTTTTCAAGGTACACTTATGTAACATGATCACGTAATGAGACATACATGGACTCTGCCTGACGGGAGACAATCCTGTCCTCTGCGGGGTGCTGTGTGGAAACAAAGCCTTTAAAGTGGTGGCACAGGGGGGAAGAAAAACATTGTTTTACCCTAGAGGTGGGCTGATAGCACTGTGAAAAGCCCATTTGAAGAGGTAGGCCTCATCTGTCACTGGGCAATGGAGGAGGCAGCCATGCAGAAGCCCCCTGATTATAAAGAGATAATTTCATCCAATCCTCCGGTGGTGCTCCATCGCCTTGCCGCCATACTCCACTGCCTTTCATATTTGTTCCCAGCCTGCATCTCCTCACCCGTTTCGTTTTATTACAGCTCCCACTCAATACATATATTTTAGCTCCCCCTTGAATAGGGACAGAAAGCGGGTCTCCCTCATCCCCTCCCACTCTCCATCCCGTCTCCACCTCCCCCCCACCCCCCACCCTTCCATGTGTCTTTTGTTGTGCAGGAATCCACAGCTCTCAACTTGTTGTGTAACGCCTGCCGTGCAATTTGCACTAATTTCCCCTCAAACACTCAAAGACGTGTAGCAGGATTTCTGGGGTAACTAGCTGAATCAAGGCAAATAAGTTCACATAAGGTGATGGCGCAGAGAAATTAATAAATGATAACATATAGGGGAAGGCTCATAATTGCATCTGTTGTTATATCTCTGCACCATCCCGGATTTAATCTCTAATTTGGCTCTTGTTAGTCATTAAAGATATAACAAAGGACTAGTGTTTAATTAAAACAAGCACACACACAATATCTGAAAATTAAATTACTCCCCAATACTGTCAACTCAAAATTTTTTAAATTTATCTTGGGAAGAAAATCAGTGTAAATATGTGGGCACAGGCTTTACAGTGTGAGGAGGTCAGAAGTACTGTTATGATGTGTGTTTAAGAGGGGGGGGAAAGCAGGCATGGTGAGTAGCACCCGAGCCTCCGTCTTTCCAATCATTTTAACTCACTGTTGGAGGTAGGAGAGATGACACAGAGAGAGAAAGAGGTAGAGAGTGAAGGAAAGGGCAGGAGAGAAGAGAGACTGAGGGAGCAGGTCGACTCGCTCATCAATAACCACAAGGTCAGACAGGCAGTGCCGGGCTGAGTGGGCCCTGTTAGGAAGCAGCAGCTGAGGATTTGTTGAGCTTGTAAAGGCTTAAAGCAACACCGCTCCGCCTTCTTTGTGCCGATAGCCAGGCCTTTGAAGGGCCAGGGAGACACCTGCTGGTGGCTGAGGGGCACAATGGTCCATGGTGGCCCTCGCCAAGAATCAGCTCAGCTCAGCTGACACAGGCTGGGGACTGAGGGGACTGTTATAGCAGTAAACATGAGAGGGATGTATATAAAGCCGACGCATGAACATATATCATCGCTCACGGTGATGCTTTTTTTCTTGTGTGACATTTATGATGTCTTGATTGGAAATGCTGAAAAACAGAACAGTGTTTGATTCAATTGCTCGATGTGAGGGTTGGTGATGATACAGATTTAAATTGTTTATTTAATGCATTGTTTTTATTATTTTTCTTTTCTTTATTTACCTTTATACCTAGATAGTCTCTTCAGATCAGAGTATCTCAAATTTAAGAGAGGTTCAAAGTATATAGTGGACCAGATTTCTAAATAACACACTTTCACATCACTTTATAAAAACAAATACTTAAAGAACTTTATAATTGCAGCTGCCCCTAAAACCTGCCAAGTCTCAAAGGTGTTCGACTCGTGAGTCTAGACCTTCTTTAAGTCTCAAAAGTCTGTCTACAAAAATGTCAACAAACAAATACTTTCCATCTGCAAAGAGAAGCAGAATGGAAAAAAAAACTCTTCCAATGTCTCTTTTTTTTATGAGCTTTCTAATTTATGGAGAGGAATGCTCTTGTGTGCCCTTCTCTCCTCTCAAGTACAGGCATGAGCAGCTCCAATAGGTAGCATAAAAGCTCTTTAGCTGTCTAGTGGAGTAGATTACTGGCCCTGCCGTTAAATCCAGCTAGAGACCCCTAAGTGAGCATTATCAGTATGGTGCAGCATGCTGCCTCCTCTCTCTCTCTCTCTCTCTTTCTCTCTCTCTTTCTTTCTCTCCCTCATCTCACCGGTACTTTGTGCAGTGAAATTTCTCACTGTGTGATGGTAATGGAGAAAAATGACGTGCGGGGGGGGGGTGGGGGGGGGGGGGGGGGGGTGGTCTGACTGATGGGGGCGAGTGTTTGAGTGAGAGATGACACGCTGCAGGAAGAGATGCCCCTGCAGTAGCAAGAAGGAAAGATTGAGACGGGATGAGATAAAGGGGGAGTTAGGGGGAGAAGAAGATGGGTGCAGATGGAGGGGTACCCCCTTTTCTGCACCCACCACCACCACCCACTTATTAATTCACTTACCCCTCCACTTGAAGCTGCCGGTCACTGAGTTATAGCCAGCACCCACAGCATGATATTTATATGACATTGAATGCAGCATTAAATCAGACACCCACAGGCAGAATTGATAACCTTTAATGTAGCTTGTAATACTTTTTAACTTGTGATAATGTTATGTAGCATGTCAGATCTCAGTCCTATTGTTTGCCTTCCATGAAAAATTATTCCCTCGGAACAAAAAAAAAAAAAAGAAAAAGAAAAAAAAGGTTTTCCATAAGCTGCTGCTCCAAAATCAATAGTGCGCTGTAAGGGGTTTTGTTAGAGGAACTCTTATGTAGCCGGAGAGTGGAGGGGGGAGGAGGGGGAGAAAATGAAATGTAGAGCATGTCTGGGCCCAGGGTACAGATAATTGTTAACCAAAGATTACATAATGGCTAAGTAATGTAAACAGAGAACCACATGCCAAGTTAATGTTCTCACAGGCCAGGATGGAACGATTTCTTGCAGTTTTCTGAGGTAATGCTGACAGACTGGTGGGCTCTACATAATGTGTGTGTGTCTGTGTGTGTGTGTGTGTGTCCCTCCACCTCTGTTCGTTTTCACCCCGAGGTGCTTTAAACATGGTCAGACATCCTCTCTAAGTCGTCCAGTGTGTCCTCTGCGAAGGTGTATGGCAGCGTTTGGGGCAACCGCCAGGGCTTGTTAAGGGTGTCACAGAGAGGAATGTCATTCTTTGGGCTCTCTGAGGTGCTTGTCACCTGCCAAATCAATATCTCCCCTGCTCGGCTCACAGCACTGCGCGCACATATACACACACATACACACACTAAACTACAATATCCTGGTGGTGATGGGATTGGCAGCTTCCCTGGGAAGAGGCGAGCTTTTACACTTGTCTTTGTTTCTGTTGCAGAACGCTCCAGTTTAATGGCTGGCAGGTAGAGAGACGCCAAAGAGGGACAATCAACATGAACTCGATTCCGTCGATGGACAGACACATACAGCAGACCAATGACCGTCTGCAGTGTATCAAACAGGTGAGATGCAGCGCTTTGGTTACACCAGCTGTCAATCAGTTGTCTCATTTACTATGTCACTTTTTATTATGTTAGATTAGGTGAAAGAGGTTGACACATACAGTACATCACATGCTGCGTGTGTTCATAAATGTCAGTGTAGGCAAATATATAATACATACTGCATGTGATATGGTACATGCAGAGGTGGAAAGTTAATTTACACAAGTGACAAGTATTAGAGTTAAGTAAAATCTTGAGCTATTGGTACTTAAGAGTTGGGAATCTTTCTTACATTTAAACCTTTAAATGGAAAAATAATGTTTTACTTTATTATATGAATCTCATGGTTGTAGTTATTTTTGTACAATCAGATTTAAACATGAGATAAACTGATGTTGCTATTTTCACATAAAATGTCGAAAAAGTTACCATCAAGGTAAAACAGCAGCTTGATGGTGGTTCATTTTTACATAATTAATTATGTAAATTAATAATTATTATCACAAAGCAGAAGAGCAGGAAAAACCACAAAACTGGACAGACAAGGTTTTCCGGGACAGTTACGATGTGACACAGACTCCAGTAAACTTTGTAATAATTCAGTGTAGGATTGCGACTTTTACTTCAGTTCAGTCGGTTTGTGGATGGATCATTATGTAAATGTACAATATGCACAGTGTTGGGCTCTGACTTTGTCACTCCCCACAAGAAAGCATCAAGCTCAGGACAGCAGGGAGTGGGGAGTGACGACAGGGGAACATAGACACAGAGCTTACAGGTGGATGCTGGGGTGGAGGTGGACTCATGAAGTTCTATATGGACAGAAGCGGCGGTGGTGACAACAGTAGTGGCAAGTGATCACATAGCTTTCCAGTGAGCGGTGTGCCAATGGCTGAAGGACATCGTAGTGATCATAAGGGTGCGGTGTATATAGTAGTAGAAGTTGATGGGCAAATGTTTAAAGACCCCCTTCAGACATTTTTTTAAATATATAATATAATATATTCATCTTTTCCTTTTCCCTCATTAAAAAATCCAGAATCTATGAATATGCAAATATTTGTCATTTCAAAGGTTTTGCTTACTGGACACAAGATGTCTCCTACTTCACTGTAAAGTTCATTCTCAGTGTTTGTGCACTGGAGGCTTCAAGTTTCCATATCACACTTGTATAATTTGAATATTGGACCAGGATTGGCTTCCAAACTAATTGTGATGTCACAAATCATGATAGTATGCCCACCCTTTAAAGTCAGATTTTCAGAGGTGGCACTGAAAAACTTTCCACTTTCAGGAGATACATTTTGAAAATATCCTTCTAGTCTCAAACTCTGCACATACATCATTCTGCACAGTGAAGCTCAAACATCCAAGTGAAGTAACAATAAACAAAGCACATTTTTGAGTGGAGTGGGACTTTAAATTACATTTGGCTGTTTGCAGTTGACAGAAAAAAGTAGGAAACCAACACTCTTGGTTTCATTTTCCAAGTTTCTGCTTATACACGCACATACAGACATAAACCATCTTGGCCAGAATGTATCTGAGTCTTCCTGTTTGGCCACAGTAAGTGACTAATCTGTTCAGTCCTTTTATCAGGGCTTTGGTGTGACTCAGGTTAGTGAGTGGGGTCAAAGAGCAGAGGCTCCCCTCCCAACCCCATCATCACCCCTCTGTCTCCCTCCACCACTGCTGACTGCCAGCGAGTCCTTTTGTTCTCCCCTCACCACCATTTACTGCAAGACGAATCTCTGGCAGAATTAAACAGACATACTTGCGTAACCCCGGGCTACAGGGTTTCTCCCTTTGATCTCTTTTCTTAACTGACGGCCCGTTTTGTTTTCGGGTCTCTGTGCTGAGGTCCACCTCCTGAAAAGTACATCAGAAGGCCTTTGGGACAATGTGTGGGGTTTGCACTTAAACACAAGTGTGGACGTGGCAAATTGTTTTACCCTCGGCAGGGAGTTCCCAGCTATTACTGAGAAAGAGACAAGGTGAGGCACATAGAGAGACAGGGCAAATGTTTATGGAGCAAACAGAGGGAAGCCCCTATGTGTAGAGACAAGCTATGATGTTCTTGAGTAATAAGGTAGAGAGAAGTAAACAGACACTCTCTCTCTGTGTGTGTGTGTGTGTGTGTGTGTCTTTAGTCTGGTTACCTTCTTCACAGCTGCATATTAAATATGCAATATACACTCCTTCTTTACTAATATGGGGTGAAATTGAATTTTGTTAATGCGCCGTATGATCACATTGCTAATAGCGGGTGGATTATTCTATAAAGAAAGTTCACAGAACAGAACAACACAAAAGTGTTATGTCGGGAGGTTAAATGTATTAACCCCGCAAGGCAAAAATTTAAACAAACATGTCCCAATGTTAGCGGCCGGGGGAAGCAGCACATGGGTAAACATGCCAATTAGAGAGATCCATGGCATACAAGGAGGCCTCCAGTCCATCTAATAAATGGTTAAGCGCCGGGTCATTTCAAACCAACCAGTAAGAGCCAGCACCCTGCTAATAGAGGCAGCTTTGTGCCGCAGACAATCAGGGTTTGGAAGGCCCGCATAATAAATACCATTTATGTCCTGCCAATTAGACCAGCAGTGAGCCCATTCAGCCGGCCGTCTATTCTCCTCCCCGCACACAAAGATGATCATCAGGGGAGATCAGAACAATTAACTCACTATCTTCTCCCCTTGCTCCCCATTGTCCAATATCCAAGTCATTAAAATAATTAAGGAAATATTGTAAACCAATCCAGCTGTTTGCTTTAATTGAAAGTGTGCACATGCTGAAATTTGGCATCTTGAAGTCAGTGCGGACGTGGAGCAGGAATATAAATGAAGCCTCCTCCATTGTGTTGTTGTTTTCTGGGAGATGTGACATGTCTGTCTAAATACTCCCAGCCAGTACAGCGGACAGGGGAACAAATTGATTTTGTTGCTGAAATGATAAATTACTGTTGAGCGCGATGATAAAGTGGAGGAAATTGGAATCCGTCGGCCTGATTGAATCACAGGGTTGAAAGTTAAATCAGAAATCATTACGGTGGTAAGTTTTAAATTACCGCCTTGTTGTGAAATTGCATTCATCTGATTTTTAAACAATAACTTAACCAAACACTTCATAAACTATGAAAACATGGTAATTTTCCACCCTTAGATGCTAATTCTGACATTTAAAATGTAAAATCCGTCAGATGTATCTGCATTGTCTGACATGAGTGTAAAAAAGTAGTTCTAGAGGTTAATGATAACAATTTACCTTCCCATAATCTAATAGTTTGTTTGACTTCATCTCATAAACTGAATTATTCGATGTAGTGCTGAAACCTTTAGCAGATTAACTGTTTGAAAAGTAGTCGAAAACAATTTTCATGGTCAACTAATCTTTTAAGTCAGGAAAAAATGCAAAACTGGTTCAAGCTCAAACGCATGATATTCTTGCTTTTCTTTGTTTTATATCATTTTAAACAGAATGTTTTGGTGTTTTGGACTGTTGGTCGAGACTGGAATATCTAATATATCTAATATGGATACCTATGTTTACATTCATACTGGAAAAAGTAAACAGTGCTGACAGGTTGACAGGTCTGTTTTGTTTGTTTCCTCATACCAAGTGTTTAGGAAGCTAAACACCTCAGAGGAACGCATCTGTGACTTTTAAAAAGTCATACAGTGAAATAGATGTGTTCACTTGTTTAAACTCCAAACAGGCGAGGATGTTTAAAAAGTGATACATAAAAACAGTTATCTGACTTCACCCCCAACACATAGTTTTTCATTGGCAGTTTGTTTTCCTCTGGTGTCCTGGAATTGCACCGTTGAGAACACTTTGGGGAAGATTGGGCTGCTTGATACTGCTGGTATCTATTTTAGAGACAGTATTTTTCCCTTCACGGTGGGGAAGCCAGTGTGCTGACAGACTCTCCACTCAGTGATACGAACAGAGGTTTGGCGGAAACTATGAACTCTCCTCTCGCTGCAGGAGCACTTCCTCAGACTGTAAGTGTCAATATATCAAGATAAACTGGAAGACAAAACTCTCTGTACTGCTGTACCGGCTATGCAGCTGTTTTTTTCTGCCACTGTCTTCTTTCCAGGGTTAATTGTCTCCATTAATATGTTTTCAGTGCTCTGGAGCGTCGCTGAATGCGGAACAACAACAGCAGCAAGACCAAAAGCTGTGATTTTGAAAGGATAGGGAGTCTTTGCCAGATCGCGTGCGCTGTCACATTCAGTTTAGCTGCAGATGTGCAGATCAAGTTGTTTCCAGACGTGACTGCAGATTATGACTGTATCTGTAGAAAGCTGTATTCTCAGGACAGCGCAAGTCCCGTTTGTCTTTGTTTCCCCTCGAACTGGGCCGAGCTTTAACTGGGGTGTAAGTGTTGGAGGATCATTCTCCCCCAGGGGATGAGGATATGGGGAGTGAGGGGTCTCTTGGCCACTAGTTTAGGTTTGATTGGTGGGTTTTGGCCGGAGTAGGGGGAACATCTGTGGCGTGGCACTGCCAAGCTCTCCGTGTGACAGCCACACTGGTGGGACCAATTGTTCTGAGTGCAAAGAACAGTAATCACTTCAAGCCCAAGTGGTGGTGTGTTTTTTTTTTTTTCTCCTCCCCTCGACATATTCTTCCCCCCTCCCCACCTCCCTCCATCCTTGGTGCGCTGATTGCGTATGTTGTCTAGCTTCCAGACTCATCTAAATTTAGCATCTGTGGATGTGTGTGTTTCTCCAGGAGACTTTATCCACCAGTAGGATTTTCATGCTCAGCAACACCACCACGTCCTCTCCTACTCTCCCCCAACAAAGACATGTCGGATGAGTGGGAAACAGTCTCGGACAGCGAATAAAATGAACAAGACTGGTTTCATCCGGCCCTTGTCAAACGCCAGCTTTGTAAATTGATATGAAAGCTGCCTTATCAAATCCTGACCTCTGCTGCCCCCTAAAGAGCAAACAAGAAAAAAGCACTGCAAGGCAGTGACTGTACCGCTGTCACTTCCTCTTCTCCTTTTCCCTCTGACAGCGAAATCAAAGCACACAGACGTGTTAAAAAGGCAGCTATTCACTTTAAGCTGACAAACCTCTCTATTTACCTTTGAAGCCATGTAGTGGGAGTCCATTTGTTCCTGGTTTGTACAAGTGCACTACAGAGGCTTGTGTGCATAATCTCTCCAAAGGCAACAGATTACTGCAGAGTGGAGGTGCTGTGTCTGCTCTTCTGTGTATAAAGTGATTCATATTGAGGATTGAAAGCTTTTAGAGAAGAAATGACCAACAGCGTGCCCGAGCTGGCGACCCAGAGAGGTCCATTTTTCAGTTTTCTTTGCTGCTGTACAGCAAGACAGACAACAGGGTTAGTGAGTGGGCTGCTGGCTCCGCGAGGGGAATGAATGCCATAAAGGGGTGCCTGTAGGTCAAGGAGCCTGTTGTCAGATAAAGTCACAGCACAGCTCAGGGCCGACTGGTGAAATAAGGGCTTCCTCGGCTATTCATACAGCCATATAGGGAGATTTATTGCACTCAGTGGCGAGACGCTGCTACTAGAAACCTGGGGAGAGTGAAGTGGAAGCATGTGTCTGAGTCTAATGGGGACATACCCCTTCAGCTCTGTGCATTAATACTTTAAACCCACAACATAAGTAGAGTGTGATAAGCAAATTTTCAGGAAATGTGGTCGTAAAAAAATGCTGTTTTCTTTTTAGCCACCCTCAATGCTTTTAATTATTCATCATTTTGTTGGTGCAGCCCTCATTTTGGTGACAGCTTTGATATAAATTTTCTCACTCACTATTCAGTCCATCCTCTTTTTTCATCTTTTATATGGGTTCACAAGGGCAGAAAACTAAGCAGGTAATCCAACCACATTCTCCACATGTGTTTATTATAGATTAATGTCTTTCTATGTAGATATAGAAGTCAGATATTTAGAATTTTTTAAAATTTTTATCTGGGGTGTAGCATTGGCTTAGTCAGGCCAGGACCATTATGGAAACAAGTTATGACAATGTGTTGATTTTTTTTATTCTGTCTCATACTTTTTTTTACTATTACTATTTTAAAATAAGAACATTTTCTGTACATAACCCACACTCAATGATAGAATAAAACCAAACCAAACGTCCAGCCCCTTCTGCTATCACTATGCTAATCCATTATCCATAAATAAATAAATGGGTAACTTGTACGTTTATCTGATAATATAATTGCTAGTTATTTTTTGTGACCTTTGAATGGTGCTAGACTCTAATGTATTCCAAATCTTTCCTTCTTTCTCTCTAGCACTTACAAAATCCAGCAAATTTCCAAACAGCAGCAACCGAGCTGCTGGACTGGTGTGGCGACCCCCGAGCCTTCCAGCGCCCCTTCGAGCAAAGCCTGATGGGATGTCTAACGGTAAGTCGGCAGTCACAAACCCCCCCCACCTCCCCACCATCACCATCACTGGACAGTCTCGCACTCAAGGGTTCAAGGACAAGGAAAGGGCCGGTGAAACAACTGCTGCATTGGCTCTTTCCATAACTCCCTTAGGGATATGAGAGAGCTAATGTTTAGCTGCCTGATCTTCACTGAGGTCGCTGGAAAATAAAAAGCAGTTTACGCTGTAAAAATGACTGAGATTCAGTCACCTTTCAGTGACTTCAGTTACAGTTTGTGCTGTGGCTCATGAAATCAGCACACTGGAACACTAAAAGGACGAGCGCAATAATGTCCTCAAACCACAAAGCAATCAGTGCAGTTATAAGGAAATATGGTTTCAAAGCTATTAATTCCCCTACTTAAATGCCTAGGGGCTTTTGATTAATTGAATAATTAGCATCCCATGACAGGTGAAAAAAAGACTTGACTGTTTTGAGAGGTATACTGTAAACAAAGAAAAGATTTTGGTGAAATTGGCAAAAGCGCATTAAAATAATTTACAAGAAGGTTTGCATGTTCTGACTGGATCTAATCAGACACAGAAGGCAGAGCTGTTTGTCTACGATGTTCCAGCAAACTGTCAAAAGTGGTAAATACTCACTTGTATCTGGAAGAGTCCCTTACAACCCTTAAAGGAATACCCCACAAGAAATCTCTTTTGTATATCAAACACTAACCCAACACTGCAAGGTTGAAAGGTAGCTCTGAAATGTTTGTAGTTTGCTCCTGACAGCAGTCAGCTTAGATTCAAAAAAGTACCAAAATGTCTATAAAACTTCTCTACAAACTTCTCAAACCACTCCTAATTTACGTCTTCACCCAGCCAAGCCTCCTAAACCCAAAACATGGACACATACACAGCTTCTGTTTGTTGCTAGCATGTGTAGCATGTAAATGTATGTGTAGCATGTGTAGCAGCAAATGAAAGCTATATGTATTTAGCCATATTTTGGTATATTTTTGCCAAAAATATCTGCATCTGAAACATACTGAGGGCTTAATACACAGCTTCCTTATGTGCAGTGCTTACCTTTGTTCAATGATAAAACAGCAAACCGTGTTAGCGACAAACAGAAGCTATATAGCCATTGGTGAAAATCGTGTTTGGAACATAACAGCTATAGAGATAGAAGAAAAGTGAATTATGCTGCAGGAGTAGTGGTTATGAGAACTTTCTTTGGATGTTTTGGTACTTTTCAGAGCCACATTTCAGGCTTAAAAGTCGTGAGTGTTTGACACAAGATACATTTGTAGTATTCTGAACTATTCTGTTCTCAATGCAAGACAGGAGAGGTACTATATGAAGGAATTGTTCATCATCCTCTTAGAAATTTGGGGCCAAACAATAGAAGATAGACAGTCAGGTAGAGAAATGGATGGACTGCGGATCTCACTTGTCACCTTGAGCCCTACTGTGCTTTAACATGCTCATTTCCATACTGCCTCCAGCAGTAGATATGAGATACGCATAGCTCCTGTTGGGTGCAATTTGTAACCCCGCCAAGCAAGCGTGGTTACACCAGGCAAGAGATTTGTACTCGAGCACCACAGTGAAACCGCTGTGACACATCCCCCCATTCAAGTGATTGTTTGTGTTACTGCTTTAATGTGCAGCAGCAGGTGCCTTTTCCTCCATTTCGCCAATTCAATTTGTTTCCTGCCGTGAAAATCTCAAGGCTTTTCCTTTTAGTTTATGGGTTGTATAGACCTTAGCCTGAGCCACACTGAGAGGGAGCGATGTGATTGTGAAATTACCCGATCTCAGACTGTAATGGTAAACACTTCACCCTGTTGCCCGTTGCATGTTTGTATCGCACTGCTGCCGCAACGTTGGCATTTGGTGATGTCAGGCAGGTGGCTACATACACTGCAAAAAAATCACTTCAACAAACAAGCTAAATGTGAAATCAAGATAAATTTGCTGAGGTACCAAACAAAACTGTGTCAGTGGACACAATTTAAGATGAAGGTGCTTGAAACTTATTTGTCTTTTAATTGAGCTCAGTTTAGGAGTTAATTAGACATTGATTCAGCTATGATATCTTATTTTTTGAATGATTCAATTGTTTTGTTATCATAGATAGATTATTCTCAAGCACCACTTGTGTTTAATTATAATTGTTTCAAAGTAACTTTGTGCGATGTTCAGACTATTTTTCAGCCAGAACTGACAAGAAACAAGTCTTAAAACTAGATTGTGTGGATGTCACACTAATATCCCAAACATAAATTAAGAGAAATCAATATGGTTTTGCTTATCTCAGAAACAAACCCAATCTTAAAATTAGGCAAGACAAGTAAAACACTACAAATTTTGTGTGAGCCTGCGTGTGTTACAACCCTCCAGTGACGACTTTTGCCATCATAAAGAAGCAGATGTGTGTCTTATTTCATGTCATTAACTCAAACTAAACTAAGCTGAAAAGACAAATATTTTAAAACTTTAAACCGGAGAATGATGTATATCAAGTGTTGAATGTAAAGGCATATGTTTGGCTTATGGTTGACAATCCACCACAATTCCACCGGCTGTGCACAATTAAGGTCCTGAAATTAGAACTACTTGTTGAAACTTCTTACACTAGAATTACCAGTTAGGAAAATGTCCCTCACATGTTTAGATTCTAATTAGACAGCCTATACTCATATATCTTCTTCTTAATGGGGGATTCCTATAAATAAAGGCCAGATATACATACTTTGTTTTGGTGTCACGTCAAGACTATACTTACCGAAGATAATGATACGGTGCGGGGAGCAGTGTTCAGCTGTACTACCTCAGGGCTTGACTTGAACTTCGGAGAGTGACAGCAGGACTGCAGCTATGAAAAGCCAGGGAGAGGGAAGAATCCGTCTCAAGTGATGCACATTGGTTCACACAGGTCTTAGTATGTCCTGAAGGACTAAATGTCTTGAGCGGGTCTCTTTGAGCTGCTAATGGCAATGGTAAATCAAAGCAACGTGTGCCACATAAGGGCCATTTACATCGCGTCCTGTGGCATGTGGATGTTGCTCTTAATGTTTCCTCTCAGTCGGCATCGCAGCACAAGAGGCCACATTTTCTCTTCACCTTGCTGTTCTCCAACTCATATGGAACTGATAAACATGTAGTGACTTTATCCTTTAAGTTGAACCGGACCTTTGATGCTGCCAAACTACACTCTTATGTAACAGTCAGAATCTGAGAAAATGTTGAGTCCTTTGATGTGTTTAACTACCAAGGTGGCCCTGTACTGAATATGTTAACGAATCTGTGGATGAATTAAAAATGAATAACCATGTCAGAGTAATGTTATTACTTTGGTCTAAGAAATTATGTATTCAGGACTGATTATTTGTCTGTGTATTGGTTAGCAGGATGTCTAAAAACCTTGATCACAGATTTTAATAGAATTTGGTAAAATAAAAACAAATTTGAGATGAAACAAAGAACTGATGAGGTTTTGGTGCGTATGTAAAAAAATATTGTTTTAAAAAGTATTTTCTAACATTGTTTAGAAAAAATAGGCAAATTATATCTGTCTCTATGTGTATTTCAACACAGATCCATGTGCAGATGCAAATTAAATTTTTTTTTAACATTTTCTGTTCTGAAAATAAAGTAACACATCTAAATGATTGTGTAGCCTTCGAAGAGGTATGCGCTCTGTGAGCACTTTCTAGTTATCGCTTCTGTTATTTAGCTGATAATGAAATTGGCATTCTTGTGACCTTCTATGAGTGGAGTTTTTGTTACTTTTTTTAATAAAATGATGTCAAGTCCATACAGCTTAATTAATATCTTTATTTTAAGATGTGCTTAATTTACTACTACTACTACTTATCTCACAAAGATCCTCTCATTTAGTTATTTTCTCTGTCGAAATTAATTTTGGACCATAATGAATATCTGCTATTGTCCTGACTGAGTTCAGTTTGTGTCGTGTTCAGGTGGTCAGCCGTGTAGCAGCACAGCAGGGCTTCGACTTGGACCTGGGTTACCGGCTCCTGGCTGTGTGCGCTGCCAACAGGGACAAGTTCACTCCAAAATCAGCAGGTAAGACCAGAGTTTTCTCAACCGCCGTCTCAGGCCATCTGGCCATGCTGGCCTACATGGGCTCAAAGTTCCTGTTTGCATTCTTGGCAGCATTTCATGATACCCACCCATTGCTACTAGAAAGTAGAAGAACCTGGTACTACTGAAAAGTACACCTAACTGCGTTAAACACCATTTTAAGTACATCAAATGGTCACTCCATGTTTAAAGTTATGTCTGACCTCTTGAGTTGCTTGTACAAATTATTTATTTGTTCATTGTAGACATTAAATTATATTTTTTATGGTTTTCTGCACAATAAACAGTCCAACCATCTCTTTTTGTTTTTGTTTTCAACAACAATGGTGATGCAAAATACCTTTTCCTTTTTCAATCTCACTCAAGAATTGAGTATTACCCTATAACATACAGTAGCAGTCAACAGTTTGGCCACACCTTCCCACTTGAATGAGAAAGTGTGTCCAAACATTTGACTGGAACAACATGCTTAAACTTTCACTTTTTCATGTCACATCTCACTACCAAACTTGTTCACAACATGGAGAACTACATCTCGATTTATTTTCTTCGCTAGAGTTTTAGACAAAGTGCGCACAGCAGAATGTTCCATTTGTCACATGTGACAAAAAACTACTGTATCAGTGATGATGAGTTCCTGTTTTCATACAGCACCATCACCTCGGTACAGTGATGGATTATTTGGACAGATGTAGACTGCTAAATGTTGTTATCAAGCTGGCAAAAAAGCATGCTGAAGCACAGTGGGAATGAAGACGTATAGGCTGTCAGCAGCTCGCAGATAACAGGAATATTTTGTGCTCCTTTACGGTTTTTGATTTGTGGTTTCCACCTGTCTTGGGTTACGAGGAAAGCGGGATTGTGCAATTGCTTCTGTGTGCTCGGCCTCTCCGCTGAGCTGCCTTAAGCCGACTAGGACATGAAAGTCAGACCCACATGTTGTTTAAATTTTCACTTTGTTTGCCTTTTCTGATTTATGGTGTTCATGGTTTTATATGTGGTTATATGAGGCTTCAAATCATGCGATGTCACTCTTGTGTCAGCCACGGGAGGGGAATCGCTGTCTGCAATTAACTTACACCGCCAAATGTTCTAATTCTACTTAATGCTAAATCAAATCTAAGGCCCTACTTTACGGGCTTAGATAAGATTGCCAATTGATTCTCTGTCTAAATAATTTCCTGCAACAGTAGTCATTTGGAAAGCGGCAAGTACTCGAGTCTAGGCAGCATCCCAAAGTGCATTTCATGGACAATTATGTACCTGTATATGCATGGATATTTTGAGAGGAGAGGCCTGTAGAGAGAGAGAGAGAGAGAGTCAATGGACACCACTGTAGAGGCTCTGCATTCTCCTGCAAAGCTCCCAGAAGCTCTAGAGTGGAGGCCCCAGTCGAGGAGGTTGTTAAGGCGGAAAGAAAGCCTTCTCTGGCAGCCAGGGAGATGGCTCTTAAACGACACTCCCCCCAGGGCCCCAGGGGCAGGACCCACTCCCCGACATCCAGCAGGGCCGTTGCCGAGCGACGGGGGAAGGGAGTGAGTCACATGATGTGGCCAGGATGGTGGCAGCAGGTCAGCCATCCAACACCAGAGACAGACGAGTCAGTGTCTGCCGTGCACTGAGGAGCCTATTAGAAGCCTGGAACAAATCTGAAAAAGCAAGATGGGTTCTGTGTAGGAGTACATGGGAAGAGGTGAAGTTTTAATTGAATACTGTGTCCCCTGCATGATGTTGCTTTGACAAAAATTCACTTAGCCAAATCTGCCAGTTTTCTTGGATGTGATCCAAGCTAAACTCCAATTTCTGCTCAGAGCAGAAAGTCCTTTTCAAATTCTCAGCTCAGTCATAAATACGACAGTCTGTCGTTTGTTGCGTGACAAGCTTTTTTTATTGTTCTGGATAAAGACAGAGAGAAACTGTTCCACCTCTTGTTTGTTCCCTATCTCTGGCTCGTGTAGCCCAAACCCTGGGAGTTTTCTTAAAAGAAAAAAGTGTCCTGGGAGCATTTGAAGCCAAATCTTGTTTTCATAACCACTGGCCTGCTCACATCATGCATCTTGTAATCTCCTCTGAAAATCTATGTTGAAAGTGGGAGTAAAAAAAAAAGCAAGCTATCTGGCAGTTAAGAGCGGTTCTGTCTGCCACAGAGGACATTAGGTCAATGGATGAGCACTAATAAGTAAATCAGATTTGGTGTCCCATTTTAACCAGGACTAACTTGTCGTCGAGATGTCTTGGCTCTGACACACGGCTTGGTCGAGCTATTACATTTCTGTTATGTCATCTAAATTCCTCTCCCGAACATGGGAGAAAATTGAGGGGGGAAATTGTGCTGAGGGGAGGGCAGAGCTGATTTCAGCAGTAGAAAATCAATGTTCACAGCCAACTTACAGCTGAAACAGATTGTAGCTTTGACAAATGAATTCATCATGAAGTGCCT